>NC_090927.1:1181177462-1181802462 GCF_040938575.1 Ambystoma mexicanum
TCAATCGCTTTGCCATTAGTTTGGACCTAATAAACTTCAAAGCTTGGTCCCGATTAGCGGATAATCCCATGGGCTTTGATGATCCAGAAAAAGCATTTAGGTCAGCTCAATTGCTACCTTATGCAGTTGAAATTCAGGTTAAAGAGGAAGTCACCATCCCAGAAAGGACCCGACAATTCTCCCTGGAAGTGAAAGTTAAAAGGGGACAAGAGTTGAAAAACCCTGATGCTTACATACATCTAAATGCTTCTCTCCAACAGCAAGGGTTGGGGGTAAACCCGACTCCATTAGTCAACATAGAACATGACCCCATTCTAATAGAGGTGGATAACAGCGACTTAAAGAGTATTACTCTAGCCGCAGGCACCATTATTGGAATGGCGGTTGATGACCGACATTTCTCCATTGATCTTGTAAATGAACTGTTAGGACCCATCCCCAAGGACTGTTTTGACAGTGACAGTGATGACAACGCAACACCAGACAGGATTTTTACCCGGCATGGGGGGAACTTCCTGGTGTACACTTCCTGCCCCTATGGTAAGGAAGATGTGACCTGTGACTTCAGGAGGGATGAGGTGATTTTCCAGGTCCATGAGGGCTGCCTTTCCCACCTGAAGCCTCCGGTCCAAATCAGCACTCTGACCAGGGACTTCTCCACCCAGCTGGAGGAGGCCGCGGAGATAGCCAAACCAGAAGTCTTTCCAGGCTTCAGGCAGATGGTGGAAGAGAGAGTCAACCTAGCTGATGCCTGTGTGACTCTGGAACAAAAGCAAAAGTTGAAACAAGTTTTCTTGGATTTCCAAGATCTCTTTGCGGTAGACTCATATGACTGTGGTCGCACTGACATCCACACAACAACAATCCCCACGGACCCTGGCATGACTCCAGTGTTTGTGAAGCAATATCGCTTGCCTCTCGCATCAATGGAGTCCCTTACTGAAATAATTAAGAACCTTGAGTCCCGGGGAATAATCCGTCCAGTCCACAGCACCTTCAATAATCCGGTGCTGGGAATATTGAAGCCAAACGGCCAGTGGAGACTCTGCGCTGACCTCAGGGAGCTCAACAAACGGGTCCACACTTCCCGATGGCCTCTTCCCTACATTGACCAAGGGCTGGCCCAGATTCAGGGGTCACAGGTATTCACTGCAATAGACCTGACCAATGGATACTGGACCGTGCCTGTCAGTAGGGAGGACCAATACAAGCTGGCTTTTACCTTTGGGGGCCAGCAGTACACATGGACCCGGACTCCCTTCGGATACCTTAACTCCGGTAATGAGTTCAATATTTTCCTACATAAGGCCATGCCCGACCTGGGTACGAGGGGTAACCTGGCTTATGTAGATGATGTCCTCATCAAAAGTTCATCTGTGGAGGAACACATAGCAGAGATCCGTTATGTTCTGACACAGTTGAGGGCCGCCGGAGCAAAACTTTCCTTTCAGAAAGCACAGTGGTGTAGAACCCGTGTTAATTTCTTGGGGCATGAGATTACTCCTCAGGGTCTCTGTCCCCAGGAAAAGAAAGTGGAAGCACTTCAGAAACTGAAAGACCCCACAACTCTGCGGGAACTAAGGAGCCTCCTTGGACTGACTAATTACAGCAGAAAGTTCATTGAGGGCTACGCAGAGATCACCAGACCCCTGATTCATCTCCTGAAGGGGGGGGTCAAGTGGGAATGGGGTCCAGAACAAGCCGAGGCAGTAAAACAACTCAAAAGAAGCCTCTCACAAGCGCCTTGCCTAGCTTACCCTGTCAGAAACAAGGAGTTCTTCCTGGAGACGGGGTTCTCTAATACGTGCTTGACGGCAGTATTATATCAAAAGCATGACAAGGTCAATAAAGTAATCTCCTATGCGAGCAAAACTTTATCCTCTGTGGAGGAAAAATTCAACGATTGTGAGAAGGCACTCCTGGCAACGGTGTGGGCATTGAAGAATTACCGCCCGTTTATCCAGGGGGAACACATCATAGTGGAGACTCCACACCAGCCTCTGCAATATCTCCAAAGTGACAGAATCCGGGCCGGAAATGTGAGTAATTCCCGAATTACTTCCTGGATTCTGTCAATGCAAGGCTTTCCTGTGGAGGTCCGATATGGCCAAAACAAGAAGAGTCCCCTCGCGCAAGGTCTGGCTGACTTGCATGATTGTGCCAGAGAAAACTGTCTCGAGGACGAAAGTCTAAAAATAAAGGACAACATGGAGGCATACCTTAATTCCCCCCACAAAGTCTTTGAAGAAGACAAGTGTGAGGGAATGCCCACTGTCTATGTGGATGGATGCTCTTACCATGTTGACAACGACGGGGAGAAAGAACTGGTGGCCGGCGTAGGGAATGCATGGGTGAATGAGTCCCCAGAACCCTCCGCTGGATACAAAATTGGTCCCCGAAGTAGTCAGGTGGCAGAATTGATGGCTGTGCATCAGGCCATCCTCACTGCTGTCCAGCATCAACTCCACGAACTGGTCATAATCACAGATTCGGATTATGTACGGAACGGGTTCGTGGAGCACCTGGTTAATTGGAAAACCAGAGGCATGTTATGTGCTAACAACAAACCCTTGAAACATGGGAAGTTGATTCAAAACATTGATGATCTGGTCACCTCGAATGGGATGACCATCTATTGGAAAAAGATCAAGGGTCATTCCAAAGTAGAGGGACCAGACAAAACTGGAAATGACTTAGCTGATCAGCTGGCCAAAACCGGAGCCATCCAAGGGGATCTAATTGAGATTGAGTCCCTGTTGGGGGAAATCCAGGTCACTGCCATCACTAGGTCCCAGACAAATGCTCACAACGACCTTTCAATTGCACAATGGAGTAAGGAGACCCCTGATGCTGATTTGATTACCGCTCAGAAGGGGGATCCAATTATTGGTAAATTTTACCAGCACCTTGAGGACCCTGAGAACTTTCCCCTGACGGATACCGATTACATTGGGAAAGAGGACCTAAGAGTGTTGATGAAATGTCCAAAAATGTTCCGAATCCAAGACGGTTTGCTGGTAAGGAAATCCAAAGCTGGCCACGATCAGTGGGTGGTTCCTACCTCATTCCGAAGTCTGATGTTAAGTCACGCCCATGATGCGGCCACGGCCGGTCATAGGGGGTTTCATACAACATTGGAAATCTTAAGAGAGGTTGCATACTGGCCACACATGGGCCAGGACCTCAACCAATATTTGAAGGGTTGTCTTGTGTGTGCACAATTTCAGCCGACATCCCTCACACACCGGGCACCTTTACAAAAGAGGGGAATGACACTGCCATGGTCAGATTTACAAATCGACTTTGTAGGCCCTGTGATTCGCTCGGCTAGGGGGAATAAGTACATGTTGACCGTGACATGCTTGTTTACCAAGTGGGTGGAATGTCTCCCAGCCCCAAATTGCAAGGCAGAAACTGCAGCGGCCTTGATGATTAACCACATCTTTTCCCGTTTTGGTCTACCTCAAAGGATTGAGTCAGACAGAGGTAGCCACTTCACCAGTGAAGTAATGACAAAGATGTGGGAGATACTGGGGGTCAAGAGAAAGCTGCATATTGCTTATAGACCAGCTTCTTCTGGGGCAGTAGAGAGATATAACCGGACAATTGTGAGCATATTAAAGAAGTTTGTGGCAGATTCTGGGCCAAGTTGGGATATCCGATTACCTCTGGTCCTAATGGCCATCAGATCTACCCCTTCATCTGCAACCAAAATGTCACCATTTGAGTTGATGACTGGGCGCAAGATGGTGCTTCCGCAGCATTTGCTCTACAGGACCCAAGAGCAGACACTGATAAATGCCTCCACTACTCATGAGTATGTAGAGAATTTAAGGAAACACCTCCAACATGCTTTTGCTTATGCTCAGCGGAATCTAGAAAGATCGGCTGATAGCATGAAGACCCATTATGACCTGAAAACTTCCAGGAAGGAATATCAGGTGGGAGACCGGGTCTATCTATACAACTTCCAAAGGAACCAGGCCAAGCAGCGCAAATTTTTGCCTACATGGAAGGGACCCTTTGAGATCGTCGATAAGATCTCCCCTGTGGCCTACAAGATCCGCATCCCCAAAGGTGGTTCGGCAGAGGGGGAAGACAAGTGGGTCCACATAAACCAGTTGAAATGTTGCCATCCCAGGCACACTCTGCAACAACTGGAGGAATCCTCTGGAATCCTAGCGGGTACTGTATCAGACTAATTCAGTTCCAATCATAAAACCTACCACATCTAGTCTCTAAAATATTGTGATTTGCATGAAACTGTCTCTTAGTTATACTGTTTTTTTTTTATCAAAGTAAGAATGTAATGTTTCGTCATGATGAAATGCATATGCTGTCCCACCATCTCAACAGTGGTGGAAAAACGTCTATGAGTAGGTATTGCCGCTCTTCCTTTGTCGTCCTAGGAGAAAGAAGACCTTGAGACTGGCCAAGGAGGATGATCCGAAGACCGGGAGCAAAGACACAACGGGCCCGGGGTACCGCCCAATCTTCCCATCAGGACCGGCGAGGAGAACTGATCGATCTGACCGGATGGAGAAGAAGATGCTGAACTGTGCCATCTACAGAAGAGGAAGAAGATTATGCGGACAGACCGGTGCGTGGGTCAAAACCCTTGGGCACGCGACTCCCCATCGACCCAAACTCAAAGTGCAGTCACGTGGGGGGGCTTGTAGGGTGTCCTGACCCACGTTTAAGCTATCATGCTGCAACATTTGGTGCTGTGGGCTTAGAAAATTCAAGATGGCGGAAAACCCACATGTGCGCCGAAATCCAGGAAAGCTGCGCAGTTGTGCGCACACCAAAATGGTTACCTAACTTGCCACCCACCAGGGTAAAGAAAGGTCTTTGTTAACAAAATCCACTTTTACTGATGTCAAAAAGTTGCTGAAATCGTGACTCATTGGACCACTTTAAAGATTCAACCCTTTTTGTGGGGTTCCACATAACCATCTTACTGTAAGGAGCCCCATCAAAACAATGTTAAGCAAGGAGTTACTACCATGTAAGAACCATTCCTGTTTAGAATGCATTAATCCAAGAAAATCCCAAAAATGGGTGCAGTACCAGTACTCACCACTATCCAAAAGCCGGCGTTTTAAAACCCACTGTGTGTTTTTCTGAAGGCAAGCAAAATGCCTATTTCAAACCTTGCAACATGTGCATAATATTCACTGAACACCAGCAGACATTTGGCAGAATGGCGTTTTGTGTGCCTACAAAATCTGGGAAATGAAGAGCCCAAAAACAATGCTTATAACAAAAATGCTATGGAGTCAGCAGCTTAAGCCTAACTGCAACTGGATTTAAAACCACCAAAATCGAAAATGTTAAATTAAATGAGTGACCTATGTTTGGTGTCACATGCCTTTGTAACTGTTGAAATGTCATAGTTTTGCACTTAGAATCAGCATTTTAGCTGCATGTGTAAAATTACAAGTTATTTTAAAAGCAACAAAAAGTTAGCTGAAGGTCTGGCTTAAGGAACTTGATTTTGCCTAGCAACGGATCCCATCAGGAGTGAAACTTGAGTCACAACTATGTTCCCAGGCCAATGTTCCTTTTGCTGCCCATACTAAGGATATGCCATCTATCTGATAATTGAATTTCCTGTGCTCTGCCAGAGAGTGAACAAAGCCCTCTCCACTCAGGCAAAGGTTTTTATTACAGACGTCGTAAAAAGTGGCTTCCTCCTGGAGAAGCTGGGAGGGGCACTGCCTGTGAGAAGCAAGCTGGCTTGGCAGAAACTGGAAAGACTGGTTTCTGTACCATGTGACCTGAAAAGACACACCCCTGCAGCAAGGATATGGTTTTATAAAAAGGGGGATAATTCATAGTGCGGACATGTGAACATTTTATAAATGATACCATAATTCTTGTGATTTTTCTGCCCACAGTTTAAGACGTGGTAGGAACCGGTGGTATGTTCAGGGGGGTTTTAGCGGAAAAGTGGATATTACTCTAAATGTGTGCATGTTAAAAATCTGAAACTTCATCAGTTAATGTCCCTACCCCCTGCACACATGTATGTAAAGTTGGGTCCATGTCGGAAATTGAAAAAGCAGTTAAAAAGTCAATTATGTACACTCTTTGAATGCAAGCTCCGAGAATGAGCAGATTTGGACATAGACATGGCTAAATTCAGCCACACCATGTATATGTAATTTCAAACAACTGTGTAACTCTGAAGTATGGATTTGATCATATATATATTTGGGTGCACAGATGATAAGGGAGGTTGTTTCAAGAGATCATAAAATGACATCAATCTGACTCACAGTTCAGTTTGCCAATCAAGCGGAGGAATGGAAGCCTGACCAATGACGAATGAGAGGGGCAAGTCTAGTGATGCAACACACACACCCATTCTCAAGAAACAGATAAAAGCAGAGAGTCAGGACACATAGAGAGATTCAATTTCATCTGCCGCTGGAAGCCCTGCCGGAAAAATCCATATTTACCTCCATCAAACTCCAGAAAGCCAAACTAGAGACTTCAATCTATCCAGAGCAGAGACCAGACCAGAGAGAAAGCAGTGCTGTGCCTAGCAGAGACCAGACCAGAGAGAAAGCAGTGCTGTGCCTAGCAGAGACCAGACCAGAGAGAAAGCAGTGCTGTACCCAGAGAGACCTGACCAGACTGAAGTCCGTGACCAAGTCGCTTTCCTGTTTAAAATCTCTTGTGAGTACCGCCAAACTGTACCAAACCAATCTCTTAGTTTAAAATTCATCTAATTCAATCTATTTAACCTAAGTAGAACTGCCTCCTAGCTGTCACCTGTCATTTCTAGTTGCAAGCTGCACTTGTCATTTTGAGCTTTTGAAATTTGCAAACCCAAAAACGACCTTTATTAAATCGCTCATATCTCCGCGACCGTTTGGGCTAGAGACTTGCAGTAACTTTCCTCTGATAGCTTAGAATCGTAGCTTTGAATCGCACCAATAACCGCATTCCTACCCCTTATAGTTTTACCGCAATCGCGGAACACGCATCCGCGAATTTTACCGCGATTTGCAATTTCTTCACATGTAAAAACTGCTGCTGTTTGCTTTCCATTTGCCAGAAATTCGTTTGACCTGCTAACTATCCCTGCATCATTGCTAGTGTGAGCCTGGACTAATATTAACTAGATACCACTCACCCTGAACCTCTGAAAGGGAATTAAAAGCGTTTCCAGCATATTTCTCATTCATTGCCAGCACATATCAAAGCAATTTGGGCCTGTGATTTCAAAACTCCTATCTGTTTTCTGTTGTCTAAGCTTGCTGGATTGAACTGATTACATTGATTGCATTTCTGAGAACTGTGTGCTTTCCTCCCATTTCCTTGCATTGCATAAAGAGGGGGGGAGTGAATAGCCAGAGAAAAGTGATTACATTGTTTGGTTGAAATCATATTGAGTATTTTCTGTACTGCATTCATTGAATATTGCATCCACCTGAGCTTACATAAAGCATCCTCTACCACATTATACTTTTGTTCCTAATTACCAGTGTGCTACCTTATCCATTTCATGTCAACTCCTTAGTGATTATAAAGAAGTGTGCTAGTGCCAGATTCTCAGTTGTTGATCTTTATCAGATCAGATTAAGTGTGATATTCAATTATTAATTTATTATAAAGTGTGATATATATATATATATTGTTTAAGTTCTCAAATAAACCTTTTAACTTGCAAAACAGAACTACTTCTTGGCTCAGTGGGGTCAGGGGGATTCCAAGAGAGGGGTGTTATATAGGGGTAGTCATCCAGAACGCATGAACTGGACCTAAAGACATATCAATAAGGGTTTTCATTCAGTATTCTAGACTAGGCGTTGACTTAGCTGTAGTGCTGAATTGAATCCTCTTACATTGCAGATGGGACAAATCGGGTTGGCTGTCAGCTTAATTGCTTCTTCATGGAAGGCAGAAAGCTGACTGGACAATGAGTCAATCTTTTCCAAGTGAGTCCGCAGTTGAATAGACAGCAGTGAAGTTGTTTCAGATTTAAATTCATTGATCGCGGTTTTTAGAGCGACCATTGTCGACTCACTTACTTCCAACTCGTCTTTTCCTTCAGGGAGAATTCCAGAATGTTGTTGAACCTCTGATTTGATATTTTTGAATACTTTCACCAGGGAGCGCAATAGAAAGTTAAGACCTACTATAGAATTCGAGCCCAACCCTTGGTCATTTATCATTACCGGTGAGATGCGTTTATTAACTACATCATCATGAGTACCTATAGTTTCGGGAAGCCCCTTTTTAGGCCCTTGAACTTCTTCCCACAGGGCTGAAAGTTCATTCAGTTCATAGGATGAGTCCATTGCAATCACAGGTTCTTTCTCATTCCCTCTTTCACTCAGCAAGGGACTAGATGGATGAGGAATCTCATTAGGAGAGCATGTCGAGGGCGAATTAGTCCGTGGAATAGTTGGACCGGGGAAGAAAATTTCAATTGCAGACCTCATAGTGGTAGCCGTCAGGGTATAGTTTTGGTCAAAACACAGGAGATCTTTCAGAGGGGGATTCACTGGAGTAGAGACGTTCACATTAGTTTGCAAATCTCCACTATTTAGGATCAAACCAGAAGTTGTTGGGAGCTTGAGGTCACTTGCAAAGGTGCTCTGTGATGGGAAAAACCACCCCTCGCCATTTTTATATGGTCTAAAAGCTGAAACCCCGTCTGTGACAGCAGGATGATCTTTGGATGCATTCAGGGGATTAAACTTGGTAATTACAGCTTCTTCCATGACATAGCTTCTAAGGTTATATATTTTAGCCATGCTTGAATTTCTTGCCAATATTATGAAACGATCCACTCCCCAAAGGGGGTAAAGATAAATACACAACCAATAAAGGACAGTGCTCCAACTCCACTTCTTGGGCAGCAATGTCCTAAAGGCAAAAAGATACAGAGAAGTACGACGTCAGGCTGTCATTGAGTACCTTCACAAGCAAGTTTACTCCAAGCGAGCTTGCCCGCCCGCCCGCCCGCATACAGGCACTAGAACAACAGATATGCAGCACACTCGGTAAGTGATAGGGAATAGAAGTAGCTCATCTCGGTCTTAAGAAGAGCGGCAAGTTAGGTCCCGTAAGTGCGGCTCCTCAAACACCAACTTCCGTACACTGCTAGGTATCAGTGAGTGCCAAACAAAGCCATGTGGGACAAAGGTAAAACCCGCAGTCCCCACATATGTGGCTAGTGGCAATAGACAACCGATAAACAGCCCACCGAACTGCAGAGGCCCAAGATTTAACTTATATATGTGAATGTGCATATATAAGTACTTTATGTAGTCTTTAGGCATGTGCGCTTTAGGGATGCTTTAGGCACGCTTTAGGCACATGTCAGAATGTATCCGCAGCTCGAAATCACCAGCAATGGCGAACACGTAGGCACTAACCAGGTACTAACAAGAGCAGTGCCTTGAAAAATTAAGTGGTAAACACAGATCTTACCTCAGGATCCAGCGTAAAGGCAGGGGAATGTAAGAGAACTCTATAAAAACCGCTGAGCTTCCTAGCTTCCTAGCTCCGCGAGGTTGCCGGGTCCTGGTAGCAGGAACTCTGCCTTCCTGGTGCCTGGTGCCTGATGCCTGGAGCCTCCTGCTGCACCTATGGCTGTACGAGTGGGAGTGACGAACTACTACACGCCACACCGTACCACCCTCGGCGTAGCTTCAGGCACCTGACACAGGCTCCCCACTCCCAGCTCTCTCAGCTCCCCTTCACAAAAGCTAGAGGAAAGAACCTCTCTCTGAATCAATGAGCCAAGCAACGCCTCTCACTCTCAGAGGAGACGAAATCTGCTTGAGGCCGCTTCCGACTCCACTCATCCAGTTATAAAATGAAGGGGATAGTCTCACATGTCCAGCTGACGCCATTATAATTCAAATGCAGTCTGATATATCCAAGGCTGCCATTTTATGTCAGCTAACACCTCATGTGTTTAGTGCAGTCGAACATGCCCCAATGCGGACATCATGTGTCAAGTGAAACCTCAGATGTTGAAGCAAAGCCCTCCAATGTCAGGTAAAGCCTTGTATGTCTTTTATAGCCATCGTAAATAAGTTGCATCCTCAGACGTCCAGGTGTTCGCATGATATGCCACGTAAAGCCTCAAATGTCACAGTAATATGATGCAATGCCAGTTAATGCCTCACATGCCAGGTATAGTCAACATCTATATGTTACAAAAACCTCATATGGCTAGGTCATGGCAGCAGACGTGTGTATGGCACAGTACCCACTCCAGAGACAAGCCTGGGAGTTCTGAAACGACTATGGTGGTTACTTGGCAGAGCATATGTATCTATTAAACATAACGTAACAGAACATATGCTAAGTGCAGCATTAACTATCTGAATAGTGCCATGTAGTACCAGTTAGTGCTTCACATATCTTACATAGTCATTATGTTAGGTAGTTTCACATGTTCATGTGTCATCATCATTATCTCTTAGCCTGGCCTCAAAGGGCATCTTAAGCTCCATTCACACATCATCGCTCAAAGCATCTATCATCAGTGAACATTTGTACACCTCTTACAGAAGTGATGAAGACAACGGTGACATTTCAAAGTGCTTGTCAATGTGTGAGTAGCACAGCCATGCTTACAGATAACTTTGCATGCTGTAAGACTGCAGTAAAGTCCATTGCAAGATGCCCATTGAATGCAAGTGTGTCTGGTGTTGCACTGCATTCCGTTTGCAATGTGCTAACAATATTGTGAAAAGGCTTTGTGGAGTTACCATAGTGGATTACAAACTGCCTTACAACATTTCTTCACAGTTACATACATGGCAAAATAACACATATCATTTGGAAGATGCTCATTCTGTCCTGTCTTTTCCATGTGTACCGTGACTTGTAGTTTTGTGTTTCCTATTATAAATCCAGGACTGCAAGTCCCAGAATGCAAAGAAAAAAAACAGGAACAGATAAACATCAACAAGTGATCTGGAACATGTTGGCATGCCTTTAGTAGCAAATATTTACAAATACATACATGCACTCAATCAGATCTTAGTGGCACATCTAATCAGACAATGCAAGTTATTTATGCATAAAATAAGTGTTCTGAATCTAGTAATGGTGAATCTACTAAATGTGTATGAAATTCCTTGTAAATTATTTTGTAAATGGATGAGAGAGAGAACAGTAAGATAGGTACAAACACATCATTGTCATCATCAAAACTTTTTGTTGGCCATCAGGCCAAAGTACATCCTAACACAATAAAACATACTTATATTTATCAATAAATCATATCAAAAGAGGAAAGAAAAAGGAAAAGGATGATATCAGATCTCCATATGACCCCCAGGTCCTAGGAATCACAATGGGGCACGATAGATCAAGGATAGAATATCCCTTTTTATTGACATGTCACAGTTCAGGGCCCCTTAGGCCTATAGCCACAGTTGGTGCTATTTGACCTTCTCCCCGATGGCGTTAAATTCGCACCAGATAAAACAGGATTGTATATTATGTTCCCGAATGCGTCAGCAGTTCTAGAGTGGGGGTAAGGGCTGATCGCAATCCTGCTGTTTGTAGTCCAACCATTCTTCCAAGCTTTCCCCAAAACTCCATTAGCAACTCGTTGGTCCCAAAATTCCAGCTTGACAGAGTATTGGGAGTGGACCTTCTCTTTGCGTACTCTGTAGCAGCTCACTACAGTATACCCTGTCACAAACTTAAAGCCCCTTACAGTACGAAGCCAGTGCAAGCATTTATTTGACAGTGCATCTCTTGATTCTCGCTGATAGGGAGCTAATTTGGGTACACCATGCAGAAACACTGCACCCTTGCTTAGCCCCCCCATAGTCTTGACAGTTAATCGTGCAATGCCTGGGCCTGGATCTGCGTGCTCTGTTACCTACTATACTGGAGCCTTGGGTTCTTGGTATGTGTATATCCCAGTCCTCCCATAGTGTATACATGGTATTGGAGTTAGCGTCCTTAATGTCTTCCCTAGTTATTTTCAGCTGGACCTATTGCTCTTCCTGAGACAGGATCGCATGGGTGTGCACGTTGGACTCGCATTGGGTAGTGACTTGAGGTTGTTTCATAGTTTCGCATGAGTGGGGATCAGCCTTGTTTTCGAAGGTCAGTGGGCCATATGTGTCTAGTTTCTCAGGTCGTTCCAGGGGTAATTATTGAGAACCCTTTACATCCAATGGGCCAGTATGATGATCCCCCATAGGGCCCCTGCTCCCCTCCCTTGAGCTTCTATCAGGACCAGCAGCAGGTTTTTAATGACTGCGAGTTCTAAAAGCACTTGTTTGCAGTTGCATCCAAAGGCAGTGTGAACCTCGTTGGCTAATAAATCACATTAGGTTGGGTGCCTTGGCTAGTTGGTTTAGGGCCTCTTAGTGGGGTTAAGCGCGAAGGAAAGAACTACTCCGCGAGTTCATATACATCAGGTCCCCACTCCAAGCACTACTAGCAAAGGAGGATCTATCTTCAAACACATCAACCTCCATGTCCGCTCTGGCCCTTGGTTCCCGGGGACTAAGGTTTACTGCAGGGGTGGGCCGAGGGTTAACCACTTGGATTAGACAAGTCAAGGGCAGAACCTCGGGGCCCAACCAATTGCTCTTAGAAGTGTTCTTGAGTGGTGCCCCCCATCCGAGATGAATGACAGCTTGTGGGGGAGGGTAGGCTATCACCTCCCTCCACTGGTGCTGGTCATGGCTCCCTCTCATGGCTGGTTGGCTCAGGTTTGGAAAGGACGAAAGACGCATTAGTGGGGACCTGGGGGGTGACAGGAGATTTGTGATATGGGGGGTTTTCAGCCAAAGTTGTTAACAATAAAACATTTCCATTGCCTAAGAGATCAACAGGCCTCCCTTTATTAGTGGCTCAACTTGTGTTTTGGCTGTTGGGTTCTTTGCAGGGCAAGCACCAACCAAACCCCTGAGCTCCCGTTTCTCTCTCCTCCATGGCAAACTCCAGAGTTATTGATTATCCCCCCAAAGCTTCCTGATAAAACCCCAAAAACGGATGTATTTTTCTTTAATCAAAGTATAGGCCTCTCCCGTAAGCTTGGTAGGGCCACAGTGTTTAGCTGCGCAGACTGTATTGATGTGAGTATCACACACCGCACCATGTCGGGGGGTGGGGTGGGGGGGTTAAGCTCGCAGTTTTCACCTCAATGTTAGAATCGTGCGCTTGGGCTCAGTGCATGATTAACTGGGGAGTGGGCTATATGCGATTAAACGTGTAGGGAGGCAAGGGCAGGGGTGTTCCAGTCTCTGTATCGGGTATTCAATGTATTTGATATGGCCCACACACTGAATTTAAAACAACATTCACTGCATCAGATGCAGTTTCCAATACTTGGGCTCAGGGACATAGTGTCTCCACCCAGATGATTTACAGCTCACCCTGCTTTCACAGAACAGCCCTGCGAGAGCGCAACACCCCATGCCATTGGGCCCCCACAGGCTTCAGCCCTGGCGGGGATTGCAGCTGCAGATAAGCTAAGGCGGGCGTGGGCATAGCCCATTGACAGTGTGTACGGTGGCCCTCATGGCCAAAACAAGGCTTCTATGGCACCCTGCGCCCTTGAGCCCCCGCAGACTTCAGCCCTGGTGGGGATTGCAGCTGCAGATAAGGTACGGCGGGTGTGGGCATAACCCATTGCAGGCGTGAACGGTAGCACTCCTGGGCCGAACCAAGGCTGCTACGGCACCCTGTGCCCTTAAACTACTGCAGGCTTCAGCCCTGGTGGGGATTTCAGCTGCAGATAAGGTACGGTGGGAATGGCAAATAGCCCATTGCTGGTGTGGATGGTGGCCCTTCTGGGCCAAAACAAAACTGCTAAGGCACCCTGCGCCCTTGAGTCTCCACAGACTTCAGTCCCGGTGGGGATTGCAGCTGCAGATAAGGTACGGTGGGCGTGACCAATAACCCATTGCTGGTGTGGATGGTGGACCTCCTGGGCCAAAACAAAACTGCTATGGCACCCCGCGCCCTTGAGCCCCCACTATTAACTAACCTTTCAAACCTGGTCAGGGACATTATTTGGGGATTCCTAGGGGTCGCAGCTGCAATCCCACATTCTCTCTTATGACCCCTGGCATGGCCTTTGCAATCCCTACCTATTAAAAACAATGGAAGCAAAAACAGAAGCTCTGTGGCTTCCTGTGTTGTGGTGCGCACCACTGGGTCTCTAGCTTTCAAGAGTTCTGTAACTTTTTAGTGGTTGCTTAGCAACCATGAAAGGTTACAGAGATATTGGAAGCGCGGGACAAACATGTTCCCATGATGCCGCTACGCGCTGACACAGGCCCATTGAACCCAGTGCACAGCACCTCTGTCTGACACATATAAGAATAGGCCTATTGGCTTTAACAATGCTTCCTAGTGCCACTTCCTCGTTTGCTCCCTCTCTTTAGTTCCTCCTCTTTTTTCTGCTCTCTTCTCCCTCCCCTCCTGTCCAGCTGGAGGATATGGTTCTTTCCCGAGATGGGGAGCCCACACCAGGAATCTGGGGCTTGCAATGAGGAAAGGGAAAGGTGAGTGTACCCGAGGGACTGCCCGGCCAGGAAGCTGCTTTTCACCCTCAGGCTCACGTAGGAAAGCTGTCAGAGGGGAAGGGCTTCAGTGCTTGCGTGACGTGGCGCCTATATCCGTGGAGGGAGTTCTGCCTGGAGATGCTAGACGGGTGATGCATAATGCAAGGGTCAGCCATACATTCACGGTTATGCCAAGTGCTTCATTCCAGTTATATTCTAGCTACCAGGCACCGTCCCAGTACCATTGATAAAGGATTCCCTAGTTAAGAGTGATTTGTAAGGATACCTTTGTAGAAACTACACTCCGCAAAATATACACAGGCGATGTGGCCAATATACCGTGGTACATGAAGATTAGTATGGGACATCCACATATCATGGCTCTTGTGATATTTGAAGAGAATTCAAAGTCGTTCAGGTGGAGCCATGGAGGCGGGAGGGCTACAAGTCTTGGCGCTCTAAGGGACAGCACTCGTAATGCGATAGGAAACAATGATCTCAGCACATCTGCTATACACCTGTTACCTTCCAGAGGGTATCAATGTTTGTAACACTTAGACGCTTGATGTTGCTTGTCATGCATATACAGTAAGGCCAGGGCTGGGTATCAGGACAACGGGACATGGGTACCCATGGACCTAAACCCATGTAAATACCCCACTGAACGCCCGACAGGAACTCGCACAACAAACGCCCTTGTAATAATAATGACGAAGTGTTCTTTAAAATGAACCTTCTACTGCTGTATTCAGTTCATAGCCCTGTAAATAACAGGCCTTGCAATAGGTCAACTCAGTGGCGCTCCGTGAATCCGGGGTAACTATATGCACACGCTGGCTGTCACAAACAGTACCTTTGGAGCGCAATATAAACATACACATCCGTAATACTAGCAAAGTTCTGGTACTGTAAGCACTTCCGGTCTCATTGAGCTTCATTTGACTAAAACTATCAGAGACGACAGTAGACGAGGAAAAAATAGAAATGTATGGTTTATTTGTAATAAAACATACAGTGCTGTGTCGCCATCTAAACATTTTTGACTTTCTCCATCTACGACCTTAACTATTAATAACGACACATTCATGGGATGGTATTGTATTGCTTTAGCTCCCACAGTGCCGCACTGTACTGTTCCAGTAGACCACACTCTACATGCTTGTAACATGGCTGCAAATCGAATGAACCCTGTGAGGAAGGATGCACGGGTGTCTTGTGTGATGGCCCCCAATGTGGTTGTGCACTTGGTTGCAATGGCTTATTTATGAACATGTACCCTAGAATAATGTTTGCCTGAGAAATATAGTGTGTGCAAATACCTGGAGTCTTGCTGTGTGGTTGTAAGGGCACTGGGTTGGGGTGTGACCTCTTAAAATGGGCGTTGTAAAAAACCTGATGGTATTTCTCACTCCTACTCCTCTTGGATCTTCCGCGACAGTGTACAGGAGGGCAGAACGTCCTCTGACAGGCCCATAGGTCAGAGCTCACCCTCGAGTACCTGTGAGACAAGATAGCTGCACCTTGAGGAGGTTGGGGTGCAGGATTCTCTTACTCCGACACAACTCAATAAGGACAACTCAATAGTTTGGCAAAGGGAAGTCCGTTTAATGACAAGTACAAAAACCGGGGAGACAAATGGTAATCAACAGTTTTGCGATCGCCTGTCTCGCTTCAACTCCCGCATTCTTCATTCAGACAGCAATAGTTATAGTCAAAACTCGTCATCATTGACGTCTAACTCTATACGTTCGTCATGCAATATTATTGGTTGGAAAAGGTAACTTAAGTATAGGTGCTATATCTGTATATGTTAATTGAGCATGCGGATTGGATAACTCTTATCGGGTGGGCGTCTACGCCCATCCCTCTACATCATTTGTGATAGACATCACTACAACTACAACGTCTTATTGGCTCTAAAAGCTATAGGACCCTAGATTACGTGGTACTTTGTGATTGGGTAGGTTACCCCCCTAAACATAAATCTCCACTTTAATTAGCAGCATGCAGAATGGACACCCAGGTGCCTAGTGCCCCAAGATTCACCCTGCCTCCTTTCCATCAATCAGTACTTTTAGTTGGCTGAGGATGGCCTCGAAACTGTAGCCTCTTATCTGGAGAAATTATGGCATCCTTGGTTCTGGGTGACATCAGATATTTGTAACTCTTCGCGCCTGGCTGGTCACATGTCTGTTCACCGTGAATCTGCTTCAATTTCCAGCTTTTAGTGTATTTAATTCTCCTTCGGCCTCGCCACCTGCCTGGGCCCCCTTATCTTGACCTTCACGGGGCAGGCTGGTATGCTCTGAAGTTTCAATTCTTCAGAGTTGCTGCTCTCCTCTCTTCCTTAGGTTGACCTCGAATTCTCAGACATGAGCTGCTTCTTTGCTAAGTTTCGATTGCGCTCTTCCTTCTGGCTTTAGCTGGGATATGAATCCTGGCCTGGTAGGCCTCTGGCCGCCTGGGCATACTTCTGCTTTACACAATGGAGTCACACTTGTATAGTGTGCTTTATTGTTGTAGATATGTGGTTGGCGCTTGCTGCTCTATTCTTCTACTGAGCATTGCAAGCAGTATTGTTTTCTTAGCTTCTTGCATTCCAAGCCTATTGACACGCGTTAGCTGGTTGGATACTTCCATTTTGCTTCACAGAAATGTTTCCTTATGTTTCAACATCGTCTCCTCTTCTGTGTCCATTACATCTATTTTCATAGCTACTCGCACTGGCGTGTTATCTTCGGTTGTCCTTTTCGTTCATCCGTGAGTCTGTCCGGGCCCTCGTGTCATTACCACTGGCCGTCCATTACGGCTCTTTGGGTCTCTTCATGGACAGTCTGTAGGTACTCGTCATTTCGTGTCAGCTGCTGGTACAGTTATCTAAGAGGATACCGTGCAGCCCATGGTTGCCTGGTTATGGGTGCTTCAACAGGTATTGCTCTTCTATGTGCACTGGCCAGAGTCCAAGTGCAGCTCTCTGTTGGTTCATCTGCTCCTCATACGTCACATACCTTGGCAAGTACGTTCCTGGTACCTCGAAATGGGGGGCAGGGGTGCAGGCCATGTCTGGGACCTCCTCTACACCGGTGGCCAAGGAAAGGCCACCACGTTTGGACCCTGACCCTGGGGATGGAGAAGTGAGGGAGGATCACCTAAATGGAGGTTCCCTAGGGATAGGGAATGAGATATTCTCAGGTGAGAGGCGGTATTCCACATTTCCCTTCCAGGAAGAAACCCCTATCCCCGAGGCAGTTATGGGATATTGATCCCCATGCCCCATTGACCAACAAAGGGACAGGAGATACCAACAGTCCAGAAGTATCAAAAGGAGGAGGAAAAGGAAAAGGATTGGGATTGGGCTGCCCTCGGGCGAGACATGGTATACTCTTTTCTCATTGACGACCAATGTAACCCTCCCCGACCTTTATGGGCTATTATAAGCCACCTCCCATCATTTCCCCACATGTGCCACTTGACAGTACTGAGACGAGGAAGAGGGACTGAGAGTAAGGCACACCAGATCATTTAACCACTTTAATGCTGGGACGAGGAAAATGCCTATAAAGTGTAGTGATGGTCAGGCATGTCCTCTTAATCATGGGCAGGAGAATCCAATTGGAAGTACACAACTGGAACCTGTTAAAAGGTTACAGGTGTATAAAAGCAGACAGAATGTTCAGCCAAGAGAGAGACAGGTAGACCTGTGTGTAGTTGACCAACAGGAGACCCGTGTTTGGAGGAAGAAGTCGTGGTGGGATCTGTGGGACAACCAGGATGCCGTCCCAAAGTCCAGTGTGCAGGAGCAAGAGCCCTTGCGATAAGAGACATGCAGCAGGAGCTTCAGGAGTGTTGGAGGCAGCGGGACGCTGTCCACATCCAGTCTGAGGCAGTGGCGCACTTAGCACGGCAGAGACAAGTCCCTGAATGCGAGCGGGGCTTGTACCAGTGTGCCCGCCGACCTGGAAGCTGGAAGAGAGAGCGGGAGCTGCCGGGCAACATTGCTGCAGACTGGTGAATGTCAGGAGAGGCACTCAGCAGCCTGGGGGCATTTCTAGCGGGTAGCAAAGCAGCAATACATTACCGAACAAAAAGAAAACATACAATTAAAGCTGCTAAATGCATACTGAATACCGAACCAAATCGAGTGATGTTTCTTTTTAACGCGCTTAACACTTTTTAACACTTTTCTGCAGCTGGGACAGTCATAGGTCTCCTTCTCACCCACCCAGTATCCTGTAGGGTATTTTATATCACTTCTTGTTTCGCAGTCACAGGCTTTTCTTTCTCTTTTCTATGGCTCTGCTAATCCCTGGAGGGTACTTTCTTTAGCTTTAGTGTAGCTGGGGCATTCACCAGCTTTCCCCATGTTTTTTCTATTGCACTGCCTGTCTCCTGGAGAGTACTTTGAATACTTTTCTTGGCACTAGACCATGCCGACACAGGTCTTTTCTCGCTTCCTTTCTCTGCTGTCCTCCTGCAGGCTACCGTCTGTCCACTATGCCTCTCTTGCAGCTGGTACAGTTGTCGTCTGTCCCTTCACTTATAATGCTTGGCAGAACCATTGCTTAAACACTGAATAGATAAAGGGGTTAGGTAACTTTCTGTGAAGTATTAGGTAAAATCCAGACAGTTGCAATCGGTTATGTAGGGTAACCCATGAAAATGAAAAAAACAAGAGATTCAAGTCACCTACAGTGCAAAAGTGCATTTCCCAATGCATGTTCATGCCTATCACCATAATATATGCCAGTATCAAAGAATTCTCACGCTGGCTGTGCCCATACATTTCCAAAATGGTGGCACCAATATATGCCAGTATTCCCATACAAGAACATACTCATGTTTGCTTTCCGCATAACGCTGCAATTACATGGTGACAACAGTAAAGACAGACACAAGTGATCACAGTTCAAGGGTGTTTATTAAACTGTAAGTGCAGAGTGGAAAAACACCTATCCTAAGCCTAAATCTAGATGGAAGCAAGCGTCAACCATCAAATGAAAAATAAGGTAGACCTTGTGCCGTCTTGTCAAAGTAAAAAGGCCATACTAAAAAAAACGATTGCCAATTCCTTACAACTAATCACAGAAAGAGTGTGAGATAGGGTATTCAAATAAAGGAGAAGGTGTTCACAAATAATATGTCAGGACATGATTCCCTTTCCCACATTTTTAGCACGGTACAAGGTGGGACATTGGAGCACAGCAAATGCTCGAGCCTTCCCACCATGAGCTAGCAGTTCCCTATCAGCTATCAGATTCTTTGATGGTTAATTCTCTTTTCAGTAAAAAGTCTCTTGCCTTCAAGGCCTGTTGCTCTCAACAAAAAACACAAAGTTCTGTTCTACGAATGCTTTGGGTAATGTCTTCACCCCTGGTCCCCCCTCTTCTTGGAGCAGACCCCTCAGAAGTTGTATTCAAGACACTTCCTTCCCCTTGTCTTGCAAAACATCTCACTTTCACAAATCTTAACGTCTTTTTAAACAGGTTTTAAGGCTTTACACCTGGTTGTCGGCGCCCCTTTGCCGGGTGCACTCTTGCTGAAATTTGGTTGTTGGCTTATCTGCCGACTCTTGCAGACTTTCGTAACACACTGTTCATGTACTAATCTTCTATTTAATAAGTAAGGAAAACAAACCTAATTATTTCTAAAAAAAATGATGATGGTGTTGCACAATAACTAATTTGTAAGTTCATCCATAACAAATACAAAAAAAACATATTTTATTATGAAACATACATCATTTCATACAAGTTGGATGTGTTCAAATACACAAACCTCACAACCCTAAAACCAGGTTACAACACACAATTGCACAACACATATAGATATAAAGTACAAAAAACACACATTACACATTTGAGGTTGGAAAAACAACAACAATATCTAAGATAAACAATCATTAAAAATTAATTTGTTGCGTTCTTATGTTTCGTTTTAGGCTTGTGAGGTTTGTGTATTTGAACACAGCCAACTTGCATGAAATTATGTATGTTTCATAATAAAATATGTTATTTTGTTATATGTTATATATGTTATATGTTACCTCCCCACCCATTTAACTCAACATCTCTCATCACCCATGCCTTCTGCCATGAAGATTGTCTTTGAACTCAGCCTGGCAAAGTATCCTTGTCTGTGGGAATATATAGCAGTGCAGGCTCTCACTATCATTGTTCCAGGACTCCAAGCTCAACTCTATTTCTATCCTTGGTTCACGTGACATGAGACCATGATTTGGTCCATTTTGCCGCATTTAAATTTCTTAAATGAATAAAACTTAGCATGCTTGGTGTTCTTTCTTTGCACCTTAACAAGGGATGATTTATCCTTCACAGATTCACTGCTTTCAAGAATAGATAACCGGCATTGGCTGCTTCAGTTTTGATACCAGGCAGACAGCCTCGCCATGCGCTTTGACAACCTCAGCTTATTCTTGCTGCGACACAATTCTCGCTTTCTTCTCCGTGGATCCTGGCTTACTTAATTTATGACACATATTTCCAGCTTCTATAAAATGGCGGCTTCAACTTTAGTCTATTTACTACATATAGCCAGCTTTTAAGATTACTTAATTAACTTGCATTTCACCATCTGTACAGTTATTTAACGGTTGATTTTCTGCAGTGCTTCGCACATATGCAATCTTCTTTTCGCACATGAAAGTTTACCCGATTCTTAACTTCGTCATTAGTTTCTGTAAGATCCATGCATCTCTTCAGCTAGTATTCTCAGGGCGTCATGTACACTTCCTGTGATGTCACTAGCTTCTCTCTATGTGCATTTTCATATTCCTTCACGAAGTTCCTCCCTCTGATTGTCATCTCTTCGGGGATACATTTGATACAGTTTTCTTAGTGAATACCTTCTCTCGAATATACGCTGCGTAATTGGCACAAATGCTGGTGTCAAACATGGCACAATCTCAGGCTTCCAACATATAGGAGGTGGGGGGGTGGGATTTCATGCTGAGGCATGTAGCTGCTTCTCTACACTAGACATTTTAAAAAAAAAATATATATGTATATATATATATATATATATATATCACTATCATTGTTCCAGGACTCCAAGCTCAACTCTATTTCTATCCTTGGTTCACGTGACATGAGACCATGATTTGGTCCATTTTGCCGCATTTAAATTTCTTAAATATATGCCACAATAAGAAATTGCTAGACTGGCTGCACCAAAATGCAAGTTATCGTAGATGCCCAGTAAAAGGTCTTATGCCACAGTAAGAAATGGCTAGACTGGCTGCACTGGAGTTCAGGTGCAGAGTTCCAGTCTTCCCCAGTCCCTGCTCTGTGTTCCTTGGGAGAGGAGCTGCACAACGTGTTCAGTCCTGTTTTTGTTTCCATAGGAAAAATACTCTTAAGCCCTGTTTATGCGCGGAGCGCAGCGCAGAGTTCAGGTGCAGAGTTCAAGTCTGCCCCAGTCCGCCTCCAGCACGCCGACGAGCCTGCGTTCCTCGAGTCGAGTAAATGACTCTTTCCACCGAGGCTACGCAAACGCGAAGGAAAACCCTTCAGCATCGACACATGCTGAACCCGTGGACGACTTTGAAAGCAGCAACAGGCGAAAAGGTAAGCAAATCTACTGGGCGAGCGCGCCACGCCCCCTTAATGCTACTCGCAGCTTTACCAACTGCTTTGTCATTATCGATGTTGCCCTCATCTGCGCCCCCGGTCGGCGGCTTCCCCATCCCAATCTTCTCGACTGAACCGCAATCTGAGGAACAAATTGACTTAGCTGTGAGTCAGCTGATAAACCAAATTCATAATCCTCGCCTTGAAAAGCGTGACAACGATAATGATAATGCACACAAAACCTCTGCTGAAGCCTCATTGGTTCACGAGGGGTTTCCGGCTCTTAGTGACATTGCTTTGCACCTACCTGATGTATCCTATGCTCTTCTTGAGTCGACCACAGGTTCTTTCCAAGGCAGACCAGTCGACAAAATTACCCCTGTTTCTATTCCGTCCTCCATTCAAATAAACTTTTCCTCTGAAAATGTCCCTTCATTATCCCATCGAGGCTCTCATTGAAAAAAGACCATTATCCGGTGTGCCACCATCCGCACTTGGGAGGCACCTCACCGTGATGGGTAAGGGATGGGCCAGACCTCCCCGCCCCTGCTGGACCAAGCAATGGCACCCTTGGTGCGGGCCCAACTCATCCCCCAACCCAGCCTTGAAGAGCAATACATGACTAACATGACAACGGTACCAACCCACATGATCACACAGCAGCATTAGCCAATTCAGCCACTGAGACCATGCCCTGTTTGACATCAGCAGTTGTGCCAATACCACAGTGTGTGTTTGAAAGAAGATACCCATTGAGACAACCTTACCAAATGTTTCCCCTAAGCATTGACAACGTAAGGAAGGAACTGCCTGAAGGAATGTGAGAAAGAGCAGAGAAAAGGAGCTAGTGATGTCACAAAACGTATGCACGACATCCTGAGATACTGACTGAAGAGAATGTATAGATCCTAAAGAAACTAATGACGAAGTAAAGAATCTAGTGAAATCTCAAATATAAAAGAAGATTATATGTGTATGAAGTGCTGCAGAAAATCAACCTTTCAATAAATGTACAGATGCTGAAACGCAAGGTAGACAAAGTCATCATAGAAGCTGGCTATACCTAGTGAATAGATGCAGGTGAAGCCACAATTATATAGAAGCTGGACATCAGTATCATGAATTTAGGAAGCCAGGAGCCATGAAGCAGGAAGGAAAAGCTGTGTCGCAGCAAGTATAAGGAGAATCGTGAAGCTACAAGATGAGGCTGTCTGCCCTGGCGTCAAGACTGAAGCAGCTAAGGTCAGTTATCTATTCTGGAAATTAGCTAATGTGCGAAGGATGAATCATCCCTTTTTAAGATGCAAAGAAAGAACGCCAAGAGTGCCAAGTTTAATTCATTTACTGTATTTAAAAGCTGCAAAATGGACCAAATCCTGGTCTCCTATCACGTGAGCCAAGGCTGAAAATAGAGTAAGAACTTGGAGTCCCAGAACAAGATAGCGAGCGCCCTCACACCCATGTAGTCTAACGACAAGGATACTTTGAAAGGCAAGTTCAAAGACAATCTTCATGGCAGAAGGCATGGACGATAAGAGATGCTGGACTAATTGGGTGGGGAGGTTGCGTCATGCTGCTTAATGAACCGAATGTTCCAGACCTGGCAGCGTGCAACCAATTGTAGTAGTCAATATAACGAGAGCTTATAATTTGAAAACCAATGAGAAACTGTGTATCTAATGTTTCTGAAGATGATATGTTTTAGAGGTAGGCATATGTTGTCCACCTGATAGTGGGCAGCCAATCACAATCCGAGTGCTTATAGAAAAGTATACTTAGATGTACCCCTTCGCTAATCCTGACCCTTGATAGGGTTTTCATTATTGCCATGTAGTATGATGTCTTCTACGACGTATTTGTGATATAAAAGCTATGATTTGTGTGAGGATCACTGAACAAAACTGAGCGTACAATCATTGATGTTTGTTGTAAACTCTCTGTTTTAGATAATTATTATTAAAACAGTACTTTGCCATCTTCCTGAGTTGGTTCAGTTATTTGGACTCAGAATTAATGTGTGTGATACCATCTATTACATATGCACGTTCTTATAGGGAACTACACTCACATGGTAGAGGCGCGGATGGTTTAAAGATCCAAACTAGTTCAGCTCCAGAGTTTCGGACGATTGAGCATCCTCCGCCATTAGCTGGAAGATCGAAGAGTTTCCTGTGCAGAGCGGACAAATAGAAATAAACTTGCAAGAAGAACTGAGATGGGTGGCAGGTCCCCCTTTGAAGAAATTCCTGCACTGTTTCCACGGGCGCTCTGCGGACGGAAGGTGAAGTGGTTGGATTTGAGGAGGAGTAAATACCGAAGGCCTCGAGTCGATAAACAAATGGTAAGTAGACTAAGGGAAATGGCAAATAGGAAGATGGGATTATGTTAATTTTGAGTAATGGGAAATATTGTCAAGATAAGAGATAATTCAAGGGAATTAGAAGGAGACATTTCAAATTTCAACGGGAGTAGAAATAGTGAATAATGCACAGGTCAGGACTGTGTAAGGTGATGTCTCAAACAATGTACAGGGTTAAGTAAAGGTGAGAGAAGAGTACCCCGTATTTATAAATGAGATAAATAAGTGGGAAGGTGATCACAGTATTTTATAATGTGTAATGTCTGACTAGTCTAAATGTTTGTTGAATAAAGCATTGAGGAGCAATAAAATTGTGAAGAGTTTGAAAAAGTAACAGTGAGTAAAATATAAAGGGCCTCATTACGAAGCTTGTGCTGACGGATTGAAGGGGGCCGGTACAGGACCGGCCCCCTTCATTCCGTCAGGACTGATTACAAGCTTCCCATCACGGGACCCGGATCGGACGCCTGGTAAAACCAGGCGTCCTTTCCGGGTCCCGCGAGGGGAAGAGGGAGGTAACAACAGGACACTTATAATGTGCCCGTTGTTACCTCCATCCCAATTCCCATTGAGCCCTATGGGGGCTCAAATGGGAATGGGGAATGGTTCCTGCAAGGAGGAGTTACCGGATCCTCCTATGTCGGAGTGCCCGGTAAGTCCCCATTGCAGGAACCCGGAAAAGGAGCCCGGTTTGGAGACAGCCATGGAGCTAATAGCTCCATGGATACCTCCAAACTCGTAATGAGGCCCAAAGTGTAGCAGAACGATTGGAGCCAATCACAAGAATAGGTAGGTCATTGAAATAAGAAGATTGCGCAGTGAAAGTGCATGTTCATACTTGTTGTTTTAAACCATTAAAAGTGGTGATAAAAGAGAAATAAAATGTTTATTTAATGATCTGGTAAGTATTGCCAGTCAATTGAGACTTGTCATTGTCATTATGTGGGACACTCCTCTCAGGCACCTATGTAAGACACTGCCAAAGCACGCGCCCAAGCTCAAACAGTACAGTGCAGAATGGGTAAAGGGCACAGCAGATAAAATGTTCATGCCATGGCCATAAGGAGGATCATTGTGAAGAGTGGTATTGCAACACATGACTACATACTTGCACACCGAATACACAGAAAAGAAATTAGAGAAAAGATTACCAATTTTAGAACTTCAGAAGATGTACCAAGAGGAAAGAATCAGCATAAGGGGGAAGGCGTTGAGCCCTCAGCTCCCCTTATCTTGCCTGAAGCAAAGAGTGTTGCTACGGAAGAGAAAGGAGTATATCCTTTAAAGGAAATGAAAGCAGCGACAGGGTATACTAATCCGATATATGAACCTCCCGCTTACAGTAGTGACGATAGTCAGGAAGAGAATAAAAGAAAGGAAGATATTTTTAAATTTATACAAGACAAGGAAGAAAGAAGCGAACGGTCGATTTTGTTGACAGGCAGACAAAGAAATCAAGAGATGGAAAGGAGAAAAAGATAAAACTGTTGAGGTAGCACTCGTACAAAACAAATGGATTGGAGGACAGATATTACTTAAGATAGATGGTAAAAGTA
The DNA here is from genome assembly GCF_040938575.1 of Ambystoma mexicanum. Taxonomy (NCBI): domain Eukaryota; kingdom Metazoa; phylum Chordata; class Amphibia; order Caudata; family Ambystomatidae; genus Ambystoma; species Ambystoma mexicanum. The sequence continues at coordinate 1,181,203,477 of NC_090927.1, forward strand.
TCGAAGAAGTTAGGCAAAGAGAAGATAAGGACGAACAAGAAAGGAAGGACGAGGAACAAGAGAGAAGATTGAAGGAAGATGAGCAAAAAAGGAAAAGTAGGGAGTGACAAGAACAGATATATCAGGAAGAGCAAGAGAAAAAACAGTCAAAGGATAAAAGAAGTACAACAATGGATAAAGAGCGATTGTAGAGAGGGACAGGAAGGAAAGAAAGAGAGAAGAGAAAGAAGCAAAGAGATTAAGGGATTAACAATACAGAGATGAAGGGAAGAAGAGGAAAGAAGGGAAGTCGTAAGGAGGGAAGAACAAAGGCAAGAGGAAGAAAGAGTTAGAAGAGATGCGAGAAAGCAAAGGGAAGTAGATGAAGAAATAGAGCAAAAAAGGAGGCAGTGAGGTTCGGATACCAGTCTTATTCATAAAGAACAACTGAGACCGAGTCCAGAAATACGATGGGATAGAGTGGAAGAGATTCTTCCGATAAAGGAAGTAATGCCAGGAGCATCTAGAGTAGCGCTAGATGAAGACAGAGATGATGCGAGAAGCATTAGAGAAAGAACCAATAAGGTCTATCAGCAATTAAGACGAGATAGCGAGTATGCAATTCGAGGGAATGATGATCAATCTCAAGTACTTCAATCATTAAGCGAGGCAGAAAGCCTGTTTAGTGATGAACGTTCAGCATTGTCTTTGAGCAGATTGAACCTAGACGAACGAGAGGGGGATGAAAGTCATACTAGTTGGGGTCTAGAAATGTCAGACGAGAACAAAGAGTTTGGTCGTGGGGCAGAAGGAGGGAGTGCGTGTGCCCCTGTAGGAAGCCTGCACATGGATAAGGAAGTGAGATGCTCAGATCTGGAACAGCCTAGAGATAGAACACAAGATCCCATAACTTATCCTGAGCATCCACAAGGACGATCGTGTAGTGAGAAGGGAGAGTCTCCGCAATATGTAAGCAGGTTAAGGTCATTACCAACAAGAAAACAGACAGGGACAATTATCCCTGCCATGGATAGACTAAGATTGGGATCTGACTATGGCATGGGGTTTACGCAGTTCCCCTTGTTAGAGAAGGGGGGAGCAAGACAGCAATATATTCCATGGCCAGAGATGAACAAGGATAACTTAAAATGTAAGCGCCCGATTTTGACTTCGCGGGTTGGAAAATGGATATATGAATTTCAGAAAATGACAGGAGGAAATACACTGGCCATAGGGGCCATAAACGGTCTCCTGGTGACCATTCTTGGAGAGAGGGCTGATGACATATGGTGGAGAGCAGGATATTCAAGTGTGACTGCACAAAACACAGAGCATGATGCAGCGCCATTCAATAATTGTAGTGCAGATGTTTGGAGGGCTCTCAGGGTAAAGTATCCTGACACATCAGATATGGCTGCAATTATGACCCGTAACATGAAAGAAGATGAAGACCCTATTGCTTATATTCAGGATAATCAGGAGAAATGGCAGCTTGAAACTCACAAGCCATGGAAAAGACTGTGGCATTGTTTTACCATGTTTTATGTCAAGGGTTGCCCGAGCCCGTACAGAGACAGATGAAAACACAAGTGGGGATGGAAGTGAAGCCATGGACTGAGATACAGTTGACAATAGTACACCATTGCCGGTTATTACAAGAACAGAACAAAAAGAAAGATGAGAATCGAAAAATTGAGGAAGCCAAGTTGGTTCAGAAAAAGTTGTCAACATTTGCCATACAAGAGGCGGTATTGACATGCAGAGAAGGAATGGAAATGCAGCAAACAATGAGTACATTACAGGCAAATAATCTGCGCCCGATGGACCAAGGTAGGTATGCGTTTACGGCACGATGCAGAGGTATGGGTTACAGGGGAAGAGGAGGCAGGTTTCAGAATAAACAGGGTGGGTTTCAAAACACACAGAACAAGAACCAGAGTACTCAGTGAGGATATAACTAAGGAGGGATTATCAAAAGGGTTCCCCCAATATGTCGGAATGGTGGAATCACAGGACATATTGTGCGCATATGCCAGAGGCAAGGGAATGTACACAATTGCCAGTTTGCCAGGGGGGGGACAGTTTATCCTCGGCCATATAGCACACAATCCAGAGAGACCTTTGCCCAAGTTCACACATCTTATCAGGCACAAGCACTGCAAGTACAGCAGGTGTCACTGCATGGAAAAGTGCAAATAAATCCACCCCAAGGGCAGTCGCAACAATCCCTTATGCAGACACAGCAGTATGCGAATACAGGACACGTATTAGCGCCTTGAATAGGAGGTGACACTGTGGTAGGAGGAAATCCTTTCACAGGGATAGAGATGAGCTTGTACCCGCAATAGGACAGCTCACACAGTGACTTGATGTGTACAGTACTATCTGTGACACCCGACCCCCAAGAGGAACCAAACGTCGATGTGACACTAGGAGGCAAATTTTTCTCTTTTCTTGTAGACACTGGAGCAACGCGTTCATGTATACGAGAGGGAAAATATCCAATTTCAGGTATTGCCATGAATGCTAAAGGGTTCCGTGGAGCAACAAGTCAAGTTCCTTTTACTGATAAATTACCAGTCTTCATCGGACAATGTGACATGTCTGTTCCTTTGTTATATTTACGACAGACACCAGTTAACATTTTAGAAAGAGACTTAATGATGAAACTTAACATGACAATTTCATTTACTGATCAAGGAATAGTGTGCTCCACTCCAGGAATACACTATTTAAACGTGGGAGAGTTAATACTTGCGTTCACAGGACAAGTGGTTCTGTGGGGCGTCCCAGTAGATCCAGACATTTCTTTATATGCAGTAAGGATTTTGTTGGCATAGCTAGCTGGCCTGGTAGGGAAGATTGTAAGGATACCTGATGAGTTTTTATTCAGACCACAAATACCTATGGATGAGGAAGGTGGACAGACTATTCCTATAGATTTGAAAGTGGCTATAGTGTGAAGAGAGATGAAAATGCTCAAAGGGATAGACAATTAGGGTAGACCATGGAGAACAGTGATTGCTCTTGAGGAGGGGTACATAATGATTGACATAACAGATGATAATATGTTCAGAGAAGTCCGAAGTGCTGATGAAGTGGTGTTCTTCATGAGCGTTGCATACTGGATAAGGATAGAAAAAAGGGAAATCCCACACAGAATGCCAATAAAGTAGCAATGACCAGCATGTTTTTCAGGAGGATCTTGAAAGGGTGCCAAGTGCCCTATGGACTACAGGCCCCTATGACGTAGGTTTATTAAAGGGGATATGGGAGGTTAAAATAAAGCTTAAGCCAGAAGCAATTTTACCCCAAGCAAAACAGTACCCCATGTCTCGAGAAGCTGATGAAGGTATATTTCAGACTATTTCAGCACTGATGAATCTAGGGATTCTGATACCATCAGAATCATCATGTAATGCCACGGCGTATCTGATAAATAAAATCTAAAGGATGGTCATGGAGATTTGTCGAGGATTTGAGAGCTCTTAACCATATTGTAGATGCTGAGTTTCCTTTAGTTCCTAATCCTGTCACAATATTGTGCAGTGTTCCAGTAGAAGCTCAGTAGTTCACGGTGATCGATTAGAAAAATGCATTTTTCTCAATCGTGTTGCACAAAGACTCACAAGACTTGACTCCATTTACGTTTTGCCAAAAAAGACTAAAACATACTTGTTTGCCTCAGGGGGACTGTGAGTCCCCATCAATCTTTAACAGAGTCCTACAAATGGATCGAGGCAATATTGATTTCATAATCACAGTGATACAGTACGCAGATGACCTATTGATTTGCAGTAAAACAGAGGATGAGTGTAGGCAGGACCCTATACAACTAAAGACTATTTCAGCAGGCAAAAGATATAAGGTGGACAAGGAAGAATTACAGTATTCCCAGGAAGAGGTGTGATACATAGGTAAGTTGTTCTCGCATGAAGGAAAGAAAGTGACGCCTGAGAGAGCTGAGGCAATCATGAAAACATCAAAACCGAACACAGTGAGACAGATGCAACCGTTTCTGGGTCTATGCAAATATGTTAGAGCCTGGGTGTTTGATTATTGCACATGAACAAGGCCACCTCTGCAAGCATTAAAGAAAGCACAAGTTGGTAAGACAAAACTAGAATGGACTGAAGAAATGGATGCAGGATTTGAGGAGGTGAAAAGAGCAATTTGTACAGCTCCAGTTTTAGGGATTCCAAATTATAGTGAGGAATTGTATTTGTTTTCTCACACAAATGGGTCAGTAATGACAGCGGTGCTTACACAAAGGACAACATTGGGGTACAATCTTTAGCATACTACAGTGGGATTGTAGACCCAGTTATGAGAGGATACTTCCCTTGTGAACAATCTTTGGCTGCTGCCGTGTTTGCAATTAAGAAGTCCTCAAGTATTGTCATGGGCTGCTCTATGACCATTTACGTGGAACATGCTCTATTTGCCATACTAGAGAAACCCAACGGCACATTGACATCGCAAAGAACTTCAGCTTATGAGGTAATGATTTCTAACACAACTAATAAAATTGAAAGATGTAAAATAGTGAACCCAGCCACATTCGTAGCTGAGCCAGTAGAAGAAGGTGATCATGTGCATGACTGTGCACATTATGTCGAATTTTATGATGATATACCCCATGTGAAAGAGAATGCTTTGGGGGAGCGGACATTCTTTTCATTGTTGGTTCTTTGAAAAAAATTGATCTGAATAGTGGGGAAAAGCATTCATATGCTACAGTACTAAGACGCAGATTAAATGGAGAATTTGAGGTAGTGCCAAGTGCAAGGCTACCGTCTCACTTTTCAGCACAAACAGCAGAATTTGTAGCACTCATTGACACACTTGAGAAGCATGAAGGACAGGAAGTGACTCCACCTATGTGACTTCAACTGTATATGCAGGGTTGGCATGTTGGAAAAGGAGGGGCTATCTCTCCGCAGATGCTCTCCAGTGCAGCATGCGTCTTTTTTGGATAGGCTCATTAAGGCACTACAACTCCCAGTAGCCTTATCGGTTGTAGAAATGCGCAACGCATACTAAACTAACAGACTTTAACTCTTGCGGGAACTAAGCCGCAGACGTCGAAGCCAAAAAGGTTGCATATTATCCAGAAATTTCTAATTTTGACACTGAGGAAATTAAAAATAAATCGGCTACTACTATGTTAGTACAGGAGGGTTTTAATATGCTGTCAAAAACCCAATTAATTGAGATTCAGGGAAGTGAACCACAGGAAGTGCAGGAACTGTGGAAACAAAGTGGGTGTTCTTTTTCCCCCACGGAATCTTTATGGCGACAGCACAGTACTTCAAAGCCAGTGATGCCAGTAACTTTATTGAAAGTCGCGCTTGAACAGCTGCATTACTCTGCGCATGTAACTAGAGAAAGTCTTTATTCCAATATTGCAGAAGACTGGTTCATTCCTAATTTGTTGGAACATGTTGCACTGTTTATGGTGAATTACATTGTGTGTCAAAAGTTTACTGCTGGGCATACACTGAGAATGATTAGAGGAGTAATACCTCAACCGAACGGTCCATTTCAGCATTTACATATTGACTATGTCGATATGCTGCAGACATGTAATGGATATAGATATCTATTTGTGGCGGTATGCCAATTCTCTAGGTGGATCGAACAAGTCTGTGTGCAAACCCTGATGCCACTTGTGCAGCAATGTTTTTAGTATGCAAAGTTTTCCCGAGGTGGGTTGTGTGTGAAGTGATAAGATATGATAATGGGCCACATTTTGTCAATGAGCTATTCGAACAAATAGGGCTTTTAAAGCAAAAGTTCTCTTCTGCGTATCACCAATAAGTGATCTGGATATGTGAGAAACTCAATGGCCTCCTCAAAGAGAGGATTGCGAAGAGTAAATTGACTTTGAAAAAAGGATGGCTGTATTGCCTACCCCAGGACTTATATGCCCTCAGAATCAGCCAGGGTTTGACCACCACCTCACGCCGCACGATCTAGTAACAGGGCGTCGAATGAGAATGCCCCTTAAACCTCCATCTAGGATTAGGAGTGATGCCCAGAGTGTAGCCAAAACTCTGGGTGATGAGATGAACAATTATTTGACATGCATGACTAGCAGTATTTCTTACATTTCAGATGAAGTCAAGCATCGGGATGTGTGGTCTATTCCCACCACCTAAATTATATGTTGGGGATCGACTTCTAATAAAAGATTTAACTGAGAAGTGGCACGAGCCACGCTTTAATGGCCACTTCCTTTTGAAAACATTTCCCCTTCTGCTGTTGAGGTTCAGGGAAGATGAATTTGGTTGCATCTGAACGATGTGAATATTTATAAAGGCGAGACCCTCCCTCCCACCATCGCTGATCCAGAAGCAAGACAAGAAGAAGAATTTCCGCGTGTGCAGACTCAGTCAATGACTAAGAAGAAGGAGGATAAAGCACAGAGTGATTAGCGCATAATTTATCTGGAATGGAATTCAATAGACACTCCTTGTATATTTTAGCAAAGAGTGCAAGGACTTGAAGAGAATTCCATGGGTTGAAATGGACTTTTAGAAATATATTGAAGCAGTGAAAAATGCATCAGAATTATGCCTAACGTCGGTCTTGATTAGAAATTGGAAGAGAGATCAATATCCAGATTCATTTAATGGAGAACATCTGTTTCAGGTGATAAAAATACATGATACCTGCAAATAGTGATGTTCATCGGCTCGTGGTTGCTGTCTTTGTGTTCATACTTCAATCTTACCTTGCTCTTGTCAGAAGAGAAGTTAATATTCACACTTTTTTACAGGATCCTAAAAACGGTCCAGTGATAAGAAGACTCCTCATTGCTATAACTTAACTCATTGTACAGTTGCAAATGTGAAAGAACCTCAATGACAGTATTAAAAAAGATTAATGAGGAAGACGACACAATTATAAAGAGAGCAAGAGTTCCGCAAGCAGTAGGATGGCATGAGAAGTTGTGTAGATTTCTATGCATAATATATATTTGCATGATTGTTCTTTTTATCTGTTTTCCTTATTTTTCACAGTCTCGATTATCGTAATGTCTATACTGAAGAAAGAGCTCCTATGTTTCTCCCCACTATGAATATGAATGATGACAGTTTTCGTGATCTCTATAAGTATATTGAGAGACAAAAAAGAGATACAGAGGAAGATAATGAGGGGATAAATACAAATCTAGATAACTCAGCTCACCTGGGGAATAACATGTGGTATCAACTCATGAAAAAGGTAGAGGAAAGAGCATCTGATGAGAGTTGCTATATCTGCTCTCTCATCCCCTAATCACGAATACAGTAAGGAATTTAATTTCAAAGAAGGTATCAGCATACGATGCAAAATGCCTCAGTCATCTTCCAGCATGTACTACTCGAGGACAGTTTCAAGGAAGTTGGGCGACTTTGCGATGAAGATCAAGATGGTCGTTTCCATACCAGGATGACTCTATCAAGACCACACAAATGGAGAAGGAGCTGGGATGGAAATACAAAATGCTTGTGTGTCCTGCTGCAGGACAGGATGAGGTGATTGTTGAAGAAATGAAGAGATTGATTTGTCGTGATGTGACAGAAATAGCAGGAACACCTGGATGTTGGGAACAAACTCAACTGTTGATCTATGGATGAGTGCATACCAGCAAGGGATGGGAAGAAGGAATGGGTCCTGTGCAGCTCATCTTCTGAATACAGGGCATGTAGTGCAGACATTGAATGATGGATGCTTAAATTAATGGGCCAAGCATTCCAAATTATTGACATGGGTAGAAGATGGATCAGGCCCAGCAGTTGGAGTCCCATTGGTTAATGCAAAACTATGTTTCTGAAGCCATGCAAAGAACCATGTGGGATACAAAAAAGAATGCAAAGCCAGAATTGACGGTCCTGGAATGAGAGAAGGGACAGCTGTCCTTTTGGATCGACATTTGGCTTGTGGATCTAGAGCCTATATGAAGTTGGCCAAGGACTGGGGCGGAGTCTGTTCCCTGGTGATCATCCATGTTCCAGCATTAGTGATTCTTCAGAGTGTTCTAAACATTGGTGAATTTCCAAAAGTAGATGCTCATTTGAGAACAAGAAGGCCGGTTGAACTCCTCCAGAGGACGAAAAGAGAAAATGATTTCTTAGCCAAGTCAATAACAGCATATGATACCATTCTGAGGAGCACAAGTTGTTTTGCAAGACTGCTATGATAATGACAGCTATATTTCTGTCTGGAATTCAAATGGTGGCGAATGTCAAATGATTGCAAATCACCAGAAGGGAGCTTCTGCAGACAATCAATGAAACCATAAAGGGATTCAATGCCATTAAAGAAGAGCTAAGGGCCATAAGATTGATGACCCTCTAGAATAGATATTTCCTTGACATGATCACAGCAATGAAAGGCAGAGTTTGCACCAAAATCGGGCCATCATGTTGCACATTTATACCTTCTCACAATGACCAGAATGGGACCTTGGCAGAGGCCATAACGTTGTCGACAGACCTGCATACCAAGATGGAAGACAAGACAGATGACATTGAGGATCACAGTTTGCTTACCTCTTTGTTCTCATGGATTCCACAGTGGTTGGCAAATCTATTCAAGGTTCTTAGAGTAATACTGGTGCTAGTGAAGTTTGGATTCTGTATAGCCAGGATGGTGATGGCCCAATGGAAGAAAATGGTAAAGAAGGTGGTAGGGATGAAGATCATGATTAATGTCAAACATGAACCAAATTCCAAGGAGCTGACTGGTGGCGCTGTTAGAAAGTACATAGAGACTAGCATCATAGCACCTGAGGGAATAAAGTTTCTGTATCCAAAGAAGCATAAGATATATGTGGGACGATGGGTCTATTGTACCCAGAATGGACAACGTAACTAAATGATCTGGAGTGTAGATGAACATGTCAAATCAGCAGTTACCCAGCAGGTGATGAAGAAATGGACACCCAAGAAACACTTCTTCAAATGAAAATATCAGGATGTGGAAACGATTGAGGAGGTGAGAATGTAGAGGAGGAGCTGCATACCTCTGCAGGAAACTCTGCCACCCTTCCCTTTCCTCCCATATGTTGGAGACCTAAGACAGTGGCATGTTTGACAGCAGCAGTTGTGCCAATACCGCAGCATGTCTTTGAAAGAAGATACTTATTGAGACAACCTTACCAAATGTATCCCTGAAGTAATGACAACCTACAGGAGGAACTCCCTGAAGGAATATGAGAAAGAGCAGAGAAAAGGAGCTACTGATATCACAAAACATATGCACGATGTCCCGAAATACTGACTGAAGAGAATGTATAGATCCTAAAAAAACGAATGACGAAGTAAAGAATCTAGCGAACTCTAAATATAAAAGAAGATTATACCTGCACAAAGTTCAATAAATGTACAGATGCTAAAACGCAAGGTAAACCAAGTCATCATAGAAGCTGGCTATACATAGTGAATAGATGCAGGTGAAGCCGTGATTATATAGAAGCTGGACATCAGTATCATGACTTTATGTATCATGACTTTAGTAAACCAGGACCCCTGAGGCAGGAAGGAAAAGCTGTGTCGCAGCAAGAATGAGCAGAATCGTGGAGCTACAAGATGAGGCTGTCTTGTCTCGAGTCAAGACTGAAGCAGCCAAGGTCAGTTATCTATTCTGGAAATTAGCTAGCATGCGAAGGATGAATCATCCCTTGTTTAGGTGCAAAGGAAGATCACCAAAAGTGCCAAGTCTAATTTGTTTAAAGCATTTAAAAGCTGTAAAATGGACCAAATCATGGTCTCCTGTCACGTGAGCAAGGATGAAAATAGAGTTTGAACTCCCAGAACACGATAGCAAGTGCTCTCACTCCCATGTAGTCTAAAGACAAGGAAACTTTGCAAGGCCAAGTTCAAAGACAATCTTCATGGCAGAAGGCATGGGTGATGAGAGATGCTTGGCTACTTTGGTGGGTAGGTAATTTCATGCCCAATCTTCTTGCACCTGGGTCTGGGCTTACGTGCTGCTAAGTGAACCGAATGTTCCAGACCTGGCACAAGCATGCCAACCAATTGTAGTAGTCCATATAACGAAGGACCTTATAGTTTGAAAACCAACAAGAAACTGTGTATCTAATGATTCTGAAGATTGCATGTTTTAGATGTAGGCATATGTTGTGCACCTGATAGTGGGCAGCCAATCACAATCCTAGTCCTTATCGAAAAGTATACTTAGATGTTCCCCTTAGCCAATCCCGACCCTTGATAGGATTTTCATTATTGCCACGTAGTATGATGTAATTTCTGATGTATTTTTGATATAAAAGCTATGATTTGTGTGAATATCGCTGAGAGAAACTGAGCGTCTGTCCGTTAATGTTCGTTGTAAATTACCTGTTTTAGATAATTGTTAATAAAAGAGTACTTTGCTATCTTCCTGAGTTGGTTTAGTTATTTGGACTCAGAATTAATCTGTGTGATCCCATCCATTACATATGCACCTTCCTAAAGGGCCCTAAGCTCAGATGCAAACCAAGCATGTTGATCGACATTAAAACACCAATTACCTAGAAAACCAGGACATACACGATGATGTTCATGAAAAATGTTTTTCTTCAGAAAGAAGAACATTCAACAATTGGACCACTAACTGGTTGTGGAATCCCCACAGGTGCAATAATGCATGTACAAAACCTGCAACAGTGGAACAGATGGGATTACTCAAAAATTACGAAAAGAAAATGCTGAATACGCGTATACTGTGCATTCAGCAGTTACGGAAATGACAAACACCATTATCCCGAAAAAGGGGAGCAGAAGTTGCTCCTCTTGAATGATAGAACGGGATTGGGGGTTGCAGAGGTGTACCCAACTTCCAATACAAGGTTTGCAGTGGAGAATAAAGTGAAAGAGAAAAAAAAGAAGAGAGCAATGTACTTCAGAACTGGGATCTTGAGGATACGAGGTGAATAATCCATGGAGTTTTACCCTGGAATGTAATGGGATTGGGAGCCACATGTTGATGACAGTGTTTTTTTGCGTGTTTATCAAAGAATTATTGAATCAGATTTTACCTGTTTTATCTGTACTACACATTTGTATCACCTTAGTAGCGTGTATTTGTTAGGTATTATGTGTGTTTTTGGTGCTATATGTAAACTCTAGGGACGGGTTTTAACAAATAAGTGTGCATGTTGATATGTAATGTTTTATGTGTTTTATGGATTTGGAATCCAAAATAAACATTTTGACTCACTGACTGAAAAAAGCAAAGAAAACAGACCCTGCAGAGGAAGTTCCATCCCACTTTAGGGATACAAAACTGACTTTGGATAGAGGTGGGCTAGCCAAGACAGGTGAGATGAGGCACAGGAAAGAGGGTGAGTGTGCCAGCAAGAACAATAGATGGGTAGAGGGGTGGCAGATATGTGGAATGCAGGCCATTGTGATATGTAATCATTGCACGCCTCAATTTTTTATTCAGCATTTTTGTCAATTAAATTTCAGGGTGTGCAGTGATCACATAGATCTGAACAGATCGGGACAGATTATCCCGTATGGGTGGTCAAGCGTTTTCAGTGGCTGCTGCTAAGGCCTGGAATGTTCTCCTTCACTCTTTGCGAGCCATCTCTGATTATCTTACTGTTTGTCATTCCCTGAAAACTTTATTGTTCTAGGTTTTAAAATTCCTGTCTCTCCGGTGGTTTGATGCCATGTTGCCTTTGGGTGAACTTGTGCTCTATAAATATCAATAACATAACACAACATAACATTAGATCACCATATGAGTATACAACCTATCTTCAGTTCTGCCCTGCACTATGAGCTGAAGGCACTCCACAAGGAACACAAATGTGTGAACACATGTTCCTTGGTGTTTGTTCTATGGCGATATAGTGGTACCTTAACTGCAAAAAGTGTCCATGGAAAACCTTTCATGGGCATCAGTCTAGATTTCATCACCCTTACTTCAAAGCCAGGTTTGTATTTAAATGAACATGCATTCTCATGGGAGATAGAGTCAAAATGGCACTGTGATCACGCAGTTGCTTCACCAAAAACATATGTTATTGTGCCTTTGTGCATAGTGTGAGGGGTCAGAAATGAAGGCCGGACACCAAGCTGTCATATTTTCAAAATCAGACATTTTACTAAACAGAAAGATGGGTTGGAATAATACCTCTCTAGCTGTATTTCTATAGAGAACTTCCTAGAAACTAAATCTAAGGGTCTGTCTGTGTCAGGATATCTATTATTGAAGAAAGCCGTAATTGTGTCCAAAAATGTATTATTCTGACCCTCACACTAAAACAAAATAAAAAAAAGGTGCAAGGAAATGTTTTTGTCTGAATGTTGGCTAAAAGTGTTCAAAATCAAAAGCATAAAGGATGACTCCAACAAAAATGTTCTTCAAGGTAAAGACCTTTGGATCCAGAGGTTGTTCCCCTTCTCCTGGATTCTTAGATCAATTGGCAACATGTCTTTTTAACAAATAGTTCCTTCATGTCTTCACTGGACTCACAAAGTTCTTCTTTAAATAGATAAGTTCTGTAACAATCTTTGTTTGCAGACCACCTTGCATACTCCCCTGCCAAGAATCTTCATACAATTTCAGCTGCCTGGTGTACTCACCTGCTAGGACTTTTCTTAAGGATTCCCAGATCACTTGGTATACTCTGCTGCCAGAAATCTTTATACAATTTCATCTGCATGGTATAATCACCTGCTAGGACTTCTTTATGTGTTTCACAACTCTTTACAATCTTCTCCCCACTTTGGCATCTTATGCATCTATACTTGCTTGTAGCTTACCTTCATTCTTTGTCTTGTCTGCATTCAAACATTCTTCTCATTGAGTACTACATTTATACTGTGTCTTGTCTGCATTCAAACAAACTTGGTCTTTGAACCTTTGCCTTGTCTGCATTCAAACATTCTTCTTATTAGATGCTGAATTGGTACTTTACCTTGACTGCATTTAAAAAACCTTTGCACATTTTCTCCATCAGCAATATTGTAGCATTCAAACACTTGATGGCATGCTTGTCAGTATGTCCCGGGGTCCCCAGATGCTTTGGACAGATTAACTGGTTCCTTCCAGCATTTCCGATGCTGCTCACGCATTTGCTGTGTGATTCCTTCACCCGCTTTCCAGTTCGGATTGTGCAGACGTTTTCCCTGCATATTGCGTGGCTATGTGGTCAAATGCCAACACTCCTGCTCAGCGGAGGCTGGAGAATGCTATTGCATGGAGCGGACCAACCTCCAGGAGCTCATGTGTGGCTCCAAGCATCTCCACGTCCCCTCTTGCTAGCACGCAATACTTCCCCTCTCTTCCCAGCAGTTCTCTGTTACACCAGCTACGTCAGTGTGCCTCATGTACCTGAGTCTCAGCGTGGCCGGCAATGTCTCCTCCTGCACTGCTCGCCTTGACTGTGCGGTTGCCAGCTTTAAGTGTCCCGCTCATTGCAGGTTTGGAAAAACAATTAGTATGCATGTTAAACTTTGAACACCTGTCACTTTGCACAAACTTCTTTCTCCTCCTCCCGGTCTCAGTAATAGGTGTGGTTATAGGAATTGGAGTCCACAGTCTTCTTGGGACTTTTAACTCTTTGATGGTTTTTCTTATGGATGTTATATGAATGTACATAATCAACGAAAGATGTTATGTGTGAGTTGTGGGTGTGTGGATCGAAGGTGGAAGCCTGACTGGAATGACGAAATGCCATTAAGAACTCACCAATCACACGTTATTCCACATGGAAAGGGGGGTTATACCGCGTCTTGGCCAATGGAGTCCATACGTCTCCACGCTAGTTGTCTCCTCCCATGTGATCCTCCCTCAGGGACAGGATCAAATACCAGTGAATGGAGAATAGCACACGGGCAATGAGCTGGTCTTGGAAGGAAGATCACACAGAGCAACAGAGTTTTGAATCCTGGATCAGCGCTTAGAAACAAAATTCAGGTATTAAGCGTGTTAGAAAAAGAAATAGTGACAGCTGTCCCCTGCCCACATGGGAGGAGGTCATCACCGGGGAATCCGTGATGACTCCACTCGATTCATCACAATAGGTACATCCCCCCATCACTATTTGTTCAATTATCAGTTAGTGGTGGCAGGAGTTTGTTTTCATTGGATGGGCATAAATATGTCCCAATTAAGAGCATGAGTGACTGAGTAAGGGGAGGGAGCGCAAATCAACCAAGTGGTGTTTGGATTATTCTCCTCCCTAAGAAAAGATGGAACAATATGAGTTAAAATTGTGCATTTTAAAGCACACTGTGTGTAGAAAACTCGGTAACCATCCATACAACTTGAATTTGGGTCTGGAGGTATTACATGAATGAATCCAATATATGCGAGTTTACCAACAGTAGACAGGAGCATGTTCCTGCACATTTTAATGATGCTTTTGCTCATAAAATGTGCCAACATGTCACTGTAAAACACATTTCACAATGCTTATGCTCACAATATATGCCAGCGTTCCCAATGTAAAGCAAGCGTCATCATGCCTGGGTCCTACTACAGACCAGTATTTTACCACTGTAAGAGGAAATTTAATTGATGTGGCTCTACCAATATATGCACGATTAGACACTGTAAGAGCACATTCATGTTGGCTATGCCCAATAATGCCAGAAATGCCACTTTAAGAACACTTGTGCTGGCTGCGCCCAGTAATTACAGTAGTCACCACTGTAGGAACACTCACATTGTTTGTTCCCAATATTGCCACTGTTGGCCACTGTAGGAACACTCATGCTGGCTGCACCTAGTAAAGCCAGTATTTGCCACTGTAGGAATACCCCAGTTAGTTGTGCCCATTATGGATGGTATTTGCCACTTTAGTAACAATGTAAGACTACTTGTGTTGACTGTACCTACTAAGGCCAATATTTGCCACTGTAAGACCTCTCATGCAGGCCGTGTCCAGTAAGGCCAGAATGTGCCCGTGTAAGAACATTCCTGTTAGCTGTGCCCATTAAGGCCATATTTCTCACTGTAAATACACTTGTGCTAGCAAGTCACAATAATGCCAGTATTTTCCACTGTAAGAACACTCATTGTTCTCCCTGGACCGAAGCCTGATTGATTGTCTTGGAAAATTGCATGTCCTTTGCTGTCCTCTTGGGGAATACAACCTGCTTTGCTAATTGCTGGCAACATTCAGTTGCCAGCATTCTCCCACAGAACAGAAGCAGGATTTTAGTCTAACCCTGAAATATGGTAGGACATACGGAATTTGTCAGAAACAAAACAGACTTTCTTTTACATGGTGTTGGTATGAGCCATACAAATCTTTAGTGTGTCATTCAAGTACACGTTTTACTATTGTTGGTTTATTTTTGATTATTTCTAAAGCAGAGCAATGCTATTCACAACAGCTTCAAAGCCCAACCAAGACAAAACGGCTATTTCATCTTTTTTCTGATCCGCGAGAAGATTTGGACAGAATCTGTGCCTCACCAGCCTGATTAATAAAAAACAATACATTGTTTTTTCATAACGTGCTTTGTGCCGGACTCCAGCATCTAAGCACAGGACCAGGTATCGAACTACTCTGTACTGTCTTGTTTCCAGAACAATCACTGCCCCTGAGATATCTTTCTAGTCCATATCAGGCTCCATCCGCTGCATACACTAGTTGGTCACTTAAAATGATATTATATGTTATGTGTTGTTCTTGCTGAATTGTCTATGTGTCTTTGTGGCGCCCTGATGCCTACAGGCTATGGCGCGGTATAGACAAATAAATTGATATTGATATTTTATTTCTATCGCGCTCATCCACATGTGTTTCAGAGCGCGACAAGGCAAGGGAAGGGGAACAGAGGAGACACAAAAACAAAGATTTTACCAGGCCCAGTGACATTGAGAACGTGCAAGTGCATGGAAGAGGGGGAGAGGGAGAAGTGCAGGGAAGGGGGAACAAAAAGGAGAGTGTGGCGCAAGGAGGAAAAAAAACATAAATAATAATAAATAAATTAATAAATGAAAAGGCAACAAACAGAGGGAGTGCAGCCACAAGTGGCAGTGCTGGGTTTAAGGCAGCAGGCAGGCTAGGTCTGATAAGTGCAGGAAGAACTAAAAAAAAGAGGGTGGGGGCTGTATGGGTGCAGATACAGACCCCAGTCAAGGGGTGGCCCGGAGGCAGTGCGTGCGGGTGGCAAGAGGAGCAGGTACCTGGGCCCGGAGGAAAGAGGGTGGCCAGGTGCATGGTGCCGAGGGAGAGTAGAATCAGTAGGGGAGAGGGGGGCAAAGGCAGAAGCAAAGAGGAAGGTCTTGAGATGCTTCCGGAACCGGAGATGGTTCTCCTCAAGTTTTAGAGTGGCAGGGAGGCTGTTCCAGAGGGAGGCCCCAGCCGAAGACAGAGATCTACTCCCAGCTCGTTTCTTTGATAAACGACTGACCCTGAGGGAGTTAGAGGTAGAGGAGCGGAGTGCTCGAGAAGGGAGGTATTTGCAGAGGGATAGCTGAAGGTATGTTGTACCCAGGCCCCAGAAAGCCTTGTGGACAATGCAGAGGGTTTTGAATTTAATCCTTGCATCCACTGGGAGCCAATGGAGAGATTTCAGAGCTGGAGAGATACGATCCGAGGGCTTGAGGCCAAGGACAAGTCTCGCAGTCCAGTTCTGGACAAGTTGCAGAGGGCGGCGAGTAGAGGTAGGTAGATTAAGAAAGAGGCTGTTGCAATAGTCCAACTTAGAGAGAACCAGAGCTTGGGAGACAGTGAGCTTCTGGGGGAATGAGAGGAAAGGAAGAGTACCTCTGAGGAGGTTCAGTAGGAAGTTAGACTTTTTTGATGCAGGTGGGGATAGGAGGAGGGCCAAGGGAGGCCGGCCAGAGAGTGAGGGGAAAGGAAGGTGATGGTGTGCCGATGAGGAGGATCTCATTCTTGCTGGCATTCAGACAAAGATCGTTGGCGGCACAACAATCTTGAATGGCAATTAGGCAATAAGTGATGAGAGAGGTGGAGGAGGTGGCCGAGGGCAGCCTGAAAGTGATGTGAGTGTCATCTGCGTAGCACTGGAAGTTTGAGCAGAAAATGGCAATACAACGGGCGAGAGTTGCTAGGTATTGGTTGAAAAGCCACAGCGAGACGTTAGACCCCTGGGGAACACCACAGGTGGAGAGGAAGATAGATGATAGGAAGGACCCAAGTTGGACCTGGGAGGGTCGATCAGAGAGGAAAGAGGTCAGCCAGGCCAGAGCCTGATCGGTGATGCCCAGGTTATCACAGAGGTGGTTGAGCAGGATAGTATGGTTAACCGTGCCAAAGGCAGAGGAGAGATCGAGTAGGATGAGGACAGAGGGAATGCTAGAGTCCAGGTTGGAAAGCAGATCTTCACAGATGTTCAGGAGAGCAGTTTCTGTGCTTCTGCAGGATCTAAATCCAGACTGATTGTCATGGAGACAGCCAACAGAGTCAGAATGAAGGATTAGCTGAGAGATGGCCAGCTTTTCAAGGAGTTTGCCAAAGAAGGGGGTAATGGAAATTGGGCGATAGGTGGCCGGACAAGAGGGATCAGCTGTGGGTTTCTTGAGGAGAGGATGCACAAGGGAGTGCTTAAGAGGGGAGGACTGAGGCAAAGGAGTGGTTGCAAAAATCGGCAATGGCCAGAGCGAGGGTATCAATGTGGTCCTTGATAGTTTTAGAGGAACAGAGATGAACCTGTTTTGACGAGGCTTTCATAGATCGGACTTGTCTAGCAACCTCATCAGGGGAGAAAAGAGGAAAGGAAGAGAAGGAGGGAGGGGGGATGGCTGGAGGAGGGTCAGGGAGTACAGACAGAGAGGGGAGGGAGTGGAGGAGAGAGTGGACAAGATGTCCTGGCATTTTTGAGATAAAGTGAGAGGCCAGGGCATTGCAAAGAGCCTGAGAGGCAAGGGGGGGTAGAGACTGCAGCAGGGTTGGCCAGCTCCTTGCAGATTTTAAAGAGTTCAGCCGAGCTGTTAGATGCCGCAGAGGCACGGGCTTGAATGTGGACTCTCTTCTTGGTACGGACAGAGAGACGGTTTTGCCTTTGGAGTAGGCGACAGGCCAGTTTGTCAGAGGATGAACAGGAATCCCTCCATTTTCTCTCAGCCGCCCTACACTTACGTTTAAGTGTAGCTAGGTCAGAGTCATACCAGGAATTGCACTTGGCTTTGGACTTCAGGCGGATCCTAATGACAGGGGCAAGAAATCAAGAGTATCAAAAATAGAAGAATAGAGAAAAGACAGGGCTGTGTCAGGGTGTGAGTCAGCCAGAGGGTGTGAGGGGGGAGAGTAGGTGGCAGCAAAAGCTTCGACTGACACACGCTTCATGGGCCGGATATCCAGGAAGGTAGGTGGCAGTGTTGGGATAGGCTTGGCTTGGGGGGAAGAGAGAGAGAGATAAGAGGAGAGGAGGTAGTGGTCACTCCAAGAGAGGGGAGTGGAGAGAGGGATAGAGAAGGGGAGGCTAGAGGAGATCAAGACATCAAGTGTGTACCCTGCACAGTGCGTTGGGCCAGAGGGGAGGATAGAGAGGGAGAAGGAATCGCTGAGGTTGCGAAAGAGCAAAGTTGAGGGACAGGGAGAATCAAGGTGAATGTTGAGGTCACCAAGGAGGAGGAGTTGAGTGGTTGAGGCCAGAAGAGAGTAAGAGAGGTCAGCCCACTCAGAGAGAAAAGAGGTGATCTGACCAGGGCGCCGGTAGAGAGTGGTAACGTTAAGAGAGTGGCTAGGAGAGATTGAGAGCCTGCAGACGAGGAATTCGAAAGAGGAGTAGATCTGAGTGGGAATGATAGTGGTAGGAATCCACTGTGGAAAGATCAAGGCTACACCCCCTCCGGGCCGAGTGGACCTGGGTGTGGAGAGGATCTTGTAACCATCAGGGAGGAGAGTGTCAAAGCTTGTGACAGAGCTGGCCGTGAACCATGTCTCTGTAAGAGCAAGGACATCAAGGTCAATTTCTTCAAGGAGGTGGCAGATGTCAGAGGAGTGTTTGACAGCAGAGCGAGAGTTGAGAGTGGCAAGATGGAGAAGTTTACCAGCCTTGAAGACCTTCCGGGGAGGGGTACAAATCAGAGATATGCCCTGCGGAGTTGTGGAGGTAGCCAGAAGAGGGGCAGAGGAGGGAAGAGTGGGCAAGGTAGCCAAGGAATGAGAGGAGGGGACAGTCGGAGAGGAAAGGAAGTTGATGAGGCGAGGGAACCGCCTATCAAAGAGGAGGAGATTGGCCTGGGGACCTTGGACCATGACAGTGCCATTTACATAGACGTTAAGGATGACTCTAGAGTCGTCGAAAGAAGCCATGAGGACTTCCCAGCGCGTGCCACCATTTATGGGAGAGGAGGAGACAGGACAAAGCACAGAGATCATGTGGGGGGTCCATAGATCCGGCGATGGAACAACAAAGAGGATGTCAGTGAGGGTCTGTCTGGAAGAGGCACTGGTATAGGTATCAGCAATAGGGAGACCGGGGTTGGAGGCCAAGATATCCTTTTTAAACTTCATTCTCTCCAGACTTAGTGAGAAGGGATGGATAGTTGATAGAGAAGCAGTTGGAATAGAGTGGAGAAACAGACAGCGCCATGAGTGTGAAGAGTTGCGGTAGAGGGAGGAGTAAGCAAGCACAGTGGTAAAGAACAGTTACTGGGCTAGCATAAATAAATACACATCTCTGGACCCTTCGCTTATTAGCAAACATAAAAGTTAACAGCTTCAAAACGATAAATGTAGTTGTACCTTGCAGAACAAACAAAATCACACAAAATAGGAATGAAAGCAACACACAACATTGATAAAACTAACACCATGGCACTGACACCAGGATATTTAAAGAATCCAGCAGAACCTCGGCATCAAAAGAGAGCATCACAGAAATACACAGCAATGAAGCACATCACAGATCTGAAAAACATATTCGTGTGTAATTCTCTGAAGTAAGAACCTGGCCCGCCACCTGATGCGCACAGCGTCTGTCTTTCAGGAGGGCGGGCACCTGCAGGTCTATCCATGTGATGCCGGGCACATGTCCGTGCATGTGAGCCTCTCATGCGATTTCACTCGCATGTCGTGGCGTTGAAGGCCTTTTGTGCGAAACTGAATAATAGAGAAACAGAATAAGCAAGAAGGGATTGCACAGTGAGTAATGCGTTCATGGAGATTCGCCTCCTGCCAGCCGCTCAGGTGCAAGGATTTCTCGAAAAAGAATCAGCAGAGATGTACTCAATTTATTTTTATAAAAATGTAGCAGTTTAAATGATCCCTGCTGTTTCAGTAAATTGAGACACGTGGACGTTTTATCCTACCAGGAGTTTGCCATACTAGACTACAATCCTCGCCTGTGCTTGTCCGGGGCTTTGCCTTTCTAATACACCCTTCAGTGTGTCGTCCCCTCAAGAAACTACATTTAATTGTTATAGTTCTTTAATAGCACAGAAAATGCCCCTGAAGGCTTCAGAGAGCTTTACACTGAGGCCAGGTGAGCAAATATGGGTGTTCTAAACAGCACATTTAGGATCATCTTAATTCAAACAAGATGGGAGACAGACTCAGAAAAAAGATATATACAGAATTAAGCAATATTCATTTGTTCCTAGTGGCTCTACCATATAGTAACCACCAGGACCCGCCCGGGAAGTGGGTGATTTTTGTTATTAACCTCCTGGGTTTACAACCCTGGAGTGTTGATAGCAATTTCTTTCTCTAATAACTGGACGCAGATAGTGCACGACCCATTGGTTGGGAGAAAAAAAAAAACTCATCAAAAATGGCCACCATGGAAACAGAAGGCTGGACTCTGTGTGGAACAGCTCTTCATTTACATGCTGGGCTCTGCAGGCCTGTGGTTAGGAAGACAGAATACTGAAGAGGTGAAGGTAAGGGGGGCAGGGATATGGACGAGCGGCCGGAGATCGAGGACAGGGCAGCCAAGTTAGGGAGCAGGGTGGGTGTAAGCAGCAGGCAGCTTTCTCCAAAACCAGGCTTGAATCTTTCGCTACCGCCGGGGTTGGGAACAACCTGATTGGCTGTCGAATCCAGTCGTTGTGTTAATAAATAATTAGAGGAAACTAAACAGAAGCAACAATTTAGGCCTAAAGTGCAATTCTACCTTTCTTATAAATAAAGGTTTTTTTTAAGTTGTTTTTTTTAAAGAAACAATACACTGTTAAGGACATCACACATACGCGCTAGGGGGTTAATGCAAATATTTTGTCCTGGCTCACGATATCAAGAAAGATCAACTAGGCATTGCTTGGCTTTGATGAATACCCATTGGTGTGTGTGAGTAAAAATGGAAAGCACAGTTAGCATGTTCGTGAGAATAGCTCCGGAATAATGGATGCTTTCGTTCCAAGTGTAAGGGACAGAGCACACTTGTTTAACATTCCAGCAAAAAGTGTATAAATGTTCACAAAAATTGGGGTGCAGTATCGAATTGAAACAGGGACATTGCCCAGAAGAAGATGGTATATTTAGACAACACCTCTTCCTCACCAGCCTGATTAATGAAAAATACTAAATTGTTTTTTTCATAATGCGCTTTATGTCGGACTCCAGCATCATAGCATTATATAGACACCAGCAGTGAAGATAAACCATGTGACAGGTGCCCGGCATTAAACATATATATCCACCCCCTTATCATCGGTCTGTCCAGAAGCCTCCTCTTAGATTGTTTTTGGGGGTTCTGTCCTGCTATAGCCATATAGGGGAATACCTATCCAGCCTAAAGGATCACCTGATGGCAGCCTGTTCCTGTATTCTGTGGTGTCTTGTCATCTCTGATTCATAGTTCTTCTCTTCACCACATCACATTCCTCATCATTGAGCTTTGCTCTTTGGTTACCCCATTTGTAGGTCAGGAATTTAGTGGCTGGGTCTTTATTTTCTGCTCATGGTAAGGGAGATGGCCTTCTCGGGTCTGCAATATGTAGATTAAACATTACTGGTAGTTCATTCCCTGTATAGGAGTTAGCTATTTTGTTTTTTTGAGGCAGATAAATCAAAACGAAAGTGTCTGATTAGTTTTGTACTCCTCCAGGAGTTGCTTGCTTGGAGGTTGGCCTTCTATCCCTAGGAATATTTGTGTTAAAGTCTCTGTAGCTTCTTCTGCTGGATTCATGGTAACTATGGCCTTGGTATTTTGGGTGGGAACACTTTGACGTGTTTGTTTCAGACTTGTACATCCTATCAATTTAATTTATGATTGCACATTCTTTGAGGATTAGGGCCAATTCTTTTTGACTTGGCAATATTTGTCCTCCTCACTCCAAAGAACAGACTCTGTATAAGCTGAGTTATCCCCTTTAAACTAGTGTAGGGGAGCAGCCAAATGTCTCTGCAGGAAGTTGTTGGAAGACTGAAACTGCACCATGTTTGACACCAGTAGTTGTGACCATACAGAGACAAGTGTTTGGGGAAAGGTATCCATTAAGAAAACCAAACCAGATATACGCCTTAAGAGATGACAATCTCTTGGAAGAGGTCCCTGAAGGAATATGAAAACAAGAGAAAGAGAAACTGGTAGCGTCACAAGAATTGAGAGTGACACACTAAGAAGAGTGGCTGAAGAAGAGGATGTATAGACCTTATAGAAACTCATGAGGAAATAAGGAATCAAGTGAACATCCTTATGCAAAAAAGAAGATTGCATGTGTGAAGAGCACTACAGAAAATGCAAGCCATTTAACAATAACTGTAAATATGCAGCAACGCAAGTAGATCAAGTAATCATAGAAGCTAGCTATAAGTAGTAAATAAACTGAAGGTGAAGCCGACTTTATGTAGGGTCTGGAAATCGGTGTCACAATTTTAGTAAGTTCAAATCCACAGAGAAAGAAGGATCGAGAGCTGTGTGTGTGTCGCAGCAAAGAATTAGCTGGAGATCGCAGACTTGAAGGGTGGAGATGTTTGGCCTGGTATCAAAGTTGAAGCAGCCAGGAACTGGTTATCTATCCATGAATAACAGAAACCATGAGATGCTGCATCATTTCATGTTAAGGTGCACAGAAGGAACACTATGGGTGTCAACTTTATTAATTCAAGACATTTAAATGCTGCAAATCAGGCCGAAATACGGTCTCCTGTCACGTGAGCCAAGGATGGAAATAGGTGTTGGGCATGCAGACCAGAACTGTGATAAGTGTGTGCCTGTACTCCCTTTCATTCCGAAGAGAAGAGAATCTACTGCAAGGCCAAGTGCAAAGACAGTCTATGTGGCAGAAGGCATGGGCGATGAGATTTGAGTGGCTAATTGGGTGGGAAGCAAAAGTCATGTCCAGCTCCTGGTACCTGGGTATGAGCTCACGTGCTGCTAAGGAGCCGAATGTTCCAGACATTGCACCAGCATGCCAACCAGTTAATGTAACACTCACCTGGTATCCACAGGGATGTCACTCAGCCTGTTCTGACCTCTTACGACCTTGAACCCTTCCCTGGAGTCTACTTGACTGGAGACTTTGCCTGAAACACAGGATTGGTAGATTTTAACTCCCTATTGTCTCTGTGTGCTTGAACCCCTTCTTCCCTGGGGTCCAACCCTTCCCTTTGATCCACAGCTCACCTTGTATTCTTGGAAAGTGTACTCTCTGTCATGCTTTCAGCACAGGGGTGCGTTGATTGCCTAGTTACTTCACTGGCAAGAGTCCGACAGGTAAGTATAATGAGTCTTTTGACAGATCTCTAACTTTGTTCCTTTCCTTCTTTAGATGATGGCCGGAGTCCAGGGATGGCGACGTGCTGCTGAGATGAGTAGCGCTGAAGGTGAGTGAGAGCACGATGCACGATGTGACCCTTTTGTATTGTATTGAATTGAGTTCTTTTTCTGTGTCTTTTAGGTGCCGCGACATTTTCAGCGTGGATGCCGGTTATGAAGAAGAAATGCGGTGAGTAAGCGCGGTATGCAGCGCCTCTAGATGTTTCCACGCTAACCTGGAGTGTCTTTTCCCTCTTGCAGATGGATGAGAAGTTCCGGAGACAGAGTTACCCCAGAGCGGCTGGGATTCAGGTAAGCGTTTAAAGCTCATACAGTCTTTAAAAATAAGCGAAGATTTGCTGAATGCTTACTAATGCCTTTTTTCTGTTCTTTTCCCTTTTCCTTAGGAAGCGGCGTGCCGGGATGGGAATGACACCGTTGAAGATGCTCGCAGAACAGAAGGAGCGATGAATGATAGGCAGAAGCGCTGCAAGGTAAGGCTGTTCCTAACGGTGTTCTTGTTCTTGCAGGAGCTGAGCGCAGAAGAAAGATGCAGGCGTACTGGATACCGATCCGAACACGGTGAGTGTCACGCTGCAGGTGCAGAAAACGCAAAGCATGTTTCTCAGCCTGGGCGTGGCTTAAATAGTCTCTGGGTATCCCAGATGTCTCTGGGCTGAACCACACTCAAAAGACTAGACTGCACATGCAGTTCTGGGAACCGAAATATGTGGGGGCATCCATCTTGTCCCCATCAATGCACTACAAGTCCAATCCTCAATGTTATCCTATGGGAGTGAGTGAGCCTGGTGCCACAAGCGCCAAGTCTGACTCCAAGTAGGTCTTTGGAGGGATGAAGAGGCACTTGAGGGCCATGTAGGTGATTGTGGCCTGGCCCCAGCCTGACATCTTGGACGGCTGGGGACATGAGGGTCAGGAATCATGACGGTTAAAGAGGGTTGTTTAGTTTAGTTTAGTTTAGTTTATTATTTGTATAGTGCCGCCTGGCCCTGGGGCAACCAGGCGCTTTGGCAAAATTACAACATATCAATGTAATAAAACAAGTCTGTATGTGAACAATACAGAAAGTTAGAATATTGTCAGGCAGTTACAGGTAATGTACAAAGATGTGGAACACACAGGTCATTTATAATACTATAACATTTACATGTTTGCGGGCAGTGGGCATGCTACCAATGTAGAATTTGGAGTTCTAAACTTGTTTGGTCAGTACCCAGGATTTAGCGCTGTGTCCGAATTGGTGAAAGGACGGTTCAGATTTAATGTCCAATGGTAGTGAGTTCCACAATTTAGAGGCAAGCACGGGGAAGCTTGATCCACCAGGTTTTTGGAGTTTGTATCTGGGGATAGTTGGGCAGTGTGTTTGGGCTGATCTGGTTGGGCGAGCTGGGATGTGGTGTGTGAAGTTGTCTGATAGGTAACTGGGTGCTTGGTTGGGTAAGCACTTGTGTGTGAGCGAGAGTGTATAACGAAGGGCCTTATAGTTTAAGAACCAATAGTATTCTGTGTACTTAATAAGTGTTGAAGATGACTTGCACTAGGGGTGGGCATAAATTGTCCACCTGACTGTAGAGACCCAATCAGAACCAGTTCCTGTATAGAAAGTATACTTCGATTTTCCCCTTGAGCCAACCACAACACCCCGTAGGTTTCTCTTATTTGCCACATAGTATGATGTCACGTTTGATGAGTTTTTACTATATAAATGTAATTTGTTATGAAATGCGCTGAAAGCTGGAGCGCACGTTCGCCGATGCCCGTTGTAGCTACCTGTTTTAGACAACTGATATTAAAACAGTCGAATGAGACTTTTACCAACTTCCTGAGTTGGTCTGATTATTTGGTGTAAGAGTTACTTTGCATCCCATCAATTCATGACAGGTTACTGATTAAGGACTATTAGTTCACTTGTCTTTGCACGCTTGCATTTTTTTTAAAGTCAGATGACCCTATCCAATGCAATTCTTTGACACTTTGGCTTACGGTGTGGTCTAAATCGATTGTCGATCAGGCATTTGACCGCCCCACATCCACCTCAAACCTTGTTCTAAAGACTATAAATCCGGTTGTTTCCTATTTAAGGAGCGCTCCTTGTACTTTTTCTGCATACCTTGCCTGTTTTTGATTGAGTGACTGAGAAAGCGATCAATCAACCTTTTGCTCATGAAAGTTGCGATCTAGCGCTATGCTAGGTTGCATGCCTTTGTGCTGTGAATCCACTGTTTAATCTATCCGTGACATATTGCAACCCCTCCAAGCAGACTACATTTGATTTATCATAACTTGAATCTCTTTCAGTCACAATGTAGCATTTAGTTGCAGCAATAACGTATGATATGTTGGCGTTTTGGATCTGTTTTCATGGAAGCAAAGCGTGTGCTTTCTGCATATTTGGGTGATTGCGTCTTTTGCTCCACCGCATTATATTCAATAAACTAGCCAATGAGGCTTCTAAAATATTATTACTGGTGGAGCTGTTTGAGCACAGAATTGCCATGTGGAGCGCTCTACAATATTAATACTGATGAATCTGACTGTAGAATTGTTCAATGCTTATCTGTTATTTGCAGCTAATGAGATTAGGCCAATTGTATGGCAATACTAGTCTCTATGCTTAAGGTATTCCTGAATATTTGCTATGTTAAACAGAGCTGGGTTGGCATTGATTTAGTCCATTTTATCAAACAAAAAGGACAAAAACATCTGATCAATGTATGGTGCAACACGCTCCACATTCAAACAGAGTTGAGGAAGGTGTAAACATACATCCTAGTAGTAGCATCCCTGTCCTCAATAAGGACAAGGCCAAGGAAACAGGATACAATGATTGTCTAACTATCACTGCCTGGCAACATACTAGTCCTAGGCTGTGCTGGTGTGCCTCCTAGGGCATAATGGGAGTGGGGAAGGCGCTAATTGCGCCGCTGTAAATTACGGCGGCGTAATTAGCACCATGGCAGGTTAGCGCCATGGATTTTAACGCCTGCTAAAAGCAGGCGTTAAAATCAGAATCAGGCGTTAAGGGTTAACGGTGGCGTTAACCCTTAACGCCTGAGTTGTAATGAGGCCCTCTGTGTTGGAGTCGCATGTTAAATGAGTTGCCATATCTCTGAGTAAAAATGCTGCGGGCAGGCTGCAAGGATGGAAATTAATGCACAATGTTTAATTTAATGGAAAAATGTGCTCCGGTGTGCATACCTTATGATTGCTGAAGCTTTGTGTCTTCTTTCTCAGTATGATCCACCTTACATGCAGTAGGACTCTCCTGCACGACCATTCTCAGTAAGGATACAATGTTTCGCTGTGCACGTCTCACATGCGTTTATCACATGTATATTGTGTCCCGATTCCAGAGTCAGACATGTCAGGCATGCCTGCCTGCATGATTGATTAATAGGATCTACTAATAGGTAACCGCTCTGATTCATGGAATTTAATAAGCAGCAAATGGGGACTTTGCGCACCAAACCGCGCAAGAAACCCCTTTCGACGAGTCATGGAATCGACTGTGCGGGGCTTTCCAGGGACTTGCATGGACTTCGCACAGGCCCGCACATCTCTGCGAGCGGACCATCGCCTTGCGCAAGGCTCTTCGCAGAGTGTGGGCCGGGCCTACGCAGACTGTGAAATAGGGGGTGGAACATGCAGAATGAGGAATAACACAGCAAAATGTGGGTGTGTTGAAGGACGGTCCACAGCTAAGCAAGCGTACGCCCTAAGCAAACTCAAACAAATTCATAGATCTCAACGTGCAACCTCGCGTTGGGAAAAGGTACATGCAAACCCTGTGATCCATCCACCACAGGATAGCAGGCGCAAACATCAACGCGCTTAGGAGCCAATGCATATAAAGTACACAATGCACACCAAATTAAAGTCTACAACCATGATGAACCCAGCAATAGTATGAGCTATCATGCACACATACCGCAGAAAGAGGAGTATGCCCAGGGCCTGGATCTTCACAACACGCACCACACTGTTTGGGATGCCGGATGACCAAGTATATGCTAGGTACAGGTCCCCCCCATGTAATCCTTGACCTCATCAGGGAGTGGGAAGATGGCTTAACATCACCCACCATCTGCGCCCAGGCACTTACCTCCCTATAAAAAGTGCTGACTGCACTCCATTTCATAGCAACTGGGTCCTTCCAGCAAGCCACCGCAATAGTTGGTAGGATATCGCAGGCTACCCAATCCTGCTGTCTACATAAGGAATTGTCATGCATAACAGAACGTGCATGCGTGCGCATGCACATATATATGCCCCAAAAAGTGGCAGAAAGTCAGGCAGTAGTCCAGGAATTACATGCAGTAGCACACTTTCCCCATGCAGTAGGTGAAATTGACTGCACACATGTTGCGCTATAGCCCCCGATGGATGGAGCACATCTACCGGAATCAAACGCACTGGCACTCTATTAATGTGCAGGAAGTGTGTGATGCCAATGGAATCATCATGGAAGTGTATGCCAATTTTCCGGCTAGCATATATGATAGCTACATCTTCCGCCAATTACCACTGCACCGGGCCCGGGCATATGGAAAACATGGCAACGCATGGCTCATCATGAGTATGAACAGTCATGCACATGCATGCACGTGACACACACAACAGACCCTGACAATAAATGACAATGTCAAACATGTACACATTTACAGGGGACAGTGCCTACCCACTGTCAACATTCACAATGACACCAATCCAGAATCCCACAACACCAGCTGATGTGAGATACAATACAGCACATGTAGCCACTAGGGCCATAGTGGAGTGCACATTCAGAGTGCTGAGGCCACGGTTCCACTCCATTGACCACTCTGGTGAGGTGTTGCTATATTCACCGCCAGTAGTAAATAAAATTTTTGTTGCTGTATGTGTTCTGCACAATGTTGCCACACGGTGTGGTGCACCAGTGGAAATGCAGTTGGTACACCCCCCACACCCACAGGCACCTCCCTTGCCCTTGGTTGCTAAAGGGCACATTGAGAGGCTGCACACACCCACCTGGTGCAATCATACTTCACATAAAAACCTGCCCCTGTGAAGCACACACAGTGAGGTCACACCCCAGGTGTCATTCAATGATGAAATGGGGTCCATCCTCTGTGTCTGTAACAATACCCTGAGAATGTGTCTCTGGGAGAGCCAAATTGTGTGCGTCCATTAGACATAAAACAACATGCAAATATAGAGCCCCAGATAGCACTTGAAGGTGGAAGTATTCCACTCCCACTTTGCAAGGTTAGGAGTGAAATGCTTTTGGAGACATAAAAATGTAAGTACAAAACACACATGTGAGAAATACATAAACAAGTACAATTATGTTGGAACAGAAAAACGCATCCACTTGGCAACATTCAATTCTTAGCACCTAGTAATTCATGGCTATCAAAAGCTACATGTCTACCCCTTCCGATCAGCCAGTCAAAATACTATTGTAAACCTGTTAAACTATGTGCACTACAGGCCAAAACCTATCCATGTAGCTGTGAGTGTGAAAACAGGGGTGCAAGATTCTACATATCTCATACATACTGTGAATAGGGAGCATTTGAACTTCATCGTTACATTTCCACAGAGTATGGACCAATTTGTAAGTGAGCAAAAGTAGCCAATACACCCCTAATCTGTTTGGCCGTGCACAAATCACAAACATAGTCATATCAACTTGAAGCAACAGTGTCCATGTAGTGCACCCAAAAGCACACAGCACAAACAACAAAGTACTGACCACCGTCACATGCACAACAATAACTGTTCTGCACGTAGACACCAAACTGCACACATGAGACCACAAGTAGGAAGGCACAGTACAACATGGAAGTAACCAATAAAAACATGCGAGGAGTGCCCTGGAACTAATATGCGTTTTCCACCACAATACACACGTTGAGTGGCCAACCCATTTCCTGACACCAACTATGCTCACAATACACAGTCAGATCAAAGCAGTCATGCAGATTCCAAAATATGCAAGTGCACTGCAAGAAATATGCACATCTCACCTCACACCTTATCCCTTGTGAGCCTGCACCAGCCAGACCTTGGAATCCATGGGTGTCCCCCTCTGTAGGGCTTGAAAGCACCAAGCCCTGATGCTGTGCCCTGTACACGCATACAGCAGCAATTTCACCTTCAATCGCAGCAACCCTCTTCCCCTGCAGAATGCCTCTGTTGAGAAATACAACAAAATGTGAGGGCAGGCCACACATACATGCACCCAATTAAACAGCAACATGTGCCCCCTTGAGTGTCATGCAACAAATGCAAACAAGCAATCACCGGACACCCAACACCATGTGTCCCTGCACCCATGCATCCCGATCTGCCCACCTCACGCCAATGCAAAATGTACACCCCACACAGTGACACCTTACCCACCCCCAACACCTACACTGCCTGCCCCCCGAGTGACAAGTAGTGAAGGACCACATAACACTTAATTATTATCATGGTGATGGGACATTGTGAACACTGTGATCCAGCGATAGTCAGTATGACACTGAGAGGACTCCCAAAAAGAGACCACTGAGAGGTTTGAAACCCAGAATTACCTTGGAAGTACTCCCAATGCCACAGTATGCAATCCCCTGATTAACGTGGCACTGGGACAGTGTACTAAACATTGAAAGGGGAGCCAGTGATTTAAAATACAAGATGATGTGATGGAAAAATATCACCAATTGCACAGAAGACATGATCTGGCAGAAGGCAGCTCTTCCCAGAGGCAGGTGTCATACTGGAAGGCAGGGCGCTGAGGCAACTGGCATGAACAAGACAAGCATACATGAGAAAGGAATGAGAAACAGAGGCTAAGGACACTGCCACACAAAAGGGAGCAGGCAACAGGAAAGAGGAAGGGAAGACAAACTTCACCGGGACTGGAATGAATTGTGGACAATGTGCTTTGAACTGAAGGGAGCATTGAGATGCACTCAGCAGCTGTCAACAAGCCCCAATAAGTCTGCTGGTGTACTGTGCACGGTACATGTTCACCATGTCAAACAACAACCCCTAGCCAATGGTGTGTGCTTGGAGTCTGTAGTGAACATGGCATCCCATGCCGACAATGCTGTTCTTTGTGTAGAATTGTCTTGGGACAGCACCCCCATAAGGGGAAGAAAGACTGCCTGCATGGGTAGACGTGACTATTAAAAAATCATTCAATGGGATGCCATGCGGCAGGCACGTGTGAAAAGTACAACAAAAACTGTCACAGTACACAAACAGCTGGGCCTGCCACCATTATGACAACACACCAACGAAGGCCCTACAGTGACAGCCTCCCTCACAACTATGAGCCCACATCCAGTGCCACCCTGACTGTCTTGAGACAACAGCATGCATAAACACAGCAGCCTACAATCAGCATGTGGCACATGCGCCCCTGAAGCTGGACCCGCTTCCCTCCATACAAGTAATAGAAAAGCAACTCCACACAGTGGTAGACTCCCTGCCACCAACCACAACACAAGTGTCACACTGACTATCCTTAACTTAGCTGCACAGGGTACCCACCTGGCTTGCATCCACTGCATCACGCCTGTAAAAACATTTTGAAATGGCAAAGACATGCATTGCATCAACATAAAGATACTGGACATCCATGACAACTTCTGTATGGAACAAGAAAATAGGCATGGACCACCCAGTGTCGAAGGATGACA
This sequence comes from Ambystoma mexicanum, assembly GCF_040938575.1. Taxonomy (NCBI): domain Eukaryota; kingdom Metazoa; phylum Chordata; class Amphibia; order Caudata; family Ambystomatidae; genus Ambystoma; species Ambystoma mexicanum. Next base: position 1,181,234,780 of record NC_090927.1, read on the forward strand.
GACTGCAAGAGGTAAACAGGACACAGAGTGACTACTGCCTAGCAGTGGAGTGGATAGAGAGAGAGAGAGAGAGAGGGATAGGTGAAAAGCGTTGAGTACGGATATGTCTGACATCACAGTAGGTGTGGGAAGAGAGAAGTTGTCCAGGAGAGGAAGACGGAGGCATGAACACTTTTGCAAGAAGCAGTCTGGTCAGAGAGCCTGGAAGGAACATACATGAAAAAGTACCACATGTTTTGGGCCATGAAGCTCAAAAGTGGGTGACGGAGAAGGGCAGAGTGGCATACAATGGGCACCTGTGAAAGGTCAATCAGCAGCTCTACATCATACAAACTACAGGCAACACTCACCATGGCATTCAAAGCAGAAAAAGACCCATCCAGGGTCGCACTGGGACAAGAAATAGGCCTAGACACCCAAAGAAAAGTGGCCCACCCCTTGCCTTAAAAAAGTGGCCCACCCCTTGCCTCACGACCGTTGACCTCTGATGACACAACGGATATGATGTCATTTGACCCCACCCCAAAGTGACATCCTGTGAAGCGCTGAACAACGACCTTTCACCCCAGTACAGGAAGTGGCATCAAATAGCATTGTTCCTAAGTACACTATGAAAAATATGGTTATGGTTTCACTAATGTGATATATATTTCCTACAAGAATGGATCACCATATGCATCATTGATATCTGTGTGTATAGATCCATATTGCACGTGTTTTTTTCCTCAATTTTTTTTCCAGCCGAAGAGTGGCCAGAAACCGGCCCCACTCCACAGGGACGATATCAGCCCGGCCACGGGCCGAAAGGCTAAGAGGCGAATCCAACCCTGGGCCCATGTATGCTACATTTTGCAATGAAGTGCCTACAACCCCATACACATACCCTACACCAACCAACATACCCCCCTGTTGGACACCACTGTAAATGGACCTCTGGAAAACATGCAGCTGTTGACTCACCCCCCCAACACACCCTTTGTAAGACCGTCCCAGTAAGTGTGCATGGATCCCAGGGTGCACTCGCAAGTCACACTGGGAGAACAGATGAAGACAAGCTGTGGGGAGCGGACGATCTAACACATCCATGGGCACACAATGTGCACACACATTGTGCACTCACTCACATTGCCAGATGAGATGAACAAATAATGCAAACCAAAAAATCATGTGGCACATCCTGATGTAGATAACCTACAGAAACAAACAATGTACAATAAGTGACTGGATCAGGTAACACAGAAGCAGTCTGTTAGTGGTACACATGCGCATATCTGTACAATCCTACATACTACATACAGAAACTGTGACAAACCTGTCCAGTGGAGTCAATGTACACAAATGCACAAAACTGTGTCATCAGAGGCTACATCATGAATCATTGCAGCTGAGGATGTGTACACCTGACAATGGACGTATGTGGTACATGTGGAACAGGTGCAGGGCAGGTAATGTAAGTGGATAAGGGAGTGGAGTGGGAAGTTGCACAGGTCAACGAGTGGTGTGGACAGGGAGTACACCAGCAGGACCCGGTAGGTAACATGGGGCCAGAGGCAGTAGAAGAGTGGCAGTAAGGAGACATCATCAAGGTCAGTGAGGCAAGTATTGGAGAACCAAAATACAAAGAGTGCAGATGCGCAGAGAATGCATGCCGTCAATTTATATGAACATCCAGAATGTTTGAAATACTGACAATGGCTAAAGTGTGACAAGTGCTACCCAATCACTTCCATGAATTGAATGGATACACAATGAACGTGCATCCACCAAAACCATGCACCTGCATAGAGTTATAGCTGCACATACACACGCATGCATGTGAACAGACACACATCTGTACAGGCATTTACTGTGACTCAAGGATTACACACAGCTAGCAAGAATGTGTCATGCATGCAAAGACCATGGTGACCAATAATACAGGCACAACACAAGAGACAGTGCACATGCTTACCTGCTGAAAGAGCTGCCCTGATGTGATTCCCTTATCACCTCCACCGGAAACTGAACCTCCAAATTTGTGAAAGGAGGGCCAGTGCCTGACAGAGGGCATACGGACTAGGGACGTGAAAGAGTGCAGGCTGGACCTCCCTTTGGAATGCAGTCACGGGATAAATCAGGATCACTGCAACAACATGGGACACTGCATTTCACCAGCCATAGTTGACAATCATGCATACAGCACATATGCATCACGTTTCGCTCAATCCATTGTTACCTGCACATGCCATCCAAACCTCAAGACAGCCATGGCAGCTGACACCACTACACATGGCTGCATGTCCACAACTGCACTCATCATGCCTTTGAGAGGGCAACAGCACATCACAAAAAGAGTCCACCACGGAAAGGGCGGAAAAAAACACATGCCACCATCTTGGCCAGGGGTATTGAAAAGCAAGAAAAATGTGTTCATGCTGAATCATGAGGTAAAATATAAAATAATACAACCACACCAGTCATGTCCAAAAGACTGGAGGGGCAGTCCATCCTGAAGGGGATTTGGGGGAGCGTGCATGTCAATATCCACATGACTGGGAAAAATAAAAATAAACCCTCCATGGGCCATGGATATCATGGCAACGGTGGAGCAGAAGGCTGGGACCCTCATCATGTGTTTGACATGCAGGTGGTTGTGGTGTTGGACCTACGCCATGGAGTGCCAAGGCCTGGTCTTCAGTGGCCACGGCCAGATGTGACACAGTGGAATGCACCAGCACAGTAAGGGTGGTGAGGTTTCCATGCACTTCCTCACGCATGGCCACAGAGTCTGTATGCACACTCACCCGTGATGCATTTATTTGCTCAGACAGTGTCTGCTTGAAGGCATTCATCTACTTGTGAAGCACTGTCCTTTTGGCTGAGATGCTTCATGGATTGCAGTCATGGCCAGCACCTGATGCCTCAGTGCCTCTCTGTCTGCCTGAGCATCTGCATGCAGACACCTCAGATCAGCCTGTTGGCCTCCATTCGCAATCTGTGGGAGTGGCATGAGGAAGGCTTGGCCTGCAGCTGTTGGTCTACCCGGCCATTGGTGGGGTCATGGTCTTGACCATCTTATCCATGCCCTCAGATATTTTCTCCAATACATTGCCATGTCGGATGGTGGCATGCACCATCTGCTGCTCCCACACTGTCTTCCCAGCCTGCACACGTCCACCAAGTGTCCAGGGCCCATGGTGGCCTGATGCAAGGGACCATGCCCATTGCTGTGGTGCCCTTGTCTGCAGGTCCGCAACTCTCCCTTGGACCTCATCCCCAGGACCTGATGCCAATTCATGGGAGGGTGGCATTGCAGCCCTAACCACTGCAGACGGAGGCCCACCACTGACTGGCCTTGTGAAGTCAGCTACACTGCCGCAGACTCATGGGCCTCAACTGATCTGCCCATTGGGTTACTTACCTTTGCCCTCTTTGAGGCATACACATGTAGTTCAGCTGACTCCGAAGAGTCCGAAGAGTCTGCAGCACGTCTGGTGATGGTCTGGAGCACTAGTGGGTTCTCATGGCGTAGAACACCATGACCTCCACTGGTGGTCTGATGCACCACTAACTCTTCTTCCTCCTCCTCCTCCTGCTCCTCCTCCTCCTCATCTGCATCTAGTGCATCCTCACCTGCACATGGACGGGAAAGACACTTTGAGTCGTGTGACTCAAGATACAAATGCACATGTGCATCAAAGTGCACTCAAACACTAAATGACAGGACACAGAAGCATCAGACATTGTGCATTCCCACACTATAAGCTACGGATGTATGGCATTTGCCGACTAGTGTCCCCCCTCCCGGTCCTGTCCATGCCGTCAGTGGACACATTGACATACAAATGTGGTGTCAACATACAATGATGGGACATGCAACTGTCATGTCAGCACACATACCAGCGAAAATGACTGCACTTGTGTCAATGTAATGTAGAAAGACTTCACATGGCATCAGCCACCCATATCCACAGACACCAGCATGGTCAACACAGGACACACAAATCAGGATTGGAACAGAGAACTGAAGACATTGAGGTGCTGGGGAAAGGTGAGCAAAGGGAAAATACCTCTGAGGATGTACCTGTCTAACAGTGCAGAGTGACATGCCACAAGAATGAAGCCGAAAACAGTACATGTGTCTAATTTTCTGCCCATGCAACATTGGAGTACCCTGTGGGTGATGTATACTCTGACATGGACATGTGCCACAGATGTCCACCACACAGGCTACTTCCAGAATAATGGCTATATGGCATGAGTCGGATCATCGACAAACATGCGTTACCCAAGGATGTCATAAAACTGCAGCCATATGTAACACTACACAGTGGTTCATACATTGATTGATTGATTGATTGATTTATTTATTTATATAGCGCTTTATACCAAGGCGCTGTACGGCAAACATACGATGCACAATGATGGCCATTCACCAGATGTGTCCTCATAGTTCTTCAGGCCTTCAACACCTTGCACCAGCTCAAGGACGATGAATTGGCTTGTGGCCTCTTCATGCACTGTCAGCTGCTCCTCCTCTGGTGGCCCCCTCCTGTTGCCAGTGCAGAGGCCAGGTTTTCACTGAATTTGGGCTTGGTGCAACGTGTGAGATCATTCCAGTGCTTCTGAACCTGTTCAGAATTGTGCATCTCCGTACCAAATGCATTGATCTGGTCCGTGACCCGCTGCCAATGAACCCACCATTGTGCGGGTGTATGGGTGCTTCCCACTTACAGGCACATGTCACGATGGGATCCGTCATGTAGTCAGTGAGGATCTGGAGCTCCTCATCAGTGAAGCGCTTCTTCCTCTGCGGGCCAGTGTCCTGTGCCGTGTCTTGGGGTGGAGCCTCTTCCAGCTGTGCAGGGTGTCCCTCCGTGGCCTGAGGGACATGTGGTGTTGTCATGCCCTTGTTTGGCTGGGACCTCATTGGCATCCAGGTGCTGGGCCACCTGTGGACTGGGGCTTGCCACGTCCCCATGGAGCTGGGGCAGATGTCTCCACATCACGTCCAAACCCTCTCGGGCTGGGGCAGATCTCTCCACACCGCGTCCCCAACCCCCTGGGGCTGGGGAAGATGTGTCCTCACCACATCCCCCATCCTGCTCCTTTTCCCTCTTGGGGCCTTTCCACTCATCTCACAGGTTTAAGGGATAAATGGAAGGTACACCAAGTTATTGTTCTGGGCAATATGAGTAAGGGAAGAGGCTATGTGATGTGTGATGTGACGTGGGTGTGTGGTCCAGCACGGCTCCAGTGTAACCCAAAAGCAAAATAATATGGTATGCGATACACAGAGGCACCCAGAAACTCAAAGATTGTGTACGTGATACCCGGGAAGCTTCCAAAAAGTCAAAAAAGCAGTATGGGATACGCAGAGGCATCCAGAGATTAAAAAATTCCATACGCGACACACCATAGGCCTAATAAAGTTCACAAAACATGCGCATATGCACAGAAGCAAACCCCCTAAAAAAAATACATTACGCTTTACCTGAAGGAAACGGATTGTGTAACATCACAAAACACGTCTTTGAAACTCGTCAGGATCGTAACCTTCATATGCACAACCAGTGATGCACGTTGGGTGCCTTATATCACCCCGTCCTTGCCATGAGCCATGTAGGCAGGCCGCGTTACTGTGTGCAGGACTTAACTTATGTGTTGAGGGCCTTTACTCTGCTTTCAGATGCTGCGGATGCAAGACGAACACCACTGTGCCTCCTCCGGGCCGGTTTTGCCTCACTCACTCCTATAATGTAGCTGCCTGCTCGGGAATGAGTGCCCTCCTGCAACCACCTGCAACCAACACTGTCTTAGTGTACCAGCTGTCCCAGTATTGCCTGAACTCCTGTGTTGGGCCTGCAACCACCTCTTCCGTACTTGCCAGGACTTCCACCTCTGCAAAGACCACCAAAGCTCCACAGCACCTACCCAAGATGCAGGTAGCCCATACTTGCCTCAGGGGTGCTATGTCTGCTCATCTACTTCATCTGAGGAGTGCAGCACCCCCACGTCGAGGCAGAGGGCTGCCAACTTCACCTCCACCGAAGTTGGCATCCCGATGGATCAGGTCCTGGACACCTATGATGCCCTCTTCAACCCAGCTACGCAGCTGGGCAATGATGCAAGGCTGAGAATCTGCGACGAGCTCTCGGCTGCCATCAACCTGGAGGGGGTGGCAGTCCTCCACAGGAGCACGGTCCAGAAAATGTTGGACTACCTCAAGACCCGTAGCCATTCAAAGGTGGTGGCAGCCCTCGACACGGGATTCACCATGGAGGTGCACCGTGCTGGCTACCACTGTTTCACCCAGACACAGCTGCGGGTACTTGAGAGGTTCTATCCGGACCTCCAGTCCAAGTTCTTGGCCTGGAGAAGTCATCTGGATGCTGCTGGTGCGTACACATGTGGGACAATGCTCTATGGAGTATGTGTGGCATGCGTGTTTACAGATGCCACATACTGTTTGCAGCTTGTGTGTGGTGTGAGACGCAGCTGATTGCTGACTCATGCCAATGCTGGGCATTTGTGGCTTCAGACACTGTATACTGGTATTTGCTTGAGTATTGGCAAACTGTGCATTAATTGCTTGTTGTACTTGGGCGCGTGCAATGTGATATGATATGATATTTTATTTATATCGCGCTCATACACAGGTGTTTTAGAGTGCGACCAGGCAAAGGGAGGGGAACAGTGGAGAGAACAAACACAATGATCTTACTAGGCCCAGTGACATTGAGAATGTGCAAGTGCATGGAGAAGGGAAAAGGGGGAAAGTGCATGGGAGGGGGGAGAAATTGGAAAGTGCAGAACATAAGAGAGGACAAGATAAATAATAAGTAAATAAATAAAGAAATAAATAAATATATATGGTGATCCAAAACAGTGGTAGTGCAGCCTGTGAGGGCCAAGTGCAAGGTTAGTCAGATAGGGAGTATCTGATCAGTGCAGACAAATAGTGGTGGGGCCTGTATGGGTACAGATACAGGCCCCAGTGCAAGGGGTGGCCAGGGGACAGTGCAGAAGGGTGGCAGGGTGAGCAGGTACCTGGGCCCAAAGGGCAGGGGGGGCCAGGTGCAGCATTTCTGAGAGAGAAAGCAGATCAGTAGGGGAGAAAGGGGCAAAGGCAGAGGCGAAGAGGAGGGTCTGGAGGAGCTTCCGGAACCGTAGATGGTTCTCCTCAAGTTTCAAGGTGGCAGGTAGACAGTTCCAGAGGGAGACCCCCGCAGAAGACAAAGATCTACCACCAGCTCGTTTCTTAGAAAAATGACTGACCCTGAGGGAGTTGGAGGTAGAGGAGCGAAGGGCTCTAGAGGGGAGGCATTTACAGAGGGATAATTGAAGGTAATTTGGGCCCAGGCCCCAGAAAGCCTTGTGGACAATGCAAAGGGTTTTAAATGTAATCCTTGCAGCCACAGGGAGCCAATGAAGGGACTTCAGAGCTGGAGAGATACGATCCCAGGGCTTGAGGCCAAGGACAAGACTTTCAGTCCTGTTCTGGATTAGTTGTAAAGGGCGGAGAGTGGAGGCAGGTAGATTTAGAAAGAGGCTGTTACAGTTGTACAACCTAGAGAGAATCAGAGCTTGGGATACAAGGAGCTTCTGAGCGAAGGAGAGGAAAAGAAAAGTGCCTTTAAGGAGGTGCAGTAAGAAGTTAGACTTTTTGGAGACATCAGAGATGTGTGCGGAGAAGGAAAGTGTGGAGTCAAAGATGACCCCAAGGGTCTTAACTTCGCTGGTGGGGGCAGGAGGAGGGCCAAGGGAGGCCGGCCAGAGAGTGAGGGGACAGAATGGAGGGGGTGTACAATGAGGAGGATCTCAGTCTTGTTGGCGTTTAAACAAAGATCATTTGCGTCACACCAATTTTGAATGGCGATTAGGCAGTCAGAGATGATGGAAGGAGAGGAGAGGAGGTGGCCGAGGGAAGCCTGAAAATGAGTTGGGTGTCGTCAGCATAGCACTGGAAATTTGAGCAGAAAATGGAAATGCAGTAGGCGAGAGTTGCCAGGTATTGATTGAAAAGCCAGGTTGAGAGGTTAGACCCCTGGGGAACACTTCAGGTAGAGCGTGAGATAGAGGATAGGAAGGACCCAAGTTGGACCTGGGAGGGTCGATCAGAGAGAAAAGAGGTCCGCCATGCCAGAGCCTGATCGGTGATACCCAGGTTGTCACGGAGACAATTTAGCAAGGTGGTATGGTTGACCGTGTCAAAAGCATAGGAGAGATCAAGTAGGATGAGGACAGAGAGAATGTAAGAGTCAAGGTTGGAGAGCAGGTCTTCACGGATGTTCAGGAGAGCAGTTTCCATACTTCTGGCAGCTCTGAAGCCAGATTGGTGGTCATGGAGATAGCCAACTGAGTCAGAGTGGAGGTTGAGATGAGAGATGGCAAGCTTTTCCAGGAGCTTACCCAAAAAGGGAGTAATGGAAATTGGGCGATAGTTAGCCGGACAAGAGGGATCAGCTGTGGGTTTCTTGAGGAGAGGATGCACAACGGAGTGCTTCAGAGGGGAGGGGAAAGATCCAGAGGTAAAGGAGAGGTTGCAGAAGTCGGCAAGGGCCGAAGCAAGGGTATCAATGTGGTCCTTAATAGATTTGGAGGAGCAGGGATGGACCTGTCTTGAGGAGGCTTTCATAGATCGGACTTGTCTAGCGACCTCATAAGGGGAGAAAAGAGGAAAGGCAGGGAAAGAGTGAGGAGGGTTAGTTGAGGTTGGTTCAACAAGCAGAGAGGGAGAGGGGAGAGGAGCGGCGGAGGAAGAGAGTGAGAACAAGATGTCCTGGGATAAAGTGTGAGGCAAGGTCATTGCAAAGAGCCTGAGAGGCGAGAGGAGGGGGGATAGTGCAGGGTTGGCCAGCTCCTTACAGATTTTAAAGAGTTCGGCCGAGTTGTTAGATGCCACAGAGATACAGGTTTGAATATGGACTTGCTTCTTGGTATGTACAGAGAGACAGTATTGGCATTGGAGTAGGCGGCAGGCTAGTTTGTCAGAGGATGAGCAAGAGGCCCTCCATTTCCTCTCGGCCGCCCTACACTTACGTTTGAGTGTAGCTAGGTCGCAGTCAAACCAAGAATTACACTTGGTTTAGGGCTTTAAATGGATTCTCATGACAGGGTCAAGAGCATCAAGAGTATCAGAAATAGAGAAGAAGAGGAGAGACCGGGCTGTATCAGGATGTGAGTCAGCCAGGAGTGGAGGAGGGGGTGAGAAGGTGGCAGCGAGAGCCTCGACTGACACACGTTTCATGGGCTGGATGTCCGAGAAGGTGGGTGGCAGTCTTGGGGTAGGCCTGGCTTGAGGAGAGGCGATGGGAAGATGAGAGGAGAGGAGGCAGTGATCACTCCAGGAAAGAGGAGTGGTGAGGGGAGTAGATAGGGGAAGGCCAGAGAAGATCATGACATCAAGTGTGTGGCAAGCAGAGTGAGTCGGGCCGGATTGGAGGATAGAAAGGGAGAGTGAATCACAGAGGTCACGAAAGAGCACAGATGAGGAACAGGGAGAATCAAGATGGATGTTAAGTTTACCAAGGAGGAGGAGTTGAGAGGTAGAGGCTAGGAGGGTGGAGGAGAGCTCTGTACACTCAGAGAGAAAATAGGTGAATTGACCAGGTGGTCGGTAGAGTGTAGTACCAGTAAGGGAGTGGCTCGGAGAGAGGGAAAGCCTACAGAGAAGGAATTCGAAAGAGGAGTAAATCTGAGTGGGGATGATAGAGGAAGGAATCCACTCAGAGAAGATCAGGGCTACACCACCTCCAGGACGATTGGATCTGGGGGCAGAGAGGATCTTGTAGCCATCTGGGAGGAGAGTGTCAAAACTTGTGACAGAGCTGGCCGTGAACCATGTCTCTGTAAAACCAAGGACATCGAGGTCAAGTTCTTCAAGGAGGTGGCAGATGTCAGAGGAGTGTTTGACAGTGGAGCGAGGATGGAGGGTGGCAAGATGAAGAAGGCTGCCAGCAGGGGCGTTGCTAGGGGGGGGCCAAGGGGGCTATAGCCCCTGATCTTTTGGCTGTAGCCCCGGATAGAATCTCTGGAGCTACAGCCAAAAGACTAGCTAGCCCCCAGTCCCAACAGTTCCGACATCAGCTTAGCCCCGGGTCTTTTCCAGACCTAGCAACTCCCCTGGCTGCCAGCCTTAAAGACCTTCCGGGGAGGGGTACATATTAGAGGTACGCCCTGCGGAGGTGTGGAAGGAGTATGAGATGGGGCAGAGGAGGAAGGAGAAAAGGGCAAGGTAGCCAAGGGAGAGGAGTAGGGTACAGCAGGAGATGAGAGAAAGTTGTTGAGGTGAGGGAACTGCCTATCAAAGAGACGGAGATTGGCCTGAGGGCCTTGCACCATGACAGTTCCATTTAGGTAGACATTTATGATGACTCTGGAGGAGTCGAAGGAATCCATACGCACTTCCCAGCGGGTGCCACCATTAATGGGAGAGGAGGAGATAGGGCAGAGCACAGAGATCATATGAGTGGTCCATGGATCTGTCGAAGGAACGACAAAGAGGATGTCATTAAGGGTTTGTCTGGCAGAAGCGCTGGAATAGGTATCAGCAATGGGGAGTCCTGGGTTGGAGGCCAGCATATCCTTTTTGAATTTCTTCTTACCAGACTTAGTGAGAAGGGAAGGATAGTTGATAATGTAACAGTTTGAGTAGATAGGAGAGACAGATAGTACCAGGGTCAGGTAGAGCGGGGGCAGTGGGCGAAAAATGCATGTACAATGGTAGGGAACAGTCACTGGGCTAGCAGGTTACAGTTAAGGTCCAAAATGAGATGAAACAAAATGAAAAACACACCAAATTTGCTTACAAAAACACACCCAGATTTGACTTTTTAAACACACCCATATTTTTTTACAAAAACACACCCAGATTTGACATTCAATGGCATAGGCTGGGGTAACAAAGGTAAGTGAAATGATGTAAGAGTAGAGGAGAGTGTTGGAGTGAGAGCATTAAAAAGCAGAGCAGATAGAAAGGTTGGAATAGGCAGAGGGGAGAGTATAGGTTCAGGAAGGGAAGAGAAAGGGTAGGCATAAGGAAGAAGGAGCTGAGCCCAGGAGAGGAAAGTAGGAGTGTCTTGGTAGTCCACTTAGACAGCTGAGAGAGATGGCGGTGCCGGGAAAGGGTCCGGCAGGTGTAGTAGCGGCATCATGTATCCGGGTAAGCGCACAGGGAAGCTGACAGTGGGCCTTCGAACAACAGGCTGGAAACCGCCTCTCGGTCCCTGTGATAGGAAGATCACTGTCACGACAGCCAATGGGCAAGGGGCAGACAATACAAGCTGCAATGCAATCAGGCAGCCATCTTTGAAGGGGTTTCAGGCTGGTAGAAGTAATGGTAAAAAGCATAAGTTGCCCAAGAATAGTAGCACACACAGCTCCGTGCAGGGCAGAAAACATGTGTTCGTGTCCGTTTGTGAGCATGGAGCAAGTGCTTGGACATGACAGATGTGGACATGCTATGTTGTGGGTATGAGAGTTTTGTGCATGGTGTATGAGTCCATGTGTGGCACAACTGACAGTGCATCCATGCAGACACATCTGCTGAGAGTGACACATGTGCATTGATGCCTGCGTATGTGGAGTTGGTGCATTTATGTTTTTGGGACTGGGATGTGACCTCTCATCCCACTGCATGCATTTGCATCACAAGTGTATATGTGTACATACATTATCTGTATGCTTGAAAACCTGGCATGTGCAATTTGTACACAGATATGTGTGTCGGTACATGTTGCTTGCTTGCAGGTAATGCTGCTGCATGTGCAGATTGGTGACTGTGTTTGTGTGGGCAGGTGCCCTGGTAATTTTCCTGTGAAAATGGTTGTATGTCATGTTACTGTTGATTGGTCATTGGTATCGTGGCATTGCCTGTTTTTGCTGATGTGTTGTAGTCCACTGTACAATGTGGTTTGTTGACATGTGCATGTGCCATGACTGTGATTGGGCCTTCACATTACACTCATGCAGCATTTGCATTACAGTTTGCATGGGCAGGTACATGTGTATGTGCATTGAGTGTATGTCAGTTCATGGTTGGTACATTCTGCATGATTAGTCATGTTTATTTTGTGTATGCCACACATCCATTGACAATGGTTACTGATGTCAATGTTTTTTTGTCCCAATTTTCCACAGTTGCTGCAGCTCATGAAGAGGGCGGAGGCATCACTGAGGAGCATAAGGGCAGTGACAGAACCACCAGACCTAAGCACACACCGCAGACAGCCCCACTTAAGTCCACATCATCTGAGGGTGAGTTGGCTGGGGGAGCGCAAGTTCCATGGGGCAGAGCTGCTGGGGGTACATTCCAGGAGGTTGTTGTGATGGGGGACTCCTCAGTGGCTCTGGGCCAGGGTGTGGAAATGGAGGGGCCATCCAGGGAGGAAGGCTCTCTGGAGTCATCCAGTGTGCTGGAGGAGGTGGTGGATGAGGCGGCAGGTGTAGGCCAGTGCACAGGGTCAGGTGGGAGCATTCAGGAGGGTGTGCAGGCTGCACCCCTGGGCCAGGGACAGGAAGATGTGCAGCGCACCATGGTAAGAAATGCCCAACCTCCTGTCCCTGCTCCATCTTATGCAGCAATGATCACTGCTGTGGATGCCTCCACTCAGACCATGCCCCTGTTGGGGCCACAGGGCTCACCCCTGAGATGACACACAACCGGCTGACTGGGCATGCACAGCGGATGGCCTCAATTCTTGATGATGTGAGAGCTTTGTATTCCGAACAATCACATCATCACAAATCGATGGCCTTTTCTGAGCCAGCTGGCACATGCGCTACTCTCGGGTTGTCTCTGTACGCTGACACATTCAGTTGCCCCCTCCTCCACTGCCTCCTGTGTGCCCCAGTTATCCTCCGGGTGGTTTTCCTTGCCGGTTTCCATCTACTCCAATCCCACCCACACAGCCTATTCTGGTGGTCAGCACATCCCTGCCAATGATGGTAGTCCTGGCAAGTGCATCAGTGGAAAAGGCAGCACATCAGGACAGTGCTGGTACCGTACCCCCCGTGGTTCAACATCCAGATTGCGGGGGTACTTGCGCAGTGTACGTTTGGCCAGGCAGCAGCAGTATAGAAGTGGCCAGAGGCAATACTCACAGGGCTCATTAACATCGAGGAGACAAGCGAGGCAGCAACATACGGTCACCTGGAAGGAGGAGCACAGGTGTTTTTGTGAATTGGTGTGTGTCCAGATGGACTTAAGAATGCAGCTGATGGCGGAGAGGCAGCGTGCAGGTTGCCATACTGGAGGAGGCTTTCAGGAAAATAGTGGAAGAGGTGTGGAGGTTGAGGGAGAACCTGCAAGCCGTCCAGGACCAGACGACGGCCCGCCTCCAAGTGGAGGACGATGAATGTGACTCTGCGCTGTAGGATCTCTTGAGAGACTATTAAGCCCGCTGCCTATGTTTATTGTTCATTGTGTGGTTTTGATTTTTGGACTTTTGTACATTTTTACCCATGGACATTTCCCCCTTCCATATAGCTTTTTTATCATAGTGTACACATTTCTAATACAGTGTTATCTTTGCTCATCACACAGTTGTTCATGTGCTGCATTTGGTTTAGTTTTATTTCGTTATGCATTTGTTCTGCGACTGTCACGTGGGTTGGGGAGCCTAACTGTGGATGTATATCAAATACTCATCAATTGTGCAGTTACCTCTCAATGCATGGCCACCCCCTACACACATCAGCTATCAGCCGGTGAGTGCTCTCATGTCAGGCCGCACATCTGCCACTGGAATGCTTCATCATCACATGTGAGTTTGTTTATATCTGGCTGTACACATCATCCATCTGCTTGGCTCACACACTCTCAGACTTCCTTTGCATCACCCAGACACATGCCTGATCAACTTGTGTTAGTTGCAGGCTCTTGGAATGCTATGCTTTCTACCTGAGTCCCTTTATTCATTTTTTTTTTTTTGCTTGCTACTATGAACTCACATTACATGTGACACTTTTGTATCAGTGATGTCTTGGACCAGTGTCCTCCTTGGTCATTCACCTATGGCACTTTGGGCCATTCCAATGGCACATGGGCACAATGATACGTTTCATTCCAGTCCATTGCTTTATTGTGTCACATTTACGTGGTGCTTTCACTGTGTAGCTGGTGCTACATGCTGCTGTCCTGTTGCTGTGCCACTGGTCATGGGTGGTGTGAGGACCAGTGGGGCTGCCTGGGGGTGCTGTCGCAGGTGAGGGGGGCTAGTGGGAGGTATGAGGACCTCTAGGGCTGCCTGGGGGTGGTATTGGAGGTGGGGGGGCTGGTGTTGGAGGTGAGGGGGACTGGTGGGTGGTGTGAGGACATGTGGGGCTGCCTGGGGTGTGTCAGAGGTAAGGGGGTGCTGGTGTTTGTGTTGTGAGGACCTTTGGGGCTGCCTGGGGATGGTGTCAGAGGTGAGGGGGACAGGACAGGTGGGTGGTGTGAGGACCTGTGGGGCTACCTGGGGGTGGTGTCGGAGGTGAGGGGGGCTGTTGTGTGGTGTGAGGACCGGTGGGGCTGCCTCGGGGTTGTTTAGGAAGTCAGGGGGGCTGGTGGGTAGTTTGAGGACCTGTGGGGCTGCCTAGGGGTGGTGTTAGAGGTCAGGGGGGCGGGTGGATGGTGTGAGGACATGTGGGGCTGCCTGGGGTGTGTCAGAGGTGAGGGGGGGCTGGTGTTTGTGTTGTGAGGACCTTTGGGGCTGCCTGGGGGTGGTGTCAGAGGTGAGGGGGACAGGACAGGTGGGCAGTGTGAGGATATGTGGGGCTGCCTTGGGGTGGTGTTGGAGGTGAGTAGGGTTGGTGGGTGGTGTGAGGACATGTGGGGCTGCCTAGGGGTGGTGTCAATGGTTAGGGATACTGGTGGGTGGTGTGCGACCTGTGGGGCTGCCTCAGGGTGGTGTCGGAGGTCAGGGGGGGTGGTGGATGGTTTCTAGGTTTGAGGGTGCTGCTGTGCATTCTGGGTATTTGGCAGCTGTTTCGGTGCATGGGGAGTAGGATGGAGGGTTAGCAGGATCGCAGGGGTGAAGTCGTTACTTACGGGGGGAGCTCACGCAAGTTCGCAGGGGTGCAGCTGTTACTTACGTGGGGCATCGCACAGATTGGCTGAGGAGCTACTGTTACTGACGTGGGAGCTCATGCAGGTCCGCGGGAGTGCAGCCGTTATTTGCGTGGGGCCTCGTACAAATTAGTTGGGGTGCATCCATCACTTACAGGGGATCTCGCGCAGGTTTGCAGGGATGCAGCCGTTACTTATGGGTGACCTCGAGCAGGTTCTCAGGGGTGCAGCTGTTACTTATGGGGGACCTCACATAGGATCCCAGGTGTGCAGCCATTACTTATGTGGGGCCTCGTGCAGATTGGAGGGGTTGCTGGCGTTACTCACGGGGGAGCTTGCGCAGGTTCTCAGGGGTGCAGCCATTATGTACTGGGAGCTTGCGCAGCTTTGCAGGGGTGCTGGGTGTTGGGTCAATGGTGGACACAGAGGTTTGAGGACTGATTGGTCCGTGGCTCTGTTTTTGGTTTGCGTGTTCTGAGCGTTCCCCGTGCAGCTCAGTTTTCTTTGCAGGTCGGGTTGGAATGCTCGTTTCAATCCATGAATACGTGAAGCGTGCCATGGAAACTTTGCGCGTAGGGCCACTCAGAGCTGTTCTCTGTGCGCAGGCTTTGTGGGATAAATGCACACTTTTCTATAGAATCGGACCCATAGTGTTTAGCTGCTGTGCTTGCAACAACAAAGAACCCCATCCAGCCTTTAGCAACTCATTCTACCTCAGGGTCAATTTACGGCAAAGAATGTATCTATTACCATAATAGTGCTTGCAATCATTACCATAAATATGCTTGTAGTCTGGGAAGCGCTACTGTCACTGTTGGTAGAAAAGGGAAGCCTTCCCATGAATCTGTTGGATACTTGCATAATTAAGTCAGCTCATGGCAAATAGTGAATTCATTAGCATAATATTGATTATAGTCTAGAAAGCACTGCTGTCACATCGATTGCCAGCAATTATCTCAATTCGATCACCAAGAACTTTAAAGGAGTAAAAAGTGAGAAGTGTAAATAGTATACACAGGCTGAAATGCGTGTCTCACCCACACTCAATGGTATCGTATACTATCCCTGATACGTTAAACCATGAAGGTTACAACTATTCACTGGATGTTAATCACCATAATTATAAAATCATTTCTTACAAGCATGTATTTTAAATCCGGTATTGCAGCAGGGCAACTGAGTGCTTGTATGTAGATAAGGAGTTACTGATGTCGAACTCCCTTACGTACACAGGCCATCAACATTGCAACTGGTACGTTAATCTGCTAAGAAAAAATGACTTAATGGGGGATCCCATGCACCTAGGACGAACAATCTCGTCCTTAGCACTTAAGGAGTTAAATCCCCTAAACTGGATACCTTCGGACAGGCCTGTAAGAGAGCATTACTGCAAGCTTTGATGGTTCTCTGGCAGTGCAATATTGACACTGATCTACAGGTTGCCAAGAAGTCTGTCTATCAGAGGACCGCTAATGTTTGCCAGTCAATGGCCTCATTCAGGCCAAGTTGATCTGTTCTGAGTCAGACTATCCAATTTTGTTCCCTCTTAAGTACTAAAGCCTGCATGTCTCCTCCCCTCGGTGGACAGGTTACCTTCCCAATTACTGTCCAGCTTAGATCTTTGGGAGAGTGGTGGTGTTGTTGAAAATGTGCCACCATTGGGGCATGTTCCTGTCCTAGTCTTTCATTTAGTAAAATCCTGTCCAGTAGGCAATCAACAACCCTCTGACAGCTTCCAACATCCTCCTATAACTGGCGGTTGAGTGCTATTGTAGGACCTGTTGCACACGACTGATGGGAGCAGGTGACCAATGCTCAATGGAGATATGGTAAGAGATGAGCGATAGGGCAGTTCCCTGCATTTGATATTTGCGTCAACTGTTGCTCTTGCTCCACTTCCCAGCAGACTAAGGTCTGGACTCCCCACGAGGGCACACAATATGCCATGGACAAAGATGCGCACTTTGATGCTTCTACATTGGTGATTCAGCGCAGTACAAGAGCATAGTAGCACAGCCTAACTTAACATAGTGTCATGACCCGGCCAAATTGCCCCTTCTGGACTTCATGGTCATTGTCACAAAGGGCTTGTACTCCTTGTTCCTCCCAACATGGCCGTACCAAGCTCCGTGCTACGCAATAGCCTTCACTTCGTGGCACGTACTATAAATTGGTCACGCCCCTGCGGGTCCGCGCATCTCAACGCTATCTTCGGTAGTGACCAGACGTGTGTTTGCTCTCTACATTGGTTTCCTTGATCCTCTTACTTCCTTCCTTGCCTATTTTCCTGTTCCTGGATTTCCCCCCCCTACTTGCTCGTTATCGCTAATCCTGGATACCCTGGAACCACGAACATCCCGGAACTCTGAACGCGCCCTGCAACCTGACGAGGCTCAGGCGAGCCTATTCAAGACCCGAACCATCCACAGGAAGAGTCCTGCAGCCTAACAAGTGAGATCCCGATCACAGGTGAGACGGGGGGAGATTTACGACACATAGAGGACATTCAGTGGCCGAGTTCACCTGGCGCATATGGTCAGGGAGCCGGAATGTGTGCTATTTAAGTTTGACCCCATCGTTATTTTAGCTGTCTTTTGAGGATGTCATGGTCAGCATTTTTGATGGCCGCAGAGAGGTTGCCCAGGATCCAGAGGGCAGGTGAGGTCTGGCATTCAATGCAATTGACTTGATCATGAGTCTTTAATCGATTTCTGGGTGAACAAATTAGGCTTTGAAGACTAGAAGCCACAGTTGTTTATCACCCCTTGGTAGCAGAACGTTTCTTTTGTTGAGAGGTCCTGTGCTTTGGCTATGAGATGGTCGGCTCTGACGTCCACAAGTGATGTTGCACTGCCTCAATGAAGGCAACATCTGAACTGATAGGTAGCGGCGCAAGAGAAACAGAGCACTTCTCAGAGTGGTGATAGTAAGGGACAGAAGGCTGAGGTCAAAGGTTGTGAAATTAGCATGATTACCTTGAATCAACACCTTGGTAGTGTCGAAATGGTTTACAGTGAGTGTTTAGGGTGTCAATGGAAGACGCCATTGGAACTTGGTCTCCTTGGATCCCTATGTGGCAGGATTGGGACTGCTCTAAGGAAGCTGTCACGCTACACACTCTTATTTTCTGGGAGTGGAATATGCCGTAGGATTCCATGCACAGTGATACCAATCACATTGGACAGTTTCAGAGTGACTGGCATGTCCCGGTCCCTTCATATGTTTCCTGGAGGTTTTCCAGTTAATAGGCTTGGATAGACAATATTATGCCAAGCTGTGCAAGAACTGACCAGCCGAATGGAGGTGATAGTGGGTTGGGGGGTGATTTGTTATTAGACGGTGAGTGGTGCAGGGAGAGAGCTGTTGTCTCTTGCAACTTATCAAGCCATTTCACCCAGAGGTTGGATTGATATTTTTCAGATATAAGGCCTAATTCGCAGAAGCATTTTATAATGGCAAAACCCCATTGGAAAACACTCTGTGAAGTAGACCCATAGACTCTTCATATTTTTGGCACTCCGCCAGCACATTAATCATCCTCTGTTCTTAATGTAATTTATAACAAAACGAGTCAATGTCATGGACCCTATCAATATAAATGCTCTACTTATCAAAAGACTACTGTGTAGTTTTTATTTTATTCTTGTAAAATACAATTGTATAATATTACTTTTTAACTTTGCATTTGAAGCTATTAATTTGTTTCCCACTGTAATTTTTTCTAAGTCTGGGAATCAGATGCATTCACTACGAATCAATTAATGCGAGCCCACACTGTTGCGATCCCCTAATCCTTTAAGGATGAAGCCCTTGGGGGCGTGTCCAGTGACATTGAGCTGGAGGGAGCAGTGTTGGTGTGATTACGCAGTTCCTTGTTAGCAGTTAATAAAGAAGGTTGAATGTATATCCTCTCCGACTCTGCGTCCTTTGTATGTAAAGTAGGCCCAGTCCGGGCTACAACTGGCGACAAGGATTCTCTCCAGCGAGTCCGATCCAGCTGGTGATCCCACCATGCATACTCCACACGTGCGGCCAGTGATCCCACCGAGCCGCCTCTTCCTGCTTCACGGTGTCGCACTCCGCGGACCGATGACTTACGATCCTGCCACGTCACGTTCCTTCAACAATGGGCGCTCGGCCCGTGCTTCCTCCACCTGTCCGCAGTGAAGACGAGGACGTGTCTGCCCAACACCAGCATACCGCGCTCACGGCTCTGGAGCACGCATCCTGTGGCACCCTGCATGGCATCTGACAGCAGACGCACATGCAGACTGCCTTTGCAGCGAACTTTGGACTACCCGCCGACACCCGGTTCACACCGTTCCACCTACAGCCGGCTCCTCCTGCATATCTGTGCATGTCGAGCGCGCGAGGTCAGTGTAACACTGCAGTTACAGAGAGCAACCTTGCCCAACATGGCTCCTCCTCCGCTGTCTCCCTCATCATCCCACGTGCTTGCAGGAGCCAAATGCATGCAAAGAGCAACTGCTCTGTGACCCCAAGATACTCCTGCATACTATACCATGGGGACCATCCCCAGTCAGGAACTCCAATGCTCCATACCAAAGGGGGGAAACCCTGACTCTCTGCTTACTGGTGGACCCATAACCTTCGGTGTGGGTCAGCTGCCAACACTGAGGATATAACCCACCAAAAACGTTTTCACTGCCCCCCGCACGCAGCATGAAGTCTGTCCAGCTGCGCATGCCTCTGCCATTCTACATGACTCCACAAGCCAACCAGGGTCCATGATGGATGGAGGATTTCTACCACTTCGTAAGGCGTTCAGGAGAAGTTGACTTGCCCCACCTACGAGATGTATTCCTCAATTTGGTCGGGGGGAGTGAAAATGATTGTTAAAACCATCCCAACGGTAGATCAACCTGACTTTGCCTCTCTGATCACCGCTCTTGACAGGCTACTCATCATTGACCCTAACAGAGACTATGAGAGGTACCTATTCAACCAGTGCACGCAAGAACCACAAGAGACAGTGGATGAATATATAACCCGCCTGAGAATCAAAGGGGCCTACTGCCAGTTTGATGCCTTCTCCCTGGACGAGGCCATACGCTTGCGCATCATTGAAGGCTGCCTGTCACACACGCTCAAGAAACAATTGCTAAAAAAGCCCCTCACAATCCCTGAGGTCAGTGAACTCGCGAGAAACTTCGAGAGGGTCGACACTCAAGCCGCCCCGATGGCAGGCACGCCAATACCGAAACATGACACCACTGCAGGCAGCCCCGCGGCAAGATGAGAGGGGAGCCACTCCATACAGACAACCCAACCAACTCAGTCCCAGACAACAGAGACAGTCTACAGATGTGGCATGGCATGCCGCACTCAGGGTCTTGTCCAGCCTTGTCACAAAGATGCACCAACTGTGGAAGAGAGGGACACTGCCAATCCGTCTGCAGGGAAGGGAGGCCGCCCCCTACCCCGAGACCCCAGATGCCCCTCAGGATGCCATATTGACCACCGCAACCCCAATATTTTCAACAAAGGTTCTACCAACCAAATCAACTGCGGTATGATCGTGCTGTTGACGAATACCACTAGTCAGACTACCCGCAAGGCTATGAGTATCATGAACAACCATCTCAGCTGGCGGATGAATATGACGAGCCACCTGAAGGGTATCTAGAAGAGGAAAACCAATACACCTTCCTGCCCAACACGGGTGCCCTGTACTACGACCAACCTGCACAGGAAGAGTATGTCAACCTCATCCAAGACAGCATAGAGGCGAGGAAACCCCCACAGATCCCTGTCAAGATGGGTAACTGCCTCTTTCACTTCCTGGTAGACTCTGGCGCCACTGTAAACATCATGGGGGAGCAGGAATACCTGAGAATCCCTGACACCCAGCTCTGGAAATGACCCAGTCCTGGATTTTCCAGTGGGGGTGGAAAAGCCCCTAAATGCCATCGGTCATTTCAAGTGTCGCCTCCTCCTCAAAGGACCGTGGTCTGACACAACCATCCACGTCATTCGATGCCCCACCAAGGACCGATTTCTCCTCAGCTACTACACAGCCTTGTGCCTAGGGCTCATCGATATTCATGTCAGTGCCGATGACATGATAACATCAGCAGCCATCTGTCATGGGCGAGAGGACGCTGTGAGAGCTGTCGCTGCACGCGACCCCAAGGCCTCATCACCAAACATGACATTATGGAAAAAGTCCCCCAGCTATGTACCGGCCTAGGAAAACTGAATGTCCCACCTATCAAGCTGCATATTGACCCATCAGTGAGACCTGTCCCACAGCACCCAAGGTGCATTGGTTTCCATCTCCAAGAGGTGGTCTCCAAAGAACTCAACCAACTACTCACGGATGGCATCATTGATCCAGCCACCAGGCCCACTCCATTGGTCTCCTCCTTGGTCAGTGTGCCAAAAGAGAGCAGGAGGCTGCGCCCATGTGTCGACATGAGGATGGCTAACACCGCCATCCAGAGGGAGAGACACCCAGGCCCATGCATGGAGGACATGATCGTGCAGCTCACCAATGCCATAATGTTGTCAGAGCTTGACCTGATACAGGGATACCACCAGCTGGAGCTACATCCCGACTCAAGGGTGATAACAGCATTCGCTACCCATGAAGGGCTGTTTCGATATCAGCGGCTAAACTTCGGAATCTCCTCAGCGGCCGAGATTTTCAAGGAGGCTGGGTCAGCAAATAATCAGACCAGTCCCAGGAGCACTAAATTATAGTGACGACATCCTCATCTTTGGTGCGTCCAAAGAAGCTCATGACTCTGCGCTCCTTGCCACCCACACAGCCGTCCAGGCCACAGGCCTAACTCTCAACATTGACAAGTGTCGCATCAGTAATTCCAAATTGAAGTTCTTTGGACACATTTTCTCTGTCGATGGAATGGCTCCTGACCCAGACAAAGTTGACACCATCACTAAACTGAAAGAACCCCAGCAGGTAGCAGATGTTCGATCCTTCCTAGGGATGGCGTGCTATTGCGCGAGATACATTCCACACTACGCCTCCATTAAGGGAGCCACTCAGGATTGGTCCCCCGCATGCCAACAAGCATTTGATTCCATCAAAAAGGTCCTAACAGAGGCCCATCACCTGACATACTTTGACCCTTCCTGGCACACAGAAATAACCTTGGACGTCAGCCCCGTTGGACTGGGGGCCATACTGGTGCAGACAAGTGGTGCAGATATCAACCCTAGACACATCGTAGCGTACGCCAGCAGGGCCTTGTCCATGCCGGAGGCTGCCTACTCACAGGCTGAGAAGGAAAGCTTGGCAGCCGTCTGGGCCTGTGAGCACTTCCACAACTTTATTATTGGCAAGAAGTTCACCTTAGTCACAGATCATCAGGCGTTGTTATCCCTATTTGGCAACCCATACACCAAGAAGCCACTGAGGATCGAGCGATGGAGTATCAGATTGCAAGAGTACGACTATGACATAGTACATAGGCCTGGAGGCGAACTGAACCCGACGGACTACCTCGCTCACCTCCCTGCGGGCCACCCGATTGCCAGGGGCGGTGACGTCCCATACATTGACTATGTGGCAGCCAGCTCGCTCCCGCCTGCTCGACCTCACTAGCCATCAGCTTGATGAGCAACAATAGATGGAAGGACTCCCGTCGCACAACCTTGGCTCACCCGGGGGTGTGCAAAGAGGAGATGGAGAGACTGGCAAGGGTGCAATCAGAGCTGGCCGTCAAAGACTACAACATACTGCTGAGAGGCTGCTGCATTGTCATTCCTGCAGCACTCCGGGCCGAGGTCGTCCGAACAGCTCACGAGGGACATCGAGGTGCTGAGAATACCAAACGGCAACTATGCAGCCATGTCTGGTTCCTTTTCCTGAACTCAATGGTCGACGAGTGGATCAAGAACTGCCTTGCTTGCCAGTGCACAGCTCCGGCTGAACCTGCAGTGCCCCTGCAACCAACACAGATCCCTTAGCGGCAATGGGAGAGAGTTGCAGTTGACTTCTATGGACCCCTCAAATCCGGGGAATACCTTCTTATCCTCATTGATGAGTATTCACGTTTCCCCATTGTCAAGAGAATCGATACCACTGTGTTTCCCCATGTTGCGGCCATCCTGGATGAAGCGCTCAGTGAATGGGGCATCCTGTGAGTGATAAAGTCGGACAACGGCCCGCCGTTCAACAGCTATGAATTTGGGGCACTGGCGAAGCACCTAGGTTTCAAACACCTCAAGATAACACCTCAGTGGCCACAAGCGAATGGCATGGGGGAGCGTTTCATGGCGTTTCATGGCGTCAATAAAGAAAACTCTCCAAAGGGCCCGCATAGAGGCTACCATTCCACATCAGGCATTGTGTCGACTCTTACGAGACTATCGCAATACCCCACACAAGACCACCAACATGGCCCCGGCAGAATTGATGGTACGCTTTGATATGAAAACTCGCATCGTGAGAGATTCCTCGACCCCGGGAGAAGCAGACGCCGCGATTGTCCAGCGAGATACAGAGGTGAAGGAGAAAACGAAGGCGCCGGGCGGTGCCAAAGGACTTCCGGATTGGGGATGAAGTCCTTGTTCAACAGCCAATGGTCAAGAAGACGGACTCTCGCTATGCCCCGAAACCTATGAGTGTCACTGCTGTCAAAGGCACAATGGTGACTGCCCAGAATGAAAACAAGGAAGTCACTAAAAAAAACACTCTATTCAAACATCTCTTAAAAAGAGAAGACTGTGAATCACCTCCACCGGAACCGGATCGGGAGCTGTGGGAGCCACGGGATGACCTGTTGGTCCCGCCCAGCGGAGATACCGATCAAGGAGGGACACTGTTCGACCCTCCAAGAGGAGGAGAGACGAGCGGATGGAGCACCAGGCCTCAGCGAGTAATGCAGAAGCCATTACGCTGGGTCGAAGAGTGCTGATCCGGAGGTCTGAATATTTGTCCGGGGGTGGTGTTGCGATCCCCTGTTCCTTTAAGGATGAGGCCACTCTGTTGGAGGTGTGTCCAGTGACATTGGGCTGGATGGAGGAGGGTTGGCGTGATTACGCAATTCCTTGTTAGCAGTTAATAAAGAAGGTTGAATGCATATCCTCTCCGACTCTGCGTCCTTTGTATGTAAAGAAGGCCCAGTTCGGGCTACATACATTGACTCATTTCTGTCATTACTTGTGGGACATCCACCGCCTATTGGTGTGCAGTATCAAACTAGTGAGAAGTCTGTGTTTCCTATCTAGTCTTCTGTATAGGTTTCAGAGAAGCACTTTTCAGAGTTAGTCCTTTTTTTGTGTCAGTAGATTGAGTATACGGATAATAGGTCTTTTTCATCTAAGTGTAGGTCACTTTCATCTTCCCTTCAGTCTAGAGAGTCTGTCTTCTTTCTAACTTCCTATATCTTCCAGAAAAAGGGCAACTGTTTCATTCATATGGTTAGGTCGTTCTTCGAACTTTGCACTGTGAACTTCGGTTCGGTATTTTCCCGATATAGTCTATGTGAGACTTCTGAAATTATATTAAGGTGATTCATATCAATCATATTGTGGTACCGAAACCTGACTTGGGGACTCTAACAGGTGTTAACGACCCACTCCCGTCATCAGCATTTATACAAAGAAAAGATGGCCACCCTCGGTTTTGTCTATCAACTCTGCATTCACCTTTTATCCAGTTCGGAGACACTCTCGTAGTGAGAACAAATACGAAAACAATATCGGTATACACAATGTGCACATATACTAACAGAATTACTGTATTATTATCTGTCTGGAGTGTTCACTGCCGCCATCTTGGGTGACTCAGAAGAGATCAGCTATGTTGCAAAGGTCAAAGCAATACATGGAAAACGGTGTGCAGTCATAATGTCGAAAAAATAATGTCAAATTACAAAAATGTCGAAAAAATAATGTTGAATTTTTTTCTTCGAATGCTTTATTTTTTTATTTACATGTTTTTTTTGGGGCTCAGCAAGTAAGAAAAAAGGTTAAAACAGAAAAAAAATTAAAAAGTGGGGTTTGGGGAGGGGGAAACCCCCCATTTCGAACAAAAAACAAAGAAAAAAAGACATTTGAATATATTTTTTCGACATTATGTTTTCGACATTTTGACTTTCGGCATTATGTATTTCGGCATTATGACTATAAACCATGGAAAACATATGGAGTTCTGACAATTCCACAGGGCAAAGTGACAAACTGAACCCTAAAGCCACTGCTTTCTTTGGGATGCAAAATGATAGGAGGGGGTCTTTAACAAGATGGTCTGCCCAAAACATGTCCTAAAGAGTGCTGTGAGGGGGTTACAGGAGGGGCAGATCCCTTAGACGAGGGCCATTTGTCCCAAACAATAAATCATGAGACCCTGCAAACATGTATTGTTGATTACTCAGAATTGTCTTTGGTGGTCTTGTTTGCATCCAATCTGCATACTGTAAATACATATCTCTCTGGCTCAGTTTGCAAATAATTTTACATCAAACAATGTGTAAAGGTTGGAAAAATAAACAACAAAATACACAATTTAAATGAAATCAACATTTATCCCATCATGTGGAAATCAAAAACTCCCCAAGGCACATAATTCATCACATATGGATAAAATACACCATATAACAAACCAAAAACAAATAGTTTCATGAAATCACAAAGACCATACATAGTCCATACATACGAGAAGAGACAATACATTTGCTAGAGAATAATGAATATCTTCTATATGGAGCACAGAAAGGGGTGTCGCTTGATCATCCCTATTCTAGTTTCAGCTAGGTCCCTGTTATTGGAGCAGCTTTTCGCAGCGTTTGGTCCCTAGAGGCATGAAATGTCCTGAGCATTTACTAACCTCATCTGGAAGCAGAACAGGACAGGCGAAAGATCGGGAAAGGAAACACTAGACGCTCACAGCTTTGACTACCATGTCAGGAAGTAGGTGACAGCCGAAGGGTCATGGTAGCCTCTTATCTGGGTTCTCCAAAAGTAAAAGACATCTTTTATAAATCCTCTTGAATGCTTACAAACAGAACAAGTAGTCAACCTGAGAGGGGGTGCCCAAGAACAATGGAAAGATCAAAATGGGCAGCATAAGGTTAGAAAACAGTAGGGTGTGGTCTCTCCACTGAAACAGTTATGACATACTTTAGATTTCAGTGTGTATTGTTTTCATGAAGCAATGGCTTGAAATTAACAGGAGCTGACAGCACAACGTTCTTTTGCGGTCGAATCAGAGGAAAATGAGAGAGGCACTGCGCATGTCAGTACCTCCTAGGTTTCAAATTTAAGGCATGATATTGACTGGATAGCGTTGATTTAGTCGAGAGTGAGCTGCTATTGAAAACATTTACAAACATGAAGTATCCCCAAGGAAAAGGAGCAAGTCCTGAAGAAAACTAGTCCAAAAACAGGGACATAGTTGAAACTAGAATAGGTATAATCAAGCGATTTCCCTTTACTAGGTCGATATAGAAGACATTCGTTATCCTCTAGCAAGCTTGTGATCTCTTCTAGTATGAACAGACTTTATGATTCAATGAAACTATTTCTATCTGTTTTGTTATATGGTGTATTTATACATATGTGATGAATGATGTGCTTCGGAGAGTTTTTGGTTTCCACATGTTGGGATGGATGTTGTTTTCATTTAAATTATGAATTGTGTTGTTTATATTTCTAACCTTACACATTGTTTGATGTAATATGATAACAAGCCCCTGTGTTAAAGGTTGTAAAAGGGGCAAACCTACCCTGGGTTATATAATCAGTTTGTTAATAAGTCACTGTAAGTACATTACTTTCTCACTCAGTAATTAAAGAATCCAAATAGTGAGTAAATCTCCCTCCCTCTGTGAATCAATTACCAAGGCCTGGCATCTGGGCCAGAGTAATAGCCCTTCTAAAGGGGTCATTAATGGTTTAAGCCCCCTGACATACACCTGTTCTGTAATAATGTGCAGCCACTCGCCCATCCTCCCATTGATCTGTCGTGGCTGTTGCCAATGAATTAAGGCACAAGGTTGGGCTGATTATATGCTCATAATCACTTCAGTGGCATCAGTCTTCACAGACAAAAGGATGTGTCACTTTAAATGTGCATTTGGTGGCCAAAGACAGATCTCTTTAAAAGTGTTAACTTGCCACCGCCATGTTTACCCTGCGATGCTATTTGTTGGGACAGTGAATATGCTTGGAAATTAATGGAGTCAAGGTGGGGCTTATGTTATGCACCCTCAATGATACACCAAAGGAAATCACCCATTGAAGTGTGAATCAGGAAACATCTCCATTATAAGCTATGCACTCCTCTGCTGCATCAGATGGTGTAAGTAGGGCAACATTCATCATTTTGAAATAGGTGGGGGGGACCAATAGCAGCAATGGAAGCTACTGGCTGCTTTGAATACAGTAAAATTACATTTTAGGAACATAAGAACCACACATCTATGTATTTGACAAATATGTCTGACAGAGAATGAAGTCTGCAACCCTTTGGACTACATATTACACACTGTCCATACTGCTCATTTGATTTGTGATAACACTATTATAGTAAAATGTTTACAAACCATGAGTCATATATACTCATTTGGACATCTTCAGGTTATCTACGTGAGGCATTGGCTGTCCCGCATCAGCGCCATCTGGTTTTCCTGCAGGTATCTCTTTCAAAGAGAAGGGGGGAGGGGCATTACAGTATCTTTGTTTATAAATTAGCGCAAGACTCTTGTGCATACTTTTAGGCCCTTGACTTGTACCGAGCAAAATGGTGTTGGGACAGTTTTTGGAGTCTCTGGCTATGCTAGGCCTGGCCCACTTAAAGCCATGCCTAAAGCTGATCTCAAACACACCATTCTGCTTTCTCCTATCTTCTGATATGAGATTGGAATTTCGTCTATGTATTCGATGGTGGTGATGTTTAATAGCAAATCTGTACCTTTGAAGTTACTAGAAATTGCTTTACATTTGGCAGAATTTCTATCACAGGATTGTCACAAACTGTACCTCCCTAGTGATGCCCAAAGAGTGTGAAATATGTCTGGGGTTGCCTGGTGCCTCATGCAGAAGTGACGTGAGCTAGCAGTTCAAGCTGCACAACCCGATTGGAGTGCGACCAAGCCTGAGTTTCGTATGGTCTTTCCCCTTCTGGAATGGCACGGCAGGCTGACAAACAATGGCCTGGACTGTTTCCAGGAGCAATACCAGAGCTTCTGATTCATTCAAAACGTTCCCGCCATCAACCTGTTTTTCAAACTCACCCCAAGTGGGACCAGTATGCCCAGACCTGGGTTCCATCCATGCCTGCTGTGCCTTGTGACCTATGCTACACCTCACTGACCGAGAAGGTGCAATGAAGGTGAAACATGTTTGGGGTTGATTCTCCAAAGGGGAAGTGACCAGGCAGTTTGGGTTGGACGACCCGTTTTTGGGGTGGGACAAAGCCTGATTTGCACATGGTCTTTCCACTTTCATAGGAATGGTCTCAACCAGGGTCAGGCATGGATGAGCAATTGTTCCAGGCACCAATGAAAAAGTGTCACAGGTCACATCGTCACAGGTTTAGTTGATATAGGTATTTATTAAGGTTTCCCTTTGCATTTCATTGCTTAAATAATACTTTATTTAAATCAATGCATTGGAAGCAGAGCACAGTACAAAAGAACCTACCCTTTCATAATTAACTTTACACTATATACATCATCATAGAAATATGTTGAGAAATAAGAGGATGGCTTTAGTTTTATTCTCCCCACCCTGCATGCAAAGCCACAATAGCATCATGTAGAATAATGTGTGCCTAACAAATGCCCCTTGGGTAAAGCCATAGGAATTATTTCATGAAGCCTGCAGCATTATGCACCCTTCTCACTGCTGATCACTGCCTCCCATGCCCATTTCTAAAGTGACAAATGTCCCTGCTAATAGTCCCCCCTCCCTCCCATCAGTGCCTATTGGTTCACATTCTAATGTTCCGTTTACACAGAACAACGTGACAGCCCCTCTGCTGCCCGGAGCTCCTTGAAACATTGTCCTGTCAGCGGGACACCTATCCCGTTAGGAAAGGGTAAGATGTCCTTCTGCAAGGACAATGCACCTGCTGAGCAGGAATTGCTTAGCAAACATTGTCCTCCCAGAGGGACACCTTTCCCGTTGGGCACCCCCATCATTGAGATGCTTAACCGGAGAGGTGTGCAACTGGCAAAAGTTCCGGTCAGGCTCTCAAAAGAGCCTGTGGGGGGGCAGCTTGCCCCTCTGTTCCCCCACTCGGTACGCCACTGGGCGACGGGTAGAGCGCAGAGACTTGGGACTGATTCTGATTCCTAGACTCTGGCTCCTCCTCCTCAGCGAACAGACAGTGGTCAGTTCTGAGATGAATGACAATCCTTTACTCATCTCATCTGTGTCTCCTTCTGCCGCATCCAGTCCACAGGAGGAGGCTAACAGCATCCCGGAAGAAGTGAGGGGCTCAGTGGCAGTTGAAGGAGAGGGGACAGGGAGGGCACAGACTATGCTCACTTCAGAATGGGTGACCCAGAGAGACATTTCCAGCCGGGTCTCCATTCTGGGCAATCCTGGCCATATCCCTGAAACGGGCATGGGTACAATGGCTTCGATTTTGAGCGCATAGGTTTCCCACATTCCTAACTGAGACCAACATCAGACTGGCCTATAGGGCAATAGGGCAATGCCCGGAGTGACAGTCCATGATTCTACCATAGGCCAGAATGGGTCACTTTTTTTGGTCAGAATGGGGCAGTTTCATAAATTACTACTCTAGTTCTAACCACTGTTACTAAGCAAATATGCTGTCAAATGCATTATTTACAACATAGTTTTCCAAAAACAAACCCTTGAGTAGTACTCAACCGCCTGTTCTGAAAAGTAACGACATTTTATATGTGATTGTGGGCCGATTGTTGTATTTAATTATTTTACATTGTTGTCATTTCATTGCCAATCATCCTCTGTCCCCTCTCTGTTGCCCTGTGGGCTGTATAAGCAGCTAACAAGTGAAAAATAAATACATAATTTAACCAAAGTGTGTGATCCTGGGCCGATCATTTAGTCCCACTGTGTCTTATCTGCAGCTCTGTGATTCACTCCAGAGCTTATGTTAATATATCACGCTGTTATTTTTAAAAAAGCCTGGCCATAGTTGCTCCATATATAGCAATAGTGCAAGTTAGGTATTTTGTACTACAACGTTATTTGCCACTTGCTTTACTTATGGCAACTGATTCTAAAGTCACTTCCATGGTGCCTCCAAGTATCAAAGACTGATGATACTTCTTGCAATGTCCTTTTCTGGGAAGTCACTTCTGTTGGTGCAATCCATATGCCAATTAGGAGGTGTGTATGTCTTTTGCCCCAGAGCGCCTGGGCAGAGCTCTAATAGATGAGTTACCTGCATCTATAATGATTCTGCAGTTTTCTTTTTGTTATGTGTTAAAAGGCCATCTGCCACAAATGTTACCAAAAAAGTAGATTGGGGCATGACTTTTTTCGTGGCTCACCCCCAAAAGCCCCCCCCCCCTTTCCGAACTCTTGAAATGCTGGATACTCCCCTGTCACGTCCCTGGATTTATTGTGCCTCCTTCTTACTAGCTGTGAGGAGAAGGTGGACAGAATCTTAACGAAGAAGAGAGAGGGCGGGGCAGAGAAGTCCAGGAGGACCGAGCATTAGTCCTGATAAGATAGCTCAGCTAGTAAAACACTTGCATCAGAAACCTGTGAGCAGCTTGCACGACACACGGTCATATATCTGTAGGGCAACACAGCCCTTCATCCTTGGAATGTCAGCACAAGAGTCTATTAAGCTGGTGAATAATGTTACCTATTGTTACAGCGCTTAGAACCTTGAGGAATCTGGCATTAGGAGCTATGTTAAAGGGGGGTATGATTGCAGGCGAGCAGATACTAAAGCGGTTCTCTACGCCAACCCCAATAGTAGCACTGCCCCACCGACGGTGCTTGCTCCCCTTTCCAGGGATATTGGGCCTCATTGCACGGAAGGCGGTGAGCCATGGCTCTATTTGCCGGTAAAATACCGGCACCACCTTGGCGGAAAGGGGATTTACCGCCCCATTCCAAGGTTGGAGGGGCGGTAAATCCCCTTTCCGCCATTGCCCTTCCCCATTCCCATTTCTACCCCATAGGGCTCTATGGGAATGGGGAAGGCGCTAATTACGGCACCGCAATTTTGCGGTGCCGTAATTAGCTCCAAGGTCCCTTAGCGGGCTGCATTTTAACGCCTGCAAAAAGCAGGCGTTAAATCCACCAACCCGCAAAGGGACCTCGTAGTAAGGCGGTAGGGATTTACCGCTACCGGTATTTTACCGGTACCAGTAAATCCCTAACGCCATCCGTGTAATGAGGCCCACAGTCTTTTACTTTCCAGCACTGCATGTGGCCAGCAAAGCGATTTTCATCAATTCACAGCCAACTCCACTGTTCCAAACCATTGTGTGTGAAAACGATAGGACGTCTCCTGCAGCCTCTGTGCTGCATGTCCCCCTATATCAAGTGTTCCATGTGTTAATATCCCCGCAAAAATATCGCCAATGTTATGCGGCAATATTAAGGCATGGAACCTGCGGGGGACAACCCCGCAACCCCTGCATTATTTTTAAAGAAGCAGTGGACACCCCCGCAACCCCCGCTCCCAAAAACCCTGAAATTATCCCCCCAAAAATATCACCTGTGGCCGTTCCAAACGACCATATATGCAGCGATATTTTTGGTGGGGATAATATGTAGTGATACCATATCAAGTCTTCTGCCCCCAGACTAGCCAAGGCCGTTTTACTTCTAGGCTGCATGACATATCAGGGGTCCCACACCGAATTCTGCGGGGTCCCGCCCTCTCGCATTGCGTTACACCAATGTGAGAGCTGGAGGCTTATTTCTATTAACACCTCTGTTCGGGTTAACTTGCTCTCCCTCTGCTCACGCCTGCCTCCATCTTTACAACCGATTGGATGACCCTACTAGTTCCAGGAAATGGTATTATTTTCCCTTTGATTGTTAAATGGAGGTGAAGAAAGGGGTGCACCCGCTCACCCTCATTGTGAGCTATGAATGCTGGGCGGATGTAGCTCCACGCCGCCATTGTTGATCCTTAATCACTGTAATTTCGAGCCAGCATGTTAGGGCATGGCTTAGTTCAAGTGCGTGTTAGGCCCTGGTTTTATGCCAAGGTGCAGAACATACAGCCAGATGTGGCCATTCATGTCATCTTTTAAGACCCGCCAAGTCGCAGCGGTGTTAGAATGAACAAAACTGCCCTTCAAAGAAGGGACTGCTTTGCTTATACTGGGGAAAAAGCAATAACTGGGTGTAGATGTGAGGACTACCAAATGGTGTGCACACACTCACAGGGCATAGTAGGTTCGTCTTCCCCTCCCCATTGTCTATTGTTGTATTTAATTATTTAACATTGTTGTAATTTCATTGTCTATCATTCTCTGTCCCCTCCCTGTTGCCCTGTGGGCTGTAAAAGTGCCTAACAAGTGAACAGTAAATGAATAAATAACTACAAAAGTCTAGGAGGAAAGCTCAGGCACGATGCACTTACCATGGGAACAAGACATAGTTGAGGGCTTAGAAGCTGGAAGAGCCTGACATGAAGCACTATATAAATCACCAATAAAAAAACAACACATTCAATAAATTTCACATTACTTTACTGCAATTTCCTGCTAAGGGTGTAAAGACTGTTTGAATGCAATCTGCAGCTTTCTAGTTGTTATGTTATCCAATATTTATACCGTGCCTATCACCACCATAGTGGTCTTTGGGGCCTGGCCTTGCCCAAAAGATGGCATAGTCTGACCATGCCAAGGTGTTGCCAGACCTTAGTTTGTGGAAAGGAAGAGTAGGTTTGGAGAGCAGATAATAGGACAGTAAAAACTAGACAATAGAATGACCAAAAACGGAGAGGGAAAACAATTGGGATGATTGGGAGGGTATATAGTTGTCAAAGTAGGGATGCGTGTTTCTCAAATGTGCCACGTTACTGGTAAGCACGGGTGTAGGACTCAGGAGGGTACAGCTCGATTTAGAGCATTGCTCTATTGTTCTATTGAGACAACAATATCTAGAACTGACGAAGAATGGCACTGCATATAGGAAGATGGTGAGTGGTTGTGTGATGGGCTCGAGGGGTGCATAAGCAGGCACTAGTCGTGTCGAGGCTTTCCCCACATTAGTTTGTGAGATACGATCTGTATGTCAAGGGAGTGCACTGGGTTTGGCAAGCCAGCTGAGAGGAATGTCTGCGCCAAGAGTTGAATGTGTATCGATGTATGCTTGGGGACAACATGGGGTAATTTGTAAGGGAGGGGAAAAGTAGACATGAAGGACTTGTGTCCAGTAATATTAGGTTTTGTAAGCCATGATCTAGGTATAATTCACTGTAACTTTAAAAAATGACATTCATACCAAAATAGCTCAAGCAACCAGCTATACGGGCTAGGAAGACAATTACAGTGGTAGGTAGAACCTTTATAGGATCTTGAAAGATATACTCCAACACACACTAGATACCCCACAGCACAATCCTACCGATCAGCCAGAAAGCAACCGCAGAGTGAGCTGGCATCTCAATAATGCTGATTCCGTGACCAAATGATACCAACATCTATCAACTACTCCTTTAAGGCAGCACAAGTTTACACTTTGCTTTAACCGAATAATGTAGTCAACCTCACCAGCAAGAGAAGGGGATGACTCACCCTCATAGAGAAGACTACCTTGACAATGACATTACCCTCCACCAGCATTCCAATCAGGAATCCTGGCTGCATTTTACCACAATGATTTTGCACTTGACAAGGCCCTAGGCTTGCACTTCTCTACAAAGGGCTTAAGGATGCAAAGCCTCTCTTCAGCTCCACAGTAGTCAGGCTTGTGAGCCTTCCACAGTGTCATGGTGAACCTGGACAAGTTCAGGTCATGCGCAAGAAAACACAGAAGGCAGAGCCATTCTACTTATTCTCCTTGGCCCCCACCCAACAACATTTGGGAAGTGATGTATGTCAGGAATCCGAATTTGTCAAGTTTGCAAAAGCTCTCTGAAAAGCAAGCAAAACAAGCTCTTATTTTTTTTGTTTCTTTGGCTCAATGGTGGTCAGGCCTTTGAGCCTTCCTCAGTGTCATGGTGAGCTGAGACATGTTGAAACCATTCCCAAGAAACACAGCGGGCAATGTCCTTTTACTTACTCCCCAGAGCCCCAAACAGCCAGGTCTTCTTCTTGTTGGGATGGCCCCTCAAAAGCCAGAGCCAGCAATTATCATCTGAAGAGATGATGTTCGCCATTAATCACCCTTGTTGCTATAGATGAGAAAGCTAGAGGGAAATATGGGCACATTTAACTGAGGGTATGAATTCTGCCCCAGAGAGCCGAAGCCCAGGCCTGTGTTTTCTGTAGGCCCCTGAGTTCTGCTATGACCTTTAAGGGAATGTTCACATTGGTGTGTGAGGCAAAAATTCTCTTAGGTTTATGCTGGGTGCTTATGGGAGTTCATTAACATAATCCAGCCTTTGACTTGCCGCCTCAATCTGGGCAGCAGTTTCTGTGCTCTGTTAATAGAGGGCATCATGGGAATGTTAGTTCAAACAGGATTGTAGGGTCTAGTTGTGAGATATAAAAGAGAGGAAGCAACAAATGAAGTGCCATGCACCATATATGCTGCAGGAAAGGTTGCCAAAGGCACTATTGTCTGAAATAATCAAGCCTCACATTTCAGACATAAATACATGGCAAGTGGTTGGAAAATTGGTTTTACATAAATGTTCAATTTCTTAAGCTGAAGTGGCAACATTTTTAAAATCGCCTCAAGCATAAAATACTTATGATATAAAGGGATATCATCTCACAGCTGACAGTACTAAAGAAAGTATTTTTTCTTCAAATTATTGTATTTCATTTTTTTATCTTGCAATTGCAAAACTACATAACACAAAGTTGGCATGGAACAACGTTTTTGCAAAGTGAAACTGCATTTTAATGCAATCTAGATAAAATAAGCGTTCAAAATAAAACCTACAAATCACAGTGAAATATGCAAACAGTGCACTTCAGGCTTAGCACTTTATCCACCACACTTGGTCAGGGTGGTGTACACTTTAAATGTGCACAGTAACATATAAACACAACACCATATTGCTTTGCAAAAAATATAAAACCATAAACAAATACAGTTACATGATACCAAAAGCAATTATTTCCTGCATTATAATTACCATATAAAATCAAATGTCCAATATTATGGTCTTATTTGATAAAGCATATGGTATGGTTAGTATTGGGTGTGATGGCATGGTGGCATAGTATGGTAGGGCAGGGTGGCATAGTAGGGCGGCATGGTATGGTGGCACATGCTATGGTATCGTTTTCCTATGCGCCAATCTCCTTTCTTTGATCACTAAGGCTGGTCACTAATTCAGAGCCTTTCTCTGTAGAAAACCTTGCGCACACCTCTAAGTGCCAGGCTATTATTGAAGTCTATGCAAAAAGGACGAGTATACTCGCCCTTGGCACTTAAGATGCCTTTCTTTCTTCCAGCTAGAGACTGATCTCCAACTGTTAATTTCTCCCACAATACTCCAAAAGGTAGCCTTGCTACAATTGTGCAGCTACTCAGAGAATTTCCAGTTGTTAGTAGAGTGGCAGTCAAGTTTTAGACTCAACCAGAGAACTGAGCCCACCATGTTGGATGTCAAGGAGAACCTGCCGCAAATGATCCATGCAGACAGATCTGCTATGTTGATGTCGCTTGATTTTTCAGCAGCATTCTTTCCCTCACTCGCCTTCTTTTACTTGGTAGAACAGACCATCCCTCTTTCCGCAAGCTTATGTTCCACAAAGGTCAGTTCTTTCTTGACAATAATTTCCTATGTATGATATTGTAACTGGTTATTTATAATGCGCTTAATACCTAGAGGTTTCTAAGCATGGACCCAGGGATTGAACCTGTGTTGCTCCACGTCATCTTGCTTCCAAGGCGAGTGCATTGCCCCCGAGCTATCCTCCCGAGCCCTCTAGCTGATATACGCTGCTCCTTTTGTTTTGAACCACATTTGTATGCAAATGTTTTGCCAGAACTTCTTATCTTTCCTCTTCTGCTTTTTAGCTAAGTTTTTAGCTCTGGTCTTACCTACCGGCAGAGGAGGCTGTGATGGTTGGCAGATTGCTCTGCCTTCTGGTGACCACAACCAGTGAGACAATGTTAGCTAATATTCTTGTCCAAATGACTTGTATCAATTTTAGGCCAATTGTCAATCGCAATCGATTGCTTTAATTCGATAGTTGTCTTATAAGCACAAAACAATATAGCAATATAGTCTGTAAATACTACTGCAATATATTCTCTACAAAATGACTTTAAAATCATAAAATAATCATTCATGATTTAATTCCTGCAATCTAAAGCTTTACATCTATAAGTCTTAAGAGAGAAGTTTGTTCATCCTCATAATTTATCTGCGATAATAAGATATCCAATACCATAGAGGTTTAATGCAACCTTCAAATTTGTATAATGAGCAGAAAAACAGAAAGTGCCATAGAGTTTCTAACATTCGCAAACAGTATGGCCAGAGCTTGATATGTGAGAGTTCCACCTTCTTTGGACAGTGCCTGATGGTAAGACCCATTCAAAGTTGTATGTACAAAGTGTGTGCACACAGGGTTCAACATCGTTGAGGTAACTCATGCTCTAGTTTGTCCTGGCACATGAAATGCACGCATGCTAGTGGACTTTATTGACATTTCCCGCATGTGATCTCCAACTCCTTCAATTTGAAATTCGGTTTAACCAACAACTTGGTTCAGTGAGCCATGTTATTAGTATTTACCAAAATGCCTGGGAACTACCGATGCCTCCTTCTATTTTTCCAATTTGGGCTCTATCCAAATTCGTACCTAATACAAAACGGGATTTAGGGCTATCTCGGAATCCATAAGCACAGTGCATTCAAAATTACGTGTAAATGGGAATTTTGGAACCAGTTCCCCTTTCTTCAACTGAACATTGAGATTGAGTTCCTCATCCTCGGGCAACCGTCACTTGGGCCGATGGCAATTATCTCTGCTAGAATTTGTCAGATATCCTGCAGTAGTACGTGCCACCATGTACAACATAGCACCACCCAGGACAATATCCACACCTTGTAGCTTTGCGCGTCACTACCATCAACAACACAGCAGCGGTCCGGATATGGTGCGCATGCGCAGCCGCTGCCTTTCCAGGAGGGGGGTCCCAACCTCCTGTTACTTTGTTCCAGCATTTGCGGTGCTGCCCTGTTCCTCGCCATTGTCAGGCAGAGGAACAAGGCAAGTTCAGAGGTCGAGTCCTGACGGTAGAGTGCCACATGACATCTATAAGAGAAAGGACACCTGAAGAAAGCTTTTTGGGAATCCACAGCTACACAGAGTCGGCTGAAACATGCATAGTTGCGAAAGCTGTGATTTGTTTCATTCAGCCTTTTTTCTGGGTCGATCACAGTGAGGTGTCCTACTGAGGTCATTTGTTGTATTGGCCTGAAAAGCACATGCACAGGTAGCATTGCTTCTCTTGTTAACCTAACACTCAAGTTCTCTTTCAATTGATGGATGTCAACTCCACGTGGACTGCTCCGGTGTATAGTGATTATTTCGAATGACATTATTTGGAATGCAAAAATGTCGAAAAAATGTTACCGAAAAAAAAATTCAAATGTCTTTTTTTATTTTTTGTTTGAAATGGGGGGGCTCTCCCCAACCCCCCTCTATTTATTTATTTTTTAACTCTTTGTTTTTACTCGCAAAAAAAAACATGTAAATTAAAAAATAATACATTCGGAAAAAAAAATTCGGTAACATTTTTTCGACATTTTTGTCATTCAACATTTTTTTTAGACATATTAACTGGATACCAACTGCTCCATCTTGGATTGGTCTTTCATGTAACGGCCATGACCTATGATCAACAAAACATCTGTCTGTCAGGTAAGTGCAGGTTCCTTGCCACCCATCGCCACCCGTCTGTCACGCTCCCGTCTCTCACACATGTCACACACCACACTCCCACTCATGTCCCTACAACTTCTAAGTGTCCCATAGCGCTTCCGGGCCCTGTACCTCCATCCTCTGCTACTCACGTAGCACGGGGATCATGTGAGCGGCTGGTTCCCCATTTCCCTCTGGGCCGTGTCACCCATTCGGGGCACGGCAGGCGCTGTGTTCAGCCCCGTTGTATCCCTTCTTTCACTGGTGGTTGCCATGGTGCATTGGGGAAGGCATCCGTGGAAGATCGCGTCCTGGTCACGTGGCAGTTGGTTCCCGGTCACGTGCTACAGCTGCTTGTCATGTGACGCAGAAGCATTCAGTACTTAAGCAGTAACTCGCCCGCTACTCTCTGCTTCACAGCTGTTTCCTTGGGACTCTGTACCGCGATTACTGTTTATTCTTGATTTCACAGACCTCTCGACTTCGGAATACTTACACGGACTCCATTTGGATTTGCCCTTCCGTTGTGACTTTGTGCTCTGATTTCACAGACTTCTTGACCTCGGAACTGCTACTCGGACTTCTTTGGATTTTCCTTTTGTCTTGGCGTCCTGCACCCGTTCTTGGCATTCCTTTGACGAACTTCAGGATCCTTATCACAGAACTCTTTGTTTTCTTCAGCCTCAGCTACAGGTGGGCCAGTAGCTGTGTACTACACACCGCTGTGAGTCATCTCAACTCACCCTACTTCCATCTGGGGTGCTGCTCACGTGTCCCCCACAGAACCATTCCCTCAGCCCTGTGTGGTTAGCAACACTGCCACTGCTAGGTAAGACAGTCATAGTCGGAGGACGCGGACCGGAGACTACAGGCAGAAAAGCTGCAGCTGCATCTCGGTAAGTGCTATTTATTTATTTTTTAAAATAAGCACTAGCTGCAGGATTTTTTCTAGGTTTTCCGGGCTGGAGGAGCCGGAAAACTTAGAAATAAAACCACAGCTTTAAAAACGTATTTATGTTTGCGGTAGCTTTTGAAGCGACCGCAAACATAAATACAACATCATTGTGTTTGAAAACGCTGCGGTTCCTCTGAGCCTGAGAAACTTAGAAAGAAAAAACGCAGCGTTTTCAAACAAAACTGCGTTGTGTTTCTGCCTAAATCTGCTTTCCCATATGGGGCTCTAGGGCTCCCCACGGGCCCTAGAGCCCCAAATGGGAAAGCAGATTTAGGCAGAAACACTGCAGCATTTAGCATTTCCCATTTGGGGCTTTCGGGCCCCCCGTGGGGAGCCCGAGAGCCCCAAATGGGAAATCAGCTGTAGGCAGAAACACAGCAGCATGTAAACACAACCCTGTTGTGTTTCTGCCTGCCTTGGCTTTCACTTTGAGTCTCCGGTGTTCTCCTGGGGGAGCACCGGAGACCCAAAGTGATAGCCACAGCAGGCAGAAACACAATGCGGTTGTGTTTGAAAACAGTGCGGTTTTTCTTTCTGAGTTTCTCAGGCTCCTCCGCGCCGGAGGAGCCTGAGAAACTTAGAAAGAAAAACCGCAGCGTTTTCAAACACAATAACGTTGTATTTATGTTTGCGGTCGCTTCAAAAGCGACCGCAAACATAAATACATAGTTTTTGAAGTTGCAGATTTATTTCTAAGTTTTCCAGGCTCCTCCAGCCCGGAAAACTTAGAAAAAAAAACACAGCTAGTGTTTGTTTTTATTACGAAAAATAGCACTTACCGAGATGCAGCTGCAGCTTTTCTGCCTGTAGTCTCCGGTCCCCGTCCTCCGCGTACAGCACCAATGAAGGAAAAGCCACCCAGTGGTAGCTTTTGTTTACTACAGCTGGCTGGCTTTTCCTTCATTAGTTCCGCAAAAGTCAAAGAGAGCACAGCGGCGGGCATCCATTTAAAAAAATAGATGCCCCCATGTGCTTTATTTGAGCTTGATTTGCTCAAAATTTTACATAGGGACTTGGAGAAAAAAAAATTGCCAATCGATTTTTTTTAATATTGCCTATCTATTTTTGAAATAAAAAAAATTGGGGGAACCATCCATTTAAGGGCGACATGTCTGCAGCCACTACAGCCATCCATCAATGTCTAGATTCCATACAGAGCGTTAGGCATCCCCTTCCTGCAGATGCCGAATTTGGGGACAGCACCACTGCCCCCTCCTCTCTCGACTCCTAACATACAGAACCCTATCTCCATGGTACTCCCCTCTCTGTTTCCTTTGGCTGCTCCCGAAAGATACAATGGTGACCCCAGAAAGATCTGCACCTTTCTCAATCAATGTAATCTGCATTTCCTGTGTAGGCCTACTGCTATTCCTGATTCCACCACCAAAGCAGCTTTCAGACTATCACATTTGGCAGGCACCGCAGCTGCCTGGGCCAATCCCCTTCTGAAAACGACAGCCCTACCCTTTAAGATTTTGACCTCCTGGTGGCAGAGATGTCACAAGTCTTTGACACTCAACACAAGGTCCAGTCTAGAGACTTGGAGTTATGGATTTCAATCAGGGAAGAGGGACGCTCATAGAGTACATCACCCGCTTCAATCAGTTATCTGCAGAAACGTAATTGCCTGAAAGCAAAAAGGCAGTGGTGTTCTATGGGGGTTTGAGAAATAGATTGAAAGATGCCCTTTTGGTTGTCCCGTCCTTGCCAACACAGTTCCCTGATCTAGTGGATCTAGCTCTACAGGTCGACGCACACCGATCCGAACGCAGAGCCAAAGCTAGGTTCCCTAGTCCCTCTGTCTCGCCTGCTGCCTCTTCCTCCTCTGACTCACCTGGGGAGGCTATGCAAGTGGGAGGGATCCATAGCCCGATCACCCCAACGGAAAGGGAATGCAGGAGGGTGGATAACGCCTGTTACTATTGTGGTTTGGTTGGTCATTTTGTTAAGGAATGCCCACGTCGTCCGAAATCCAAGAACCAGGTTCTTCGGACAGCTCGATCATAGGTCCGGGGGCTGGGTCGAGCACTCCTTGTTTCTCCCAGACTCAGTGCCCGCATTTGGCAGCATCAGGCCCATTGTCGTACAGGCTGTCGTGCAACCCCCCCCCAGAAATCGTGCATCCTGTTGCTATCATTATTGACTCAGGGGCCACAGGGAATTACATTGACATCACATAGGCCATATCCCTGAACCTCCCTTTGGTGAACAAAACGCGCCCTGAAGCCGTAAAGGCTGTGGATGGTACTGCCCTAGTATCCGGTCCAGTTAAGCAATAAACCGCACCGCTCAGCCTAATCATTCAGTCTACTCATAAGGAGACCATCAGTTTCGATTTAATTGCCATGCCACAGTTTGGTCTCATATTGGGTATACCATGGCTGAAGCAACACAACCAACTTATTGACTGGAAGATTGGTTCTGTACATTTTGAATCCAATATATGCCAGGATTTCTGCCTCTTGTTGTCCCCAGGTAGTGAAACACCATCACAGGCATTGGATGCCATCGCGCAACTCACCCTAGATGAACCCCAGGTTTCTTCGGTCGAATCCCATGTGGTGGGACTAGTCATCAAGGGCATTCCAGAGGTTTACCAAGACTTCAAGGAAGTCTTTGATCAAGGGTCCTCCGAGATCCTCCCTCCACGTAGACTATACGACTGTCCCATAGATCTGCTCCCTGATTCCACCGTTCCTACTGGTCGTGTCTATTCTCTGTCCCCTTCTGAGGAACAAGCACTGAGAACTTATGTACAGAAGTCCCTTAGTCTAGGTCATATACGTCCTTCCTCCTCACCTGCAGCCAGTCCCCAAGAAAGAAGACGATCTCCGTCCCTGTGTGGACTATCGCTGGCTCAATGCCATCACAAAGAAAGATCGGTACCCCATACCTTTTATTACACCCTTGCTTGACCGCCTAATTCATGCTTCAGTCTATACCAAATTAGATCTCAGGGGGGCCTACAATTTGGTTCGTGTCCGAAAAGGGGACGAGTGGAAAACCACTTTTTGTACCCGCTATGGGCTTTCTGTAGAAAGGGCTGCTGTAAAGAGTTTAGCGAATAACAAAGACATTGTGATACGGAAAGCTGATAAAGGAGGAGCGGTTGTCATTCAAGATAGAATTGCATATATTACCGAATGCAACAGACAATTGCAAGATACAACTTTTTATGCACCAATTGATACCGATCCAACGTTGAGGCTGACTACTTTGATACATAATAAAGTCGACAAAGCTTTGGAGAGAGAGTGGATTTGCAGACAGGAACACGAGTATCTTTGCGTTTCAAAACCCTCCATTCCTAAGTTCTACACCCTCCCCAAAATACATAAGTCATTGACCAATCCTCCGGGTCGTCCTATTGTTTCAGGTTCAGGTTCCATCCTAGAACCTCTTTCCAAATTAGCCGACAAATATTTGAAACCTTTTGTTCTCACGATGTATTCCTATATCCAAGATACGACGGAAATCATCAATTGTGTTGAGAATATGAGTTTCGATCCTACAACACAGTTATTGGCTAGTCTCGATATCATAGCATTGTACACATGCATTCCACAAAAAGAGACCCTTGAGGTCCTTGAAGAGGTTTTATTAACTAAAAGAACTATAGGCACTACTCCTAACAGCTTCATTCTGTGGTGTGCAGAGATGGCTCTCACTGAGAATTATTTCTATTTTAACGGTAAGTTATACCATCAAATCCACGGGACTGCTATGGGTACCCCGGTAGCTCCCACAGCAGCAAACCTTTATGTTGAACACTTCGAGCTAGAACACATCTACCCTCTGACCAACCCATTTTTTTCAAAGATTGCTTTATGGAGGAGGTTCATAGATGACATTCTCATTGTCTGGGAAGGTTCAGAAGAAACCTTTATGGAATTTTTTCAATGGATCAATCAGAGGAATCAATTCCTGAAATTTACATACACTTGCAGTAGAAAAAAGATAGACTTCCTGGACATTTCTATTGAAGTTAACGAAACTAATACTGCCCTCAAAGTAAGCCCGTTTCATAAACCAACAGACTGTAATGCGTTACTTAAATTTGATAGTTGTCACCCTAAACACACACGTGAGAACTTACCGTTTGGGCAATTCCTACGCCTCAAGAGGAATAGCACCCTTAATTCCACATTTTTAAAAGAAGCTAACCTATTGGAATCAAAATTGGAAGCTAGAAGCTATCCACCAAGGATAGTAAAAAAGGCTTTCAAAAGAGCCAAGAACAACAATAGGGAAGCGCTTCTGGAATATCAACAAAAGGAGACCATCACCAATAAAATTGTTTTTGTGAACACCTTTTGTCATAGGTCTAATCAGGTCACCAAGATTATACGAAAAAACTGGCATATTCTAACAGGAGGTGAATATCCTCTAGAGTTTCCGATGTGCGCTTACAAAAGAACGTCCAATTTAAAGGAGTTGCTCACTAGGAACGATATTACCAACAAACAAGGACACGTGAGAAGTGTCACCGAATCATGGGGTTTGCCTCCACTCATGGGACATTCCCCTTGTGGACACTGCGTTAATTGTAGATACACCAAACGCACCACTGAAGTAGATATTGGCCTGAAGTGTCCTTGGACACAAAATCAATTTACCAACTGCAATTCCACCGATGTGGTATATGCAATATGGTGTCCGTGTCATAAACTTTACATCGGTATGACAGAGAGGAAGGTCAAAAGCAGGATGAGCGAACATAGGAGTTGCATTAAGAGAAGAAATATCACTGCCCCGCTAGTTAACCATTTTTTGATGATGGAACATAATCCCGATGATATATCATGGACCGTTTTGTGGCAGCTAGATAAATCCAAGACAACTGAAAATAAAACGGACAAACTGCTGTTTAAAGAAAAGTGGCTTATTTTTCTTACAAAATCAGCGTGCGTTGGTCTTAATGAACAATGTTAGTGGCACTTGCCTCCGTTCGTTGACGTGCGTTTCTTCTCTCGAACCGGTTGTTGTTCATTGTTGCTTTTTTTGATCAGCTGTGGAGCTACTTGACCGGCACATCACGTGTTTTCTGCGTGTTGTGTTTTTG
Organism: Ambystoma mexicanum; assembly: GCF_040938575.1. NCBI lineage: Eukaryota > Metazoa > Chordata > Amphibia > Caudata > Ambystomatidae > Ambystoma > Ambystoma mexicanum. The sequence continues at coordinate 1,181,278,780 of NC_090927.1, forward strand.
GACGTATCACGTGACCAGGTGGACACACCCCTTCCTTCCTTTATAGTTCCGGGTCTCTCCCAGTTTACACTGAGTGATCTGGCAGGACGAAAGGAAGAGAGTGTCCGTGTACAACTTCTTTAGTGCCGTCTCCCTCCACGAATATTTCGAACATCGCCTCGATATGGAGACATAAGAGGGCCGTATTCTATACTTTTCCATTGCGGTCTACAATCTCCCCCGGTAAGCTTGGTAATATGTTTAATCTTTGGCTGGTTCTTCATCATTTTTTCTAAACTTACCATTCATCACAGATGCGTTCCCTGTCTGTTTACAGGTATTACAGCTTTCATGTGGTGTATTTACCCCTGGGTTCCCAGTCCTGATCCTTGGTGCGCAGGACTAGTGTTAAGAGCCTCTTGCACTCATCTCGACTTCCTTCGCTACTCAGTGGGTATGTTTCCAAGACTGTTGTCATATCGTTAGGGCTCACTTAACATCGTAGATAATGTCTCCACCCCTCTCTTCCACCCCCAGGGTATTTTATATTCCCTTTCTTTCATCAGCAAGGGTGCGGAAAAGATGTGACATCATGTGGTGGTGGTTTCATTTAATTTTATGACGTGATATTGTCCATATGATGAGGTACGCTGTTCCCCTGCCCTCTTTTTCAAAAAAAAGGAAGACCTTAGGTCTCTGGTTCATTTTTCGTTTTTCATGCTCGGAATGTAGCATGAGTGAGGAGAAGTGGGGTTACACAGATATGGTATTTTTGACGCACATGTGTCGCAGTTAGAGGAGATGGTCATTGAGATTCTTATCTGAGTTGACTAATCGAAGTAGTGAAAACAAGATGATGATACATACGGTTCTCTTGATCCTTTTTCATTCAGGATTTTTACGTGGTATATACATTTTTTCCGGTAATGATGTGCTCATTTGTGTTATGTTGTCCTTTTGTCTCGATCCTCAGAAACGTGTTACTTTAACGTCCACAGTGAAGACGTTCTCCTCTCCTATTACCGTCACTTTACAGTATTTGCTTTGACGAAACTGGAGTCGGTGAGTCTTATTTAGGCCAGTTTTTTTTGCCTTGTAAGCTGATTTGAGGTTTATTTATTAATCCAAATCTATCTTTTCTCTTCTTTTACCTTTTTTCTCTCTTTCCCTAATCTGGGCTCCCATTTTTCTTATCCTCTTTTCCCTACAGGTTGCTTTTCATCTTTAACCTTTAAAACGTCTGGGAGCATCCCTACATGGAGACACGATTCATCTTCTCAGACATTTATTCTCAGTTGTCTGTGAATGTACTTATCCGTTATTTGTATAGCCGGTTTTTTTTGTTGCTTTTGATCCCCTGATGAATTTCAAGTTAAATTGGCTAAATATGTTTTTCTGAATGAAACATGTCGGGCATATGAACATCTTAAACATTAGGGTGTTTCACATTGTCCTATTTAACGGTTTTTTTTGTCACCCCAGTAGCGACTGTAAGGGGTAGACAATTAATAAAGAGTAATGTATTCATATACCTTTATCAAATCCTGAATAGGGGTTGTTAAAGGGCGCTACCCATCAAAAGTGTTAGTTTTTTTAGATTTGTATAGGTAGGAGTTTTTTCATTTTGGTTTATAGGTGACACCTTTATTTTGTTTTGTGAAAGTTTTTTTCAGTATCTTATTTAAACTGATTCAGAACTTTTATCGTATTTTATGAACTCTAGTGCACCCAGTTTTATATTTGTCTTTTAGAGATGTTGACTTTTGAGAAATTTGAATAAAATTGTATTGAATTTGACTTATTATTTCCTGTATGTGGTCCTTATTTGGTTTACGGACTATGTTTGAAAATAGGGATATAATTTAGAGAGATATTAGAAGAGAAAGACGTTTTTGTCCCCCTTTTGTCGAATATTGTCTACAAAGCTTTCTTAGGAGTTCGGGACATACGTCTATAAATAACTCCTTTTTGGTCTCTCTTAGTGAGTTGTTGTTCGAGCACGAGCAAGTCTCGTGAGACTTGTGTCCAGAGGGGCATAGGGTACACGTTTAGGATTCGTGAAGTTTGAGGACTTCTATAGACAGAATTGAGCACTTTAATCTTTATTAGCGGCGTTGCGCAACCTCTCTTCACTCTTCCAAATCTTTACCAGGTGATAGGCCCCCTTCTTTCTGCAGTCATGGCCGCAGATAAAACTAAAAGCTACGATGACGAATATGTCAAAGACCTGCTGGCTCAAGCTTCTTTGTTTTTAGAGGGAGAAGGTCCCCTCATTAATAATTTGAGTAATTGGGACGAGTTGGTCCAATTAAAAAAAAGACTCATTAGAACAGAATTGCACGGATCAATTATGATTGAATATTTAAGATCAGGAACTCTACCGCAAGGACTTGTGGTGCGCAATGAACCCCGTTTATTTCTTGATGACAAAAATTTCATTCTACATTGGAGTTATATAGCAAATAAATGTGGAAGAGACTGGGTCATATTAATTATAGACACAGCACGAGCCATGACCATTAAGCTTACAGGAGATCTTGAAACTATGGGTGAGACCATCAAAAAACTAGTACCATTGGAAACATATAAAAAAAGATTGGATGAAATCTCGCGAGAAATGGTTGATTTCAAAGACTTCTGTACAAAAGAACGTATAACAAGAATGCGAAAAGACCTGGTTCAATTTTCCCATGAAAATGCATTTCAGTATATTAAGGAGGGGTACGTCTCCCCTTACATGCCTCAACAAGGTCAACAAGGACAAAGAGCAAATACCTCATTTAGCTCTGGAAGTTCCAATGGAGTAGGATTCAATAGAGGAAATGGACAAAGACCATACAGGAATCGCGGTCGCCAACAACGAGGTGGCAATCGGAACAGAAGATCCCAACGGAGGGGTGCAGGCTTTAATCAGTTTAATCCAGGCCAACAACAACCACCTCCACAACAACAACAGCGTATGGGCAACTTACCTACGGTTTCTTTTTTAGGGGACCGCACAGCAGGGGACAATTGGGACTCAGACGAGAGGAGGACAAGGAGCAATCATCCTTATTAGTCAATCTTTCAACATATTTACCCACAGCTGAAGAGAAATTAATTCTGAATAAAGGTTTGGGCTTTGTTCCTACCGCCCATTATGACAGTTTTCGTACACACCTAGAAATCGAACAACTTTTGCGCAAAATCCACTTGAAACAATTTTTTGCTGAAGCACATAGTGATAAAGAAAACAATGAGAGTGGGCTACGTAATAAATCTACTTTTGATCCTCCCACAGCGAGCCATACACCAGAAGCAATTGTATTTGCTAAACGGGTTTGGAAAGATTTAAAGCTCTTAGAGAATACACCTCCGAGCCCAGTATTTCAAAACCTCAGTAATGTAGAAAGGGCTGCTGTAAAGAGTTTAGCGAATAACAAAGACATTGTGATACGGAAAGCTGATAAAGGAGGAGCGGTTGTCATTCAAGATAGAATTGCATATATTACCGAATGCAACAGACAATTGCAAGATACAACTTTTTATGCACCAATTGATACCGATCCAACGTTGAGGCTGACTACTTTGATACATAATAAAGTCGACAAAGCTTTGGAGAGAGAGTGGATTTGCAGACAGGAACACGAGTATCTTTGCGTTTCAAAACCCTCCATTCCTAAGTTCTACACCCTCCCCAAAATACATAAGTCATTGACCAATCCTCCGGGTCGTCCTATTGTTTCAGGTTCAGGTTCCATCCTAGAACCTCTTTCCAAATTAGCCGACAAATATTTGAAACCTTTTGTTCTCACGATGTATTCCTATATCCAAGATACGACGGAAATCATCAATTGTGTTGAGAATATGAGTTTCGATCCTACAACACAGTTATTGGCTAGTCTCGATATCATAGCATTGTACACATGCATTCCACAAAAAGAGACCCTTGAGGTCCTTGAAGAGGTTTTATTAACTAAAAGAACTATAGGCACTACTCCTAACAGCTTCATTCTGTGGTGTGCAGAGATGGCTCTCACTGAGAATTATTTCTATTTTAACGGTAAGTTATACCATCAAATCCACGGGACTGCTATGGGTACCCCGGTAGCTCCCACAGCAGCAAACCTTTATGTTGAACACTTCGAGCTAGAACACATCTACCCTCTGACCAACCCATTTTTTTCAAAGATTGCTTTATGGAGGAGGTTCATAGATGACATTCTCATTGTCTGGGAAGGTTCAGAAGAAACCTTTATGGAATTTTTTCAATGGATCAATCAGAGGAATCAATTCCTGAAATTTACATACACTTGCAGTAGAAAAAAGATAGACTTCCTGGACATTTCTATTGAAGTTAACGAAACTAATACTGCCCTCAAAGTAAGCCCGTTTCATAAACCAACAGACTGTAATGCGTTACTTAAATTTGATAGTTGTCACCCTAAACACACACGTGAGAACTTACCGTTTGGGCAATTCCTACGCCTCAAGAGGAATAGCACCCTTAATTCCACATTTTTAAAAGAAGCTAACCTATTGGAATCAAAATTGGAAGCTAGAAGCTATCCACCAAGGATAGTAAAAAAGGCTTTCAAAAGAGCCAAGAACAACAATAGGGAAGCGCTTCTGGAATATCAACAAAAGGAGACCATCACCAATAAAATTGTTTTTGTGAACACCTTTTGTCATAGGTCTAATCAGGTCACCAAGATTATACGAAAAAACTGGCATATTCTAACAGGAGGTGAATATCCTCTAGAGTTTCCGATGTGCGCTTACAAAAGAACGTCCAATTTAAAGGAGTTGCTCACTAGGAACGATATTACCAACAAACAAGGACACGTGAGAAGTGTCACCGAATCATGGGGTTTGCCTCCACTCATGGGACATTCCCCTTGTGGACACTGCGTTAATTGTAGATACACCAAACGCACCACTGAAGTAGATATTGGCCTGAAGTGTCCTTGGACACAAAATCAATTTACCAACTGCAATTCCACCGATGTGGTATATGCAATATGGTGTCCGTGTCATAAACTTTACATCGGTATGACAGAGGAAGGTCAAAAGCAGGATGAGCGAACATAGGAGTTGCATTAAGAGAAGAAATATCACTGCCCCGCTAGTTAACCATTTTTTGATGATGGAACATAATCCCGATGATATATCATGGACCGTTTTGTGGCAGCTAGATAAATCCAAGACAACTGAAAATAAAACGGACAAACTGCTGTTTAAAGAAAAGTGGCTTATTTTTCTTACAAAATCAGCGTGCGTTGGTCTTAATGAACAATGTTAGTGGCACTTGCCTCCGTTCGTTGACGTGCGTTTCTTCTCTCGAACCGGTTGTTGTTCATTGTTGCTTTTTTTGATCAGCTGTGGAGCTACTTGACCGGCACATCACGTGTTTTCTGCGTGTTGTGTTTTTGGACGTATCACGTGACCAGGTGGACACACCCCTTCCTTCCTTTATAGTTCCGGGTCTCTCCCAGTTTACACTGAGTGATCTGGCAGGACGAAAGGAAGCGAGTGTCCGTGTACAACTTCTTTAGTGCCGTCTCCCTCCACGAATATTTCGAACATCGCCTCGATATGGAGACATAAGAGGGCCGTATTCTATACTTTTCCATTGCGGTCTACAATCTCCCCCGGTAAGCTTGGTAATATGTTTAATCTTTGGCTGGTTCTTCATCATTTTTTCTAAACTTACCATTCATCACAGATGCGTTCCCTGTCTGTTTACAGGTATTACAGCTTTCATGTGGTGTATTTACCCCTGGGTTCCCAGTCCTGATCCTTGGTGCGCAGGACTAGTGTTAAGAGCCTCTTGCACTCATCTCGACTTCCTTCGCTACTCAGTGGGTATGTTTCCAAGACTGTTGTCATATCGTTAGGGCTCACTTAACATCGTAGATAATGTCTCCACCCCTCTCTTCCACCCCCAGGGTATTTTATATTCCCTTTCTTTCATCAGCAAGGGTGCGGAAAAGATGTGACATCATGTGGTGGTGGTTTCATTTAATTTTATGACGTGATATTGTCCATATGATGAGGTACGCTGTTCCCCTGCCCTCTTTTTCAAAAAAAAGGAAGACCTTAGGTCTCTGGTTCATTTTTCGTTTTTCATGCTCGGAATGTAGCATGAGTGAGGAGAAGTGGGGTTACACAGATATGGTATTTTTGACGCACATGTGTCGCAGTTAGAGGAGATGGTCATTGAGATTCTTATCTGAGTTGACTAATCGAAGTAGTGAAAACAAGATGATGATACATACGGTTCTCTTGATCCTTTTTCATTCAGGATTTTTACGTGGTATATACATTTTTTCCGGTAATGATGTGCTCATTTGTGTTATGTTGTCCTTTTGTCTCGATCCTCAGAAACGTGTTACTTTAACGTCCACAGTGAAGACGTTCTCCTCTCCTATTACCGTCACTTTACAGTATTTGCTTTGACGAAACTGGAGTCGGTGAGTCTTATTTAGGCCAGTTTTTTTTGCCTTGTAAGCTGATTTGAGGTTTATTTATTAATCCAAATCTATCTTTTCTCTTCTTTTACCTTTTTTCTCTCTTTCCCTAATCTGGGCTCCCATTTTTCTTATCCTCTTTTCCCTACAGGTTGCTTTTCATCTTTAACCTTTAAAACGTCTGGGAGCATCCCTACATGGAGACACGATTCATCTTCTCAGACATTTATTCTCAGTTGTCTGTGAATGTACTTATCCGTTATTTGTATAGCCGTTTTTTTTTGTTGCTTTTGATCCCCTGATGAATTTCAAGTTAAATTGGCTAAATATGTTTTTCTGAATGAAACATGTCGGGCATATGAACATCTTAAACATTAGGGTGTTTCACATTGTCCTATTTAACGGTTTTTTTTGTCACCCCAGTAGCGACTGTAAGGGGTAGACAATTAATAAAGAGTAATGTATTCATATACCTTTATCAAATCCTGAATAGGGGTTGTTAAAGGGCGCTACCCATCAAAAGTGTTAGTTTTTTTAGATTTGTATAGGTAGGAGTTTTTTCATTTTGGTTTATAGGTGACACCTTTATTTTGTTTTGTGAAAGTTTTTTTCAGTATCTTATTTAAACTGATTCAGAACTTTTATCGTATTTTATGAACTCTAGTGCACCCAGTTTTATATTTGTCTTTTAGAGATGTTGACTTTTGAGAAATTTGAATAAAATTGTATTGAATTTGACTTATTATTTCCTGTATGTGGTCCTTATTTGGTTTACGGACTATGTTTGAAAATAGGGATATAATTTAGAGAGATATTAGAAGAGAAAGACGTTTTTGTCCCCCTTTTGTCGAATATTGTCTACAAAGCTTTCTTAGGAGTTCGGGACATACGTCTATAAATAACTCCTTTTTGGTCTCTCTTAGTGAGTTGTCTTTCTGTATACATGGTCATGCCATTTGGGTTGTGCAATGCCACGGCCACTTTTCAGAGTTTCATGAACTAAATCTTCAGTGACATATTAGACGTTTTCATGGTTGTTTACTTGGACAACCTCCTCATATTTTCACAGGAAATATGGAGGAACACGTGTTACATGTACGAGAAGTGCTATCCCGCTTACGTAAACATTCCCTCTTTGCAAAGCCCGAAAAGTGCCAGTTACACGTAACCGAGGTCGAGTTCTTGGGTTTCCATATTTCACCTGATGGGTTAGCCATGAACCAGACCAAAGTCCGGGCGGTACTGGATTGGCTGACCCCAGTTAATCTCAAAGCCTTACAGTTATTTTTGGGTTTGCCAACTTTTACAGGCGCTTTATTGTTGAGTTCTCCTCTATTGTGGCACCTCTCACTGATTTGACCAGCCCCGTGTTCCATTCCTCTGGTCAGAGGAACACCAGCATGCCTTTGACACACTAAAAACGGCTTTCACCACAGCACCAGTCCTCAAGCATCCTGACCCAGATGTGCCATTCATAGTCGAGGCGGATGCCTCCTCGTTTGCCCTAGAGGCAATTCTATCTCAAGCATGCCCCGCCACGGGCTGGTTACATCCCGTCGCATTCCATTCTCGCAAGTTCACCTCCACTGAGAATCACTATACAGTGACCGAGAAGGAGTTGTTAGAAGTGGAAGATGCCTTTCAAGTGTGGCGTCACCACCTCTTTGGTGCGAAACACGGAACAACTGTGTTTACGGATCACCAAAATCTCCAAGACCTAGCCTCCCTCAAGTGTGTCAACAGTAGACAGTTTAGGTGGCACTTGTTTTTTGCTGCTTACGACTTCCAAATCAAACATCACTCAGGTGTCATGCATGGGAAGGCAGATGCGTTGACCCGTTCCCCTGGGGGCGTTTCTCTACCCGTATACCCTGAGTCCTTGTTAGACAAGAGGAATGTTGTATGCCTTTGTACTCCGCCCCTACCCCTCTTGGACTCTGTCCGTACTTGGTTGTTCAGTCACCCAGATCAGCTGTCAGAATGGAACCTCGTGTTTCATGACGGATTACCCTTTGTACAGGACAGATTGGTGTTGCCCACAACCGACGCCCGTAATCTAGGCCTGGAGTGGTCCCATGACATTGCCATAAATGGTCATCCTGGCCAGAGAAGGACCTTGGCTCTACTACAGTGCTGGTGTTGGTGGCCTTCCATGAGACGGGACATCGAATGTTATGTGACCACCTGGTCCTTCGGTGCTCAGTGTAAACACCGTAAGGGTCGTCCTTTGGGCTTACTATGACCACTACCCGTACTCCCAAAGCCGTGACATGCCCTCACCATGGACTTCGTAACAGACCTACAAAGGGTGCAGGGTTTTGACTCCGTCTGGGTGGTGGTGGATTCCTTTACAAAAATGGCATGTTTCAATCCATGCACGGGCATTCCTTCCGCTCCTGTCCTAGCTGGGTTATTTTTCAAGTCTGTGGTCTGCCTGTTTGGGTTACCTTCCGTGTTGATATCTGATAGGGGTTCCCAAATTACTTCGCGTTTCTGGCGAGCCTTGACTAAGTTGTTGGGTGTTGACTCTCGTTACTCCTCGGCCTACCATTCGGAGACGGATGGGCAGACCGAGCGGGTCAATCAGACCATGGAGCAATACCTACGTTGTTTGACGCTGCAGCTCCAACAGTCTTGTTTTCTCGTTCTCCATCTGGCTGAGTTCGCGTACAACAACGCTGTGCATTCCTCCACTGGGTTCTCCCCATTCTATGCCCTTTATGGTCAGCAGCCTCGGGTCCTACCTGTCCCTGACTTCTCCCTCTCTGGTAATCCTGCTGCTACTGCCTGTGCCTGTGATCTGTTCGCTGTCCACTCGCAGACTCTTGTTCATCTCCTGGAGGCTCAAGCCTCTCTGAAGTCTGTGGCGGATCGGAGACAGTCGGCAGCCCCTGTCCATTCAGTGGGGGACAAGGTCTGGTTGTCCACCCGGCATCTCAGGTTGCCGGGGTGTCGCAAGCTGTTGCCTCGGTTTGTTGGTCCTTATGGGGTTTTCCATGTGATCAATCCTGTGGCTTATCGGCTCCTGGTCCCTAGGTCTTGGTGGCTCCACCCAGTGTTTCACACCTCTCTGCTCAAGCCTTGCCCTGGTCCTACCCGTCTCCGTTCCCCTGCTGCCCCGGTTTCCCCGAGTTCCCTCGATGTGTTTGAGCTCTCTGGCATCCTGGGTTCCCATGTTTTTAGGGCTTGTTTGCAGTACTTAGTGGATTGGGCGGGTTATGGCCCGGAGGAGCGCTCCTGGGTCCCTGCTGAGGATGTCCATGCTCCCCGGCTCGTCTCACGCTTCCATAGGGACCATTCATCCTGCCCACGGGGTTGTTGGCCCTGGGGGGGGACTCTGTCACATTCCCGTCTCTCACACATGTCACACACCACACTCCCACTCATGTCCCTACAACTTCTAGGTGTCCCATAGCGCTCCCAGGCTCTGCACCTCCCTCCTCTACTCACGTAGCGTGGGGGTCACGTGAGCGGCTGGTTCCCCATTTCCCTCTGGGCCGTGTCACCCATTCGGGGCACGGCAGGCGCCGTGTTCAGCCCCGTTTGTATCCCTTCTTTCACTGGAGGTTGCCATGGCGCATTTGGGAAGCCATCCGTGGAAGATTGCGTCCTGGTCACGTGACAGTTGGTTCCCGGTCACATGCTACGGCTGCTTGTCATGTGATGCGGAAGCGTTCTGTACTTAAGCAGTAAGTCGCCCGCTACTCTCTGCTTCACAGCTGTTTCCTTGGGACTCTGTACGGCGATTACTGTTTATTCTTGATTTCACGGACCTCTCGACTTCGGAATACTTACACAGACTCCATTTGGATTTGCCCTTCTGTTGTGACTTTGCGCTCTGATTTCACAGACTTCTTGACCTCGGAACTGCTACTCGGACTTCTTTGGATTTTCCTTTTGTCTGGGCATCCTGCACCCGTTCTTGGCATTCCTTTGACGAACTTCAGGATCCTTATCACGGAACTCTTTGTTTTCTTCAGCCTCAGCTACAGGTGGGCCAGTAGCTGTGTACTACACACCGCTGTGAGTCATCTCAACTCACCCTACTTCCATCTGGGGTGCTGCTCACGTGTCCCCCACAGAACCATTCCCTCAGCCCTGTGTGGTTAGCAACAACATCACTGCCACTGCTAGGTAAGACAGTCAAAGTCCTTTACTTGCACTGTCATTTTTACTGTGATCGTTTGGTGCTAATTGGCATTTTGCTTTACAGCAGCTTTGGGGTTCCAGCGTTCCGTGGTTCTGGGATTCAAGCATCTCCCACCTGTGGCCTCAAGGATTGCACAGAGAGTGGTGTTACTTTCTCCCTGTGTGGTACTTGTGGATGGAGGTCTCTCTAGCCTTCACGACAATCGAGACTTGACAACGTCCCACATCCTCCATCCCTGATGTTGAGTGCTAGGGAACCTGACACTGTCTCCCAGGTCCTGTCACCCTTTTGGAGGAACTTACACCCAGTTCGATCCTCATTAATTGGCTAAATAAATTACAGTTTTGCTTCTGTCAAATGAAAACACTATCGTCCATTTTAATTTAAAAAAACGTTGGACTGCCATTTCAGTTGTCAGCAGGACCATTATTATGGAATTTCCAAAAAGTAAGTACTAGGGGCATGTGGAATTTGGAACTTATAGTGATCCGTAACATAAATGTGGTAAATAGAAATGTGCATTGAATATTTACCGCAGCATTAGGGACCGTGCATGATGGAATTGTGTATTAATTATCGGAAATCACTTAGTAGGCACTGCAACAATGCATACCCCTCAAGTGCATTTAGTAAAAGGATGATTTTACTTATGCATTCCTCAATGGTGGTCTCCCATTCCAACGAGGAAAAGAAGTATGTGACTTATATGGCCTGCATTTTCATGGTATGATGTGTTTCATTGTTTATGTACTGGGCTTTAGATTCGGCAAGATTCCTTAATAAGGTATACTTGAAAATGAGCTACAATGTAAAGTTAATTTCAGAATTGCCTGTGAGACACATCCCCCTTCTCTGTCACACCCTTCAAGTCATTACACTCCAGGTTGTCATGTCTATTCGAGTATATTAGGCAAAATGCCTCCTCTTCCTTAAAGGCAAAAGTACATTTAAGCTCAAAAGATAATAATTGCATGGGGCGGATTCGTTACATTTGCACTTACGTGTCAAAAGTTGCCCTCAGTTCAATTTCCAACACGTGTGCTATAAGTGTAGAAACAGCTGAAATCGCCTTTAAACCTTCATTTTGCACTTCGTAGTGCAAATAGTGTGAATGCCGTCGGCCTTTTATGCATGACACACAGAATTTCCAATGGATTCCCTTGGAATTCTCCGACTTTTATCAGGTGTAAAAAGCAGGCAGATTCCCTTGTAATCCATTGAATTTATGCCAGCATCAAAATTCTGCGCTGGCGTAAAACCAAGTGATTTTTGCTGGTGGACTGGAAAGAGAAGGTGGAAAAAGGACTCCTGTTCAGTGCCATGTCCTCCTCAAAACACCTTGAAAATACCCATTAAAAAGGTGCAAAACAGGCATAAAGGTGTTACAACTGTTTTATCACCTTGTTTATGCCGCAGGGATGCATACAATGACCCCCGGTGTGCTTAATTTCAAGACTGGCAGTATTTCCTCTGAAAATACCCCCAAACCCAGATTACCATTACTGTTACCACCATGCAAAATCTGATGAAATTCACTAGATTATGAGTAGCGGTACATGGATTCCGCCTCCAGTTTTGAATTTTGAAGACCATAGGACACCATTTTGAATTTGAAGAATTTAACAAGGGTGCTAGTTGGCCCATGGTAAATCCTCCACTTTCTGGGCAAAGAAGTGCAGGAAATACCTCCCAACAACAGGTTGGAGGTTTCGCCTCCACTTCATAGCCAAACCAGTAAATTCAATACTGCTAAAAAGAATGGTAGTAATGGATTTGCTGCCACTTTTTTACTACACTGCCAAACTTGTATGAGGCCTATTTTTTCAATTGCATTTGCTACCGCTGTGTTTAATAAGTTGTGGGGCTATAAGTACAAGGTGCCAATATTTCATAATGTTACATTGATTCACCAAGATTGAAAGGTGGAGAAGGCTATGCCGGATTCCTAACTTGTGTGACCTGCGGGGGTGAATGCATCTCTTTGTAAGAAGTAATTGTACCACAAACGATGTGTTATGTAAAAAGCACACATAATGAGCTGTCAGTCACCAATATTTCTTCACACTTGTTTTTCATAAAATGTGTGCAGCGAAGTGTGATTCACTTGTTCTTTTTTAATTGCACTTGCTACCTCTGTGTTTAATATTTTGTGGGGCTGTACGTACATGGTGCCAATATTTCATAATGCATATTTCTTGATTTACCAAGATTGAAAGATGAGTAGGCTGTGCTCGATTTCGAACTTGTGTGAATTGCGGGGGCAAATGAGCAGTACTTGTAAGCAGTAATTGTACCACGACTGATGTGTTACGTAAAAAGACTATTTTAATGAGCAGTCACTCGCCAATATTTGTTCACACTTGCTTTTACTAAAATGTGTTCAGCAATGTGATTCATTTGTTCTTTTTTATCATCAACCAATTAACCTTGGTGTACTGGATTCAAGATTTGTTTTAATACTTTTCTGTATTTACATGGGTGTAACCAAGCATGCCTTTTTTACAGTCATTATGCAAGAAGTGTAGAGCGTTGACAGTCCAGCTACTTAAAACAGGAATAATGAGATCTGGCAAAATTGAGTGCCGACTTCTTACAGTCTCAGATTTTCAGAGTTTTATTATGATCATATACAGAGTTTAGACGTTGTGTGGTGATGTACATCACTGGTGTTATGTTACCAAACTGAGTGCTCCTACTTTTATTTACCTCAGAAGAATAAAGAAAAAAGTTCAATGCAGTGTTTGTGCAGTTTTAAAATACAAAAATAGATGCAGGTTTTGATACCTTTTATTGGGCTAGCTGGAAATGCTATGCAAAGAAGGAACAACGCCTATGCTTTAAACGTCTCATAAACGTCTTTATCAGGTGGTGGAGTGTGAAATGAAACATAAAGAGGAAGCCAGAGCACAGGTTGCTCTCCAAATGAAGAAAAAAACATGTTAAACTTCACTGGCTGAAGAAACAGTATGCCTGGAATGTGGGTCTGGAAACTGCTGCCTTATCTAAAAGAGCATAAACCTCCTGGAAGCACAGAATATATAATGGTTATGAAATAATACACATTTATATCTGAAAGTTGCATTTAACAACAAACAAAGACATTATTTTTACACATAACTGTTGAGTTAGGAAAAGGCAGTGTTAAACTGGGCCAGGTAGTTTCCTAAAATTATTAATTTTATATTAAAAGGCATACTTAAATTAGAGGTTTAAAAACACATACATAAGAAACAGTGTGTGTATTTCATTTTCCTCACACAGAGTCTAAAAGGTGTTCTGAGGTCTCTTTGTAGTGTTAAGACATTGTAGTGATTTCAATGCAACTGCTAGGTTTCCTGGCTCATATCCAATGTGACGCTACAATATATGCTCTCTTGGTTTAACTGATGCAGTCCCCAAAGTTACCTCAGTGTGCCTGGAGCTTCACAATGGTTTCCTCGGTTGCATACAGTGTGGCAAATGCAAAATACGTTACCCATTTTAAATGTTGTGGTGTCAGCTGTTATCTCAGCGTGTCCCGTGCTTGGTCATGGGTGCCACCCATTTGAGTTTAGGCACTGTAGGATGTTTTTATCAGGTAACATCTAGTTCAGGAGAATTTTCAACTCAAAACAAATATGTTCCTTTTATGAACCCAGGACCTATAACTTAGTAATATTGATTCCCAAAAACCTCCCTCACCTTTCGGGACAAGAAACATGCAGGGTTGCACCGAAGGTCTATTTATTAATGAAATCGAAATCAGTACAGAAATTTAAATATAAGCAAGTTATGTATCAATTAAAATCCTATTTCCATGAAAAATAATGAATGCATGGCTCACATCACTTTTCTATTCCACTTGTACATGAATGTGGACTTTTGCAATACACACATCAGCGTATATATATTTGTTTAATCTGAGCGCACATCCACTATGGATTAAAAATGAATGAGGACTCTGGATAAATCTTTCATTTGATAAAACAAAACTGAATCAGAATATTACATTTTGGATAGCACAGAGGCAACGCACTGGTCTTGGAAGCAAGACCACGCAGAGCAAGAGAGGTTCGAATCGAGGATCCGCGCTTAGAAGACGAGCCCAGGTATGCTATTAGGCGCATAACAAAAAAACAATTAAATTCAATGACATTAAATATCCCTGCCAATGTATTGGTGAGAGGGAATAGCTCAGGGGCAACGCATTTGACTTGGAAGCAAGACAACACGGCGCAATATAGGTTAGAATCCTGATCCTGCACTTAGAAACCAATCTCTGGTATTAAGCGCATTATAAAAGAACATTTATAATTATAATATAAGTCTCTCTATTTCCCCTACATTGAAAATAGATGCCTCCTCGCTTTCTCAATGAACATGCCAGAATTGTAAACAGTATTTTTGTAGACTAATTGGAAACTACAGGCCACTTAACATCCCTGAATGTGAATTGCTTGTAAAAAGGAAAATGCATATTTAACGTGTATGCTTGTTAGATTCCTTTTAATGGTGCTTCTATTTCATTACTGTGTAAAAGTGTACATTTCTCATTTTCAATTAACAACATGAAGGTGGTAAAATGGGTAGCAGTTTATTACCCTTTCCATTTATTTTGAGTGATGCCACACTAATAACAGGACGACCACAAAAGTGATGGGTGGAAGGTTTCGAATGAATCTAAACCACTGGCTATTGCTCTGGGCAACCTTCCACACCACCATTTTTTAGCCCGTCTGCGCCATTGCAAAAGGGGACCAGCCATGTGAAAATCAGTCAGCAGCTGCCGCCACCGAAGGTAGCAGCCCAGCCAGAACTGCTAGGCCAGGTCCCTTCTGCACAGAAAACCAAGCAACCCCAGACATGTTTCGGCCTTGTTGGACCTCCTCTGTGAGGTGCAGCCTGGTTCCCTGTGGCGCAGCGAGCAAGGGACCCACGTCTGGGCATACCCTCTCTCACAAGGAGAAACAAACTGACCACAAAAGTGATGGGTGGAAGGTTTCGAATGAATCTACATATAATCAGAAAATGACTTCTATTACATTATATTTCTAGTTATGCACAAAATGAGATATAATTTTGACTTCCGGAATGATTCTTCTGTGTTTGATCATTGAACAGAGAAGAAGGCAATGAATCTTCTAGTATACACACCATATGAACTATGTAATGAAATATATAATTCCAGAAGCACATACACTTATGAAATATTCCTTAACTTCTCAGGATGTACAGTCAACTTATTGTCACAACCATAAACCCTGGCCTGGGAACTCGGGCTCTCTGGCCCTCACCACAGTATTCCTGCAAGGCCCCAAGGACCCAATCATGCTCCTCTCGGCTGTCCTGGAGCCAGTCCTGGCGCATATGGCAGGTGGAATTTCCATTGGGGAATGGACTAACATGGCTGCCCCCACAAGGATCGATGTGGAACTGCATCATGCAGTCTAGCATCCAGGGCGTGGTCCACCCTGGAGGCATCTGGGATACCTGCTGGCTATTTAAGCCACGCCCGCGCTAAGGCACGTGGTTTGCGTTGTTCTGCACTTGCAGGGTGATGTTCACCAAGACCTGCTCGCAGCATCCTTGGCCTGCATCTTCAGGAAGAGGAAGAACTCCATCATTCCTCCTTACCTGCTCTGCATTCAGCTCCTCGTTTGCTCCGGAATCTTCCCTGGAGCTCGTCTTCTTCCGCAAGCAACATCCTAGAGAAGAGACAAGAAGAGGATAATTAGTAAGCGTTTGTCTTCCGATTTCATCGCCTCCAGTCTCTGCTTACTTACCGAAGCTCCTGGAAATTTCAACCTCCGTCCAGACATCTTCCATCCTACGCTCCACTTCCATCTGGCCGAATTTCTTCCAGGACCTTCTCGGCGACCTGCAAGGAAGAATAGCACACGTTAGCCTTATTCCAAAAACGCTCATAGCGCTATGCTTCCTTCGCGCATACTCTTACCTTCTCGAGCACTGCCCTCTCCATCAGCTCGACGTCTTCATCACCCTTCTGCATCTAAGAGAGAAGGACAAGGTCAACAGGGCAACAACAATTGCAGTCACACATTCCTTTAAAAAACTAAAGACTTACCTCAAGAGTGGAGTCGCAGCTGGCCTGGACTACAGGGCCCATGCCAGTGAAGTAACTCGGCCGAACGGTGCCCAGCCACGACGTGCCCCTCCACAGAACAGCAGGACGAAGAGTGCACCTTATCGAAATACAAGGTGAGAGAGGCTCTAAGGGGGTCGTAAAGGGAACACCTAGGAGGCGGGTCCCGAGAGGAGGTGATTGTGGCTGAAAGTGAACTCCTGTCTTCCAGAATAAACCCACGGCAGCGCGAGTCCCCGGGGGAGGTGAATCTATCCCAGAAGCGCTCCGGACCAGTCGTGTGGCGTCCCTGTGGATACAAGGTGAGTGTTACACTTATATGCCCTCACCCCTCAGTACTACAAAATGACATAGGCAGAGGTTTAATCTATCCCCCTTTAGAGTATTGATCTCCTCTGGATTATTTCCCCTTAATAGTATATGTATATATGAATTTCTTTTGGCTGTTTCACAGACAGGTGGGCACTGTCTTAAGGATGGGCTTAATTCTTCCCCTCAGGAACAGGTGGGCATCAGCTAGCCCAATGGTGTCAGCTTCCCTCCACAGCCTGGTTTCCCTTCTTTCTGTATTTGAGCCTGGCTGCTGGCTTTGCCACCGAAGATTTTATTTATTTATTTATTATACGCCGAAAAGCAGGCATCAGGGCGTGACACAGACACAAAAGGACGAACGGAAGAAATGGTACAGTATCACTGATTGTTCGAGTGGGGGCTTACTTAAATAACAAGGGTTTTACTGATTTTCTTAAAGTTCAAGGGTTGTGGTCGAGGGTCATGGTTGCGGGGAGTGAGTTCCAGAATTTCGCCGCTTTGACCTGGAATGATCTGTCTAGGCCCATCTCTCATTTGAACCTGGGACAAGCGATCTGTATTTTGTTAGAGGAACATAGTACTCTGGCAATACAGAGGGACCAGCATCTTCAGGTAAGAGGGGGCTTCTCCATACACAGATTTGTGAATAATAATACCCACTTTGAATTCAATGCAGCCATGGATGGGTAGCCAAGGTAGCTCCCTTCTGTGAGCTGAAATGTGCTGCAACTGGGACTTAATTGCTGTTAGGTCTCTTTTGCAGTGCTCTGCTCAGTAATCCAAAATTGTGTCCACAGTAAAGCAATCTATTTAATTCTCCTTTCTGTTGTTATCAATTCTTTGTTCTCTCATTCTTTCCATTCCTCCATCCGCCAGTTAATGAGTGGGCAACTGAGAGTTTGAGTGTCCCCAGAATCTATATGTTTTCAATTTTATGGAGCAGAATCCACTCTCTTTTAAGGTGTGTATAAATTCTCTAATCTTATTGGTCAGTATATGTGATTGGGCAGTGTTTCAAAAGTGACATCACACTAAACCGACCCCTCCATACTCATTAGGCATATTAATGAGGAGGGCAGTCTAGTGGGAATAACTTCCAAACCCAGTTTCATTCCCATTGGATGTGATGTCATCTTAGAGATTTTGACATTAAACAATAATAACTTCGTAACACACTATATTCCTCACATGTAATCCTGTCACTAATCAGTTCATCAGATTTCTCTCCCTTAGGCGAATCAAATTATGCAATTTTCATCTCAGTAAGACATGGAATGTTTGGACTACAATTTCTGGTTTTGTATACACTAATACTTTTACACAAAACTTATTTTCCACCTCAGATTAACTGTTTCGCTGACACTGATGCTAAGACATATGAATCAATTACATGTGCCATTTTTGCACAAAATTATCCACATTTACAGTCATTTATATAGTGAAATAAACTTCTACAAAATATCTTTTTGCATCCATCTAATGGAGCTTTGTAAGCTAAACATTGAGTTCTTAACTTTTCACTCAAAAGATATACGCAATAAAGTGAATCTCAATGTAATTTCAATGGTGTATTTGTTGTTTAAAAATATTACATAGCAGCTCCAATTATTTCTGCTCAGTGACAGAAAATCTGGTGTCCTATACTGGTAGTTTAGGGCTTGGGCATTTTATGACTCCTGTGAATTCTGTTGCCATTGTGAAAGTTCTTTATAGTTAAGCTGGCAGGGCCATTTACAACATCACGCTTCCTTGGGAGATTCCAGCATTTGACTCCTGTAGCAAACTCTAGGTCTTCCCAGGTGTGATGTGTTTCCTTCAGCAGAGGCCTGGCGTATTGAAAGATTTGATTAGTAGAGAGAGGAACACTGCAGGGGGGCTATTTCTTCTGTATTCAAGGTCTTTAGCACAGACCTGTGGCAGATGGAAGTTGTAAATTAATACCATTTGTTTTGCTCTGCAGGATCTTGGCTTCCCGAGAATCAGCTCCAGGAAGTCATCAACTTTTATGGTTCAGCTTCACAGGCAAGTGTTCACACGTTTTCTCATGGAGAGGGAAGCCATCCCCCCAGTCCTGCTATTGTGTTGCTGGGGGTTTTGGATTGGGGAAGGAATACCATTTTGCCAAAGTTTCTTTATCACCAATGCAGCCTTTCCTTCCTTTCTCCATTGCAAGTGTAATTTAAAACAGAACATTATGACTTTTTTTACTTTGCAATCAAAGTCCTTTCGTAAAGAAATATCTTCAATCACTCTGTGTTATTTTTTATTCAATGCTGATTTTCAGTCTTGTATAAGGAAACTGACACAATGCAAGGCACAATACGGATTTTCATTTTCCTGTGTCCTGCTGTGCTTTTTATCTCAGATATGACAGTTCTCCATTTTAATAAAGGTTTGCTGGCTTCTTTCTTTTACACAACAATTCCAGTTTACGCTTTATTAAATAATGTTCAACATATACTTTTATTGTAGATGGGTTGCAAACATTGCACATCACTTTGCACATTTTATTTTTCAGATGCTGCATGCAGGTCGCAGCTCACACACTTGTTTTTAAAGTGCTGCTTTTCTTTCTTTTCATAACAGTGCTTACAAATACCAAAATGTCCATTGTCATGTCCTGTGCCCCTGAACCATTAGGGGTGTAGAGAAATAGTGTCCAACAGCTGATGGTGAAAAATGTTACCGGAGGGCTGTCTTCTTACTTTTTTGATTTAATAGCATTGCTGGACCTGGCTCAAAGTTGGCCACAATGTGTCATAACACCTATATCTATGTTCAGACGGTTGTCTTTTAGGTTAATCATCTTCAGATATTTGAGCTCTCACGCCCTTCCATGTGTTGTATTGAAGAGGACACCATTTAAAACTATCACCAATAGTTATTGCAATGAGTGCCAATCCTGTGTGCAGTGTGGATCCACTGGTGTCTCTGTTTTGTGGTTGTTTGAGATGGTGTATCTGTGCAGGTTTAGACTTTCATACAACTCCCACAGGTCACACCCATATAACTCGCATCTGTGCATTTTATTGCATCAGATGAGGTACACACCATTGGATGATATGTACTTGCATTTCCCTTGTCTCTATGTTGTTTAGTTCTGCAGGACTGCTATGGAAGATCCGGTGGAGATATGTTGGCACATTTTGCATTTTCTGATGTTGTAGGTGTACGTTCCAGGTCTTCTTTGTTTTTCATCTAGTGGAAAAGTACTCCTCATCAGAGACTGTACTTGGTTCCCTGCCTGTTTGCATGTGATTGGGGGGCTTATTTTGAAGATGTTTTTCAGCTCATCATTCCTGATGGATGTCGATGATAGAGCCTTCATCTAGTGGAAATGTACTCCTCATCAGAGACTGTACTTGGTTCCCTGCTTATTTGCATGTGATTGGGGAGCTTATTTGAATGTCCTTCGGCACATCATTCCTGATGAATATCAATGATAGAGCCTTAACAATCCTATTCAGTTGTGGTAGTGCTGGATGGTATTTGACAACCAAAGGAATTTGTTCTGTGTCTCTGCTGTCTCTGAATTGTAGTACGTGATCTCTTGGTATTTTTAATGCAAATTCTGGGAATGATAACAGGCTAAGTTGCCCACATCAGAACTCAAACCTGTGGTCTTGGGGGCACACACATCTCTGCATTAGAGCACTGCACCCATTACTGTGAGCAAGCCCAGCAAGTGGAAACACGTTAAGGCGTCAGCAATAATTCTGATGATGCTGAGGAGAAAAAGCTAGGCTTATAACCAACCACTAAAGACTGGTAAGGAGCAAATATTTTCTTGTAGATGTCAATTATAGTTATTCAGGTGTTGAACACTAAAAAGAAATCTACTGAATGCATGAACTCTGTGGCATATAAAGCCAGCGAAATTAAACAATGTTGACTTAAAAACTCGAGATAAAATTTGACATGTTGAGATGATATGTCCCCCAAATGAGGTGAGAACACTTGAAGCATTTTGAAAAATGAATAAATAACATTTGAAACGCAAAACAAACCACTGGTGATGCATGACCAATATGAATGGCAGTCTTATGTTATGATGCTTTTATACTGTGCCAATCACCACTGTAGTGGCTTTATGACGCAGGTATCTTGTCTGAGGAAATGGTTGTACATTGTTCCACTGTCTTCAAGTTGTGTTGCTTAGTTGCCACAGTTTGCTGCCAACAAATCTGGCATGCATTTACAGCAAGATTGTACCGCTTTTATACAAATATACAAAATGCAAAGTTGTTTAAAAGGTGCGTACATTTCATCTTCTGTAAAGAGCAAAATCCACAAACGGTGGATTCCCTCATGCGTGTATTGCAAGAACATATTTATCCTTGCATAAGAACGGGTGAATCCTCAATAATCTTGAAGTTTTATGCTCTTGATGAGAGTTATCAGGGGAGGGCATGATTTGGTCATCAGAAACTGTGATTGTGATCTTCAACATCAAGTTGAGTTCCTATCTGAGAAATCAGTGATTAATTTGTGGGGGGGTTTACCAGGGCTCAACCACGGCACTTATTTCTGAGCTCTGGCATTTATTGTCTCAGACACAGTTTGATTATGATGTGGAGTTTTGGCAATTTTAATATTTGAATTGCCAGTCACATAATAAACACCAATAGAATCAGAGCAAAATGTAAATTATGATTGTGTTTAAATTATGCAAAAACCAAGAGGGGCCCTGGGAGTCCCTGTGTTGGACATTTGTCATGGTTGTGAGAGCCTTACCCAGATTCCTTAGCTCACTATCTTTCACAGAGGAGAAATATACAAAACATATCAGTCTTTGTCCTGCCCTGGGGCAGTCCAGCACTGAAATGCTCGGCAATTCTCCTCTGAACAAGAGTACCAACAGAAACTCCATAAACGTGTTTCGGTCTGGTTCGACATCATCAGTAGGGTGGAGCTGTGCCTCTCCAAGAATAGTGAGCAAGGGGTCCACGTCTCGATTCCACTGGTAGCTGAGGGTGAGACCCAAATTTACTTACATTATGCAAGGGGGTCCTGGGAGACCCTCTACCAAATATTGGTCCTGGTTGTGAGAGCCCTACCCAGATTCTTCAGCTCTTTAAGACGCGACAAGTATGTCATTTTATGTGTATTTTATGTGTATGTTGATCGGCATTTTCAAATCACACTTCTACCATATTGAGTACATCCATCAACCATCAAAATCCAGTGGGAGTTGTAGCTTTAACCCCATATATGTTGACAGCATATGTACCTGCAGACTCACCTTACAGTTTCCACCACCCAATATACCGGTATTCCCGGGATATTACGGGAGACAGAGAAATGGTAAGCTCATAGTGCCTATGTTTGGATGCAAAATTCTTATATGCAAAAACATTTTTGGATGTGTGTGTGTATGTTTGTCCAGCTAAAATCCACACTGTTAAACCCAATGATACCAAATATTGCATGGAGTCCTCGTATGTCTGGGGCAGGATTGATGTCTATGTATAGATGCAAAAAATGTACTCCATAGACACCCTCATTTACTGATGTTCACCCCTATTAACTACATTAAGTACTAGAAGGAGGCAAAATTTGGTACAGTGTCTGAAGCAAAATGTTCAATGTGTTGGTTATTCCTTTGAAATGTATTACTACTGTATACAGTTTGAAAGTGTTTATTAAGGCATTTTTCAAGGGAATAAAAAAAAGAAATACAGTTTTTTATCACGGCATTCCAAATAAGGGAAATGGCAAGGTTACAGTTTACTTCATTCACGAGAAGAGAGCACAATCAATCAATCTTTCTTGGACATTTTCTCAAATGTGCTGAAGTCATTGAGTGACTGAAAAATGCCGCACAAAAACGAACATCACTTGGAAAAGCTCCATCTGATGATAAACTAAAATAAATACCAAGAGCTTCTGAAACACAACAACAAACAGCAGCATGACTTGCCAACAAGAGGACAAGAGCAACTTTCTCCAGGGCAAATGGGATGCCAGGGCAAACTGAAGCAAGACTTGCTGACATGAGGACAAGAGCAACATCCTCCAGTGCACATGATACACAAGAGCAAACTGAAGCAAGAGTTGCCGACAAGAGCAACACCATCCTGGGCACACGATACACAAGAGCAAACTGAAGCAAGACTTGCCGACAAGAGCAACACCCTCCAGGGCACATGAGACACCACTCGATCAGGACATGGGCAACGCCGGGTACCCCAGCTAATATTAATTATAAATACATCATATCCACTTTACACGCACCACTGTAATTGCCTCTGCATTTAGAAGTAACACCCCAGACAAAGAAAATGTTCACACTCATCGTTCACACTCATTAATTAAAAGACTCTTACATGAGGTTCTGGGTTAATGATTTGATCCGGCAAGGCAGCCCTACAGCATTGGATGCCCAGCTATGGAAGTTCTAATGCGGCAAGGCAGCCTGCATTGTTTAATGGCCACTCTGCCTATTCCTCCCAAATCCAATGAATGTTCCCACAAACCTATACCTCCACTGCATGCCTTTATGCTTTCCCCACCCCCAAATCTGTACAACCAACAAAAGACCATTTATTCCCACACAACAGTATTTTCTGTGGCCCAATACTACAGAAAATAGCCCAATCTTGCACCTTGGATTACTTAGTAGTAATATGTCCTTTTTGAAGTGTACTGCTTGGAAGAGGAGAAGGGACTCAGAGTGTTGTGAGTGAAATGACAGGAGAATTCATGTGATCAAGGTGCACCTTATGGTGTCCTGTAAGAGTGAGGCACAAATCTTATTGGATGAATGCTCTATAGAAAGGAACCTGAACTGCTAAACCCACACTACAGAGCAATATATTGGCCAACCTGGCTTAGCTACCTCTTATCCAAAACTAAGGGCCTCATTACACAGTAGGCGGTAAGGGTTAACGGTCACCGGTAATGGTACCGGTGACCGTTAACCCTTACCGCCTTACTACGAGGTCCCTTAGCGGGTTGGTGCTTTAACGCTTGCTTTTAGCAGGCGTTAAAAACCAACCCGCTAAGGGACCTTGCTGCTAATTACGGCACCGCAAATTTGCGGTACCGTATTAGCACCTTCCCCATTCCCATTATGCCCTATGGGGCAAAAATGGGAATGGGGAAGGGCAATGGTGGAAGGGGGAATTACTGCCCCGCCAACCTTGGAATAGGGCAGTAATTCCCCTTTCCACCGAGGCGATGCCGGTATTTTACCGGCATGGACCAAGGTGCTACTAGCACCTTGGTCCACCGCCTACCGTGTAATGAGGCCCTAAAAATCGGTTTTATTGGTACCGGCATGGGTGCCTGACACATTTATTTTTATCACAAATTGGCATTGAGTGTTTATTTTGTTTTTTAAACGGGATCCTTAAGGTGAATAATAAGAGAAATTCAGCATCTGTAGGAAGGGGTGTCTGCAGCTGTTTATGCTCATTGTTCTGCTCAGCCTCTGGACGCGACTATCTCTCATGTCACTTGGCACAAGCCAACATAAGTCATTCAAGCGGGATGGGTGGGAGAAGGCGGATCACAATTGTGAGGTTATTGAGGGGGCTTTCATTGTTGCAAGAAACCCCACCATATGAAAAGGAAAAGAAAAGACAACAGGAGAGTCATATCTTTCAAGCTGGCATTTGCATTTCATGCTGTGAATGGCAGAGTGACGTCATGACTAATTTGTATCAGCAAATTCTCATGTGAGTGTGAAGTCTATTCAGGAGCTTACACTTCCCCTGCATTATGGTCTCGAAAAAGTAAAGGGCGCAATTGCGTCTAAAAAAAAATAATTAAGCAGCTCCTTTTCTGTACATTGGGGGTCATTACGAGTCGGGCGGAAGGGGATACCGGGCACCGGCAAGGAGACCAGTGCCAGTAATCCCCTACCGCCCGATTCTGAGGTCCTCTAACGGGAACCACAAGGGACGTGGGGTCGGACCACACGTCCCTTACGGGTCCCGTTAGGGGACCAGGCCGCGAATTATGGGCCTGCCATTAGCAGGCCCGTAAATAGCGCCTTCCCCATTCCTATTGAGCCCTATGGGGGCTCAGATGGGAATGGGGAATGGTTGGTGCAATGGGGACTTACCGGTCATGCCAGGGTCGGACTAGACTGGTAAGTCCCCATTGCACCACACCGGACTCGGTCCCATTATTGGAGGCAGTCATGGCGCAAATAGCGCCATGACTACCTCCAATCTCGGAATAAGGCCCATTTTCAAAGAAGGGGTCGTCTAATAAGGGATGTTGGAGCAGATTTCAATTTTGGCTTTTTTTCTCTTTAAACTGTTTCTTGCTTACTTTTCTTCTTGCAGAATGCTGTACATTTGTGGGTCCAACATTCCAGTAGTGAAAATAAAAGCTCAATGTGCATGAGGATTCCTGATTTTCTTCGCTGGCTATGAAAAGAAAATATTAATTCTATTAGGGGCACATATATATGTATGTTCTGGTATTCATTTTGCATCTACATGTAAATTGCCCCCGAAGGGACCACATTCGCACTTTGCACTTTTTTCGGTCATTCTTGATGTGTTCTTCTGAATGTTTTTATCAAATAAGCTGTTGTCAAGATATTGGGTCTCATTCCAAGTTGGGCTGTAAGGGACACCGGGCACCGGTAAGGAGACGGGTGCCGGTAATCCCTTACCGCCCAATTTCAAGGTCCCTTAGCGGGAACCGCAAGGGTCATGTGGTCGGACCACACGTCCTTTACGGGTCTCGCTAAGGGACCATGGTGCTAATTACAGGCCTGCTATTAGCAGGCCCGTAATCAGCGCCTTCCCCATTCCCATTGAGCCCTATGGGGGATCAAATGGGAACGGGGAATGGCCGGGTGAATGGGGACTTAGTTGGTGATGTTTTGACCGTTCGTGATCTATGATTCCTGCAATGTATTGTGCTTCTGTAGACAGCCTTGACAGCGTTCCTGAGCTAAAAAGACTCATGCTAGATGCTGTTTCTTATGAGTAATATTAACCATACCACCAAGTACTTGCATTGACCTCTTTTGATGTTCCAGCGCTTCATCTGAACTGAAAGTACCAAAGATTACTTTTGTCTTGATTACTACCCAATTGCCTTTCTGAAACTCGCTCCACATGTTCTGGGGTTTGCTTTCAAGCTGTTTAATTTGTGTACCATGCTATCATACTTGCGTAATTTATCAAATTGAGGGCAAACAAGTACTTAACAAACTCTTCAAGTAATGAAAGGTGTAAATCCCAGTTTTCAATTCTAATGGATCTGATACATGAAAGCATTGTGTCCACCATATGAATATACTAAAGAGCAACTCTGAGTGTTGGTTTTTCTTGCGATTCTTTAACCTCAAATGCTTCCATTTTGGCCATCACATTCAAATTTGTCAGAACGGCCACAACTTCATTATGGACTGATTTAGTTTCTTGGGAATCATCCTCTTGTAAACATTTAAGTAACTTCTTAAGCTCAGGTTCCATCCTTTCTTTGATTTCAACACACTCTTGATGATGCATTTGAAAAGTACAAGCCTTAGTGATGTGTGTGCTTCAACTGCTCTCCTTACGCACTTCCCTGATAGAATCTTTGACACAATATTTGCATCATAAAGTCAGTTAAGGTGGCCCCAATGCCTGTAACATCTCAGAAAAAAACAATATCTTGAAGATTCACCATTATTATACATAGCTCAACAGGTCTAAGCATCCTGTTCTTTGACAAGTCTTTTTAGCCTAAGCACATTTTAAAACAGGCTTTTAAAGGTCAATGTTACAACTGTTTAGCTGTTATTTTCGCCAACTTCTTCATGGATGTGAGCTGGGTTTGTGTGCTTGTTGGGCTGGCATCTATGAGTGGGAGTACGCAGACTCTAATATCTGTAGTTGGAGGACCACTTATAATGGAATTGTAAGCTGACCAAGTCGGAACTGTAGTGAGTGGTTCTGGCTCTGTCTCACATTCATCAGTCTCGGTTGCTTCAGTGACATTACAATGCATATCCAGCCAATCTTCATCAAAACATTCTTAAAAATCACTCACAGTCAGGACTTCTGCCATTATCTAAAGTAGATCCTCCAGACTGTTGGAGTCTCCAATAACCTTATTTCTCTGTATAATCAGTGATTTGACATCTTACAGAATTCTTTAGCCTACACCCTTTGGGAATGTTGCAAGACATGACCTGTGAGAGAGACTTAGGAATCTTCTTCAGTGATCAAAGTGGTGATGGTCTTGATATTTCAATATCATCTAACTCCTCCATCTCCTGATAAACCACCATCACAGCACTGTGCAAAGTTCCTTTACCATACAGAGTATGCTTGAGGAAGTCAATTTTGTCAGCAGCACTATAGGTACATTTCCTCCCTTGGCTCCCTCCAGCTAATCCAGAATAGCGCCGGAAGACTTATCCTTGGTCTGAATCCCACGGACCGTATCTCTCCAGCCCTAAAATCTCTTCACTGGCTCCCAGTGGCTGCAATAGATCAAATTCAAGACCTTCTGCATCCCTGACAAGATAGCCAATCTGACTGCTTTGCAAGCCGAATTCTAGTGGCTCGTCATCGTAACCCATTTGACATAGTCATTTACCTTCTGGCCTGCAGTGGGCCTGATGTATTCTCATGGTGACCCTGATGAACACAGCAAGTTAGACTGGGAAAGGAGTCTGTCCCACAGTCTCTCTTATTGTTCTGCTCTTTTAATACTGATCATGGTGCTGCCTAAACCGTTGTCTGAAGTTTTAAAGAATGAGCGTGTACTCTTTTGTGGACTCCTACATTAAGTTGATGATCTCTGATCTTCAGCTCACTCTTTGGGCCTCATTACAACTCAGGCGGTAAGGGGTTTACGGCGCCGTAAACAGCGCCGACCCTTACCGCCTGAGTACGAGGTCCCTTAGCGCCATGGAGATCTTAACGGCTGCTTTTTGCAGCCGTTAAGATCCATGGCGCTAAGGGACCATGGAGTTAATTACGCCACCGTAATTTACGGTGGCGTAATTAACGCCTTCCCCACTCCCATTATGCCCTATGGGGCAAAAATGGGAATGGGGAAGGGTAAATGGGGATTGGGGACTTACCGCCCCGCCAAGGTCGGAATGGGGCGGTAAGTCCGCCAACCACCATGGCGTAAACGTAGTTTACGCCATGGTGGTAAAGTCACGGCCCAGGCGGTAACTTACCGCCTGGGTCGTAATGAGGCCCTTTGTGTTCTATGAAGGTTTTGAAATATCTTGTTAGTGCATACTTATAAATGACTACCATGTCCTCTTGTGAATGACAATCCCCTGCATTCCCTCAACCGCACACACATTGGGCTTCAGTATAACAAGTGATAACATGCCAGTAATTCAGTTTACCAGCAGGTTACTGTACTGGCAAAGTACAGGTTTGCCAGTGGGCTTGCCGGAATCACCTCCAGGTAAGAGCTAGAGGTAATTCCAGCACCCTACCGGTAAAAATAGACAGTATTAATTGCATTGGTTTTACCGGTGCCAATAATACCAGTGGCAGTAATACTGGCAAAACCCTCCATTGAGTCCTGCG
Organism: Ambystoma mexicanum; assembly: GCF_040938575.1. Classification (NCBI taxonomy): domain Eukaryota; kingdom Metazoa; phylum Chordata; class Amphibia; order Caudata; family Ambystomatidae; genus Ambystoma; species Ambystoma mexicanum. The sequence goes on from NC_090927.1 coordinate 1,181,307,259, forward strand.
AGACTCCATGGAATGGGAACTTATGACCCTTACCGGCACTCATAATCCGGTGATAATTCTGCAAGACTGAGTGACCGTAACGTGTTACTGGTTGCAAGTATGCTGGCGGTAATACCTCCGCTTTTTGGCCTCCCCAGTCAGCCGACAGGATTTGAAACTCCCATTGTGGATGGTTTCTACACCTGCTGCCTCTCCCGCTGGGCTTGACCAAGTCTTCAGTCATTCTAATCTTCTTATACAATGTTGCCAGTCTCACCCAGGTAGATTGTCAAAGTCATTTGTTGTTCTTGATGGATTGATCTTCATACATCCTCTGTGTCACCTTGTACCAGAACAAGCACAACCAGTCATCTTCATGTCTCCTGTGCTTTTCTCCGTCCTGGTACTTTCTTTTGGGGCTGTTTCTCCTACACTACAGAAATACATGGGTCGACTCTCAAGGAAGTTGTTTGGCATGGAGGGCACGAGTTAGGGAAGGTTGGGGTGTGATGGTGGCCAACAGGCTGTATCTCCCATGATCTCCTCCCGCGTTAAACTACCCTTAGGGGGACTATTGGGTAGTGGCTGCACCTCCATAGCCTCATGGGAAAGGGGGTCCCCCTTGGGGAGAAGTGACAATACCTTGCAACAACATGGCAAATTCATTATCTGAGTGAGGAACATTGAAGAACTCTTAATCTACCAAATTAAAGGATGACGTGACATTGTCACGTGATCAGATCCGTACATTCAAATTATATAAGAGATAGCATGACAAATCCAAATTATTAAATTAAAGTGATGTCCAGTTTATATATTGGGCTGTTCATTAGATAAGATTTGTGAGCAAGATCTTGAATCATTGTAATCTTGCGATAACGTGATGTTATCACGTGATCGCATCGCGGTCACATGATTACATCAGGAAGCAAATAAAATAGCGGACGCGGGACAGGAGGTTGTTTTCATTCATTCGACCAGCCCCAGTTCCCGCATCACACCACATAACTTTAAGGTAAGTGAAGGAGCAGGTTTGGTGTAATGAGCTAAAAGGACAGGGAAGGGATCAACTCACAATCTGATCCCAACTTTTGGTGATTATTTTTTCAGATTGAGAGGAGATAAAGTCACAACAAGGTGGTTGTAAGACCAAGGCATATGAAGTGTGAAGCATAGTTTACACTCACAAGGTAGGCTTATGTTGACTATGGGTGATTAGATTAACATCTTGTTCACGTATAGTAGCACAATGCACTGAGGTTGATATTTAATGCCTCTTTAAGGTTTTAGTGGAAACAACTGATCCAGTGAGAATCAAAGGGAAACAGTGGGACAAGGATATTGGTCAGGTTAGTGTGAGCATTTTTTTAAATATAGAAATGTACTATGTTAAATATTAAATAATTTCTCTTAGATGTATTTGACTTGTTACAGGGCTTTCAGTGGTAACCAGCTACACCTGAAGAAGGGGCGGACTGCCCCGAAACGCGTAGTGAGGATTCATTTACACTATCACACCGAGGGAACTTTGGTCTCATCAGTGTGGTACCATTGGCAGTGTGACACCCAGCTGTAACCAATTCAGAATTGTGGTTATTCATTAATAATGTTGATTGCTGTTACAAGAACTCTTTTGTGGAGCACGTAATATTGAATGCTAGCCAATTAAATTAATCACAAATATTGATAAATTACCCGTTCACTCCATATGAGGTAAAAACCTCTTCCTTTGTACATTATTAATTAAAGATATATTTTATGTGATGGACCACCATGAATCATAAGTATTACTTCACAAACCATATTTCTCCTTCTCTGTTTCAAAAAGACATCATCTGAAAACAAATGAAAAATCAACACACATTTTCTCAATTTTTTCAGATTGAGAGGAGATAAAGTCACAACAAGGTGGTTGTAAGAACAAGGCATATGAAGTGTGAAGCATACTTTGCATTCACAAGGTAGGCTTTTGTTGGCTATGGGTGATTAGATTGACATCTTTGGAATCAACTTGTTCACGTATAGTAGCACAATGTACTGAGGTTGACATTTAGTGCATCTTTTAGGTTTCAGTGGAAACAACTGATCCAGTGGGAATCAAAGGGAAACAGTGGGACAAAGATATTGGTCAAGTTAGTGTGAGCCTTTTTTATATAGAAATGAACTATGTTAAATATTAAGTCATTTCTCTTAGGTGTATTTTTTGACTTGTAGCAGGGCATTCAGTGGTAAACAGCTACACCTGAAGAAGAGGTGGAGAGCCCCAAAATACGTAGGGATGGATCACTTACAATATCACACGGAGGGAACTTTGGTCTCATCAGTGTGGTACCATTGGCAGTGTGACACCCAGCTGTAACCAATTCAAAATTGTCGTTATTCAAGTACAAAGGAAGAGGTTTTTACCTCCAGTGCTGAAACGGGGCATTTATAAATATTTTTGATGAATTTAATTTGCTAGTATTGAACTTCTGTGTGGCCAGGAGGGACCAGTAGCACCTGAAATGTATTAGTAAAGCTATCTATTACATGTATTAAACTAGAGAACCTAATCTTGTGCGCCCTGATTCTATGATACCTTGCGAATCGTCACAGTACCCCATGTTCTCCTTCTTCCCAAAAATGTGTGGATCCTTTTGGACGGTTAAGAACAGATTAATGACAAGTTGCTATTATTATTATTATTATTATTATTATTATTATTATTATTATTATTATTATTATTATTATTATTATTTTATTTATTTACTGCAGACCTAGCATTAAGAAGCAACCAAGCACTTTACAGAGGCATACACCAATACAGATACAACACAAAAATTGGTGTAAAATCCATGAAAAAAATCTACTATGAAAAGACGCAGTTAAAATGTTGCAAAAAGTAAGTAAAAAAATACAGCTGAGATCTGGACCCTGATCAACGAACTAGACGCACCTCGTGAAGGTCTGATGTCGAATCCAGTCCCGTCCTTAAGTTGGATATCTCACTTCTCAAAAATGTTTGATGCTGACATCAGGGAGCGAGAGAATAAGATCAAGAGTAGTCAATCATAGGAAAATCTACGAATAAATCAGGAAGCAGTAAAAGAGATTTTACTGAAATTAAAGAACTCAAAAGGGCCAGGTCTGGATGGGATGTCCAAGGCCCTACTTAAAGAAGATCCCGACCAGTGGTCTAAATTCCTTTTGTGCTTGTTCGAGGACATAATAAAATGTAGGATAATTCCAAATTTGTGGAAAAAGGCTGTGATAGTCCCTATTCATAAGTAAGGCCTCCATTCTGATCCCAGAATCTACCGTCCAATAGCGTTGTTGGATGTTCGAGGGAAGGTCTTCGCCTCCATAATTCTCAAAGCCTTGGCAAATTGGAGTACGAACACTAACCGTCAAGACAATTGGCAGTCAGGCTTTCTGAAGGGTGTGGGGACCTCTTTGAACATCTTCCTCATAAACATTTTAAAAGCACAGCCAGAAAGGAGTTCTGGGAGATACATCTACTTGGCCTTCATAGCCCTCTCACAGGCATTCAATACCATCAGTCGACCCAAACTCTGGCATAAACTGACAACTTGGGGATGCCCAGATTACATTCTAGAGGCAATAAAAGACTTACACGCTGAAACATCCCTGCAAATTAGGCTGGATAAACAGGCCAGTTAACAAAGGAAATCTGAACTAACAAAGGCCTCAAACACTGGTGCCCACTGGCACCCAAACTGTTCAAATTGTTTATCTCAGACCTAGAAAACGCGACAATACCCGATGTTTTCCCCTGAAGATTGGCTCTGCAAAAATACCCTGCATTCTTTATGCAGATGACGTGTTCCTTCTTGACCAGACCCCGTGGGTCTTCAAAGACAACTGAAAGCGCTTTAGAATTACGTCGATCTGAATGATTTACAAATCAATCGGGCAAAATCAAAGATTTTGACGTTTAGACCTGGAAATAAGAGGCAGCCACGGAAAAGAAACACCTGGCATCTGCGAGGAGAAAAGATTCCAGAAGTAAAGTCTTTAATATAGCTTGGGTTGTGCAAAAGAGTTTGGCCGAGGGTCGAACTACTTAGAGCTAAAGCTTACAATCTGGCCAGCCAGGGGCGAATCCTGCTGAAGAGGTTTTGTGGATTTTCCATGTTTCCATTAATAGCCTACTACCGTATGAAGGTCCTACCAATACTTACATAAGGTGCAGAAAAATCTCCTTCACATTTTGCCACAACAACTGGGCCAGGCTTGAAGGGCTTTTTTGGAAGCGGGTGCTTCGACTGCCTAGAAGCACCCCAGTCCAATCCATTTGAAGGGAACTTGGCCTGATAGCAATGAGCACAATAGTAGTATGGAAATCCCTCAGTTTATTTAAGAAGTGCATAGAAAACACGAAACATGGAGGATTTGTGGCATTGGGAAAAGCCCTGAGGGCCAACGAAGAGCAAAATGTCTGAATGGCAAAAAATCTGCCAAGGAATCCTGGAAGATTTGGGCGAGTCGGAACAAAGCCTGAGGAAGAACCCTGACAAGGTAAAAAAATAACTACATCCAAGATTGGATAACCACACAAGAAGAATGTTTAAAATTTAAGCTGTACAGGAAATCAGAAAAAAGAACATAGAAAGCTGAATACCCAGCTCAATTGACTGTGCTCGATAACATGTATGTTCTGTTGCTTTATGTAATGTCAAATATTGAATTTGGATTAAGAGCTAAAAGGTTATCTATGTTGCGTAACCAATAAAGCTATAAAATAAAAAAATTAAAAAATATTATTATTATTATTATGTTATTTATTTACTGCGGACCTAGCATCAAGAAGCAACAGATCACTTTACAGAGGCATACACCAATACAGATACATAACAGAGCGCTTTACAGAGGTGTTGAACATTACAGATGCATAACAGAGCGCTTTTCAGTGGTAACTACAGAACAGATATATACAGCAGGGGGTAGGATACAGAAGGGGACAGAGGAGGGGTACAGCTGTACCGGGTGGGGGGGAAGAGGGGTGGGCGGAATCTAGCAAGTCAGGTGGCGCGAGGGACGACTTGATGGCCTATGTGTTTGATGAGGAGAGACTCCTAAAGGAGGTGGGTCTTGAGTTCTTTTCTGAATTGTAGGAGCTTGGGGGCTAGCATGATGCCGTCAGGGAGGAGGTTCTATAGTCTTGGGGCATAGGCAGAGGAGTCTTGTTTTCTGGTCCTTTCCTTTTGCAGCATCAGATTTCAAGTCTGCACGTGTCCTTTGCTTCTGGTGGTGTGCTGTCCGCCGGAAATGCTGAGTTTCTCTGCGAGGTAGCTGGGTGACTTCAGGACGACTGCCTTATACATGATGTAGCAAGATTTGAAGGTGATTGGTGTGTGCAGTGGGAGCCAGTGAAGGTCAATGAGGGCTGGGGTGATGTGGTCTTATCTGTGTAGACTCTTGATGAGGCATGTGGCCAGCTGTAGGACACTTCTAAGAGGCTCAAAGGAGGATGACGGGAGGCCTTCAAGGAATGCTTTGCCCCCATCCAGGTGCTATGGAGTCAGTGCTTGAATTGGTGGATCTAAAGCTGTCCGAAGGAGGGAGAGAAGATACCAAGCTGTCTGAGTTTTCTTAGCTGTGTGTGTCTTGAAGGAAAGGTCTTTGTCAATGTGGCACCCAAGGGACTTGGCGCAGGAGGAGAGCTTGGGGTGAAGCCCTCAGAGTTCATGGTTGATAGCCAGGTCTGTATGTATGGGTGGTCAGTGTTGATGGTGAGAAGTAGGAATTCGGTCTAGGAGGGGTTGAGCTTCAAGTATGCACTGGACATCCAAGACTGGATCAGCGAGAAGCAGGTTTTGAGCCTTGGGATGACCTTGATGGAGCTGATCTTGCGGTATAGCTGTGTGTCATCAGCCTATTGGTGGATGTGGATGTTGTGAAAGGCTCGGATGGCTCCCAGTGGTTCCATGTATTGGTTGAAGATCACTGGGGAGAGGATGGAACCCTGCAGGACTCCATGGATGACGGGTCGCATTGGCCGTCTAGAGGGGTCCATCTGAACAAACTGCTTGCGGTTGGCGTGGTAGGATTTGAACCAGAATAGGACAAGGTTGCTGATCCCCATGGGCCGATGCAGAGTGTCTGTAAGTGCCTGGTGGTCTACTGTGTCGTAAACGACTGAAAGGCCGAGTAGAACCAGGAAGCAGGTTTGGCCGTCGTGAAGGATGTTGAGGGTGTTGTTGACCACCTGTATGGTTGCTGTCTCCATGCTGCATTTGGATCTGAATCCAGATTGGTAGGTTTGGAGGAGACAGTTTTTGTCGATGTGTTGCCGCGGTTGTGTGGCTACCACTTTCTCGATGATCTTACCAAGGAAGGGAAGATGGGGGATGGGGTGATAGTTACCTAGGTTGTCGGGATCTAGAGTGGGATTCTTTAGTAGAGGCAGGATTTGTCCTGCTTTTAAGGTCAATGGGACGGTGCCGTGAGTTAGGGAGCTGTTGCTGATCTCCAGGTAGGGAAAGAAGCTTCTGTGGGGAGAGTCTTGAGGATGGATTCTGGGAGGATGTCATCTGTATACAAAGTGGCTTTGAGTGCGGCCAGGGATTCTATTTGGTCCTCTGAAGATAATGGGCCTCATTACAAGAATGGAGGTAGCCTTTAGCGGCATGGCTACCCCCATGCCGGGTACCAGGCCCGGGTTCCCTGAATGGGAAAATACAGAGTCATTTTGACCTTGGAGGGCCCGGTATTTCCCCATTCAAGGAACACGGACCCGGTACATCCCCATTCCCATTTGAGACCCCATAGGGCTCAATGGGAATGTGGAGGATGTTAACAGTGGGCCTGTTAATGACAGGCCCGTTGTTAGCATTCTGGTCTGCTCGCGGGGCCCGCTAAAGACGCCTGGCTGGGTGCCACAAGCTGACCTTGTAATGAGGAGGTAGGGGGTTAACGGTGCCGGCAGCTCTTCCGGTGCCGTTAACCCCCTACCGCCTACGTTGTAATGAGGCCCAATGTCTTGAATGTTGTCCAGCGTGTGGAGGTTTTGCAAGGAGGGACATAAGGTGGGTCTGTGGATGCAGAGCTGGCATCAATGTGCTGGTAAATGTTTCTGATTTTGTCGAGGAAGAAGGTGCTGATGGCGGTGGAGTTTTCGATGTAGTGTGATATAGCAGGGTTTGGTAGTGGGTTGACACACTGCTTGACCGCTTTGAAGAGGGCTCTGCTTTTGTTGTTGGCTTCAGCTATGGTATTCTGATAGTAAGAGGCCTTGACTGTGTTGATTAATTGTCTGCGGTTGCTCAGAGTTTCTTGAGGAGCACCAGGACTGATGCAGTCCTGGAGCGGTGCCAGGTTTTGGCTTGTTTCCTGATGACTCGTTTGCTGAGGTTGAGTTGTTGTGTGCACCAGGGTGCTGACGGTTTTGGTTTGCAGGTGCCTTGTTTCAGAGGTGCGTGTTGGTCGATGGTAGCTGAGAGGGTGGCATTGAGTGCTTCCAGTAGAGCGTTACAGTTTGATTGGGGTTGTTCGGTCCATGCAAGGTGTAGGTTGGCGAGGTCTTCTGTGGGATTTTCCACTGGGAAGTTCTTGAAGGACCTGAAGGTTTGTCTGCTGGGTTTCTGTTGGTTGTGCTTGACTGAGGTGGTGTGCAAGATGTTGAAAGGCACGGTTAGGTGGAGAGGAGAACTGTAGTGGAGGGAAGACAGTGCGTGATGATTAGGTCGAGGATGTTACTTTTCTCATGTGTTGGGTCTTTTGTGTGTTTTGTGAGGCTGAGGGTGTCGAGAAGGCTGAGGAGAGCTTCCTTCATTGGTTTGGTGGCCTTGTTGCATGGGAGGTTGAAGTCTCCTAGGAAGATGTTGTTTGTGTGCGTGAGGAACATTGTGGTGACCAGGTCGATGAAGTGTCCGATGAAGGCTGTGTTCGGTTTGGGTGGTCTGTAGATGAGATGGAAGGTGACTGTGTCCATCGGGGACAGCTTGAAGTGGCAGGAGAAGACTTTGAATGTGTCCTGCTTTTGTATTACCAGAGGTTCGTGCTCATGAAGGATGTTTGCTACTGGAACACATACACCAGTGGCAGCAACCTTGCTGAGTGACACTGCATATATGCTAACCCACTGGGTGGCTTCTTCAAAAGGCTGCAGTAAAGAACAATCATTGAACAACATTTTCTAATATGTAGTTGTTAAGAAGGCCTTTTCCAGTTGCTGGTGCTAGATATGAAACTATTTTTCTCTGTCTTGTGTGACAGGGTCAGCGACTCGACTCTGTCAAGAATGGATTGCAGTCACGCCCTGCCTGTGGAGAGAGGCCTACCATTCTTTTCGCTACAGCCATTCCTGCCCCAAAGGTGGGTGTGGGAGTTAGGAGGGCCCCAGTCTCTGTCCCTTCTACCTGTGGCCACATGCTGCCCCGTGCCTGGACTGCACAATGCTGACCAGTCTTTTTCTTGTCCCATAGGACTTCAAGAACCAGCATGTAAAGCTGTGGAAGAATGAGCAAGAAGCCTGCCTGGGAGAAATACTGTAGAGAGCTGCCAAGTCTCTGAGCAATCACCAACACAGAATAGAAAAACTGATACACTATATGACATGGGTCCGCTCAAGGAAAGCAACTCTATTAGCAGTGAGGACACAGAGCTTTCTTATCCATGGAGCAGTGGCCTCAGCAAGATCAACAACACCCACATAGACAATCCTCTTACCTGCAATGGGGCCATGGATTGGTCCCCCTCTCAGCCCGGCATCTCAAAAATATGCAGTGAAGCCGTCACGCAAAGTGGGTTCTTCAACTGAATTCTCACTGCAGTGGGCCACCATAGACTAGAGCGGCAGACGCACGTACAAGAAAGGGGAGGTCCTCTTTGTGCTTTTTCTCAATTGCAACACCTCCGTTGGCCCTGGGCAAAAGAATGCCAGTGGATGGCCTGGGGAACCAGGGAAGGGATAAAGCCAGTGCAGAGGGAAGGAGGAGGATAAGAAATGGCACATGAAACAGTAAGGTGTGAGTTATTTGGGTGAGACCAAGGGAGGGGAAGGAGGACATACAGACCAGGAGGTTTAATGGCAGAGTAGAAGAGCATGGAGGAGGATTGTGGAAGGTGTGTGCAAGGTGAGATATTGGTTGGTGGGAGAAAGAGGTATTTTGGTTTGAGTGTGATTGCAAGGTGAGTGAGTAACATTAATAGAGGGGAGTAGGGAGTGAATGAGAGGGTGAGTGGAAAGTGAAAGGTGGGTGACTGTGGTAGAAGGTGTAAGTGGAGAGTAGTAGGAGTGGTATTGTGGATAAAAGGGAGTAGTAGTAGTAGTGTGGAGAGTAGTGGTAGTGTGGAGAAGGGCGAGTAGTAGTGGTGTTGAGAGGGAGGTAGTAATAGACCACAGAGGGGAATAGTATTAGCGTGGCTAGGGGGAGTAGTAGAAGTGTGGTTATGGGAGAGTAGTAATTGTGTGGAGAGAGGAGTATTAGAGTGGAGAGTTGAGTTGTAGTAACCCTATGGAGAGAGAAGTGTGGTAGGAGTGAGGAGAGGGGAGAGTAGTAGAAGATACGATTGCATGGTGGAGATAGGTAGTAGGGAGAAGAACATTGGCGTTATAGAATAGGGAGTATTGGTGAGAGAGAGGAAAGAAGTGGGCAGAGCAGGTGGGAGGAGAATAGGAGAAGGAAAGGGAGAGAGACATAGGGAAAGGAATACAAGGATGTGGAAATAACTGACCAAATGGGGCCTGGGTTTCTGGAAGGCACCAATCCTTACGTTATAATGCATTGAGGGACATAGATCAGAGACTGCCTAGGTTGTTCCCAGAGGGAGTTCGAGAGAGAGGGTGTTTTCCTTTAGGCCATCACAATCAGACAGACAGCTTCCTTGATAGTAGGGCTTCCCATGTCTAGAGGCAAGCATAGGTTTGAGGGAAGCCTGGGCTAGGGAGGGATCAGCCGGTAGTAGACAAGAGAGAGAAGGACAACCTTTAGCTAGCCCCTTTACTAGTCTAAAAATAAAAACCTTTGAACTGTCTTTAGATGTGGAGTGTTCTTGAGGCCATCTGTGACATTTTCACCAGCATATGGCAGGATACATTTAATTGAGCTAGAATTGTGGTTTTCACATGGTGTTTAGGGAAGTGGTGGCATGACTTCAGCTTTCCTAGCATATTTCAGGCAATGTAGGAGTGTCTAAAGCTGGAGAAGATTTTCTGGATCTCAGCATCTCATCTAGAGGTAGGTACTGGTTTATGAAGTGGCCAACCATGAGATGAAAGTCATGGGTAAATCAGGGCCAGCGCATGGTATTGCCTATCATCAGGGCAGCTGCATCATTAGCCCCATTGTCAGCTGCCACAAAATACTCTTGTTTACAATGGAAAGTGAGCAAATTTTCCACAACCGCCTTTAATCGTTTTGCTGAGATTAACTCCCCCGTGGGACCTGCTGTCAAACTCTTCCATGCACAAAGCGTCTTGCTGGCAAATTACATTTGGTGGCTTCTCTCCTGGGCTTTGCGAACAAGAAGGCATGGCGGAAGGTGACACTGTACCAGAGATGGCCATGAAATTCATGATGTAGCACGGGTCTAAATGTTCATTGATAGGTGGACTTTCTTACAATCAAGGTGGTACAGAGCCCTTGGCATTCTGTCCATAACATGGCTGTAGAGCAGTGGTACTGAAGGTCTTGCGAGGTAGTGCTGACATGGAATTTCCCAGAAGGAATCAGTAAATCTAAAAAGTTGTCTGATGGCAACGTTTACCACACATACATGAACAATACACCAAAGTTGTCCTTGAAAAGACACAACTCTCTCTTTTGTGATAGTGTGTGACAAACTAACAATCCTCAGCCATGGTTTGCTGATGTATTGAGGGGGGAAATATTGTGTCTGTGTGCCACGGGATCTGCCAGCAAAGATGATGTTCCAACAGAGCCTGTCAAATTCTGTGGATCAGCAAGTTTCTTTGGTGCAGTGGTGCAGGATTGTGGTGTAAATATACCCATTGCCAGTAGAGGTCTGTTCCCTTTTCCTTTTGTTAAGCATGCAGATGATGCCAACTCATGTGGACCCACAGGGAAATAGTGTCCAAATTGGTACCTGGTTTACCTTGCAAGAACAATTTTCTTTGCATTCATGACAGATGCCAGGATGTACATGTTGCTTTTCCACCGTAAAATAACTCCACACTCCTGAATTTCTTGGAGATTTGAGGCAGCGCTAACCTCTCCTTCTATTTGGGGTCTGCTTGGTGTACTTTGTTGTGGATGCTGCGTGGGTGCTATTGACTGAATTGCTGGTGCTGTTTAAGTGACTGACGGAAAAGGTGTACAACCACTAGCACTTTTTCTTTACTGTTTCTGGAAAAGACTATACAATGGTCCAACAAGAGTGCCTCAGCTTCCGTCCATTGCACTGTGCTTGCACCTGACACATCACTCAGTGTTTAAATGCCTGCACCCTCTTGTTCAGTCTCTTGATCTCCCTCTCTGCATGTGGTATGGTTGAAGTAGATGTGTCTGAATCACAATTCTGACTCATGGGCTAGAGCATCATCTTTGTCATGTGCTTCATTGTTATATGTTTCTAAGGAAATCAGAGGTGGGGAATTTTCAGGAATCACCTCTTGTTCCTTCTTCATAGATGTTGTTCTTTGTTGCTGGGCTGTTGTCATCTCTTATCACTCTTTTGCTTCAGTTGGAGGGGCCCCATCTTGCTCTCCCTCCTTCTGACGTCCATCCTCTGGTGCAAGTTCAAAGGAACTGCATGTGCAAGTACTTTTCTTCCCAATGCACCGGATTGAGTTGAGATATATGCAGCTGTTCCTTGTAGAGGAAGTGATCTGTGGCTCCTGAGTGTCTGATGTTGCAAAAGCAGAGACCACATACTATCTGGCCTTCTCTTATACAAAAATCTGCTCTTGTATCAGGTGAGAAACCGCCAAAAGATACAGCCCTTCCCCAGCACTCCCCTCTCCACCACCATATTTGGATACTACAGCGGATTCAGACATGTTTGTTTAATTAACCTCTGCACTTCAATAAGCAGGGTGCCTAAAACAGCTTTGGACATTTCCAATGACTACTAAATTCTCAAGGGTGTTTTAGTAGGTTGGCCTGCCCATCCGCCTACTAAGTGCACCCCTGGGTTCTCAGTGCTCTGGCCTTCTGGCAGGCCAACTATATCCATGCGGGGTTCCCAGTGCTTTGGCCTTCTTCTATGCATACATAATGTACGTGATGTTCTCGGTGCCTTGGCCTTTTCCTCCACCTCCTAAATGCATGCAGGGTTCTCCCTCTTTAGGCATTCTCCTGTCCAAGTATGTGAGGTTCAAATTGCTTAGGCCTTCTCCTCTGCCTACTCAATTATTGTGGGACTTCTCAGTGCATCGTCCTTCTCTTATGCCTATTAAATGTATCTGGTGGTCTCAGTGCTTTGGCTTTCTCCTGAGCCTATGAAATGGATGTTGGGTTTTGAGGACTTTCACCATCTCCTTCACCTACTTATTGCATGTGTGGTTCTCAGTGCAGTGGCCTTGGCCTCAACCTACTAAATGCATGTGGGATTCTCAATGCTTTGGCTATCACCTCTATCTACTAAATGCACGTAGAGTTCTCAGTGCTTTGGCTATCACCTCTATCTACTAAATGCATGTGGGATTCTCAGTGCTTTGGCTATCACCTCTATCTACTAAATGCACGTGGAGTTCTCAGTGCTTTGGCCCTCTCCATCACCTACTAAATACTTTGGGTGTTCTCAGTGCAATTACTTTCTCCTCTGCTTACTAAAAGGCTTGGGGGTTCTCATTGATTTTGCCCTCTACTCTGCCTACTAAATGCACTTGGGGTTCTCTGTGCTTTGGCCTTCTCTTCAGCCTTCAAAATGAGCATGGGGTTAGAATGGCTTTGGCCATCTCCTCTGCCCACAAAATGCCCACAGAGTGCATGTGCGGATCTCATTGCTTTCCCCTTCCCCTATGCCTGATAAGTGCACATGAGGTTCTCAGTGCTTTGACCTTCTCCTGTGCTTATAAAATGCATGTATGGATGTCTGTGTTTGGCCTTCTCCCTCGCTTACTAAATGTACGTTGGGTCCTCAGTAATTTTTCCTTCTCCTCTGATTACAAAATGCACGCACTGGGGTTCCCCTTGCTTTAGACTTCTCCTATGCCTACTAAATGAAAATGGAGTTGTCAGTGCCTTCCAAATGCATGCATGGATCTCCCTGTTTTAACAATCTCCTCAGCCTATTAAATGCAGTATCTGGTTTGGTCTTCTACTAAATGCATGAGGTGGGGTTCTCAGTGCCTTGCCTTTCACTTCTGCCTACTAAATACATGTGATTTCTCTGTCCAATGACTGCTCCTCCACCTACTTTGGCCTTTTCCTCTGCCTACTAAATGCATGTGGTTTGCTGGGCTTTTGGCTTTCTCCTAGGACTAGTAAACGCATGTGGGTGTCTCAGTGCTTTGGCCTTTTCCGTTGCCTTCCAAATGTACATGGAGTTTTAGGTGCTTTGGCCTTTGCCTCTCTCTAGTACAGTATACACAAATACCCACAAAACAGCTTCCTTCCTTCACGTTCTGAATTAGTTTACGGGCTCACCCTGACATACCTACGACTACCTACTCTACATAGATCTAGGCAGACCACCATGGATTTACTCAAAACATATACATATTTTATTGTTTATAAAACACAATTCAATCAATACATCAATATTTTAAAAACGAATATATTCATAATTCAAACTATTCAACAACATGTACCTAAAATACACACATGAATCAAACGTGTCTCTTACTGGTATATATATACACGTGTGACCTGAGGGAAACGAACCAATGTTAGTCTCTCTTTTGCCACCATATGAAACAGTTACTTAGTTGTGTCTGTTATCCAGCTATACATTGAACCTTCTATTTCTTTTATAAATATTTGAAAGAGGAAAAACAGTGTGCCAAAACTGTATATGTGTTTCTAGCACCAATCTTTACTGTTCATTATGCAATCAAATCAATGTTAATCACATCCCTTATTGGTGCTGGCTTCAGGGCACTTGTAATTCTTATCACATAGTGCTGTTCAACACGTGGCATCACAGAAACCTGTTGTATTCCAAACAATCTACAAATAAAATACCAATTTAAAACCTAATTAGTACCATGTGGACTCTATTTCTAACGTATCAGGTATATGCGAGTACCCCATCACACTCTTCTTATTTCGAACGGAAAGAATTTCGTTTTTGCGAAAACTCAGGGATACTACTCCACTGACCTTTATCAATTCATTAGGATATGTGCAACCTACTTCCACTCTTTTTATTTTATTCAATACAGCAAAACCATAGATCTATTCAACTCATTTTCTCTATGTTTCACATTATTCTATATTTAACAAGCATCTTTTGAATTAAAAGAACGAGTGCCTTTAATCAAACACTAGTGTTTTCTAAATACAGAGTTCATTATTCAGTGCAGCCTGTTAGCGCTCTCTGTCCTAACTTATATTCATTCCTCAAAGAATGTACATTCCCACATTGCTTCACTGCATGTGAGTATCCATAATACCACAGTCTAATTACCCTTTTTGTTCTGTATTAGAGAGATGGAGCCACCGTCTTTTCTTTACTTGTCCCTTTTGAATCCACGCCTGTTTTTTTTCTTTTTTCATGGACCCACTTCTTGCTTTCTCCAAGACAATACAAATATCCAATATGGAGATTGTTGTTACAAACAGGCCTAAATGCCCTAGTCGCCCATCGTATAGTATTGAGCCATACTTACCAAGATAATTGGCCAAATGTGGTTGACTCCCACAGGACCCATATGATCTTGTCTTGATCTTGACCAAGATAATTGGCCAAAGGTGGTTCACTCCCACAGGAAGACAAGATCTTCTGGGTCCTGTGGGAGTGAACCACCTTTGGCCAATTATCTTGGTTCGTTTCCCCCAGGTCACACGTGTATATATATACCAGTAGGAGACACTGTTGATTCATGTGTGTATTTTAGGTACATGTTTTTGAATAGGTTGAATTATGAATATATTCGTTTTTAAAATATTGATGTATTGATTGAATTGTGTTTTATAAACAATAAAATATGTATATTTTTTGAGTAAATCCATGGAGGTCTGCCTAGATCTATGTAGAGTAGGTAGTAGAAGGTATGTCAGGGTGAGACCGTAAACGAACTTAGACCGTGAAGGAAGGAAGCTGTTTTGTGGGTATTTGTGTATACTGTCTTGACTCGTCCTCACCCACACAGTCCCTAAAAAGAGGACACTGTAGCTCTCTATAGCTGATCTCTCTCTAGTACATACATGCAGGGTTCTCCCTGCATAAGCCTTCTCATTTGCTTACTATATACATGTGGGCTTCTCAGTGCCATATCCTTCTTTTGTGCCTACTCAAGGAATGTGGGACTCTCACTCTGTTGGCCTTCTCCTCCGTCTTTAATAAATGTATGTGAGGTTCTCAGTGCTTTGGCCTTCTCCTATGTCAACTAAATTTTCCTGGGGTTTTTAGTGCTTTGTCCTTCTCTTCTGCTTACTAAATGCTTGCGGCAGGGGCATTGCTAGAGGGGGGCTAAGGGGGCTATAGCCCCTGATCTTTTGGTTGTAGCACCGCATAGAATCTCAGGAGCTACAGCCAAAAGACTAGCTAGCCCCCAGTACCAATAGTTCCGACATCAGCGTAGCCCCGGGTCTTTTCCAGACCTAGCAACTCCCCTGGCTTGTGGGTTTCTTAATGCGTTGACATTCTCGTTTGCCGACTAAATTGCACAAGGGGTTCTTAGTACTTGAGGTCTCTAATAAGCCTTCTAATTGCATGTGGGATGCTCGGGGCTTTGGCCTTCTCCTCTGGCCACTAAATAAATGCAGGCTTCTGTGGGATGCATTTACCCACTCAGCAGTACTTCCCCACATTACCAAGCTGCACTTCAGCAGTTAACAGCAGAACGGCTGTGCTGGCTCCTTTAAGCACCATTGCCCCGCATCAAAACTGCATTTTCAGTTGCAAAATGATGGCTGCACTGTCTTGCCAATCACCTGTTGAGCAGGATGGAACAAGGGGGCACACTGAGAAAGCCTGCCAGTGTGTTTCTTACATGCACCAAGAAGAAAATTGAGAAGAAGCACTGCTTTGCTGCTAGATCCACATTCCCCCTTGAAAAAGGAAATATTTGGCCTTTATAATGTCGGCGCCCTGACGCTCTTTCTCATCTGTTCAACCTTACACAGTTCGGATCCCGGGAGATCTAGCTGTGCTCATCCACATTCAGATTGTGCCAGCAAAAGAGAGCACTGTCACAGAATGGCAGGCTGTGTCAGGCATGGTCTGGGAAGTCACCAGAATCTTTACTTTCAGCCGTACGGAAAAGCGATTGACTTTTGGGCGACCAAATGTCAAAAATCACTGCTTAAAAGAAACCCTAGCTCTAAGAGCATATGTCAATTTCAGTGGACCTGTGTCTTAAACAGATTGCTGTATAAGTGGAACTGACTAGGACTGCAAAACAATGTTGGGAAGTCAGAAGGAAGAGAAAACCTTTTGAAATGGTCGGCCCAGCAGACTTCACCATCTGTTAAAATGCACTTTTGCAAATAAGGAAAAATGCCTGTTTTAAAAGTGTAATGTTGAAAGAAGGCCGTGTCTTGGCCTAACAATGTAAAGGGGGTTTTGCTGGGATGTTTTATTTTAACAGGCTTGCTGCTGATTCAGAACAAATTAAAATAAAATAAAGAAATAAAAGCATTGGCTATACTGAAAAATTAGCCAAACAGGGTTCTACTATAGCTCAAGGGGCAGTTGGGGGCTGAAGGCTTCCCCCAACATGAGGCACAAGGGATTTCTGGGACACCTACATGTTAACTGTTGCCTTTTGAAACTTTGAATGACCAAGAGAAAGAAATATCACACAGTCGTCGGACTTCTGTCTGGACTTCAGCTTGAGACAATAGATCTGGGACACCTACGTGTGACTTTTGGAAGTGACAACCACCAGTCACTCAAGCTGGGGAAACTCCAAGGCAGCCCTGGGCTAAGCAGACATTTGGTGGTAGCTTGAAGAAAAAGAATGGTCCCGGTTGGAGGACAAAGGCCACCCATTTTGGCTCAAAAGACTAGTTTATTAATAAAACTTTTAAGATTTTTATCTCTGCAACAGGAGTTCGCTGTCATGATGCCTACCCCCGGGCATCTGGACCAAGCCCATCTGCCCCGGAAGCAGGCATCCAGACATTTAATAAAACCTCAGAAGCCCTGGCTAGGGGCTATCTGGGTTCAGTCCTGGCGCCTTAGGTGCCAGGCTCATAGTAGGAATCAGTCCTGGCGCCAGGCTCATAGTCATCACTTACCTCAGGCAAACCATGCTGCACATGCATCCAGGCCAACGTGAGACCTGGAGGGGACTATTTTTCTGCAAGGACTATTCTTTACTCGGGTGTGGATCTAGGGACTTCTTACCTGGGACTACTTTCGAGGCTATTTAAACCACGCCCGATCTACAACACACGCTTCGCGTTATTTTGCATTCTGCAGCGTAATGCTCACCGTGCCTACGAACCTGCATCCAGTCTTCTGCCACGCCCGCCTCGCATCCAGAGCTCCTAGAAGAAAGGGGAAAATAGGAGAAGAGGTTAGGTTACGGACATTAATCTAATTCCTTACCTGATTCAGGATCTTGCACCATTCCGAGCCTGAAGGGACATTACTTCGCAGCTGCAGCACCGCTCCATTCTCACCAGTCCACAGCATCTTCGACGCGGCGCTGCCTCCATCATTTTCTTCGGCAATCCTCAACACCTGGAGAAAAAAGACAAAGGAATAGCGAGGTGAGCCTAGAGAGACTACAAAGACAATCATTTTACCACAAGGCTTACCTGATTTACCACCAGAGGCATTATCCTTCAATACGCCGCATCTTCTTACGCCGCATCTATGAAGGGAGGAAAAAACAACAAGTTAAACTCATGCAACTTTACCGGATAGTGTTGGGTAATACCGACTCTTACCTGAATGCCATCCGCCCCGGAAGCAGGCATCCAGACATTTAGTAAAACCTCAGAAGCCCCGGCTAGGGGCTATCTGGGTTCAGTCCTGGCGCCTTAGGCGCCAGGCTCATAGTAGGAATCAGTCCTGGCGCCTAAGGCGCCAGGCTCATAGTCATCACTTACCTAGGTAGACCATGCTGCACATGCATCCAGGCCAACGTGAGACCTGGAAGGGACTATTTTTCTGCAAGGACTATTTTTTACTCGGGTGTGGTTCTAGGGACTTCTTACCTGTGACTACTTTTGAGGCTATTTAAACCACGCCCGATCTACAACACACGCTTCGCGTTATTCTGCATTCTGCAGCGTAACGCTCATCGTGCCTACGAACCTGCATCCAGTCTTCTGCCACGCCCGCCTCGCATCCGGAGCTCCTAGAAGAAAGGGGAAAATAGGAAAAGAGGTTAGGTTACGGACATTAATCTAATTCCTTACCTGATTCAGGATCTTGCACCATTCCGAGCCTGAAGGGACATTACTTCGACACGCGTCGCTTCGCAGCTGCAGCGCCGCTCCATTCTCACCAGTCCACAGCATCTTCGACTCGGCGCTGCCTCCATCATTTTCTTCGTGATCTTCAACACCTGGGGAAAAAAGACAAAGGAATAGCGAGGTGAGCCTAGAGAGACTACAAAGACAATCATTTTACCACAAGGCTTACCTGATTTACCACCGGAGGCATTATCCTTCAATACGCCGCATCTTCTTACGCCGCATCTATGAAGGGAGGAAAAAACAACAAGTTAAACTCACGCAACTTTACCGGATAGTGTTGGGTAATACCGACTCTTACCTGAATGCCACCAGCAACCTCCAGACAGTATTTGTTGCCGAAAATCACCAAGGGGTGCAAGAGTGAGCATTGGACATCTTAAACTCTTTAAACTTGGTAAACTCCGGAGTTAATAATCTTCCAGAACTCCAATACCCTAAACCAGTGAAGTAACTGGTACAGTCGCGCCCCTGCAAGCCACACAGGCTGGAGAGCTCATCTATTAAAAACATAAGGTGAGGACACTAAGTGGGAATATCGGAGGTGGCCAGTGGGGAGAGCGGGAGCGGTGGGGAGGGGTCTGTACTTAAATCCACGGGACTAAATCCCTTTCTCCATCTACAGGAGAATATTCCTATGAGTCAAGCACACGAGACTAGGCGGGTCCGTCCAGACAGCCATCTTTGCCCTACGCTTCATGTTGGTGGAGGCCGCTGCTGTCCGGGTTCGATCGATGCCCCTGTGGGAACCAGGTGAGCGTAACATTCGCAGGAATGTAAAAAGTTAACAGCTTAAATGTAATTTTTGTGGCTTTTAAACAAGACGTGGTAGCCTTCACTGGCATATTATGGACAGAAATGGCAGAGAATTGGATATTCAGAGGAAAGTGTATTGGATGCACTTTGAAATTCAATATTCACATGCCATATGATAATATATACACATGTATAAAGTTATAGAATTTTAGGTAAAATTATTTCATTGAAAATGAGAAAAAATTATTAGACGGACGAAACAAAGTCCCAGGAATGTGAGAATTGGACTGCCATGCTCTGTGTGAAATATGTAACCTGCCTATGTAATTTGCCAAAAGGGCACGACTGTACAAATATGTGATTTATGTTAAGATTTATTTTTGGCAAAAAGGACTGTGGGATGGCTTTTCATCCCATAAAATACAACTTCATAAACTGAGTCTCCTCCCTGAGGAGGCGATTAACTTAGGCTGACCTATCCGATTCTTGGGGGTAGGTCTAGCTTAGTTCCGCCCAACAATATACTCGGTGATGTCACCCGCTTTATAAAAGAGGTGGGAGCTCACAGGGACAGGACACTCTCTCCTGAATTTCCAGCGCCTGCGTATCCACACATTCCAGATCCACCTTCGCAAGATTCCAGACTCTACTGCCAGGCCAAAGCATAGCTGACCCTATACCAGCAAGGTTAAAGCATAGCTGACCCTATCCCAGCAAGGCCATCGATCCAGAAACCCCACTAAAATCCCAATAATAAGGGGGAAAAGCTGTGGTACCCTTTTGGGAGCATCCTGTGACCAGACCAGTGTTTTGCCCACTACCTGCATGCCCGCTGTACCCTTGCCATCCAGTGACTAGACTTGCCCAGCTGTCTTTTGCCAGGAGAGTCTGCCGTGCGGTGACCAGAACCTTGAGCCCAGAAACCTGTTTGGCTGTCCCAAATTCCAAACTCAAGAGCGGACTGTGAGTATTTCCCCATCCCATAGCAACCCATAGCCTATCTATCCCATCTTGACCCTTTTTCTTTGTCCTACTCTCTAAGTACTTCTATCCATACTCTGATAACTTGTTTAAAACTGTTAGAATTCTCTGTGCACCCTGTCCTTGATCTCCAAGCGTTAGCGCCACTTTTCTCTTCATTTCTGTCTTGCATAGATCATAAGTCCTTAGCAATAGTTTGATTAAATAAATTAATTTTCCATAAAGAAAAGGGGTACACTGCGTGAAGGGTTACAACTAGAACGTAACTTTTATATTCACGGGTCGCGTTCCCCTTTTCTAGCCATTAAATCCAGTGTAAGTGAAATTTGTCTTTTCTTTAAAACTGATTTTCTCTCCTTACTTGCCTTATTTTACCAAAAATGAACCTCCTTTCACCTTGAAAATCTCATCCAAATATCCAGCTATAGTCACTGTTTCTCTTCTATATTTTCCCTGTGATGTGCATCTATCACCCAGCCTTAAAACCGCATTCCGATTCTATGGATTTCACATGCTTTTTTAAAAAAACGTTTTGACATTTAAAACTGCAATTGTGTAAATTGCGACTTTTCAACGTGTGAATTTGGCTGCACTGTGTTTTCATTTCAAGTTGTTTTTTGAACTGTATGTCTTTGGTGACACCTTACCTTATCGTTGCTAGTGATATAACGTCCCTGATACTGTGATAAAACAGATGTACATCATTATTTAAACACACACATAGGGCCTCATTAGGACCCAGGCGGTAAGGGGTTTACGGCGGCGTAAACAGCGCCGACCCTTACCGCCTGATTCCGAGGTCCCTTAGCGCCATGGAGGTTTTAACACCTGCTTTTAGCAGGTGGTAAAATCCATGGCGCTAAGGGACCTTGTTGTTAATTACGCCACCGTAATTTACGGTGGCGTAATTAACGCCTTCCCCACTCCCATTATGCCCTATGGGGCAAAAATGGAAATGGGAAAGGGTAAATGGGTTAATGGGGACTTACCGCCCCACTCACCTCGGAATGGGGCGGTAAGTCCGCCAACCACCATGGCGTAAACGTAGTTTACGCCATGGTGGTAAAGGTACGACCCAGCCGGTAACTTACCGCCTGGGTCGTAATGAGGCCAATAATAAATTATTTGTCAAAATCCAAGTGTCATTTACGCCATTGCAAATGGTTTTAAAATACGTTTTTGCCTCTTATTTTGGTCTGATTTTGATTCTGTTTGCTGCCTCGTATCCTTGATTCCCTGCTGCTTCTTTCCATCCACTCAGAATTCGATTAATTGGGGTTTGAGGGAACATTGCAGGGGGAAATCTTAACTTGTGTGCTACCTATCGGAATTGAAAAAGAGCTCCTATTCCTTTGTGCTTTGGATATGTTCTTGTAGAAGGTTACCCATGTGTATTTCAGTCGTTTTCATTGTACTTATCACTCCATTGGTTATTGCTGCCCAATATAAAAATTGTGTGATTTCCTTTGAAATTAAAAGAAATAAATATTGTATTTTTTTTTTGCGTTTATCAATTCAATGATTTTGCAAATTTGCAATATTGTATTCCACCAACCGGCCTGGTTCATGGTCCATTGTGAGCCGCGGTATTTGTAAAAGGGGGTGTGAGACGGGTTGTGTATCGGCTCAATTCGAATTCGTTAAAAATAAAGAGAAAGTATTCTAATTGAGCGCTACATCCTAGGCTAAGGGCAAGAGGCCTGATCCAGTGTCTAACACCCGGTTAGAATCCTTCACACTTCAAAGTGCATTTGCCTTCTTGTACACCTACTAAATGCACATGGGCTTACAAATACTTTGTTATCTCCTCCATCTACAAAATGCAAATGGGGTTGTCAGTGCTTTCATCGTCTCCTGTGCCTGTCAAACTCACATGCGGTCCTCAACGGAGTTCTCTGTCATTTGGCCTTCTTCTCTGCCCATAAAATGCCTGTTGGTTTCTCAGTCCATTGGCCTTCTCGTACATCTTCAAAATACATGTGGGGTTCTCAGTGCTTTGCCTTCTCCTCTGCCTACGAAATACACGTCAGTGCTTTTGAATTCTCCTCCACCCTCTAAATTCAGCTGGTATTGTGAGTGCTTTGGCCTCCTCCTCTGCCTACTAAATTCACATGGGGCTTTCTGTGTTTTGGTCCTCTACTACCACTACAAAATGTACATGGAGTGTACTGCCTTTTCACTCACAATTCACAACCATACCCACCCACAAACCATGTGCCCTCCAAACCTCCCCTAACGTAATTCCTTAACTCTACGTAGGCACTATTATGTATTTAGTTCTGCTCTAATCAACACTATCCTAGCGACAATTCCCTTCAGAAATAAGCCTGTGCTTCTAACACTGACCATCGACTGTCCCGTGTTTCTGTTCTCCTGCCTTTGATGTGGACGAGGTGTCGAACCCAGTAGAACCAGAACCTCTGAACAAAAACCCATAGCGTTTGACCTGGTCGAACCCCTGCAAAATCTTGAGGATCAAGTTTTGTACCTACTGTCCGCCCCATGCTGAGGCACTGGCTCTGTTCTCAAGGCACCTAGCAAAGAAGGGCGCCATTTTTACACCAATCCCCACGCAAGCAAACAACACTCACAATTCCTATATTCACTCTGAGTCAGCTCTCAGCTGTATATAGCCATACACAAATTAGCGAAAAAGAATGTGTGAATACAACATACTTAGTATTTAAGACATTGTTCAGGAAAAGGGGCAAACAATATGAAGAGTAAAACAGGGCAGATTTTTAAAAAAAAATAAAGTTTCGACATATTCTATGAATATATGATTGTTTGAAGAGGGTTAGTTTGCAGGATCATCCCTCAAACTTGCTTAAAACACCCAGACAAAAGTACATTTCTCTGTTACATTTTGTGAGACACAAGGCGTCAGCAATCAAAACAGGACTGGAACCGAGGAAGCGGCTCTTGTCTGATTACATCTTTAAAAAAATACAACATTCCATGTTTGCCAAGAAACAGCAGTGACCCAACAATTTGTAATCGTACCGCCGCCATCCTCTTCACAATTGCGGGCCTTTTTTTGTCTATTTCTTAATCGCAGTGGAAAGTTTTCGTAAAAGTCCCTTCTCCTCTGCACAGACCCAATTGTCAAGGTTCCCACATGGAAAATTACAAGGGTCTGAACAATACAGCTCGGGTCCGCAGAGAACACCGCGTACCTCCTTTCTCCTGGCCTCAACACGTTGGACTGTCGTGGGTAAATAACTGACTGTTTAATCGGGAAGCAAACTAGCTGTGTTGCGCACTTGTACATTTCCAATCGCAATGAGGTGGTCGAACGCGGCGGCGGAGTGTAGAATAAAGTGAGTAAGGTTGCAGTGATGCCTGTCAGACACCCAGTTTCATTCACGGAACAATTAGTACCGGAACCAAATGTACCGTGGGATCCTGACACGCTTCCAAGAAACCAATGGGTGCCAGCGCTGTGCGGCCATTCTGAGGAAACTCCCCAGAGACCGTGAGCGAAACAGGGACGTGAAGTCGGTTATCGCAACCCGTGCAGTGTACGGCAGAGGCATCCTGCATTTTTGAAAGTCTCGTTTGGAAAAGACGTGTAATGTGGCAAGGATGTGAATGTAAAACACTGCTGTGTCCGCGTGCCATTTACTAGTGTTAGACTTCTTAGATTGTGGATATCCCCCCTCTACTCTGAGAGTGTGTTCCCATTGAAGTCCATGGAAAGCATTGCGCTTTTGGGAGTGTGTTAAATATTATTGGTAGATCCGACTCTTAGTGCGCTTGATGTTCAGAGTGGGGCTTGTGTTACCACCAGAGCCTTGAGGCTCTGCTTCGACCTCCATGCATACCTCCCATTCCCTCTAACACCTCTGTCCCTCTCCACTCCTTCCTTACCTCAGCAATAATGTAAATTGTTCCTTGTACTGTTTTCGAGTTGTGATTCAATTGCCATTTTATGCTTGTATATTTTCTTGGTCTCATATAAAGCACTTTGGATTAAAGAAATTCAATAAAATAAAAATACAGGTGGTATATAAGAATGAACCCAGGGTGGCTCTCAGTCCGGCAGCCTATTAGAGATTTAGGGTCGCTTTGCCCCCCATTAGGGATATATACTGGAACACAGCCACTGTGCCTTTGAATACTCCACCATAATTGCGTAACCACGTTGAAGGGCCAACTGTGAAAACTATACATATTATAGGCAGGACTCCTTAGCCTTACCAATCAGGCCTTTAATAATAATCAACCTTGCCTTGATAAAGACATTTTTGTCGAAACACGTGCTGGCCGAAAAGCTGAATTATTGATGCACACAGAATTAAATGGCAGTCCATCAAGCGCATCAAGATACTTTGTGTTGATGAATATTGAATAAGAATTGATGTCTATCAATCTATCTTTACTAACAGAATACTACTTCCCACGCTAACGCAATTACCCAGAGCCCCCTGTGCTCATGCTTTTGGGAGTGTGAAATTACTCCAGGGTGGGTCACATCGTTGAAACGAGGGTGAGGTAACAGGTATGAAGGTCACACACACCTGCTGCTAGTAAAGATTGTGTAGGACCAAGGTCAGAGGCGTTGCTAGAGGGGGGGGGGCAAGGAGGCTATAGCCCCGGGTCTTTTGGTTGTAGCTCCGGATAGAAGCTCAGGGGTTACAACCAAAAAGCTAGCTAGTCCCGAGTCCCGCCAGTCCCGACATTACCGTAGCCCCGGATCTTTTCCAGACCTAGCAACACCCCTGACCAAGGTCGCAAATGCAATAAAAGGCTGCGCCTGCACCACAGATATGGCTGCATGTAAAGGAATTTAAGGTGGAATGTTCACACATACTCACCAAATTGTGAGTATGCACCTTAGAGGGGACTGCATACAGAGGTCGGGGAAAGGGACAAACAGCAGCCGAGGTGCCACTTCGAGTACCGCTTCAGCCTGGTCAACTGTCTCCAGACATGTTATCAATATTCAAACTGTGGATTGTGGGTGGTGGAAGCAACGGCCCACACCAGGTTCATATGTTCAGAGGTCATTGTGGGATCTTAAAAAAGCAAAACAATATATCAAAGGGACCTTAGTAGGAATGGCAGGTGAGACAAGGTCCTATTCCTGACCTTACTGGTGGATGATGGGGTCGCAAAGAAGTTTAGTTGTCACCAGAAGCAAGGTGGGCCTGGGAGGGAATGAGGAGATCCCCTCGCTGCCCCACCATGCTAGGCATGGGAGGCAGGGACTTTAGGCAGTGCCAGCTTAGAATCTCTTGTCACTTTAAAGGAACCCAGTATGAGGAGCACTCCCGTGGAGACAGCTGTGCCTGAACACCCAGCTCCCCCACTGTGCGTGCCGAAATCATAAGTAACCCCAGGCCAATATGGGCCCTGTCAGCTAGGTGGGTTATACAAATAAGAGTTGAAATAAAGCAAAGGGACACAGGAGCTTTATTAAATGTCTTTATTAAATGTTTAATGTGTTTAACTTGGACTTACCTGACTGTACCACGTTCCCCACCATGGGGGATACATGGAACCTTGAGACTGAGCGATATTTGACAGGCCTCCCCTGTAAGTAGGCAGCTACATGGGCCGGGCTCACCTGAAGAGGAGGAACGTTATAAAACAAACGACAGTTGGAAGAAGGGGAAGAAAAAAATAAAGACAATAAAAACGATCTCCTGAGAAAAGCAAAAGTAAAGGGAAAAAAGAAGAGATCAGCGCTGCTGGAGGGGGGGGTTCAGCCTCGAGTGGCACCCCAGGACCTCCTAAAAGTGCCGAACCGGGCAGCATCTGTCAGCTACAGCCTGGCATGAAGATACGCCACAGGCCGCGTGCGTGGTGCGGACTGGGTGAAGATCAATGACAGTGCCCAAGGCCGCATGTGAGGAGCGGACCCCGAGCGAGAGCGTTGCCTCAGGGCATGGTCCGCCCGGGGGCCAGACTGCGCAGACCAGAAGAGGGGAAAGCCCCTGACTGCGTAGCACGGACAGGATGTGGTGGTGCAACTGTGCCAGGTGAATCCACCCATCCCCTAACCAGATGGGGCAATTGATGAGGAAATACAAAGCCTGACAGCACCGGCGGTGACAACAGGACCGCCAGCACCGCCATGGGGGCCTGCGTACTATGTACTCTCCCCAGGGTCAGACGGAGCCTAGCGCAGGCTGCAAGTGATGGGAAAGGCCCCACCCAGGTGGGCAGGACCTGGGCGGGGCCCAAGTTGGAAGTCCCTGCCTGAAGACTAATCCCACCACGGAGTAAATAGAGAACAGGCTCCTAAAGCCCTGAACAAACCAACACGGAGGAAATCATTAACCCTGACACTACCATGTAGGAAAGAGGCTAAAGAGCTCTCAAAGCCCTGGGGACAATGTTGTGACCCCCGCAGAGGAATCCTTAACCCCTGCTGTACTATGGAGGAAAGCAGGGCTGCTCAAAGCCCTATGGAGTTCCACACCAAGTATACCCATGGCAGCCACCCGCAGCAGAGCAGGGGTTTTAATCATTGGTGGTTTGTGCACCACAGCAAGCAGGCCACAGCTGGGAAAAAGTACTGTTATCCAATAAGTTTAACTTAATGATCTTTACGGACTGATGAGAAGGGACTGCATTAATAGGGGCAGTCTGCAGCTGTCCGGGTCTAACTGATAGTAATGAAATTGGCATGGTAGGGAAGTCGGAGGTTGGGATATTCAATAAGCCATGCTCTGGGGGAGAGATGGGAAACCTGCTAAAGGTTAACATGCAGAGGGGTTTATGCAATGGGCGCCCCTTGCCCATATTATTGAATTATCAAGCATGGAATGGGGACATGGACTGGAGCATGAGTGGATTTGAAGGTAATGCAGACGTTTAACAGTTGAATATGTTTTTTATATAAAAGCCCATCCGGTCACCAAAACTCCCCTCCAGTGTACTGCACCTTATTGAAAATCCGGAACTCAGTATTGTGGCCCATCTCCTGAGCTAACATCATATGTATTTGCAGGTTGCTCAGAGCCTCGCCAGAACAGCTGGTCTGGGATGGTGTGGTGGTGACAGTGTGATCTAGTTCTGGCCTGGGATATTTTTAATAATTTGCGCTGCCCGAGCCAGAAAAAACCCCCAAAAAACAGGGGCTACCAGATGAAGAAAGAGCAGTCACGTCGACAGTTCTTAACACTCAAGGACAGTTAGGCTAAGTGAGCCTCACTGGTGGTAGGGGGTGTGGAGTGGTTGCAGAGTGTGCCAAGCAGAGTGAGGAATGCCCATAGAGAACGACTAGCTAACCCCAAGTCCAAAATCAGAACTGGAAGCCATCTCCAGGTGCAGGGTCCAGCAGCCTATCCCCATACTAGCTGCTTAAGGAGATAGACCAGAGTTCCCTTAGGCCAGAGAGAGGCTGGTGGGGAGGTACAGTGGACTAAGGAGCGAAATAATCAGGGTGTTGGGGAAAAGTAGACCAAGGAGACTTGAGAGAGGCAGATGCTGGATTCTGGGGGATGGTAGACAAAGGAGGCTTGTGAGAGGGGGACCCAGGAATCTTGAGAAAGGTCAACAAAAGAGATTGAGAGTGGTAGACCCAAGAAGCTGAATACCAAAAAGGAGCCTGGAGACTGGAAGAGAGACCCCAGGAGGTTGGGCTAAGAAACAGATGATTAAGGAGGAGGTGAGGTATAGTGAGGTGGTCATGGTGCGTGATACATGGTATCTTGAGGAGGGGTTGGTGTTTATTGAGGAGGAAGTGGCATCTGATACAGGACTACC
Source organism: Ambystoma mexicanum (assembly GCF_040938575.1). NCBI lineage: Eukaryota > Metazoa > Chordata > Amphibia > Caudata > Ambystomatidae > Ambystoma > Ambystoma mexicanum. Next base: position 1,181,335,191 of record NC_090927.1, read on the forward strand.
TGGGGAGGAGGTGGTTAATAGTAAGGAGGATGTGGTACCTAATATTTGAGTACTTTAGGAGGTGATTAAGGGAAGAGCTAAGAAGGATTTTCCAAGACTGAAGGGAGGAGTCCAGAAGAAGCTGAAGAGAGGAGCTGAGACAAGAACTAAAGGGAGTAAGGAAAGAGGCATTAGGAAGAGGCACAAGGGGCGACCACCAGGAGGCATGGAGCAAGATGGCTGCATGCTTGTGGAACTCCAAATCCAGCGAGCAGCATAAAAGGCGTATCCACCAGTAAGCTTGAAAAGAACCTCTGTAGCCACTGACCGAATGCGGAGAGAGTGTGGTAACCACCAGTGGAATCCTGCTAGCATGATGCGAGGTTTGCGGGAGGCTGTCGGCATCCCATACCCTCTAGCCAAAAGTATGAGGGCCTGGTAGAGGACCAGAGCCAGGGGCTGCAGTAGCCCATGCCTCAATCCGGGAGCAACAATGGATCGGCAGAACACGACAGCTGGGAGCCACAGCAACTCATTCCTCGTGACGGAGTTTGTGGATCCTAGGAGAGAGACAGCGGCAGCTGGGGAGAGCAGCATCCAGCACTCTGAGCCGGGAAAAAGCAGACTCAGGGATAAGTGAGGGCCGAGACCAGCAGTGCTTGGCATCATGAACGGAGAGAGGTGGAGTGCAGCACCAGTTGGAAGTGCCTTTGCACATAAGGGAATTCGGGGCATGCAATTCCTGCCCCTCTGTGAGAGACACATTGGAAGAGTTTGGCAGGTGGATCCTGGCCACCTGAGCAGACGCACAAGAGGCAACTAGCCCCGCTGACGGGAGGTGCAATGTGGGTAAATTGTGGGAAGGTAACAGAGGCCTGCGGCTTAGTACAGGCCAATGGACAGGTGATAGCCCAATAGTAGAGAGAGGGAAACTGACTTCATGGCTGATGGTGTGAGAAGGCAATGGCTCTGGGGAAATGCTCAGTGGGGCCGCAGAAGGTAACAAAGGTGGTGCTTGCATAGACAGGAGAACGGTGGAGCTGCTGCAGGTGGCCACTCTACAACCCCTACAGGGGAGATACAAGGCCCTTTCCAGCAGTCCCATGCACTGAAATCGGGGCTCAGATCACAAGTGCTGACTCCTAGTTATAATGCAGAAGCGTGGACACTGGGCAGTGGAAGGAGGTGGAAGGTGAACACTCCACTCAAGCAAACGTGTTCTAAGAAAGGCAACCCCAGAGATAGTGACTCATCCCGAGGAGCCCCAGGTGAATAAACCACGTTAGGAGAAAGCCTTAACTCTGTGAGTTTGATGAGAAAGCTGGCAGAGCTTAAGGATATACTAGCGCCAGATAGGACACAGCCACAATAGGGTGAAGAGGTAGATGGGGTAAGGCAAGGTGAATGGGGTGCACCAGTAGCTGGAATTAAATGGTAGACGAGGAAGGTGAACAGACCGAACCACGATGACTGGCATGGAGAAGGTGGACAGTGCTATGATGGGCATGGGGAACCTAGGTGGCTTACAACAGGACGCCCAGACCATATTGCTGGAGCTAAAAGCATACAGGGCAGAAGTGCAAACTACCATGGACGCCATCAACAAACGTGTTTCAAAGGTGGAAGACAGGGTGGAAGCCATGGAACATAACCAGCATTCAGCAGATATCATGGAAGTTGGCTTGGAGGAGAGAATTAAAGAGCCAGAAAACAAGGAAGGAGAAGCCAGAAGCAAACTGGACGATGTCGAGAATAGGGAGAGAAGAAATAATCTACAGATCTGTGGGCTCCCGTGCAAAGACACTGAATCACCCAAGGAACTGGAATGTATGCTGGGACAAGTGTTGAAGAAACTGTTAGGCCCCACACATGACAGAGAAATCCGTTTTAATAGAGTTCATAGAGGGATAGGGTTGAGTGAGGGACCAGGTTCAGTAGTGGCAAAGTACCACTATTACAGAGAGAAAGAGGAGATGTTGCAGAAAGCTAGAGAGATAGGCACAGTGGAGTGGGAAGGATCCTTTGTAAAAGACCTCTCTTCTTACATCCTGGACCAAAGGCGAAAGTGCATACCCCTAAGAAGATGGCTGCAAGAAGAAGGAATGAGATATTGATGGAGATTTCCCTTCACCCTCTCCTTCAAATACAAGGGTGAACAATATGATATAAAACAAGGGGAGGAGGATGGCCAACTCCTTCAGATGCTGCAGAAGGACGGAGTGTCTCAAGATTGAGAAGGCCAACTTCAGTTGAGGAAGCTTTTTAGGCGTGTGTTTGCACAACCGGAGGGTTGCAGGAAATATGGCAGCACCAGAACACTCAGAAAGACTCAGGGCTCACAATCGGTGACACCTAAGGAGTTTATAACGAACCTCAACGGGCCGACGCTCATTCTCAACGAGTTCCACAAATAATACAATTATATTCTTCTTTATTCATCAGAATGAGGTCATGCTACATAGCAATAATGAACAACTATCAAGGGTTGGGATTGGTTGAGGGACACATCTAGATATACAAGTATATAGGAGCTAGATTTGTTATTGGCGGTCCGATATCAGGTGGACAATTTATGCATACATCTTCATATATGTCATTTAAGAAGAATCAGTTACACAGTGTTTCATTGGTTAATTAAACTATAAGGTCCTTCATTATATGGACTAATGTCCATAATGCACGCTTGTACCATTTGGTTCAATTCGGAGCATGTAAGCCAAGACCCAGGTGCAAGTATATAGGACAAGAGGTTTCCCTATCACCCAATTAGCCCACATCTCTCATTACCCATGCCTTATGCCATGCAATTTGCTTTGTACTTGGCCTTGCAGAGTATTCTTGTCATTGGAATTCAACAGGAGTGAGGGCACTCATTATCGTATCTGGAACTCCAAGTTCAAGTCCTATTTCCAGCCTTGACTCACGTGACAGGAGACCATGAGTCTGTTCCTTCTGTAAGCTTTTAAATGTTTCAAATGAATTAAGACTTGGCATCCTTTGTGTTCTTTCTTGCACCTTAACGTGAGAGGATTCATCCTCTGCACACTAGTTCCTCTTCATTGTAGATAGCTGACCTCGACTTCTTATGACTTGACTTCAGGCCAGACAGCCTCCCAACGCAGCTCCTATAACCTGCTATTCTACTGCGACACAACCTTCCATTTTCTCTGCATGTTTCTTTGGCTTATTATTTCATGATACGAATATACAGTTTCCGTACAATGTTGGCTCCGCCTGTATCCTATTTACTACTTATTACTAGCCTATACGATGACTTGATTTATCTTGTTTTTTAGCGTATGTACATTCTTCATACTTCTGATTTCTGCAGCACTTTTTACCTTGTAATCTTCTTCTTTTACACTTTAAAGTTCACTTGATTCTTTATTTAGTCATTTCACTTCTAGGATTCATACATTGTGTTCATTCAGTATTTCAGGATGTTGTGCACTCTTTCTTATGACATCATCAGTCAATTTTCTTAGCTCATTCTCATATTCCTTCAGGGAGTTCTTCCTGTAGGCTGTCATTAACTCGAGGGTACATTCGATATGGTTGTCTTAATGGATACCGTCTTCCATATACTTGCTGCAGTATTGGTACAATAGCTGGTGTTAGACAGGGCACAGTCTCATGGCCCTAATACAGGGGAGGTAGGGGGTAGGATCTCCTGCAGATATATGTGTCTGCTCCTCTACATTCCCCCTTCTGGTGAAGTCCTCAACCACCTCCTCAAGTTTCCCTGCTTCGTTGAATCTTCTCGTGACAAAAAGGTTTCTTGGGTATCCATATTTTCGTTACCCCCCTCAGGGTGCCCACATTTTTTATGTCTTCGTTCACACTCCAGGTCATGTAATTACATTCTCCACTTGGGGTACAGAAGACGCACTGTTCCATGTAATTCTTAAAATCCCTTGGATATAGGAACTTTGTTCCTTCAGCTGCCACAATACTTGCTTTTCTGTGGTTAATAGTATGTTCAGTCTGCGTGTTGTCTTCTGTGTCACTGTTCACATCAATCATGATCTTCATTCCCACTGCCTTTTTTGCTGTTTTCTGGCATTGTCCAATTATTATCCTTATAACACAGAATCCAAACATTATCATCACCAATATTGCTCCAAGGAACTTGAATATTTTTGCCATCCAGTCGGGAATCCATGAAAACAGGTATGAGAACTAACCGACATCTCCAATAGCCTCTGTCTCCTCCTCCATTTTTGTGTGCAATTCTGTGAACATGGTTATAACATCCATCAGAGTGCCACTCTCACCGTCATGAGAAAGTGTGAATGTACAGCAAGAATATCTGATCTTGGCGCAAACACCTCCTTCCATTGTATTAATCATGTCAAGTACATACCTCATCTGGAGGGTCATTAACCTTATGTCTCTAAATTCTTCATTTCTGGTGTTAAATTCTTGTATAGCAGCATTGATTGTCTGTAACAGCTCCCACCTTGTAATCTGCAGCCATTTGGCATTCACTACTGTTTGGAGTCCAGGCATGAATATAGATGTCATTATAATAGCAGTCTTGCTGAACAACTTGTGTTCATCAGTAATGTCTTCATAAGCCTTTATTGATTTTGATGCAAAATAATTCTCTCTCTTCATCTACCAGAGTGCAAGTGACCTTCTTTTTCTCAAGTGCTCATCTACTTTTGGTAATCCATCAATTTTCAGGTCACTCTTGCGAATCACCAAAGCTGGGACCCGGATGAGGACAATGGAACACACTCCTCCCCGGTTCGTGGGCAACTTCATACATGCGCTGGATCCACAGGCCCAATACCGATTCATTAGGACAGCAGTCCCTCTCTTCATTCCTGGGATATCAATTATTCTCTTGCACCCTTTATTGACTCCAACTTGGACTTTACCTTTATTTCAAAAGCACATCGTCACATTAATCAATGGGACTACAGACACTGGTCCTGATTCATCATCCACCCATGTCAGCAGTTTAGAGTTCTTGGCCCAAGACTTTAGGCATTCATTGTTCACTTTAGGCACCTCATGCACTGGTTCCTTCCTTAGTAGATGAGCTGCACAGGACCTCATCCCATCTTCGCATCCTTTGGTTGTAATCACTCGTCCATAGATTAACAGCTGTGAGCGCTGCCAGCATCCAGGCATTCCAGTCATTTCAATTTTGTCAGAGCAATTCATGCTCTTAATTCCTTCAATTATTACTTTGTCTTGTCCCATAGACGGATATGTGAGCATCTTGTCTGTCCATCTAGGCTCTTTTTCCATTTGTGTTGTCTTGACATAATCATCCTTGTATGGGAATGAATGTCTTGATCGCCATCGCAGGGTTGTTCAGCTCCATTGGAACTGTCCTCTGGTAGCACATGCTGCTAGATGGCTGAGGCACGTTGTATCATGTGCTGGCATCTCTTTTGAAATGAATGTTCTCACTGTACTCATGGCATAGGAGATGAGAGAGCAGCCATAGCAGCTCTCATCAGATGCTCTCTCCCCCACATTTTTCATGTGTTGGTACCACATATTATTCCCCAAGTGACCTGAATTAGCAAGGAACATATTTATCCCCTGTTCTGCATCCCTCTTATGCCGTCTGACATGCCCAAATAGGTTAAAGAAATGATCACCATTTGTACTTATACGGGGAAAGATCACATGTGTAGTGTTTTCAATTGAACCATCAGAATGATAAAGACTTCAAAATGTAAGATACATAAAGAAAACGAGAAAGCACATGCATATGTATATAAGGCATAAGAGTCTAGAAAAACATTTTGTGTGCCACGCCATTCCTCTTTGAATTACTAGTCTTCCTGCAACTGCATTTTCTTCCTCCTGAATCATGTTTAATACAATTACTCAAATCACATTCACAGTTGCACAATCTGCTCAATTATTGCAATTAAATGCCTTCTTATGACGGGGCCATGCTTTGGATCATGGAGAAAAGTGAGAATATTGACATTTCTCCTAATGAGGGTAGGGTATGACTGGAGTATAAACACAAAAACTGCTACCACAAACCTATGTGTGTCACTTTCAGTTGGTGTCATATGATATTCTTAAAATAGATATCTTCCTAAAATGAATCTGGGTATTTAGCTCTCTTCCAATTTTTACGAATGAATTTGTACTTGGGCATGGTGCTGATATGCTTTTTACTTGTTCAAAGAATCTCTAAAAAGTAAGTTTAATCTCCGGAATTCTATGCAAGTCCATGCACCTCTTGCTAATTTATTAAGGAGTGTCCAATGAATTCCAGTCCAAAAGAAAGGTCTTTAATCACACACTATTTTATCATCCTTCTTCATGGTCATCGAACAAGTCTGCACACACAGCAATTCTTCTTCTTGTCTTGCTTCCCAGTCAGCGGGTACTAGAGTGATGGTCTCGCCTTTGTAGATCTTTACACTGCCCAAATGTAACCAAGCTCTTCTTCCAGCCACTCTAACTGCAGTAGGGGAAAATACTTCTACTGGAAAAAGGTCCATTAAACCCTGCATCATGCCATCTACGGGTGAATCTTTTGATAAGCACTTGATCGCCAACATACAGCTTTGGTGGTGGCAATAATTGGCTTGGATCTGTTACTGGGACGTCCTCTTCCTGGTTCCTCAACCCCTTCCTCTGATGCTTGACTTGATCTGAAATGAAAGAAACACTGGTAGTCATACATGTCAAATGATCATGCACCCTCCCCCCTAGAGGCTGCGCTACACTCTGGGCATCACTCCTGACTCTACATGGCAGCATGAGGGGCATCCTGATGCAGCTCCTCCTGTTACTATTTCATGGGACATAAGGAGATGATCCAAACCTGGATAATTTCAAAGGTCATACAAGGCTAGGGGTAGGCAATATAGCCACCTCTTTTTCAAAGTTTATCACAATGTTTCTATTCTTTCCTTTAAGAGGACATTGAACCTCTCAAATATGCCGTTTGCTTGTGTGTGATAAGCAGGAGATAATCAATGCTTTATGCTGAATAAAAGCCCTATTTGTCGAAACAGCTCATTGAAAAAGTGTGGCGCATTATCGGACCTCAAAACTTCACACACACCCCATCTTGAACATACTTCATGCACTAGAAATTTGCCGTGCAGGTGGAATCAGAGTGAATACAAGGACCGGCTTCGATCCATCGATGTTAAAATGGATTTCTGAACTCTGACCTGGAGAGGCAGAGGTTCAGAAGGCCAGCCTAGTTTCTTGGAAAAGGGTAGCCTCTGGACAAGCCAGACCAATCAGGGTAGCTATGGCAGGCGTTCAAGACTAAGTCTCAGGAGGGGTGAGGGTGACTGAAGGACCTCAATGAGCACACAAAGTAAGGACACTTACAAATTACTCCAGAGAGGTATTATATTAAAAATATAGACACATTTATTACAAGGCCTTTGTAACATAGACCATAGCAAAAGAATCACAGTAACACTAAGTAAACCAACACAACACTATCAATACAACGTATATACAAGGCCATTGGGGTCTAAAGTGTTAAATGCATTAAATATGTCGACAACCTAGAGGGGAAGGAAACAGGCAGTGAAGATAGTCTTTAGGCCCAGTTCAACATCGAAAATAAACCTAACTAAGAGGCAGTCCAAGCCCTAAGAAGAGAGGAGCCTTGTGCTCAATAGTACATGCAATGCAAGTGCATGCGGTTGTTCCAATGGGCAGAATAGTGATTCTTCAGGAGTCTCTAGCAGCTCGAGAAGGTGGATGACGCGATACAGAACAAGTTCCCACTATTCAAGAAGGACCTCCACTTGAAGGCAGAGGCAGTTTGAGAGTTCGGGATGGTGTCGCTATTTCGCAATAGCAGTGGAAAGGAGAGGCACCCCCAGGGGCCACTCGTGCGTAAAAATGGGCCCTTGTGCTAAGGGCCACCAGTTGGGGTATGGAGTCCTCATCGGTCCCTGACACAAGCGGACCCAAACTTCGCCACTTCAGTCCACTTCGCTTGCAGGTTCGACTGCGGCAAAAAGGATGTCTCGGCACCTTTCAGTTTCTGATATACAGCGATGATTCCCAAATGGGACAGTGGTGATTTCTCTGCTCCAGGTGGATGAATCGACCCAGTGTCACTGTAGCAGGCTTCAGGGGCAAGAGGGTCACAAATGCAGTAGACTTGCAAAGGACATTGCCATGGCAGGGCAACACGGTAACCGCATTCACTCCGGTCCTGGTGCCCTCGTCTCACTTCATACCTGGGAATGCCAAACAGACAACATTTGGTGTGAGGGTGCCGGGGACAAAGAGGTAGCAGTATACCAAGTTTTAAGGGCCTCCTTGAAACGGCGGTGGTGACAGAGCAAAGCAACTGCGTAAACTGGTCAGTCCACTGTTTGGCTCAGGGACACTTCTGAGAAAGCTTACTTGCAGGGTTTGATGAAGGTGCCAAGAATAGTTGGTGTCACTAATCCAATGGGTCAAAGCATCTTCGCAGACCTTCTAGGATGACCAGGTGCAGAGGGGTCCCACGGGACGACCAGCGGGTCACCAGCGGTTCCTCGACTCAGCTTTGTGTTGCAGGATACTTGGATCCTATCCTTTGTTCAGTGACAACTCAGGAGATCGACATGGTAGGGGTGTTTTCAGCCTCCTCTTATCCAAAGTTCCCTTTGCACCAAAATGGACAGTACCCATTGGGAGATCTGCTCACAAACACACACTCCATACGTGGACCAATCACGGACCACGGTGGTCCCAGGCATTCATGGCGCTCCAGGCTCTCTCGCACCCAGGATGTGTATTGGAACCAGACGTTCCAGCACACACACACGAGGCATGCAGATGCCTGCAAAAGCATTGGGATTTGCGGGAAAGTGCATGACCAAATGAGGACTGACCCAGGTCGACTCGACCTGGGGAAGTTGAAGTGCCAAGATGGCCAAAGGACAGGACAAAGAACCTTGTTGCATGGCCATTTTGGAGCCAGGCTACCTATTCATGCCAAACGCAGTTAATGTGGTTAACATGGCAGGAAAGGGTTAAAAAGAATGCGAAAGATAGCTGGCTCCAGTCCTGTCCATGACATATCTGCATAGTTCATAAAAGGTCCAGCAAGAGTATCTAGGGCCTTTGGAAATTACTATAGACACAAGTGTGCTGTATGGTAAGATACATTGTACACTTGTTACATGTTGCACAAATGTTGCAACTTGAGGAAAGGACTAAGGGAAACAAAGTCTCCCAGTACTGACTGTTTTAGGGCATATCAGTTTCCCCATGAAAAGTGAGTGAAAGCCCAGAGGAGTGCAGCTGAAGGCCGTGCTTCTCTGGCAAAGTTAGCCAATGGTGTCTAAACAGCAGCAACATGTTTGCGGGTTGACACATGGAGGGAAAATTACATACAATCATGAACTCTTTCCTAACAATCAAGAACCTATATCCATTACATTTCTGCAACATATCAATGATATGTAAATGCTGAAAGGGGCCATTTGAACGGGGTATAACTCCTCTGATTGTTCTTAGTGTATGCCGAGCTGTAAACTTCTGACACACAATTCAATTCACAATGAACTGTGCAAGGTGTTCCAATAAATTGGGAACAAAACAGTCCTCTGCAATGGTGGCAGCAAGACTTTCTCGGGTTATATGCACGGGGTAATGCAGCAGCTCAAGCACAACTTTCAATAATGTTGTTGGCATCACTGGCTTTCCAGTGCTTTCCTGTCTCCATAGTGCTTCCGTGGGGAATAATGAATACCCTCTATGTCTCCATAGCTCATGTTCTTCGTGTGGGGCTCTACACTGTATCTCTGTTGGTTGCATAACTGACAGCATATTAAATCCCTCTCATACCAGCATGCGTCTACTCAATAGGTCTTTAACATTTTCAGTTTTGAAACTTGACATTTCTTAGGAATACACAACCCTTTTGGCTTCTAAGTCTGCAGCTTTGTTTCCGCGAGAGATAAAGTCTATTTGTTTCATATGTGCTGCACATTTTACGACTGCTATCTCTACTGGGAGCTGGAGTGCCTTAAAGAACCTGTCCAATAAAGATGCATGTTGCACTGGATTGCTGTCTGTGCAGAGATACCCCCTCCTTTTGCAATGTGACAACCCTGCATGTACAGTTGACGTCATATAGGTGAAGTCACTGTAAACCGTCACTTCCTGATCCTTGTGTTTCTCAAGTGCAACAATAGGCACTAACAATTCTGCTGCCTGTGTTGAAAAATGAAATGGGATCGTAGTCTTGCGCTTGCCACTACCTCAAATTCACCATTTAATCTGTGTCTTACAACTGCAGATCCTGAATGCCTCTCCCCACTAGTTTGGTCAATTTTTGAAGAACCATCAATAAAGAGAATATCCCCCCCCCACTAAAGCATCTTCTTTCACATGGGGTATATCATCAAAATATTCAACATAATTAGCACAATCGTGTACATGATCACCTTCTTTTACAGGTTCACCTATAAACGTGGCTGGGCTCACTATTTTACACCTCACAATTTTAATCGCTGGATTGGAAATCATGACTTTGTATGCAGATGCTCTTTGTGTTGTCAATTTACCTTTGGGTTTCTCTAAAATGGCAAATAAGGCATGCTCAACATATAGCGTCATTGCGCAGTCCATGGTAATACTTGTGGACTTCTCAATTGCAAATGTGGCAGCAGCCAAAGATTGTTCGCATTAAAAATGTCCTCACATGACTGGATCTAAAATCCCACTGTAATTAACCAAATGTTTATACCCTAGTGTTGTTCTTTGTGGTGAGTGTACTGCTGTCATTACTGGCCCATTAGTGTGCGAAAACAAATAACATTCTTCACTATAATTGGGGATTCCCAAAATTGGAGCTGTACACATTGCTCTTTTTAATTGCTTAAATCCTTCCTCCATTTCTTCAGTCCATTCTACCTTTTACTTACCAGGTTGCTCTTTCTTAAGTGCTTGCAAAAGCGGTTTTGTGTGCATGCTGTAGTCGAACACCCAGGCCATGCAATAATTGCATAAACCCAGAAATTGCTGCTTTTGCATCACAGTATTTGGCGTGTTTTCATAATAGCCTCAGCTCTCTCAGGTGTCACTTCCTTTCCTTCATGTGAAATTAACTGGCCTATGTACAACACTCCTTCTTGGCAATACTGTAATTTCTCCTTGTCTACCTTGTATCCTTTGTTTATCAATATAGTCATTAACTGAACAGAGTCCTGCCTCTGTTCATCCTCTGTTTCACTACAGATTAATATGTCATGCACATACTGAATTACCACACTCTTGAGCTCAATGTTATCTAAATTTATCTGTAGGACCCTTTTAAAGATCGACGGAGACTCGCAGTACCCTTGAGGTAAACAAGTGTTTTTAGTCTCTTTTGTTTTAACGTAAAGGAAGTAAGGTCTTGTGAGTCTTTGCGCAACAGGATCGAGAACATTTTTTTTTTTTTAATTGATCACGTGAAGTACTTCGCTTCAACTGGGATGCTACACAATATTGTTGCATGATTCAGAAACGGTGCTTCTACAATCTGATTAAGAGGGCGCAAGTCCTGGATAAATATCCATGACCCCCCTTTAGATTTCTGAATTGGATACACCGCAGTATTGCACAGGAACTCCGATGGCACTAAGATTCCCTGATTCATCAACGCTGAAATAATCTTGAATATGCGTTCATCAGCTTCTCGAGACATGGGGTACTGTTAATCTTGGGGTAAAATTGCTCCTTGCTTGAGTTTTATTTTAACCTCCCCTATTCCCTTGAATAGGCCTACATCATATGGGCCCGTAGTCCAAAGGCGACTTGGCAGCTTTTCTATATCTTCTTGACAGAACGCTGGTCTTTTCCACATCAGTACCATTTGCTGGGGAAATTCCTCTTTTCTCGATCTTTATCCAATATGTAATGCTTATAAAAACACTACCTCATAATCTATACATTCATCTCTGAACATATCTTCATCTGTTATGTCAGTTAATCTGTATCCATCCTCAAGAGCTCTCACTGTTCTCCACGAGCTGCCTTAGTCATCTACTCCTTCACGCATTGCTATTTCCCGTTGTACTATAACTGCTTCCAGTGCTATCGGAATAGTATCCCCTTCTTCCTCATCCATAGGTACTTGTGGACTCATAAACATTCATCAGGCATCCTCACAATTTTGCCTACTAATCCAGGTAGCCATGTTAATAAAATTCTCACCCAATACATGAAGATTTCTGGATCTACCTGAACTCCTCGTAGAGCCACTTGTCCTGCAAATGTGAGTATAAACTTTCCTACATTTACATAGTGTATTCCTAGAGTGGAGCGCACTCCTTGCTCAGGAAATGAAATCGTCATGTTAAGGTTTGTTATCAAATATCTAGCTAGAATATTAACTGGCGTTTGTCATGAATATAACAAGGGGACAGACATGCCACATTCCCGTATAGAAACAGGTAATTTATCAGTAAAAGGAACTAAATTCAAAGCTCCAGAGACCGATTGAGCATTCTTAGTTATTCCTGACATTGGGGGTTTTCTCTCCCTAATGCAAGAGCGAGTCACCCCAGTATCTACAAGAAAAGAACAAGATTTGCCTCCTACCGTCACATCGACCCTTGGTTCCTCTTGGGGGTTCCTTTCTCCCCTATCCCTTTCTTCTATTTCTTTCTTCCGACTGTCATACTTTCTATGTTCCTCTGCCCACTTTTTGTCTTTCTCTTGATCTTCTCTATATATCTTTTCCTGTCGTTCCCTGCTTTTACTTCCTTGCTCATCCTCCCTCAACCGTTTTTATCATTCCCTATTCTTCTTTTCTTGCTCATCGTTGTCTTCCTTTTGTCTAACTTCCTTCATGATTTTCCCATCTAGCTTGAGTAATATCTGTCCCCCAATCCATTTGTTCTATACAAGCCTAACCTCATCGGCCCTATTCTTTTCTCCTTTCAATCTCTTAATTTCTCTGTCCACATCTGTCGATATATTCAATCTCCTGCCTCATTCCTCTTTATCTTGTATGAATTTTTACACGTCTTCCTTCTTTTTGCTCTCTTGTGGGCTTTCATCGCTACTACAAGCGGGGGGGTGCATATGCCGGGTTACTATACCCGACGCTGCTTTTAATTGTTTGAAAGGATACAATCCTGTCTCCTCTGCATCTACACTCTTAGTTTCAAGTGGAGTAAGAGGAGCCGAGGGCTTGATGCCCTCCCCTTTATGCTGATTAAGCATCCACTCTTCCTGTTGCTGGTTCTCTTTCTCCTCTTGATACATTTTCCAAAGTTCTAAAACTGCCAGGGCCTCATCATGAGTTGGGCGGTATCCCGGTGGAATAACCGCCGGGATACCGCCTGGGCTAATAGCATTACTGCCACCTGGTTGGGTGCTATTAGCGCCGTATCAAGGGGCAGGGGGTAATGGGTATTCTCCATTCCCCATCGGGTCTATTTGATCGAATGGGACATTTTCAGTGCAATTAGCATGCACTTTTAGCAAAGCACTAATTGCACCCAAAAATGGGCATTAAGTAGGTGCGTTTACCCCCAGTTAAGAGCATGGGTAAATGCTGCCAGACTTGTGATTGGACAGACCCTTACATGCAGCAGTAATAGCGTTACTGCCGCATTTAAGGTCTACCGTCCAACTCGTGATGAGGTCCCCAGTCTTTTATACAATTTCTTTCCCGTGTACACAGTGTGCACATTCATGTGTTTTAATACTGCCTTTGACAATGATCCCCCTTGTTGCCATGGCATGCACATTTTATCAGCTGTGCCCTCTACCCATTCTGCACTGTACTGTTTGAGCTTGGAGCATGTCATAGTAATGTTTTACAAAGGTGCATGAGAGGGGTGTCCTCCATAATGACAAATCAAAGTTAACTGTCAATACTTACCAGATCGTTACCTTGTTATATTTAATAAATCTCTACTTATCTCAAAGCTTATTGCTCAACTCTTTTAATCTCAAAAACAATAAATATGAGCAAGCACAATCCATCAAGCTCAATCCTCTTTTGTCTCAACAACCTATCTGTCGTCTGTCTGGTGGCAATCGTTTACTACACTTTAACTCAAACCAACTTCACTTCCAATTTTCCCAATTTATCACTTTTCAGACCTTTATATATCAAATAATAACCACAATAATAACACAATACACATTAACAACCCATGTTATTACCTTCTCTGTTCCCTATAATCATTTATAGTAAGAGGTATTCTTTCTTCAAATCCAATTACATTACCCCGTACATAGTTTAAGATGTCACCTTCCACGGTCCTGACCGTGTGTATTATCTCTCTTAATATTCCGACTGGAATTTGAGACGTCTTGAAATAGGATTACCTAGGTGTTCTTTTATCCATACAAAATATCCTGTTACCCTCTGACTTTCATAGAGTATCACAATCCTGCCCTTTTATATTGCCATTTCCCTTTAATCTACTTAGATCCATTTGATCGCCTTGTGGCCTTCAGTATCGACTCCTCCTCCAATCCGACCACTTCGCCTTCCATCCACGAAGCACCCATGGAAACCGAGCAGGGATTTCTTCAAAGTGGGACCTGCCCACCGTCTCAGTTCTTCTTGGAACTTTATTTCTATCGGCCACTCTCCACAAGAAACTCCACAATCTTACAGCTGATAGCGGAGGATGCCCGATCGTCCGAAACTCTGAAGTCAAACAAGATTGGATCTGAAACTATCCACACCGTTACCACATGAGCTTATGGCCCTTGGAAGGTGCATCTATTACTGCATGGGATGACACCATAGTAATTCTGAGTCCAAATATCCAGACAAACTCAAGAAGATGGCAAGTTGCTGTTTTATTAGAAATTATCTAAAACAGGGAGTTTACAACGAACATCAACAGACGTACACTCATTCTCAGCTATTTCCACAACAAATACAAGTATATACTTCTTTATGCATCAGAATGACATCATGCTACGTGGCTATAATGAAAAACCTATCAAGGGTTGGGATTGGTTAAGGGAAAAATCTAGATATACAATCATATGGGAGCTAGGTTTGTTATTGGCTGTCCGATAGCAGATGGACTACTTGAGCCTACCTCTTCATACGTGTCATTTAAAAAAAATCAGTTACACAGTGTTTCATTGGTTTCTCAAGCTATAAGGTCCTTCGTTATATGGACTAATACAATTGGTTTGGCACGCTTGTGCCATGTCTGGAAAATTCAGTTCAATTAGCAGCACATAAAACAAGACGCAGGTGAAAGTAGGTAGGACATGAGGCTGCCCTACCACCCAATTAGCCCAACATCTCTTATCACCCATGCCTTCTGCCATGAAATTCTCTTTGTGCTTGGCCTTATTCAGTATTCTTGTGCTGGGAATGCAACGGGAGTGAAAGCACTCGCTATTGTATCTGGAACTCCAAGTTCAAGCCCGATTTCCAGCTTGAATCATGTGACAAGAGACCATAATTCTGTTAATTCTGCAAACTTTTAAATGTTTTAAATGAATTTAGACTTGGCATCCTTTGTGTTCTTTCTTGCACCTCATCGTAGATAGCTGACCTCAACTTCTCAGTTCTTGACTTCAGTTCAGACAGCCCCCCAACGCAACTCCAATAACTTGCTATTCTACTGCAACACAGCCTTCCATTTTCTCTCCATAACACATTTGCTTATTATTTCATGATATCAATGTCCACTTTCCATGCAATGGCGGCTCTTCTTGCTTTCTATTTACCAATTATAGATAGCCTATACGATGACTAGATCTATCTTGCATTTCAGCGTATGTACATTCTTCATACTTCTGATTTCTGCAGCACCTTATACCATGTAATCTTCTTCTTTTACACTTTAAGGTTCACTTGATTCTTTACTGAATCATTTCTCTTCTAGCATCTGTTTATCGTGTTTATTCAGTATTTCAGGATGTCGTGTACTCTTTCTTATGACGTCCTCAGTCCATTTTCTTAGCTCTTTCTCATATTCCTTCAAGGTGGTTCCTCCCGTAGGCTGTCATCAACTCTAGGGTACACTCGAAATGGTTGTCTTAATGGATACTGCCTTCCATATACTCACTGCAGTATTTGTACAATAGCTGGTGTTAGGACAGAGTCTCATGGCTCCAATAAAAGGGAGGTTGTGGGGTAGGATCTCCTGCGGATATGTATGTCTGCTCCTCTACAAATGGGTTAATGGGTAGTGCGGAGGGGCAGGGGGGGGAAGTGGGAGATCGCTCATGTAACAATATACCTCTTCTAAGTACGTTGAGGTGTTCACCCAGGGTGGGGAGGAAAAAGATTTTTTGAAGGCAGGGGTGTGACCGACTTAAAGGTTGCTACCTTAAATGTTAAAGGGTTCAACTCCCAAACAAAAGGTCGCTAATGTATTACATGTTTCGAAAAACCCATCTATCGGTTCTTTTACTGCAGGAAGCCCATTTTAGGCTGGGGGGGCACCCTCTAAAAAGGAATGAAATATGGCAAATGTATTGGATCTTGCATAAAGACCCTAAAAAAAGGGGAAGGGATCATCGTAGTGATATCCTTTTAGGTGAAAGATGTGCAGATTAAGAGGGGATTTGGTGGCAGATTTCTTGCAGTCAGTGGGCATTTCAAAAGCACTGTGATCACTCTGGCCATGGTGTATGCGCCAAACATGGGTCAGATTGCATTCCTGAATTAACCTCTTAATGTATTGGAAGAGTAAGGTAAGGGATCCATGCTGCTAGGGAGAGATTTAAACACGATTGCCGACCCTGTGGTGGATTGGTGGTCTGCAAGGGGAGACATGGGTAAGAAAAGTGGAAGGGGCAACTGGGAATTTGCACACTTAATTAAAGTACACTATTGGACAGATGTATGGAGATCTAGGTTCCCTCAAGTGAGAGGATACATGTTCTTCTCCCCTCCACACTACACCACACATACACTAGAAACAACCTACTGTTAGTTCCTCAAGAACCAGACGGCAATGTTGCCTCACCCAGGGTAGAGACTGTTACCAGGTGTGACCACGAGATGGTGACTGCATTGTAGTGAGTGAAAAGCGACGGAAGGGGAACCCATGTTGGCAATTAAAGGATGTTCTCCTTAGGTACCCAATCTTTAAAGAATTCCTGGGAAAGGAGATCCGCAATTCCTTTGAAACCAATGGTATGGGCGAGGTCCAGATGAAAATTATGTAGGAAGTGGCTAAGGCTACGCTGAGGGGACTCATCATTGCAGAAGAAGCGAGAAAAAAGAGGAAGAGGAGTCTGATTGATGGAAAACTAAGGGACAAGATAAGGGGAATGAAGTCTCAGTTAACTAAAAAAAGAGTTTGACAGGAGGGTTTGCTAAATGAGATGAGGGAAAAGAGACAAGAACTGCACTCACTCTTGATAGGGAAGGTGGTAAAGAAGATGAGGTACACCAAGCAGCGGTATTACAAAAGAGGGGATTGAGAGGGGACAATACTTGCTATAGAGTGCACAACGATTGGGTAGAGAGGAGAGTGGAGCAGATCAGGGGTGCGGATGGGATTCTAGCCGGTGCACAAGAATGGATTCCAGAATGCTTCACAGAATATTATGAGCAGCTCTATACGCAGTCTTCCCTGATGGTGGATTCCAGAATTCAGGAATATTTGACCAGGCTTCCCTTTCCTAGGCTGATAGTAACAGAGGGATCTTGTTGGTAGCTGAAATTTCAGCAGATGAGGCGGTTCAAACCATAGGGCAATTAAAAGCGGAAAAAGCATCAGGGGAGGTTGGCTACACCTCGGATTTCTATAAACAATTCCAAGATGTCCTGAAAGAACGTCTAACTAAAGGCCTTAGTTCCATTAGCGGTGCAGGGGAGATCTCACCCACATTCTTAGATGCCATGATTGCAGTCATACAAAAAAAAACAAGAAAGGGTCCATGCGCAGTGCTCAGCATACAGCCCTATTTCACTGCTTAATGTAGATGCCATGTTGTTCGCCAGGGTGTTGGTGTCTAGATTAGAAATAGACCTCCCTAGATTGATTCAACCACAACCAGATGGGAACAGGCTAGGCTCATATAACCTAAGAAAGACCCTTCATATAGTAAACTTACCGGTGGCAAAGAAAGGCGGAGCCCTGGTATTATCTCTCGATGCTGAAAAGGCATTCTACTACGTCAGCTGACCTTTTTGAAGGGGGTTCCTAGGGCAATAGGAATGGAATCAAAATGGATGGGATGGATCTCAGCCCTCTACTGAACACCCAGGGCTAAGGTGGTGGTAAATGGCAAGAAATCAAGGGCATTTCCTCTGAGAAAGGGTACCATGCAGAAATGCCCCCTGTGTTCCCTTCTGTATGCAATGGTCATAGAACCATGGGAGATTGAGCTGAGGGGAAACACAGAGATTTCTGGTGTCAAGATAGGAGATGCAAAATACAAATTTAGCCTCTTTGCAGATGATGCCTTACTCTATTTGACAACCCCATGGACTTCCATCCCCCACCTACTTCAGGGGTTATCCAGGTATGCTGTATTGTCAGGCTTTAAAACAAACCTGGCAAAGTCAGTGGCGTTCATGGTGGGTCAATAGGAACCAGAGGACAGGGACTATATAGACGGCCTTGTGCTCTGAGTGCATCCAGAAGGTTTTTAGATATTTGGCGGTGAACATCCTGCAAGATCTCAGTGAGTTCCTCCTCAAATTCCTCTTTCTTTTCCGGATGCTCTGGATTGTGATACCAGCCACTTTTTTAAATTCAGTTAATAGGGCACTCTTGAAGTTCTTATGTGTAGGGGCAAAACCCAGAATAGCTTACAAGATGCACATATTACAGAGAGCGGAAGGATGGTAGGTTTCCCAGACCTCGTCATATACTATAAAAAGCTGTATAACTGCGAATCATGTTGGATCATCTCGATCTCAACTCCAGGAAATAATGGGTACATTGAAACAATGCATATTGTCTGTGGTCACACTGGGTGAATGGATGTGGGTGCCCCAGAATTAGATCCCCAACTGAGTGGTGAAACATCCTATATTGGAGGTGTCCTGGACCATCTGAAGGGAAAGCAACAC
The DNA here is from genome assembly GCF_040938575.1 of Ambystoma mexicanum. Classification (NCBI taxonomy): domain Eukaryota; kingdom Metazoa; phylum Chordata; class Amphibia; order Caudata; family Ambystomatidae; genus Ambystoma; species Ambystoma mexicanum. The sequence continues at coordinate 1,181,354,134 of NC_090927.1, forward strand.
CATGCAGTGGCTGTTGATGTGGTCCTCACCCCGAAGTGGTATATGGGCCCCCGCTGAGAAATCTGGTTGTGGATCTGCTACAGTTTCAACCCTGGTTTGAAGCAGGCCTCGTCAGAGTGGGACAGATTTTGGAGGAGGGGAAGTTTGTGCCCATTGATAGGTAAAGGACAGCTTGCATATAGGCATGATTATGGTTTCTCGTTACATACAACATAATAGGGTACTTTCAGAACCAAGATGGGGAGACAATTTGTGGAAAGGCCTAACCTCCTTTGAGATGGTGCTGTTGCAAAGAACGAGCTCTAAAGGCCTAGTAGCAAGACTGTACAGGGAACGGCTGATGGTGGAACCTATATAAAATGTGTCTGCTAGGGAGAAATGGGCAAAGGATTTTAATAGGGAAGAATCGGATGGCTGTGGACAAAGATGCGTAGAAGGGTGTCACCAACAGTATTTTTGGATTACAATATGCAAGCTATCGAACATATACACAGATGGCAATACTCACCAGCCATTTTGCAAAAATGTACTCAGAGACAGACTCCCGCTGCTGAAATAGAGTCCCCACAGAGAAAGAGTGGGTCCAGAAGGTGAGGGATATATATGACATGGAATTCTTAACGCATGAGTCAAGGACAAACATATAGGTAGTCTGGCTTCCCTTTATTACTAAATATGAAAAGTAACACTCCATATAGGTGGAACCACACTGAGTAGTATTGTAAGACTAGACGTGGACATATAAGGAGTTACAATTGATGCGTGTGGGGTGGGTGGAGGTCAGGGGTGGTTATTTGGTCTACAAGTGGAACATGTTGCTGGTTGTAACCTGTTGAGATGTGTGTATTGATATTGAGAAAATGACAAAAGACTTTGAAAAAAGAAGAAGTACAAGAGAGAAGGTAAGGAGAAGTTGCTAAGGGGATCTATGGAAGAGAAGTTGCTAAGAGAAGATGAGAATGGAGAGATAGAAGGAGCTAAAAAGGAGGAGCTTGGAAGACAATGGAAGTGATGAAAAGAGAAGAACAGAGAGTGGAGCACTCACCCTTAGGTGGTTATGTTTGAAAGGTGGGCTGAGGAATGGGCATCTGCTGGAGTGCAGTGGAGGTGTGACAGGAGTCAGCAGACAGTGTGGTCCCTAAAGAAGGATTCGGTACAGTCCCCTAGGTACGAGCTTCCAGTAACATGGTGAGGAGGAGAGGCAGCTTGGATTGGGCAGCTGCACACCTAGGTTCCTGAGAGAGGGAGGCAGTGGGAGGCTCAGTAAGAAACCCACAGGTTTCACAGGGGGGACTCCTATCGTCCTCTGGCACTGAGCCTGGGTTTAAGGCCAGCGCCATCATGACAGAACACTAAAGAACAATGATAAGGCGTCATTGCACACTCAAGAAGCAGGAGGTGCACATCCCCTAGATCTACAAGAACACTGCCAAGGAAGCTATGACTTCCAAAGCTTGGGACTTTCTAATATACTGAGACTGGGGAAGAAGAGAAGCCGCCAGAGCAATCATGAGAGATATTGGCCCTCATTACAAGTCAGGCGTTAAGGGCTTAACCCTTAACGCCTGATTCACACTTTAACGCCTGCTTTTTGCAGGCGTTAAAGTCCAAGGCGCTAAGCGATCTTGGTGCTAATTACGGCACCGTAATTTACGGTGCCGTAATTAGCGCCTTCCCCATTCCCATTATGCCCTATGGGGGAAAAATGGGGAAGGGTAAATGGTGAATGGGGAATTGCCGCCCCACTCACCTTGGAATGGGGCGGTAATTCCGCCATCCACCATGGCGGAATCCGGCATGGACCATGGTGCTAATAGCACCATGGTCCACCGCCGGACTTGTAATGAGGGCCATTGTATTTGAAGCTCTTTATGATTTGTTTGGACCAACCGGCCACCGTTTCTGCTTTGTTGCAATAAGCCACCAGGAGAGATGTGAGCCTGGGCTTAACAATCGCGGAAGCACCTTTAGTTTGAACACTTTTGAACTTCCCAGAGAAACAGAAACCTTTGAGTTTACCCTGAGATTAAACCACATCCTGGTGAATGACTATCAGGAAACTGATTACATTATTTTGTGCACATTCTTGACCCTAAGGCAAACGATTTGGCTTTCCCCTTTAAGATACTTCCAATAAAGGAGTGTGAGTGGCCTATGGTTGATCTCACTTGGCTAGGTGACAAACGGATTTTCAGTTACCTAGTTTTCAGAATACTCTCAGATGGTATTTATACTTCTCCCTTTCCTGTGAGTGACCAGAAGGAAGAATCAACTAGAAGTAACATATTACGGAATGGGTGATATGGATACCTCCAGTGGTAACTGTCAAGTATCACTGACAATGATGAAATTCAAATTGCAGAAGAGGATAATACCTTCCACCAGTCGAATCCATTCTGGTTGTTTACCACCGGTGGAAACTGTCACTGCAGGTAATTATGTCTGACAGTAGTTATGCAATAGAAACGGAGAAGGGGGGCATTGCTACTGGTCTGTTAATGGGCTGGGACGTCAGTTTCACTCAGGCCTTAACGAAAGCCCCACGGTATTACCAGACCGGTAAGGACCCCCACTGATGGTTATATTGCTATTAGTACCCCAACATGTTGTACCGGGGTACTAAGAGTTCATTTTCTCGTTTTGAGAAACAGCATGTTGACCGTTTATCAACTCAAGAAAAAACTACAAAAAAGATGTTTGCCATGGATCAGAGAGAAGGGAATTGCAGGTAGTTCCTTCTCCCTTTCTACAGCAGCCATTTACAGGCCAGGGGCATGCCGGGAACACTAGTGTTCCTTGCACCGAAGAGGGACGTGGCAGGAAAAGGTAACTGAGGTGGGCATGGGAGGGTGTTGAAGATGTGGAAAAGGGGTGTGGGGGTGGGCAGGAAAGGGCAGTGAAGACAGGGGAGCACACCTGCCTGCTAACCAGAGAGGAAAGATGGTGGCCTCCTGCTCTGAGGAGGCTTGGAGCAGGGTCTTTCCCGGTGTGGTAAAGACCCCATACTGAGCCTCCTCATTGGCTGGGAGGCCACCACAGCCCACTCGCCGGGTACTAATTAACAGTAGCAGAAAGGATATAGAACAGTGGTAATGTGTTTTTGTAACACTGTCATATTTGCCCTATGAGGTGGTAATCATGTCAGCAAGCAATTTACGACCAGTGGTATATTTCCCTGTAGTACAACCATACATGTTGAAATGCACCTGGCTACTTACATTGCATTCTAAAACTCTTGTGGTGTGATTAGGTAGGCCCTAAAATGACACTGGAGTAAACAAATTACTAATTGAAGGGTGGTTCTTCATACTGTAGGCACAACAAAGGCCACCAACATGAAACACTCAGAGCCAGGAAACCATGTTTCCCAGCAGAGATCACAGTAGTTGGCATCGCTTTCAAAGAGCTCTTCAAAACCTTCAGGGAACGAGTTGTTACTTCTACTCTCAACATTTACCTGGCACCCCAACCATGAAAAGCTTGGACACTTGATGATGACATTCTTTCAATCCAAATTTCTTGTGTATTACTGGAACATGGCTTTCCATGCATCTATTCCTGTTTTTCTTTAAACTTCTGCACCTGCTTTTCTTAACACTCCCCATCCTGCGGCTCATGGCGGGGGCACTGGTATTTTTTATGGCTCATCCTTTGTAATCTCTCAATCTTCTTTGTCTCTTCCTACTTTTTCATCATTTGAATATTCTCTAACTGCCTTTTCTAAACCTTGTTCTCTGACTTTTTGACTTATTTATTGACCTCCTGATTCTGCTGTGACCTTTTGTGGTGATATTAATGCATTGCCTTCTGCTGTTCTACTGTTATCTACCCCACTTATATCTAGCTGACTTTGATCTTCATCTCTCTTCTACTCATTCTTCACTTCCAGTCCTTTCGATTCTTGATTCCTATCATCTTTTTGCTCTTTCTACTACCACTTCTCATGTTTCCGGTTCTAGTTTGGATCTTATTTTTATTTCCTCATTATTCGTGTAATCTGTCTCTGCTCTATCGGTTTATTCTTCAGATCACTATCTCCTATTTCTATCTATTTTCACTCCCCCTCTTTCAACTAATCCAGCCTTTTCCGAGGCACCTAATTATCTGCGTTGTGTTCTTCATGCTTTAATACTTCTCTTTGCTTCTTCTTGTATATCTGGTCTTCCATCTCATTCTGCATTTGCTGCTCTCTCTGCGGATGATGCAGCCTCTATTCTGTCATCTTCTTTGTCCTCGTCTCTAATAGTCTCTATCCTGCTTCTTCATTTTCTCCCTCTAGCAAACCACCTCAACCCTAGCTTACCGCCCATCTTCGTTCCATGTGACGGGTGCTTCGTTGCCTTGAGCTTCGTTGGTGTAAAACCCTATCTGATTCTGATTGTCTGTCTTTCTCATCCTATCAGTCACTATGTGATGAAGCTCTTTTTTTGGCAAAACTTTCCTATTATTCAGATCTTTTGCATGCTCAATCTGCTCATCCTGGGCGTTTGTTTCAATCACTTTTCTGTCTACTTTCTCCTCCTCCTCCTGACTACTCACTTAATTCTACTCTGACTGCTTGGGATATTGCAACTTATTTTTCTTCTAGTGGCCTCTGTTCATGCAGCTATTGTGTCATCCTATTCTTATTGTCTTTCTTCTCCTCCACTTTCCTCTTGTAATCCAGTTATATCTTGTTTTTCTCCCATTACTAATTTAGGTACTTTCCTTCTGCTTGCTCGTTCTCATCCCATAGGTTCTCCATCTGATCCGATTCCTTCATCACTAATACCTAAAGTCTATCGTTCTCTTGCTGCTTATCTTACTACTCTTTTTAATATTTTTAATATTTCTCTTCTTACTTCGACCTTGCCGTCTTCATTTACACATGCTTCTATTCATCCTATTCTGAAGAAACCATTGTGAGATCCTTCTGTCCCATCTAATTTCCACCCAATCTTTCTTTGTCCCTGTCTCTCTAAGTTACTTGAATGCCTAGTTTATTCTCATTCCACTGCGTTCAACACAATGGATCAGACTTTACTTTTATCTTCTCTTTCCTCGCTTGATTTCACTTGCTCTCTGTTAGCTTGGTTTCAGTGTTATCTCTCCAAACACACTTATTATATTTCTTTGGCTGGGTCTTCTACCGATACTTTATCCCTTCATCATGGTGTTCCTCAAGTTTCTATTCTTGGTCCCTTTCTTTTCGCTCTCTATGTACGTCTCTGTTTGCTGCTGTCATCTCGTCTTTTGGGATATCACATAATTTTTATGCTGATGATACCCACATTTCTGTCCTTTTCCTCTTTCTCATCTTTTATTTATGACAATCAAAAGTCTTGTCTCTTAGCAATTAAGTACTTGATGTCAGATCGCTTTCTTATTTTGAATGTGACTAACACACAAAGTTCTCTTATTCCCTTCTCATACTATCCCTTCTCTTTCTCCTCATTCTTCTATTTTCTTTCCGCCCTCTTCATTACCTTGTTCTAGTACTGACTGTCATCTCCGTCTTTATCTTGACACTTGACACTGATCTATCTTTTTCTTCTCATATTTCTACTATTTCTCATTCTTGTCACTTTTATGTTTTTAATATTCATTAAGCTGGCCCCGTATTTACTTTTAACGGTGCTGAATCACGGATTTCATCTCTTATCTTCTCTCATCTTTTTAACTGTTCTGCTATTCTCTTTGATCTTCCTCTCTCTGGTTTAGCTCCACTCAGGGCTGTTTTCAATGCCTCCATTCACCTTTTATATTTATTAGCTCCTTGCGACGCTATTTCTTTATCCTTAACTTCACTCGGCTGGCTTTCCTTCCACTCCCATCTTAAAGTTTCTCAGTATTGTCTTTAAATCTTTTTATGTCCTTGCACCTATCTATCTTCCGTCTTAAGTTTTCTTCAATCTCTATCTCTATTCATATTATCTGTTCATCGCGCTCCATGTGCCCAATCACGATTGCGTTCTTTTCTCATCTCGCACCACTTTGTTAAAATGACCTGAAAGCCTCAGTTTAAGAAGAAATTCGAGGCTCAAAAATCCTGCACTCAATAACGGAAATAGTCAAAGTGAAAGGCAAAACCCGCTTTATTAACAATCCAACATAAAGCAGGGTCAGCATACAAGCATCAAATATTGTGACTCTCGAAGTTCTTTAATCAAAACATTGGGCCTCATTACGACCCAGGCGCTGGACCATCGTGCTATTAGCATCATGGTCCATGCCGGTCTCCGGCATGGTGGATGGCGGAATTACCGCCCCCATCACAAGGTTGGCGGGGGCGGTAATTCCCCATTCACCAGTTGCCCTTCCCCATTCCCATTTTGCCCCATAGGGCATAATGGGGATGGGGAAGGCGCTAATTACGGCACCGTAAATTACGGTTGCCATAATTAGTTCCAAGGTCCATTAGCGGGTTCGATTTTAACGTCTGCAAAAAGCAGGCGTTAAAGCCTCCAACCCGCTAAGGGAACTTGTAATCAGGCTCTAATGGTTTAACGGCGCCGACGCTCTTTACGGCGCCGTTAAACCATCAGCGCCATGGTCGTAGTGAGGCCCATTGTATTTTAAACCAAAAACACATAATAATGATGACATCATAGTACAAACCCTGCAGGGTAAGGGGATTGGACAATATTAGTAACTGTGTATATACTTCTATAGGTGCTGGACTTCAATTGGATAATACTTAACTGATGTCTCCTCCTAAATCCACTGCTAAACTGATAACAATAAAAATACATCACTCTTACAACTATAAAATGGTTGGCATAATACATAAGGGGTGGCCTGGTATTGGGGGTTTTAATTGGTTGGCATCTTGATGACCAAACAAGAGCAACTGACAGGTCATCAAAACATGAGCCAAATTGGGAGTAGGGTAGGAGAGGTCCACGGGCTGCTTGCTTCATTTCAAGAACAATACCATCCATCATCTCCTGGGACATGAGCCAGAGTGATCAGCTTTGTAGTTAACCTTATAAGGGACCTTGTGTCTAGGGATATGCGTGAGGAGTAAAACAGGTGCCTCATCTATGTCTGCACTAATGAATAGACAATGTACTTGAATTATGGGTCACGTGTGAGAGGACAGTGTTTGAAATAATTTCACCCTGTGTTTTTGACTATTTTAGCTAATATTCGCAAGTGGGCGCTCTTGAGCTTGTTCTTCATTGGGTTTTCTGACTTAGAATTATCCTGCCCTTCACTTACAATGGCTGCTTGTGCTCGTCCAGACTTTCATTAATTTGGGAGTATACTTCTCACATCCTGGGAATCCTTATCTGGTGCCTTCTCTGCAACCTGCAGGGAAACGTACCATAACTGCGACAAGAAAATGCTGACTGTGCATTTACTGCGCAGTCAGCATTTAAAATAATTATGACTCTCATTACTGCAACCAAGCAGAGCAGCAGTTGTAGGGGTGTCCCACGCTCCCCTTGGTCACTGTAATGGGAGTCGGGGTGAACGCCGGAACCTGGGGCCCTTTAAAACGAGGTAGCAATACTTAGAGATGAATGGGGATGCAGAACTTACTCATACATCAATAATCAAATCAATTTAGGAAGATGGCAAAACTGGGTTGTGTTTTATTAGCAATTATCTAAAACAGGGATTTACAACAGACATCAATGGACACCCCACAGTACAATCCCAACCTATTTAATAAAAAACATCATTCTTATACTAAAAATTCATCATCATTAATGTCATACTATGTGGCAAACTAAGAAAACCTACTTGGGGATGTGATAGGCTTAACGGGAATATCTAGGTATACGGTCCATACTGATAGGTTTGTGATTGGGTCTCTAAGATCATGTGGACAACTAAGCCCATCCTAAGTGCAAGTCATCTTCTGTGTCATACTAACATACAACACTCTTTTGGTTACACAAACTATAGGGCTCTTCGATATGTGGCTCTCTCTAATTGGGTGGCAAATTTGTATCCTTCTGGAATATTTCACTTTCTAGCAGCATGCAAGCTGGTTACCCCAGGTGCTGGGAGGGTCAACTTGGTCATGCCTCCCCACCCAATTGGCCCAACATCTATCATCACTCCTGCAGTCTGTCATTCAATTAGGCTTTGAACTTGGCCTTGCAGAAGCTCATTGTGCCTGAGAATAAAAGGGAACGTGGCATGGTGTTATCTTCTGGTTTCGGTGTAGCTCGACCCAAATGCTATTTCGATCTGACCATGTGACTGGAGACCATGCTTTCGAGCACTTTGATGCATAAAATACTATTAATTGATGAACTCTTCACTTTCCATTCCACCTCAAACAGAATTTTGTTTCTTTCTCACGTTCATGTAGGTTTTTGACAGACAACCAGGCTCACAGTGGCCTCAACTCTTGGTGCTGGGCCAGCCAGCCTTTCTCGAATTCTCCTTCGACAATAACCCATTTTCCAACTGCACCACACTCAAGCCCTTTCTATTCACAGGGTTTTAAGCTTATTAAAGTGCATTGTGGAACATCCAGATTCTATACATTCCTATGTATATACATTGGCACATTGCCACAATCTATTCACTTCATAGCCAGCCTCAGGATTACTTTGTCTACTTCGTTACAGCATCTGTACAAGTGTAAAATTACTTCGCATTTTCTTCAGTGTTTCTTCACACGAACACCTTCATTTTGATCCTGAAATATTACATATCTTCGACACATCCTCTTCAGATCTTATAGAATGCTTATGATCCTTCTTTATTTTGTCTTTTCTGGGTGCGTGAGTTCCATTTCGCATGACGTCACCATTCCTCTTTCTCATTCATTTTCATACTTCTTCCGGGACTTTGTCCAGAAGACCATTGTTTCTTCGTGAATGCATGCAAGGTTTTCTCAATTGATACCTTTTCTCAAGAATTCTTTGCATTACAGGCATCCTCACTGGTACTGCACGTGTCGCAATTACCAGTTCCCAACATATAGGCGACATGGGGGCGGAGCTTCTGGTAGGGGCATTTGACTCTTCCTCTGCAGGGGGTTACAGGGTGTCCCCCGTTAACCATTGTGATAAGTGAAGGACAAGAACGTTTAAAAAAAAAGGACCCTTCAACGTCAGCTCCAACCCACATAGGTGGGAGGAACTGATGCCGCACGGATAGCAGAGATTCGACACCACTGTAAAGGTAAGTGGGGGGAGCTGGTGGGAATGCAGTCCGGGGGATGCTGACAAAGTGATGTATCTGATCACTGTGGAGCGCCATAATAGGAGCCAACATCTGCAGGTGTTCTTCCTAAGTTCTTTATGACCTTGACTTAGGCTTTGAGTTACTTTCTGAGCTCGGCACGGATCTGTACTTCTGTAATTTCAGCATTCTGTGCTATCTAAAGTCTTAAGGCTTTTATGTATTTAAAAGGCTTGCTGTAGCTTCCATTTTGGAAAATATGGCTGCCCATTACTATCACATTTCTTTATTAGTGAGCTATACTCACATGCTGTTTGTGTTGCAGTCTACTTGTATGTTGCTTATGTTATACTCTTCATGTCTTTATGGTTGCAAATGTTAATATTCTTCATGTATAAATGCATATTTGACTGAGTGCATTTACTTCGTGTTGAGTGCACATGTGCTTCATGTCTAATGGATGCATATGTGTTATTTCATTGTCAGGATGTTAATTCTTGACATCTTTAACTTACAGTGTGTTCATCTCCTTTTGCAGTTGTTCAGGATATGGGCGATAAGGTTGCCTTAGTGAATAGATTTTCTCACCTGGGCAGTAATTGGGCCGGGCAGGGGCTGTAGTTATGCATGACATGTTCATATGTCTTTCAACAACTTCAATGATAGGCTCTTCCTTATTCTCTTCGCTCTATTAAGTCTTATTCTTTATTCCCTACTTCCTTGAAAAATCATCATCTTCATTCTTAGTTGAGAATTGTAAATCCTGTATAGTTTGTCAAATTTCATTTATTGTACTGTAGTTTCTATTCTGTACAGCGCTTTGGAGTAAAGATAAATCAAAAATAAATACAAATACAAATTCATTGTGGTGCCATTTTGCATATGGTTGTGAAAAGGGAGGTTTCTGAGTGGTGGGTGAAATCAAGAGCATTGCGCAGGTACTTTTGAAGGAATTGCAATGTACTGAGGGTGACCTCGAGGGCAATCCTGATAAAGTGAAGAAAGATCTGTATGCTTTAGAATGGGCAAACACAGAGGACGAGTTCCATGCTTACCCATCCCATGGTCAGTTAAAATATGACTATAAAAAAATGGGAATTGTGGCTCCTTACTTGTCAATTTATGGCAGCAGATCTACGCGCTCCATTTTTATGAGATTTTGTCTGAATCTATTACGTACAAAGGAAATTCTTTTGAGATATGGTCAGGTTGAGCTGGAAGCTGTCAACTGTAGATTCTGTACCCAAGTCAAAGAAACCAGTAGGCATTTACTGTTGGAGTGTAACAAAAATAGTAAGAGCACTTTTTAAGTTTTTGAAGTTTCACTTTTTTATCAAGCAATCCATTTTGGAATTATTGTTTGTCAGGTTCAACCACATCAATTGTAAATGCAGTGCGTATATTCTTTGAGTCACTTCTTCAATGTCATGAATCATAATAATATTTGTCGATGTATATGTGGTAGTAAGGAAGGAGATTACTTTATCCTTATATTTGTATTTGCCAATTCAGAACTTAGTGGATGTAGTTGAACTCAAGTTTTCTTTTCTTTCATTTTTCTTTTTTTTCCTGAGTGTGTTATTTGAAAATAAATTCTGTGGATGAAATGTTTTAATATGGATTTGTTAAAGGTTGGATTAAGTTTTAACCAATAAAACAAAAAATAAATAAATAAATACAAATATAAATACAAATTCCCCAGCTATAGGTTGACGTTATTTTCAGGGTTTTTTTTCTTGTCTTTATGGCAGGTTTTTTCTTCGTTAGATTAACATGATTATTGCCATTCTATTTTTTGTCGACTTTTTTGGTTGCTTATTTTGTCATGCTTTGTTTTTTTGCACAGATATATCTAGAACCTTCCGAGCCAGAAAGGAAGTGAGTGAACCGAGCACATCACAGGTATGTAGGCAGGCTGTTGTGAACCTTTATGTTGAGCCACAACTCTGTGCCATTCATTCAGCTCTCTGCGGCTCTCCTAGCCAGATCCCTTTCTGCTCCCACAACGCCGGCACTCACTTGTCTCAGCACGCTCACCCTCTTCTAGCTCTCCCGCCACCCACTGAGGCTACTGGAGAGGTGTAATTTGAAGCCCATGCACACCAGGCAGTGGAGAAAAGCAGATATTGACAGTGAATGATGTGAGATAGGCAATGGAGTCTTGATCTAGACTGGGGCAGGAGGCATCCTAACCTCTTTACAGAACATAGTTCACAACTTTGTCCATCGTAGGACACATTCTCTATGGAAATGCAGCATTTACCTCCAGCCTAGGTATGCCATTTGCACATGCGCGCAATGCGAGAACATTTTCTAAATAAAATAGTAGTGAAAATTATATTTGTCTCAACATTTATGATTGGCCCCATTGTGAGCCATCCTCCTGATCCAGACAAAATCAGGGAAAGTTGAAAGATGTACACTTATGTAATCTTTTTTTGAATCTGGTGCATTTTACAAAGGTGTAAATTACACTTCCGCATTGGGGTGCAATTGGTACTTTTGTTTTGCAAATACTTTTCTCAGGGTTCAAATCTCACTCCTTCTTGATCTATCTGCTCACTACTTTGGAGATCTCTTTTTCAAATAAAGGCTTGCATTCTGACTAATTTCAACAGTGCAGTACCTTTATTTCTAAACTAATTTGAAAGTTAGCCGTTGTTAGAAATACCATCCCTTTTCTTAGACTTAACTTTTTTGTGTGTTTTTTTAATGGTCTCAACTTGACCCTTTGCAGCCATCCCAAACTCGCGCTTAAAAAAGTCCCACAAAAACATTCAAATTCAAAAAATCACGTTAAAACATCCACGTTTCCTAGTTGTTTTTGATGGCAAACGTTGTTTGCTTCTTGTAATCATTTCTTTTTGACACCGTGTTTCATCTGTGCCTAGTATGACTTGACTGGATAAGATTTTCCCTGCGTGGTTGTTCCTGAATGTTCTTAAATCCTACTCAAGGAACTGTTGGATTTGTTTGCAATAGGAAATGCTGCAGACATTGCAAAAATAGACTATTGCCACACACCGTAGAGGGGCGGAAATTCGAGAAGGTATGTATTCTGCCTGAGCATCCCAATAATGTAACACGGTTGCCAGTGCCCACAGACCATGAAACAACATAGCCTTGAATGTGTCGGCCTTATTTAAAATAGCATTCGCATATTCATTGACTCTTTCAGTTTCTGAAATCAGCTTCAGCCCGTGGTCTGTAATGCACAATGCTTGCGGTCAGGAAGCCCTTGCTATGACATTGTACTGAAATGTATTGTATTGTATTTGGTTATTTATATAGCACTCTTTCCCCATTTGTATAGCCTCAATGTGCTTTGTGGTTGGTACGCCCTCTGTGACCGTAGTCAATGTGCTGGAGGTTCTAAGAGTTTTAGATTATGAAATGCATGTGTGCATTTTCGCCAGTTAAGGACTTAGGTGGCCGGCTAAACTCGACTAAGCAGCCCAAATAGGTCAGGCAAGTGGGTGGGCTCTGTTGGTGGTTTGCGATAGAGTTCTATTGTTGAGGAGTCAATGTGTCGCCAGCTATACCGAATTCCTTTTCATTGGCAATCGCTGTATGCTAGTGGCAGAGGTGTTGCGGTGTAGACGACTATATGCACTGCTAGATTGGATGAGAATAGCCATAGTTGCATTCTACAGTGCATGGATGCTTGGCCGTGCCTGCGGCCTGTGTCCACCAAGTGGTGTGCGGTATACGTACCATAGGCTTCGAAGTGGTTCAGATGCAGTGATCTTTGTCCAGTGTGGATGGCATGGTCTCATTATTTGTGGTCTCTCTGGTGTGAGAGTCTTAGCGGTGAGGGTCAGTGATATGGCCAGATATGGGTGAGGGCAGATATGGTCTAGGTTTCACAATACAGTTGGTTACCCTGTATAATAGGGAGATAACGTGGATACACCTAGATTTGGGAACCCTGTATAGTAGGATTGAGGGTCTTGTACAATGGGAGAGAGGTATGGGTTTCAAATACAGTTGGTTTCACAGTATAGTAGGCAGATATGGCATAGGTTTCACAATACAGTTGGTTACTCAGTATAATAGGCAGATAAGCTGGACACACCTAGAATTGAGAGTCCTGTATAGTGAGAGAGAGGCCTAGGTTTCACAGTACAATTTGGGTACGGGAGACACACTGAGCTTGAGAGTCCTGTTTAGTGAGAGAGAGGCCTGTGTTTCACAGTACAATTTGGGTACGGGAGACACACTAAGCTTGAGAGTCCCGTTTAGTGAGAGAGAGGCCTGGGTTTCACAGTATGAAATGTTTTTGAAAGCATTTTGTGTTGACAATGCATTTTCATCGATGTTCACAGTTCTATCTCAGTGTGGCATAGACTAATATTCAAAGTTCTATCTCAGTGTGGCATAGGCTAATTTTCACAGTTCTATCTAATGTGGTGCAGGCTAATATTCACAGTTCTATCTCAGTGTGGCATATGCTGATAATCACGGTTCTTTCAAATGTGGTGCAGGCTAATATTCACAGTTCTATCTCAGTGTGGCGTGGGCTAATAGTCACAGGTCTCTATGAGTGCGACGCAGGCTAATATTCACAGTTCTATCTCAGTGTGGCACAGTGTAATATTCACAGTTCTATCTCAGTGTGGCATTGGCTAATTTTCACACTTCTATCTAATCTGGTGCAGGCTAATATTCACAGTTCTATCTGAGTGTGGCATATGCTGATATTCACATTCTTTCTAATGTGGTGCAGGCTAATATTCACAGTTCTAGCTCAGTGTGGCGTGGGCTAATAGTCACAGTTCTCTCTGAGTGCGACGCAGGCTAATATTCACAGTTCTATCTCAGTGTGGCATAGTCTAATATTCACAGTTCTATTTCAGTGTGGCATTGGCTAATTTTCACACTTCTATCTAATCTGGTGCAGGCTAATATTCACAGTTCTATCTCAGTGTGGCATATGCTAATATTCACAGATCTATCTAGTTGTAAAGCTGGTTAGTATTTACAGCTTGGCGTGCTATGTTCTGAGGGTAGGTAGAGTGGCAGGTTTTCCGGAGTACAGTGATTGCTCTTCTCCCCACCCAGGCCAGACCTACCTGGATGATCGCTTCTGGTTAACGGCTGGCCCTGGTCTCCCCTGCTGACACCTGCAGACACAGTCTGGAGCCGCCCCTGTAGGAGCTGCCCTTTGCCTTGGGGCTCTTAGCCTTGGGGCTGCAGGGGCAGGCGGGCTGCCCTGGGGGTGTGTGCTATGAGGGCGAAATGGACCAATCGGAGGGGGGTCAGGCAGGGAGGCGGGAGCAGGCCGAGAATGAGCAAGCAGAAGGCAGGGGCTAGAGGGGGGTAGGAAACACAGGGCCATCATGGAGCACGATGCAATTTAAATTTAAAATGAAAACAAAAATTAGGACCAAACAGGTCGTGTGGGAGGGCTGGGAAGCAGGATGAAAAGGAGTGAGGAAGCGGACAGGGGATAGGGTGACAAATGTGCACACTGCGCTCTGATGGCTTTTTAAAGCACGATCACTGGAAAAATAGGCTGCTATTGGAAGTTGGGGGTATGGAAGCACTCACCTTCGCCTCCTTGATTGTGTTTAATGGCGCGGATGGCGTGCCGGGCAGCAGGTCTTTAGGCCCGTGCTGTGGATTGTGGCAGGACCAATCAGGTCATGTGGGAGGGCTGGGATGTGGCATGAAACGGATTGAGGAAGCGGGCAGGGTGCTAGGGGGACAAACATGCACACTGTGTACAACATGTTTTTTATAGCATGATCGCTGGAATAAAAATCAGCTGGCTATGAGGGCCGGTCACCTCGCAGCACTCACCTTCGTCTCCTTGTTGTGTTTAATGGCCTTTGATGAATAGAGCTCACAAGGGTCATGCTGTCATTACACCAGGATGCAATCCTTGCTCCATATCCCATGCAAACAGCGTTATGGCCCAAAGATAGACTCCAATGCAGGCTCGTCTGGCAAAAGAAAATACAGTGGTCTGCCGTCTTTGGCTCTCCAGATGTTTTTGGACTATAACTCCCAATGGCCATAACCAAAGTACTCTATGGTGAGGTATCATGGGAATGGTAGTCTAAAACATCTTGAGAGCCAAAGGATGCAGAACTCTGACTGGAGGCCCGAATACTCTTGAGTAGCAAAGGGAGTTTGAAGTATAGACCCACTCACGCAAGAATCCCATGTACAGATAGTGAGCATTTGTCTAATGTGTCATCTTCATAAGTAGTGCAATTCACACAAAAAAGAACAGATTTCCCATGTGGAAAAACCTGGCATGGAACCTGCGCGTGGGAAATTCATGCATGAAAATGCTGAAATCATACAGGCAGTGTTGAAAGTCACTTATTATTATTATTCTAAAAATGTGTAAAGCACAAAACTAAGCCCCGGGAACGTGTAGGCGCTAAGTGGGAGGGAGGCTAAGCTCATATAGATGCCAAATACTCTAACAGAGAGGAAGGAACAGATTAAACACAAGCGTCTTCAGGGCTTTCCTGAAAAGAAAATAATCGACCAGAGTTCTCAGGCTGAGCGGCAAGGCATCCCACAAAGTGGGCGCAAGAACGGAAAAGGGACGACCACCTAGACGCTTTCGTCGAAATTTGGGAATCCTGAGAAGCTGGTAAGAGTTTGACTGTAGATTTCTCTTTGAGCAGTATCTCTCAAGCTTCTGTTTCAGAAAATGGGGCCTACATTATGCACAGCTCGGTGGACAATACACATAACTTTGAACTCGATATGAGCTGCAACTGGCAACCAGTGCAAGCGATGTTACAAGGCGTGATAGGGGGACAAGCAAGGTGCCTTACACGCCAGATGAGCTGCGGCACTCTGGAGGACCGGCAGTAGCTGGATCTCATATTTGGGTTGTCCCAAATAGATACCATTACAATAATCCAGCGAACAAATTATGGTAGATGTCACCAGGGTAGTCCGGCTTTCAGAGGGAAGTAGAGATCTGAGCCTCTCGTGACTTGTTAGGTAATAGTTTGATTCTGTGGCTTTTCACAGAGGAGCACAGGGATGGACACAGACCAAGTGACTCTGGCCAGTGTTGCGAGGTCCAGAGGTAGGCCCCCTCCTGAGGGCCAATCCCCAGGACCTCGGTTTTACTGCCATTTAATTGCGGCCAGTTGGCCTCCATCCAGCTTCCCACTATCTCAAGGCAGTCACGCAGCTTCTCCAGAGGTGCAGCTTGAGAGGAGTCCAACCAGAATATTAACTGCATATCGTCTGCATAGGAGTAAAAAAGCACTCTGCATTCAGTAATGAGATCTGCCTATAGCCGAACATATAAGTTAAAAAGAAGCAGGAGAGAGCTGAACCTTGCGGGACTCCACAGAATAATTCTACAAAAGCAGAATCGCAAGACTGAAAGGACACCGTTTGAGAACGGCCTGTCAGAAAGGACTGAAACCATTCCAGATTGGAATGGAATATACCTGCTTGCTTCAGCCTAGTCAGTAAAATCTTGCGGTCCACAGTATCAAACGCTGCAGAGATATCAAGGAGAATAAGAACTCCATTCTCTCCGCAGTCCTGATGCAACGCAAGGTTGTCCAGTAAAGATATCATCACTGACTCTGCCCCATCTTCGGGTGAAAACCTGACTGAAATGGATGTAAGCAGTCATTCTCCTCCAAAAAACTGCAAAACCTGGGGAGTAATCATTGCCTCCAGCAACTTCACCATCGCCAGGAGCAGGGAGATGGGTCTGAGGTTTACTGGCAAGCTAGGATCCAAGTTAGTTTTCTGGAGAAGAGGCAGGGCCACTGCAAGTTTGAGGGGAGGGTTGACCGTACCCGTTAGGATGGAATGTTGAACTGCCTCAGTCAGCATGCCAATAGCTCTGTAGGGCAGGGCTTTCAAAATATGCAGAGCGACTGCATCTAACGGGGCTGCCGACTTAAGGCTTAATAAGGCCTTCCTGACCACATCCTCCGTTATGGGCTGTAGTTAAAATTTGCTCGACGGGTGTTCAGAGGGGGAGCTACTTCTAGCCTGATTCTGCACAGCCGACCCACCAGTTTTACATTCTTTAATGCCCCTACGGATATGAACATTTTTTTCCTGGAAAACATTGCTAATTGCATCTCATCTTAAATGAGCATCCGGTTGTTTAGTAAGATTCCCAGCGGGGTGCACTGATAGCTTCTTGGCTACCAGAAACAATTCTCTGGAAGTACAGGATGCCTCTGTGATCCTAGTTGCATAATATTTAGCTTTTGCAGCACATATGATTTGATGATAGCCGAACACAGATTGCTTATAGAGATTACGTGCAACTACATCATTTGACCGTCGCCATTTCCTCTACAGACGCCGACACACTTGTCTCTGGGCTCTCAGATCTGGAGTGTACCACATCTCAGAAGGTTTAGTTCTGATGACATGGGGTAAACTCAGGGCTACCTTATCAGCCACACTCTCCAGGGCATTTTATAGGGATGACAAAGGATAGTCACCCTTCTCCGTGGAGAGTTGATGCTCCTCATAAAGGGTCTCTATCAAATCCATCTGATCGACTTGGTGCCACTGGCTGCGAAATTGTAGTTCATGAGATGGCATAGGGAGACAAGATGGAGCCTTGACCAGAAAAAGGACCAAGAAGTGGTCAGACCAGGTTACCAGCACCAGAGTGCAGCTAGAAACCTTTCCAGCTTCAGCAAAAATAAGGTCCAGTAGATTGCCACTAGCATGAGTGGGAAGATTATTGCATAGGCCCAAAGAAAGGTCTGACATACAGGTCACTAATATTTTCACATAATGATCGGCAGTCACACTAAACTGTTGGGGAATTGAAACACTTTGAGTTAATTTAATTAAAAACAAATCAGTACATTTTTGCCTGAGTTACAAATCTGACTTTCGATAGATAGGAACAGTACAGGGTATGAGCAACATAAATTGCTTTGATTGTTCTAACTGCTCCTCTGATGACTTCCAGTTTGCCAACGTTGTTTAACGGTGCTACCTAATGCCAGGCAGAAGATTCCTTCAATTCTTTTCATCTGAATTGTGCTGTGTCTTTGCTCTGCGCTCACCTAAAGTCTCTGGGCCCCGTACCATCCCTATTTCTCTAGGTCCAGCTTCATTTCAGTTTCTGTACCCTGATATTTGTGTCCTAGCCCAGCACCCATACTCTTCCACTGCCCTATATCTTTTGCCCATTCTCTCAAGCATTTATTTTTGCGGTGCAGCTTCTGATCCATCTCTCCCTGCCCTACCCAAATATCTCCCACCTCTGTTCTTTTTATGTGGCTTAGGACGTTTTTATGCTGAGCACCGGTCTTAGCTGGTCAAGAGACACAGCGAGTAGAGCGCTTGCTTTGACATCCGTGCAGAGCCTGCTGATGCAGGTTCGAATCCCGGCGGGGCCAAAGTCAGCCTTTCATCCTTCCGAGGTCGATAAAGGAGCACCACACACGGGTAATAATAAGCAGCGCTCAGATACCTGAGGATTTGTAGCGCTATATAAGTGCCAAATTACTATTATAAGATTTGAAACTTACGGGTGTTACTAAGATGGGATGTGCTTCACCACGGTCGTCAAGCGTCTTTTCGGGAGACGTGCCATGCCGCTGCATTGAGCCTTGAGAGGCCAGACAATGTGATGGTATGCTATGTTATGCTGGCCTGAAATAGGCAGCCCGCAAGTCCAAGTTCCCAGTAGGGAGGACAGCCAAAACAAAACAGGTGTTTACAGATAGCTATATCGTGAGTAGCACAAATCCCGTTCTCATATGGTTCTTTTTAAAGAATTGGCGGTCGTTGGGAAAAGCAGAGATGCATTTAATAATTAAATAGCACCTGAGCCGCAGCGCAGTGCACTGGTAGGCTGGCTCGATATCAGCTGGGCTCAGGGTCGAGTCCCGAGCAGGGGTGAAATTAAAAGCAAAAAGAAATGGGATGTTGGTTCACAGTTACATATTTCAGTTCTAGTGTTTTCATTTTGTGCATCTGTAGGGGCGCGAGCGCAATTAAACTGCGCTGGGTCATAGAGAGTGTTAACCAGCCTGGGTCAGGGCTGGTGTCGGTCTGAAGGAGCTGGGGGAGCAAAGAGTAGAGACCTGAGGTACAGCGACCCCGGTGGTACAATGACCTCGCACAGGGAGTTAGGGACCTGCATCCGCGGGAAAGGAGCGAGCACTAAAGCGGAGTTGGCAATATACTTCAGAGGGTATGCAGTGATAAAATCACGGCAAAAATGTCGCCTGTACAAAAAATCGCTGCAAAAATGCTGTGGTTTGACCGATTAAAAGTTGTTTCCCATTACACCATTTAAAGGAAGCGGGGGTTGTGGGGTTCTCCCCCTCCCCCTTAAATGGTATAATGGGTCCAGGGGTTTCGGGGTTGTCCCCCGCATCCTTTACATGGATTGCGTCAGCAAAACCACAGCCTTTTTTCTGCGATATTTTGTGTCCACTGCCATTTTATCCGCGATTGTAACACATGGAACCCTTCAGAGCAGCCTCATGGAGGCTGGGCAGGATGATCGGTTAACTACTGCTAGCTAGAGGCAGTGTTTAAAGCTGCATGGACAGCATCCCACTTAATACACCAAGGGGGTCAAAGCCCTCAATAATACCGCCCTTCTCTGGCTCGCAGGTCAGCGGCAGGCTTTTGTCGCGCATCACGGCGAGTGTATGTAGAATTTCATGTGATGGTGAAAGCAATGGGGTGAGAGATAACTGGCTTATGACGCCACCCGGATGACATCACTACTCACCTTCAGCATGAAAATCTCATTAATAGATGAGGCATTAATGGCAATGCGTGGGTTTATCATTGATACCGGGCTTTAGTAGACTGTTATTAGGCTGATCGGGTTTGCAGAAGAATGTTTGTTGGGAGCCTAGAAAGGGAAGCGTTAAGGTGTTAGCCGGGAAAACCACATGAGGGCATCTGTTTCCTGGCATGTAGCTGAGCAGCAAACGAATAGGGTAAGGAGCACATCACTTCCATAGTTGTGCGATATTCACCGCAACTCACACCGTCATTGATGGCTTGGGGCAAAGGAATATTGTAAGGAGCAATACAACTGTGATCTAATTCCCCTTAAAAGGGAAGGGGCTGGTTGTTAGGGGCACACGTATTAATCAAATAATAATGTAACATTGGCTGAAATGGCTTGCCATACGCGTCTAAAGGGAAAGAAATAACGCGGTGGGCCTTAGGCAATCAACGCTTTTCCGTGAAGGCTGAGTTAATGACGAGGTGGGTCCCACAGTGTCTGGCTGCTGCGGGATGCAGTTAGGAATGACAGTGGCCACCCAGGACCGGAAGGATCAGCCTACTGCAGCACCATACAGGGAGCAATACAGCTATACAAACCAAATAACAAGTCAATTACTTATGCATAGAGAGAGGACTGGGGCTGAATGGTGGTGAGCTCGTGCCGAGGCAAAAGGGGGCAACTTCAGTGTGGCTGGAGGGAATATGGGGACGTCAATATGGATGCGTGCATTGTCTGCACAATTATGGCAATGTAAGGAATGGGCAGGCACACTATGCAATAACTTCCCGGTAAGTTGCGAGATGTAGTCGCTCAGCGATTAAAGCCTGGTCTCCATAAGCTCAAAATGCAAGGAAAAGCCCCACATTCACTGGACAATACCCAAGCGAGAAGGTAGAGGTGCCCATTGTGAATGAACAGGCCTGGACAGTTAAGAAAAGGAGCCAGAAGGGAGATGGACGGTTTGTCAAGCGTGAAGACAAAACTTGGGGCAGTCACATGCAACAGGGACAGCAGAATGGTTACATTCAAAATGAGGAGAAAGTGAATCCAACAGGTCAGGAATGCTGTGATCGGGCAACAGGGATCTAGAAGGGCAGATCTCGTGACTACATCAAAGGCGCAGCTGGCTGAAGAAGTACCCCCAGAGAGAGGTGATAATGATGCAGAATTACCCCCAGAGGCGATGATAAGAGAGCTCGGTGGGGAATGAGGTGGCAATGAGTGAATGCGGCTAAAAGAGAAGGGTGCCACCTCTGTGGAATAATCAGTTGTAAGGGGCCTCAGGCAAGGTCATGTGATCAGAGATTATACCCAGTTACTGTTGGAGGGACAAATACACACATGGTATTGGTAAGTAATGGAAGCCTTTGCATAGGGCATTGGCAAAGGTTTGGTTAGGGTGCACGTTTTTCAGCTATCAGTCACAGTGTGTTAAACCCGGGAGCAGTAGGTGATTACGATAAACACAAGATTGTGCTTTCCAAGGTGGGAAGGGCCCCCCCCCCATCACCCGACCTAGATGATACCCTAATGTGCCCCTTGGGGAGCCTAACCCAGCGAGGAGCAGAGAGGAAATAACCGCGAATGATCAGCCCCTTCCGTAGCCTGGCACGACGGGGCAGAAATGTCAGTAAAGAGGGCATCCCTGTTTTCATCTTCCAGCCGTGGTCGGCAAATTGAAGGGAATAACGATGCGCACCACAGCAAAATGGAACTTGCGCGGGAGACTCAGGAAGGTTAGGGGAGCGAGACCGGGATTATGGACAATGTAATGAGGTGCATTGAGGAACTAAAGCTGAAAGAATACCAGTTGAGGGGTGCAGGAAAGAAAGAAACGTGGAAGGCAACATGGTCAATTTGTATTGAATTTAGAGGACGCTTAAGAGAGCAAGGGTGAATAGAAAGCATGGGGGCAGCAAGAGGGCAACACCCCTTTTTGCTGTTGCGGTTACTCAGGCAATCGAGTAGTGCCAAAACTAACCTCCTACTGGAGTTAAGGATGACCAGGAGTAAATAGTCCCATGTTAGCCTAGCATGACGTGGCCGGCAAGGTTGGATAACGAGGGGCACCCCCCCCCCCCGATTTGTCATCAGCCTCTGGCCTTGGCCGGTGTAAAGGAAAGCATTACGCGTTCCCCGAAGCCCAACTGCAACGGCTGCCAATGTGTTTCGCCCTGAGGGGGGGACTCACAGAGGTTTGGGGAGTGAGATCTCCGTATTTGCTCGCTAAAGAGTTGATAAGGAGAAAAAGAGAGCTGCCTAGAGATGAATAAAGATATTAATTAACGTGTGCTTATTGTTGTAAATAATTAATAATAAACTATGGTCTTGTTTTGCCACAATAAGAAGAGCTTGGTCTGGCCCCAGTTATTCAAGCGAAGTAAGACACAGAGCAATTGGAGGGGTGGAGGCGGAGAGTACCCAACTGCCTATGTTAATATTGACTCTGAATTTTCATGCAGCTGAAGGAAATTAAAGTCACACAGCAAGATGAATGACATAGGGCCGTTTTTATTTTTCTGACTCCTTCAGACGGTGTTCCTTGCAACAGGAGGGTTGCGTTCGGAGAGTTATTTTTGCGCGCAGAGAAAAACGGTTTCTGCCAGAAGCACATTTGCCAAGCAATATTTGTCAGATGTGAATTCTGAACTTCATCCAAGCAAAGGTGGGCAGCTCAGAGAGGGTTTGAGTTACTGCTATATTAATGAACATTTAAAGCCCCCCTCAGGACCAGAATCCCTAAACGTTTGCCCTGTGATATTTCCCGAAATTTGATCTGGCCAAGACTGTTCTCTGGATTCTTGGCCAATGAGTTGCGTAAAACGCGCCAACAGGTCCCTGAGTGGTTGCTTTTCTGGGCGCTGCAGTTTGCATCATGTTGTCAGGGTGCTTGACCAATGCTGGCGGTGAGTCAGTGTCACTTGGAGAGAGCGCAGCGGTGCACAGGCCAAAGGCACACATTCTGTATAGCGTATGTGCTAAGGGAAAGTCTGGCTGCGGAGCGAAGCAGGAGGACCGCTGAAGTCTGACTGAGGGGTATCATAATGTATTGTGTGTATGATAAGCATCATACAATGAATTGCTCAATAATGAAGAAGGAACTGTAATCAGAATTAAACCTTAAAGTTCAGGTGGAATTTAACTTTAAAAAAAACTCTATTACTGGACCAGCATTAGCCCCTGCCACGCCAGCTGGGGGGAGTCTTTCAAGGGCTCCCCTGAGCTGGCGTGGTGGGAGAAGGTGCTACATGTTCCTTATTGAAATTAAATGAGCCCTATTCTTGTGCTGGCGCCAGGCGGTCCTGCGCGGGAACGCGGCGCATTTAATAACAGTAGGGTTCTGCTGCTTTTTTATCGACAACCTATTGAGGTGATTACCACCCCTCTGCAGCGTGGGAGCGGGCGGTTTTAATGAGAATAAGGTGCTGATGCTTTTGCATCGGCACCCTATTGAGGTGATAATCACCCCTCTGCAGTGCGGGAGCGGGGGGTTTTAATGAGAATAAGGTGCTGATGCTTTGGCATCGGCACCCTATTGAGGTGATAATCACCCCTCTGCAGCGTGGGAGCGGGCGGTTTTAATGAGAATAAGGTGCTGATGCTTTTGCATCGGCACCCTATTCCACTAGTGAACTACCTGCTCCGGCGCATGGAGTTAAACAAATTGGTGCCCCACCATTGATATGGGGTGCGTGGGGGAATGGGGTCCATATCTTTCTTTCACTGCAGGGGGCACTGCCGCCGCTAATGCCTGCACTGCCTAACACCTAGATAGAAAAGCAAATCCCTCATTTCTGCCCCACCCTCCCCCCCAACCCAACTCCCTGTCAATAGTTCAGCTTAAAGTACAGGGTTCGAAACTGCTGGGAGCCGGGAGTTATTTAGCTCCCGCTTCTACCCTAGGAGAGCCTGGTGAGTATTTCCCAGGCCATGAGTATATTAGTTAACATGCTCGTACAGTGCCAGTTTGTTCATGGTCGTGATAAAGTTGACGATTTCCTTGTCAGCCAGGTCATTGACCCTAAGATTGAAATCACAGCCAATTAAAAAGAAGGCATGAAGGAGCTGAAGATCAGCTGCAAGCTCAAGGACCAGGGGGGCAATAGAGGACCAACAAGTGGATGCAGAGAGCAGAGGACATTGAAACCCGGACAAGCAGTGTCTCCATCTCAAGATTATGGTTCAATGGGAGCACGGTTACCGAAAAACGGGACTTAAAAATAATAGCCATACACACACACAACAACACGGGCTGCAGGGCAATCTAAGTGTAAGGTTTTAACATTTGGGGACAGCAATTGCACTAAAGCAGGGCCAGACGCATCATTCAGCCAAGTTTCAGTGACCCCTACACAATCAGCGCCATAATCCATCAACATATCGTGACAGGGAGTTGCATTCGCTACTAATGAGTGTGTATTGAAAAACAGGCATTTATATATACTTCACAGGCACACTGGCAGGCCTCTGTTGAGGAAAAATCTTGAGGAAATAGGATATTTGCAGGTGCAAGTTTGACCAGTTGTGTGCGGGAGAGGACATTAAGAAGAGGAGCGCCAGTCTCCTTCTAAAGATTATCACCAGGCTTACCGACCGCAGCCCGGACGGAGTTGCCTTTTGAGTGCTTTTGGCGGCTCTTGCGTCACATAAATGCCATAGAAGAGCTCACGTGACCTGCCGGGGCAGAGGACACAGAAAAAATACAGCTGTCAGCTTTAAAAGATAAATGGTGTGAGGTCACCAAACATCATAAAATACACAGTAAATATAGCCGCAGTCAGGGAAATTTGGGAGAGGGCACAGACAAGTAAAGTTAATTCACTCAATTAAAGTTGCACACACCCATAATATAATTATGCAAGCTGTTCTAAAACAATACAAGAAGCTCTTACTACAAGAGCATTCATGAGGATGCATTTATCAGCAATGCCATAAACCTTTTGACAGTAGACAGGCTAATAGCATGGATCCGCTAGGTGTGAGGTCAAGGTGGGTTGCAATACATGGTAGAACCCAGACATTATTTCATGATGTATGCATGCTATCCTAATACATTTCTTGAGTAATATGCTGCTTATCCTACCCTCAATCTGACGGTAGTTCTATGCTGGATTTGTGTGCACACCAGGCTGTGAGAAAGGAGGCCATGTGGGCTGTTCTGTGTTAGAGTACACTGCATGTTGTGTGGATAGAGTGTGCAGGGCGATCCACTGCAACAACGGCTGGCATCAAGTGTGTGTAAACGTGACTTGTTGGTGTTTTAATATGTCATGTGTGGGTTGAGTGTACATGGTGGGCTGCCACAACAATGGCCAGCATCCACCTGTAGGTGTAACTTGTTGGTGTTTTGATGTGGGTGAGACAGATGCATGTGAATGATGCTGTGATGATGGACATAGGCGTGGGGAGAGGGTTTCAGGATGACATGGGAATTAGCCAAGTTTTGAGGGTCTTTCTGAAGACCAGATAGTTGTCACTGCAGCGAATGTAGAGGGGAAAGAAGCTCCAGATGGAGGGGACTTGGACAGATAAAGATGATCCTTTCAATCTGGTGGTGCTGCAATGGGGGACAACGAGTAGTAGAGTTGAACCAGATCTGAGGTTTCTGGTGGGTTGATAGCGTGTGAGCTTATCCTGGAGGAATTCTGGTCCGGTGTTATGGAGGACATTGTGAGTGATGCAAATGGATATAAAGGTAGTCCGTCAGCCTATAGGGAGCAAGTGCAGTACTCTGAGTGTGGTGCTAATATGTTTTCTTGATGAGAGGGTAAAGAGGAGACGGACAGCAGAGTTTGGGATTCTTTGGAGCTTCCTGATCTGGTATGCCGGAGTGCCTAAGTAAAGGGAGTTTGCATAGTTTATGCAGGAGACGATGATAGCAAGTATTACCAAGACCCAGTGTGGGTAGGAGAGGTACATGAAGATTTGTCTAAGGATGCGTAGGTGGAAGAGGCAGGTACTGGACACAGAATCGATGTGGTGGGAGAGGGACAGAGTTGAGTCCAGCGTGTATCCGAGATTTTTTACAGAATTGGATGTTGCAAGAGTGGGTTCTAGAGAGAGTGGCCGGGGAATTGTTTGGGGAAGGAGAAGGATTTGCAGCATATTAGGATTTCAGTTTTGCCAGGGTTGAGGAGGAGGTGGTTGGCTGTCATCCAGTGGTTGATTTCGGAAAGGCAGGATGGCAGGTCTGGGACGGGGAAGGCTGGCATCTAAGGGATCTTGAGAATTATCTGGGTGTCATCTGCATAATTATAGCAGATATGGTTACGAGAGCGGTTGAGTGCAGAGAGTGGGCAGAAGTTATTTTGAAATCACTCCTTCCCTTTAAGCTTCAAAATATATAATTGGATCTCGTGCCACAACTCCTGCTAGTGTCAAGAACACAACCACCTTTTTTTCTGATGCCATGCATCAATGATGCTTCAAATCACGGTGTGCTGAAGCTGGTCCTGTGTCTCAAAGCTGAGGGGGATCATCAAAAGGCTGACACAGAGTTATGCTTTAAATACTGTTAGGGAGTACATCCAACACCCCCAATATGCACAGAAATACAAGTTCTGAAAGTCTGTTTAGCAGGCCAAAAACACACCAGCAATAGTGCGTCAGTGAGCAATGTTCCTGTGTATATGTAAGCTATAAGGTGCAGACTACATGTTCGTGAGTATACATACAAATCCCTAACGAGTATAACAACATTTAACACTAATTAGGAAACCATTAGGGGAACTAATAATGATATTTAATGACACGTAGGCTTTTATACTGATTTATTAAACAGCAAGTAAATGCGGCTTGAGACAAACTCAGTCATCTCAAAAACCTAAGAATCATCATGAATTAGCAGAAACTATCAGCCAGGTCCTTACAAAAAGCACAAACATACTAAGCTGTGACCTCCACAAGCAGGGATTAATGCCACATAGTGATTGGTCAAAACAGATAGGCTAACACATTCTCAAGCCCTGATTCTCGACAGTGAGGTTAGTCAAAGGCAAAAAAGAAGTAACAGGCTCTTGGCTAAGAGACAGACACTGCACACGGATTGGTTGAGACACAAGAACTCAGCCGAGTTCCCAGGCCTGTGTACAAAAGATATATTTTATTTTTTTAATTTTTTTTATTTGATTCAATTGTACAAACAATTTTTTCAAAGATAAAAATAAAGAAAAGTGCAATGTATCCGTAAAGATCCCCTTCAACCTTAGGTGTTTCAGAAATCCAGTCCAGGTTGTCCGTTATGACCAATTCCGATGTTACTGAAGCCCGTCCTATTGAGTTCCTTACATAACATGGTTGTACTAAGGCTCATTAACCAGTTTATATTATCAATCTTCTTTCCATTGCTTGTTTAATCCCTTACTAGGCTTCTCCATGTTCACGTTGTTGTGTTAACTCAAGTTTGTAAGACGCACTCAGACCTTTTCACCTAGGAAGTCTCCCCCCTCGATTGGGTTTATCACACGTTTAACAAGAGAAAAGTACCTGCAGATCCCTTTACGTTGTTAGCAGCTTAATATTTTCGAAGAAGGATGCCACCGCAATCACACTTTTGGTATTTTCTCCTTCGTTAAAGGCCTGCCACCAGTTATTCTCCGTTAAAGTGGTGAACGATTGCATTATTTTTCCTAGATAAACATATCTAGATGTCCTTGTACCTTCACATTCAAGTAGGAGATGTCGGCTGGTTTCTACTATCTCCGCCGATTTGCAGTATCTACATTAGTTGTGTGATGACCTTTTCCTTATGAATTGAATTTCATTATTTTGTAGTTGGTTTAGCCGAAATCTCAAATACGTTCTGGCCAACCTTTTATCAGTGAACTTTTTCAAGTAGCTTCTTGTGTCATATTGTTTTTTTGGGACCGTTGGAAAGTCTTTCATCAACTTGTATGATCACCCTATGTCCTCTGTCCTGATCCAGTCTGCTTCAAAGAGTTTTTTTGATGTCTTATCTGGATTTATTTCAAGTGTCTCTTCTGAGATATCTAGATCTTTCAATAAGCCCATATTTCTCAACTTCCAGTCTTTCAGAGCCTGGATCTTGTCAGTTGTCATCTCTTTATTCACCAGCTCCAGTGGTTTTGGGTTATTCTCCAAGTGGACTTTTCGATATAGCATTAGCATATTTCTCTCCTGAATCGCTTTCAGTGATACAAGACATAGTTCCCTCCTTAATAGTGGCATCGGAGTTGATTGTGCCAAGTTGAGGACTTTCTTCCAGAAATAGCTCTCCAGTTTAGTCCACAGTATTTATGGTACTAGGAACATTGCATCTGCTCCATAAAGAATTGAAGCTACCACCTTTGCTTTATAGAAGTTGATTACTGCCAATAGTGAGAATTTCCCATATTTTTTATCGATCATCCGTGCTTGCATGGTTAAAGTTTTTACCTTTGTCCATAGCAGATTTTGCATTGCAGTTTCAGCCCCACTGATGGACATCATGACTCCCAGGTATTTGAAGTCTTTTACTTTTTCCAATTTTAGCCCCTCCGCAAACCAGTTCTGTTTATTTTGGCTCTTCCATTTATTGCCTTCCCAGGCCATTATCTTGTTTTTTTCTGGATTCAGCTTTAGGTTGTTTCGCTTCAGGTATGCGATCAAATTCGTGAGCTGTTTTTGCAGACCTATTGGAGTGTTATCCAGCAAGATGATGTCGTCAGCATATAACAGGCGTGATATTTTTTCGCCAGCAATAGTTGGAGGGAAGCATCTTATTTCCTTCTCATGCTCCGCGTAATCAGCGATGTACGCATTATACAATGCAGGAGCCAGAGGGCATCCTTGCTTCACACCTCTGAAGGTAGGTATTTCCCTCGACAGTAATCCGTCTTGCCCAAGCCTTACTTTGATAGATGTGCACTGATACAGGGTCTGAATCGGGCCCATAATAGGAACAGGGCATTTCATGGCTTCCAGCTTTTCCCATAATATATCCCTGTTAACCTGGTCAAATGCCTGTACCAGGTCAACGAATGCCATATATACGGGTTTACCGGTCTGCATGGCCTTGGCTTTGATTGTTGTCAATGTCAGTATATTGGTCGATGTTCCTGCATTTTTTACGAATCCTGTCTGGAATGGATCGCCCCTGTTTACAGCTTTAAGCCAGGCTTGAAATGCTTCCAAGGCAAGCCTGCCATATATTTTCCCTATAACATCCAATAAGGATATAGGGCGGTAGTGGCATGGGTCCTCTCGATTTCCACGTTTAAAGATTTGGACTACTATAGCTTTTCTCCATGATGCTGGTATGTTTTGCTCCTGGTGGCAGTTCTTAAAGATGTTACTGATCAAGGGGGCCCATATCTCTGGATGCTGTTTTAGGTCACTATTTGTGATCCCATCACGACCCGGAGCCCTTGAATTGTTGAGTTTTTAAATTTTCGTTAGGATGTCTTCTTCCTTTGTTGTAATATTCCATGGAGACTCATTCACCCTTTTCCTTTTTTGCAAAAAAGCACTTTCCGTAACCGGTAGTGGTGCATATAAGTTGGAAAAATGGGACATCCAACTTGCTTCTCCCACGCTGTTTTGTAAAGCGATAGTACAGGACGTCATAGTGCCCTTTATTAGGGTCCAAAAATCTCTTGATTTTTTCCCACAAAGTATTTTTAACATTAATTCTGAGTCTGCCTTTTTTGTATTATCCAGGATTTGTAGTTCCTATTGGCGTTTTTCCAGCTTTCTTGCGCCAGTTGGGTACCGGATCTATTTGCTATCCATTTTAATTTTCGTAAGGTTCTTCTTCTTGTCACTAGTTCTTGATTATAGGCATGAAGGTGGTTCTTTGGAGTCTCCTTGATTTTTTAGCAGTCTTTATGTATTTTTTTAACAGTCCACCAGCTTCTCTGATTTTTTTTTCATATTGGCTTCTCCATCCATTATGCTAGAATACTTTTCAGAAATTTGCCTAATTGCGTTCTCCGTCAGTTTTAACCTGGAACCATTGCTGTTCACATCCAGGTCATGGTTAAGAAATTGCTGGGGTTTCTGTAAATTGACCCATCTTTTGTGCTGTAAATTATGGTCACTATTTAGGGTCCTTACCAATGCAAAACTGACCTTCATTCCCAACAACTCCTTCGACACAAATGTATGGTCTAATGTCCCTGATTGTTCCAGTCTTTGCCAGGAACGGATCTCCAAATTTTTATCTGATCGCAACCAGTGCAGGTTGTGCAGGGTGTTTAGTCAAATGGTCGACAGACAAATGGTCGACACAATTTGGTCGACAGGTCAAATGGTCAATTTTTTTTAAAATTTATATATATATTTTTTAGGTTTTCGTTAAGGGCAAAAAAAGGTTTTTTTAGCAAAAAAGGGGGTTGGAGGACCCCCCCAAAAAAAAAAATGTGAAAAAAAAAAACATTTGACCTGTCGTCCTTTTGGTGTCGACCATTTGACCTGTCGTCCTTTTGGTGTCGACCATTTGTCCTGTCGACCATTTATATTTGACCAAATGACCTAGAACCGTTGTGCAGGTCTCTTGATCCCAGAGTTTTTTCTAGGTTCTCACCTCTTTTCAGGATTGGTGCGGATTTTGGTAGGTGTGGGCGTTGGTTTCCAATATTCTTACACATTGCATTAAAATCTCCTGTAATTATTATGTGGTCGCAAAGTTGGGTTTCAGCGACTTCATCTAGAATGATGATGATGTTTTCCAGGCATAGCTCCTCCCCACTTCTTTCTGGATTCCAGTAGGTGTTAATTAGAAGTATATAATCTTCCTTTTCTATACTCCTAATGTCTGTGTATTTCCAGGATATTATTAGGACTTGAAATTGATCGGGAGAGGCCCTCTGTTCCATCACCCCCAAACCGCTGCCTGCTCTTATTGCTGTAAGTAGGCCGGCTGTAGGATGTCCCTTTAATCCCTGTTTTGCTGGTTTGTCAAATGTTAAGTATCCATCCATTTCCGGTTTCCGTGTTAACCATGTTTCCTGTAAACATAATAAATCCCATTGTCCCAGGTTAACGTCGCTCTTTGCAGTTAGGTGACTAAACCCTCGCGTGTTCCAAGAGGCCATATCTATAAAGAATTTTCCCCGTGTCACTAAGGAACAGGCATTTACAAGTTGGTCATCCTGCAAGGACCAGGTCGGCCTTTCTGATTGCTAGTTGTGTTTCTTTGTATGTATGTCAGTTGATTTCCATGACCAATTTGGCGGTGATCTCCTCAGAATTTCCATTGAGCGATTGAACATACCTTTTTTCCCCTTTTCTGGTCTGGTCTCCTTTCTTTCCTTATATGATGGTTCATCAGCCGAATCTGGGCTATATTTGTCCCTGGGAGAAGATCCTTCTCCTCGATGTCCTTTTGGACTTGTGCTTGTCTTCTCCTTAGAATTTTCTAAGTTTCTTCGTGGGTGTTCAGACCAATGGTTGCTCTTACGGGCCGAATCTTCTCTTCCCCTTGTTCCTTTTCGGTTTTCCTATTCATTTTCCTTGGATACTGGCCGCTTCTTATTTTGCTCGTATCCGCTATTCCCCCACCTTGTCTTTAGGTTTCCACTCTGGGATTTTCCAGGACTTTTGTTCGCAGTTTTATTTTTTCCATCCTCAGGTCTTGGAGCCTAAGTCTGTGATTCTCGTAGATCATATCCCAGGATATCAAAGTTTGATGCTTCTTGCTGGAGCATCGTTTTAATAACTTCTGACTTAATATGTAGATATGAACAGTCAGTTCTCCCTGTTTCACAAGGTTCTACCATCCATAAATCTCGATTTTGGATGTCTCGTAGCCTTGGAATCTGCTTGAATAGGCTGATGATTGTGTTCCTGTTTAAAATCAGGTCGTCTTTTGACCTTTTTTTTCGTTCCAGAAGAAATATACAGGCACTTTGTATTCTTAACGGATATGATTTGTTTTTGTTTGTGGAGATCTTATATTAGAATTTAGTTTTTTTGCCATTCCCTCCATTTCCTCTTTTTTACTAAAATTTATGTCAGTCTGAATCCCGACTGTAACATTTTTTAAAAGATTTACTTCCGGTAATAATCCTGTTGTCTGCGTTGTGACTGACGTTCTTGTTGTTGCCTTTGGTTCTATTAGGAGCCGAGGGGTCTGGATACTAATGTCAGATGTTTCAGGCCTAAGGGTCTCTGCCTCGTGTATTTGCAGTACCTGTGCTGTAGATGAGATAGATTTGCCACTACCTAGTCGCTGTATAACAGCCGGTTTCTTAAAATGCCATCTAACAGGCGCTTTGTTGGCTTTCTTCGCGTTCTGCCCACTGATGCACTCTCTCTCCTTATCTAGTGGGATATCATAGTCATCCATATGTACAACGCTGTTTAGTAAATCTGTGTGAGATATTTCTTCTTCTGTGTACTTTTCCTTTAAATCTCTAAGGCCATAGTAGCTTTTTATGTGATCAAGTTTAACAAAGTCACTTTATAGGCAGCCTTTTTTTTTGGCCTTTAAATTTTGGTTGGTTAATCAATGGTATTTTGCAGAACTGTTGTTTTTGAGATTTCTTTCCCTGCTTCAGGCTCCCACCCTTTCCACTTTTCATGGGTGTGATTTTCATTTTTAGTTGATCTGCCGACTTGCACTTTGTGGATTTGTCCTCCTTATCTGATCTTCTATGTATTTCGGACATCATTTCATCTCCCCCACTTAGATTTTTCTCTCCGGGCATCTTCTCAATTTTCGAATTTGTGTCTGTCGATTCGTCCATCTTATTGTTCAAAAGCTGGTGCAGGCGATCGTATAGGGCCGCGTTCGGGGTTCCAGCTATATCATCTGCATTTAAAGCTTCGTATGTCGGCATTATTTCTTCTAATGAATCGTCCATACTTATTGATGGTTTGCTTGGATTTCTTAACTTCCTAATTGGGTATTGCCTAGGTGTTGAATGCAATTCCACTATGATCTCCACGTTTTGGTTGGTAATCTGGCTTTGTTCCAGAAGTCTGTCAACCTTTGTGGGCGAGACCATTGCGTTGCATTTTTCCAAGGCTTTTTCTTCTGGTACTCGCAATTTCATTTGGCCTTATGCATGTATCTCAGCCACGGCACCCCCCCACCTCTTCCTCTGAGTGTATTTTTTGTCTTACTTCGTTCAGGCCTTCCCAACCGCTATCCTCATCAGGTGTTGGCGAGGCTCACCAGTCATCTCTACTCCTTGCTCCGCAATTATTTCGTCGGATGAAATGGTTGTTAGGGCTTCAGTTGCGAAATCATTGGTCACATCACTGTTCCGAGTGAATGCTGCATTATCAGCATTTTTCTCCATGCAGGGGTTTATTTAATCATTGACTTTATGTTCCACATGTATCTCCCCCATGTGGGCGTCACTTGGAACAGCGTCACATAGAACAGCTACTCCATATGTAGCCCTTTCCCTATCCCGCATCTGAGCTGATCCCACTCCGATGTTCCCCTTCAGAGCGCTTCTAAGTAAGGGCCCCGCATTCCCCAATCTCCCCCCTCCTTTTTCCAACAGGCCCGTTATGGCTTCAATCGACCTCGCAGGACAAAAGGTCTCCCCTCTCTTCGCAGCCGGCCATTTTATTTTGGTCTGCTGTGGGTCTCTCGTAAGGGCCTTCAAAAATCGGGACACCCTTTTAGATTTTACAGCTGATGTGTCTTTGATCTTCACAATTGGGCCTTGTACTGCCGCCGGTAGCATAGATAAGACAGCTGACACATGTATGGAATCGGAGGAGTGGGAAAGGGAGGGTGGAAAGTGGGAGGGTGACCAAGAGATCCTACCTTCCTCCATGTTCTCGCAGGGTGCTGCTTCTGAGGAAATAAGGCTTTCCCGGTGGCTTCTGACGTCTTCCATCTCGGGGACCAAATCTTCTGCCCCTCCCAGTCCCTCTTTTCCCTTTGAGTTCTTGCCTTCCAAGACCATGGGTATATCCATATCCGAGTGCGCGGCCGCTTCTGACTCCTCTCTAGGGCTGCGTCATTGAGTAGACAGAAAATTTAGCAGCTCTTTGGGCGAGGAGGGATTCATCCTCAGCCGCCCCAACCCACAGGGGGGTCCCTCACTCCCACAGCTCCAAACATACTCACAACATACTTTTCTTCCGCCCTTTTCACAATACCGGGCTTATCGCCGCAAGGGCGCTGCGGCAAGCTTTTTGTCCTTCTGTTAAATCACGTGATTGATCACGTGTCACGTGCCGCGCTGGATTCAAAACAGATTCAGCTGAGTAAGCTCAGCTGAGAGACTAGATGGTGTCCGTTAAAGGGACAGAGCCCAATAACTGTCTGTAGAATGTTGCTGCAGCTTGCTTCTCTCCCTAGTCGGCAGTTCACAGCTGTTGAACCACACGAGTGCCAACGAGCACACAGGAGAAAGCACAGGAGTCCGCAGCTCCACAGACTCACAACAGACTTTTCCTCCGCCCTTTTCACGACTCCGGGCTTATCCAAAAAGATATATAACAAATGATGTCCCTAGTCAGTGCATTGAAACGTAACTCAGTGAATGTCACAACAGGATGAAACAATGAGCAGTGAAAAGCATGTGTGTTAAGGAAGTACGATCAAGGATCAAGTACAACACTGCCCCCTGTAGGAAAAACCTCCCCGAAAGAGATCCAACCACCAAGACAGAAACCATGATAGACACTATTGCAAATAGAGTAGAATCGATTAGGCACTGACAGCCTTTTATGAAGATCTATGAACAACACTAACAACTCACACCATTCTGTTTTAGAAGTATATTCACATTATTTATGATGGAATGTTGAATGTATTTTGATTATTCCGCAGCCCAGGCTGTGAGTATTAAACTTTTGTTTTTCTCACATCTCGTGCATTCATTTTTGGCTCATTGGATGCATTTTTAATGTATGGATTGGGGACTTTCCTTACAATGCAGTTTGTTTTGATTATGTACAGGCTTGAGCAAATGATAACAAATAATACTGTTAAAAAAAAACAACCGACTATCAGCATTTTTCCAGCCTGTGGAGGTTTCTTGCTCCCTGCACCAACAACACACTAAGATAACACCTCCTTAGGTGTTGTCTGGCATGGTTCAACATTTCTCACAGGATAAGTTCTTCTTTGAGCTCAATATCACAAAGTCCAACAAATTCCACAGAATGAGTTCTCCTTCGATATTCACATAGTAGAGTCCTCCCTCTCTCCAATAGGCAGTCTCTCCTTGTAGTCCACAGTCACTACAGATCTCCATCCAGGACTACAGTCACTACAGATCTCCATCCAGGACTCTTCCCAGAAGGATCACCAGTTGTAGTCACTCATGGTCAATGGTTTTTAAAATGTTCTGGACACTTTGTCTTTGCCTCCTGCTTCTGAGGAATTGTATCATCTTCTTCTTTTCCTTGTTATTGTGGAAGACCTTTTCCAGGGTCCTTCTGACCCTTGTGCACCTGCACACTAGGCATCCCACGTTCTGGTGCTGGGGTTCAGTAAGGCTGAGGAACAACCAAAGGTTCCTTCAGGGATTTCATAACCTATTTTCTCTTTCCCTTGCTTGATCACTACCTTTCTGCCCAGGGAACTGGCTCTTCTCCCCGAAACACCAACCTCCACTACCTCCTCAATCATCTGCAATGATCAAATTCCTTTAGGGTCCTTGCTGCATCTTCATACCTCTGCCATTTCTACCCTTTGATCACTTCTCTTGTGTTTCCCTAGCTTAAAGTCTATGTCCCTCTGCTACCATTTCTTTACTTCTTTCTGGAGTGTGGCGCTTTACTTGGTTCCTTGAATCCCAACCTCACCTTCCTTCTTGATGATTCACACCAATCTTAATCCTGAGGGAGTCTCTATGAACTCTCCACCTTCTGTGTCTCCTCAGGTACCTCCTGGGTTCCTTCTCTTGCCACTCTATCACTGCTTTCCTTTGCACACGTTTCTGCCTTCCACCTGTCTTTACAATTCACCTCCTCTTTAGTGTTTTCTTCTCCTTCCTCCTCACTACTTCATATGTGAAAACAAAATCAAAATGTCGAGTGTCATGATGCCTACCTCTAAGGAGCCAGGCCGGGCCCAGCAACCCAAGAGGCAGACATCATTTTCCCCAGGGAAGTCTCAGCGGGCCCAAGTCGGGGCCCTTTGGACTCAGTCCTGGCGCCTTAGGCGCCAGGCTCATAGCGGACCCCAGTCCTGGCGCCTTAGGCGCCAGGCTCATAGAAGAGGATATGTGTTTAAGTGCTTGGGTGCACACTTACCTGATGCAGACCTTGCTGCTTCATCCAGGCCCTCTTGAGGCCTGAATGGGACTACTTAACCTGTAGGACTACTTCACCACCCGGGTGTGGTCGGGGAAGGATACATACCTGATTGGTGGAAGGATACATACCAGGAACTTCTTCCAAGGCTATTTAAACCCCACCCGAACAGCCACACATGCTTCGCGTTGTTCTGCACCTAGCAGCTGGACGCTCACCGTGTCAGCTCCTGCATCCTGACTTCAGCCACGCCTGCCAGCACCCTGGAACACCTGCAAGGGGAGAAAGGAAGAGAATAGGAGAAGAAAAGCCCTTACCTGATAAATCTGCATCCCGGAGTCATTTCTCCAACGGCCCTGAAAAGGAAGACATCATTTTAAAGGCATTTCGTTTCGATCGCTGCAGCGCTGCATTTTACTCACCTTTTCAAGGTGCTTCCATCTTCAGCAGCGATCTTCCGGATTCAGCTACGCCCCGGCGCCTAGAGGAAAAAAGACAAGAACAAAGGTGAGAGGGAGAAAAGGAATAAGGAAAGCTCAGTTTCCTTTTAAGTCTTACCTGTTGGATTATTCCCA
This sequence comes from Ambystoma mexicanum, assembly GCF_040938575.1. Classification (NCBI taxonomy): domain Eukaryota; kingdom Metazoa; phylum Chordata; class Amphibia; order Caudata; family Ambystomatidae; genus Ambystoma; species Ambystoma mexicanum. The sequence continues at coordinate 1,181,390,728 of NC_090927.1, forward strand.
CTGCATTTCGGGTCCTGCCGCTTCCTGGCACCTCCGGACCCCGGCCCCTATGGGGAAAAAAGACAAACACATTGAATGAGCGAATGCAAAGACATTACCTGAGCGCTCATCCAGAACTGTTTCACTTCGGGTCGGCGCCATATCTCCGGCACTCCGAACCCCGGCCCCTAAGGGGAAAAAGACATAAGCATTAGCGCTTGCTGCAATTAGACAACGAACATTATTATTAAGCTTGAACTTTTGAACAGAACTTTTACAGCGCCTTATCTGAACAGTCAAGCTTACCTGAACTCCCATCAATCCTCAATCCAGTGAAGTAACTGGGTTTCAACGCGCCCCTGCATCAGAAGCAGGATGGAGAGCTCATCCTCCCAAACCCTAAGGTGAGGCTTCACGGGGAATCGTGGAGGAGGTATCGTGGAGGGTTGGAAGGGAGTGGGAGGCTTGAGCATTGTTCCACAGTTGGTAATACTCCCTTTTCACATACAGGAGGGTATCCAACGAGCCAGGGAAGCCAGAATAGAGGGGCCCTTCCTGTCCATCTTCAGAGTTCTGCGCCTTCGACGCCGCGCCTCCGTGGGAACCAGGTGAGCGTTACAGAACGCGAAGCCTTACCACAATTTCCCACCTGGGCGCTATGGAGACTTCCGAGACAGATCAGCTGGCCCATCTTTTAGGGGAATTACGGGCAGAAGTGCACTCAGCCCGCCAGGAGACTAATGCTCTCAGAAGGGAACTAATCCTATCCAAGGAAAGAACTGATGATCTGGCCAAAAGGTTATTGCAGGGCCAGGCAGAGCACACTCCTTTACCTGTTTCCGGAGATATTTCTACAACAATGGGTTCGAATAACCTGGTACAAATCAATCTACCTGGACACATGCCTTTGGCCCCGCCGGAACGTTTTGCGGGGGATCCCAAGAAATATGCCGTTTTTATGAACCAATGCCGTTTACACTTTTTATGCAGGCCCGGGGAGTTCCCCAACGACCAGACCAAAGTAGCCTTTGTACTATCTTACCTCAGTGGCTGTGCTGCCGATTGGTCTATTCCATTGGTAAATCAGGATGATCCCATTCTCCGGGATTTCCAGGGCTTCCAGGCCAGCATGGAAAGATTGTTCGCTCGACACTCGCAGGGACAGGCCCTTGACAACGAACTGCTATCCTTACGACAAGGTAATCAGGATCTTTTGTCCTATATCGCCACCTTTAATAGACTAGTTGTGGAAACCGTATGGCCTGAAAACAAAAGGATCACATTGTTTCATCGAGGCCTGCGCGGAGAGCTTAAAGATGTTATAGCTCAGATAGTAGATCCACCCCAGGCCTGCGCAGACTACATAGACTTAGTGGTTCAACTTGATCACAGACTTCAAAATAGAAAAGCAGATCGGCTCAAGTATGAAACCAGAGTACCTATCAAGACCCACGTTGACTCCAAGAGTACTGACGTTTCCGAACCTATGCAAATTGGCAGTGTTAAAGGACCATTAACGCAGAAGGAACGAGAGAGAAGGCGACAAATGCAACTTTGTCTGTATTGCGGAACTTCCGGTCACTTTCTTCAATGTTGTCCAGTTAAACCACCCAAGAAGGTGGTTGGAGCCACTGATAACGAGTTATTGACACCTGGTTCGGGAAACGACCTAGCCCGACAAGCGTAGGGGTCCGCTTGCCGAGCTTGAAAACAAACTCTTTGACCTCGCATTTTGTCATGCCAATGCTGCTTGTGAACCCAAAACAGCCTCAGCAGTTGCATGCTATAAAAGCATACATAGACAGTGGAGCTATTGGAAATTACATAGACCGTGAATTGGCTTCCAGGATTAAGCTTCCTCTCCGCCCGAAAGTAACCCAAGATGTAATTACTACAGTTGATGGAACCGAAATAGCCTCAGGGCCTGTAACGCATTCCACAGTTGAAATCACTCTGGTGGGTCAGGACGGACATTGGGAAGCAATCGTGTTTGATGTGATCAAGGCCCCACAATTTCAAGTATCTCTTGGAATCCCTTGGTTAGAAACACATAATCCGAGAATAGACTGGCGAGCAAAGAAGATAACTTTTCCTGATTGTGAACCAACCTGTTACCCAAGGAATCCAGCTATGGGTCTAGCCTCTGTAACTTCCACCCCTGTACAGCTACCATCTGAATACCAAGAATTCCAAGACGTTTTTCAGAAAGAGCAGGCTAACACCTTACCTCCCCATCGATCTTACGATTGCCAAATCGACTTGGTACCCAATGCACAACTACCTTGTAGTAGGATTTATGCTCTTACTGAACCTGAGAACCTGCATTTGCGCCAGTATTGGGATCAATACCTGGCCAATGGTTTCATTCGCCCATCAAAGTCACCAGTCTCTTCCGCTTTGTTCTTCGTACCTAAAAAGGAAGGAGACCTTAGGGCCTGTATTGACTACCGCGCCCTAAATCAGATAACGATTAAGAATCGTTACCCTTTGCCCCTGATACCTGAGCTTATCGACCAAGTAAAAGATGCTCGTGTGTACACCAAGCTAGATCTCCGAGGAGCTTACCACCTGGTACGTATAAAAGAGGGCGATGAGTGGAAGACTGCATTCCGCACCAAATTTGGGCTCTTCGAATATCAAGTAATGCCCTTCGGTTTGTGCAACGCACCTGCCGCCTTTCAGTACTTCATGAATGATGTTCTTCGGGAACTTATCGATGTTTGTGTCATCGTTTATATTGACGACATCCTGGTGTATTCCTCCTCAGAATCTGAAAACAGAAACCATGTTAGGGCAGTTCTTGAGAAATTGCGCCAGCAAAAATTATTTGCCAAGCTCGAAAAATGCGTTTTTCATACCACAGAAGTGGAGTTTCTCGGATTCATCCTGACACCTCAAGGAATCCGAATGGACTCGCGGAAAGTGGACGCCATTCTCAAATGGCCATCTCCTAGCTCTGTGAAGGGAGTGCAAAGCATGCTTGGCTTTGCCAATTTCTATCGAAGGTTCATCCCGGAATTTTCTCGAACTGTTCAACCCATCACAGCTCTCCTAAAGAAAAACAAACGCTTTGAATGGACTCTTGAGGCTGAACAAGCCTTTCAGGACCTGAAAACCAAATTCACCTCTGCACCTGTATTGAAGCACCCGCGCCCAGATCTCCCTTACATCGTGGAAACCGATGCATCCAGTTCGGCCATGGGAGCTGTCCTGTCGCAAAGAGACCCAGAAACTAACCAACTACACCCTGTAGCCTTTTGGTCCAGAAAATTCTCTCCACCTGAACTCAATTACGCAATTACCGACAAAGAACTACTGGCTATTAAATCAGCTTTCAAGGCTTGGCGTCACTATCTTCTCGGTGCAAGACACACCATCACCGTAATTACGGACCACAGAAATTTGCAGTATTTAAAGACGGCCAAAGCTCAATCTTCGCGACAACTCTGATGGGCTTTATTCTTTGCGGAATTTGATTTTGTAATTACCTATCGCCCTGGCTGCAAGAATGGAAAGGCAGATGCCTTATCCCGGATAGGCATGGAAGAACCCAATTCGAGTTTAGAACCTGTGCCAATCATACCGGAACAAAGAATTCTGGGCTTGACGTCATTGCAAACCATTGAGGACATCCAAGCTCAAGTAAAACTGCTTTTTGACTCTTCTGCCTTACTGGAATGGAGTCAAAAGGGTCCTCACTACACCGTTAAGGATGATTTACCCTACTTCCAAGAGCGGTTATTTCTGCCAAGTAAAGAATTGCAGGAACTTGTCATTACCCGTCATCATGAATCATTAATGGAAGGACACCCCGGTATCGCGAAAACTGAAGAAAAGATCAAACGCCACTTCTGGTGGCCTTCTTGGAGAAAAGACATAAAGTCATTTGTGTTGTCTTGCGGAATCTGTGCCCAAAATAAGAGTCAAAAGAAAAGGCCAGCCGGCCTACTTCAACCTTTGGACATTCCACCAGCACCTTGGCACACCTTGTCAATGGACTTTATAACTGACGTGCCTCCTTGTGGTGGTTACAACACGATTTTCGTAATAGTGGATCAATTCTCCAAAATGGCCCATTTTATCCCTTTAAAAGGATTGCCATCAGCTTCCACCTTGGCCAAGGAATTTATGGAAAATATAGTGCGGTTACATGGTTTCCCTTCCATATTAGTCTCAGATCGTGGAAGTCAATTTATCTCCCACTTTTGGAAGAAATGTTGCCAACTAGCACAAATAGACATGCGGTTATCCACCAGCCACCACCCCCAGACCGACGGACAAACCGAGAGAACCAATCAGACTCTCGAGCAATATCTGCGGTGCATGTTACACCAATCCGAGTTGAATTGGAAGGACATCCTTTGGATTGCAGAATGTGCATACAACAATTCAGTGCATTCTGGAACCGGACAGACTCCTTTTTATACCCTGTATGGTCACCATCCTCGGACCTCTGACCTAGATCCACCTCTGACCCTGGAGATGCCTGCAGTAAATCACCTACATTCCACAATAACCCAAGCCTTCAAAGAAGCTACAACCCACTTACAGCAAGCCAAGAAAAAGTATAAAGAAAACGCTGATTTGCACCGAAGTAAAACTCCTCCTTACCAAGTAGGAGATCAGCTATGGCTAGCAACTAAACATCTACCCCTCAAGGGCCAGCAAACTTTTAATCCCAGATTCATTGGGCCTTACCCCATCAAAGCAATTATCAACCCAGTGGCCTTTAAACTCGATTTACCATCCAACATGCGGATTCATCCCGTTTTTCACGCGTCTCTTCTAAAACCAGTACAACCTGGAACCAGACTGTCTGAGCCCCCAGGCCCTGTCCAAATTGATGGAGAATTAGAATTCGAAGTGAAAGACATTTTAGATTCCAAGATAGTTAAGTCGAAACTCTTCTATCTTGTTGATTGGAACGGATATGGACCTCAGGAAAGATCTTGGGAACCCAGTAACTATGTTCACGCACCACGATTAATTCAAAGATTCCATCGAAGATTCCCGCACAAACCAAAACCCCCGGAGGAAAAGACCTTGGGAGGGGCCTTGAGGGGGGGTACTGTCATGATGCCTACCTCTAAGGAGCCAGGCCGGGCCCAGCAACCCCAGAGGCAGACATCATTTTCCCCAGGGAAGTCTCAGCGGGCCCAAGTCGGGGCCCTTTGGACTCAGTCCTGGCGCCTTAGGCGCCAGGCTCATAGAAGAGGATATGTGTTTAAGTGCTTGGGTGCACACTTACCTGATGCAGACCTTGCTGCTTCATCCAGGCCCTCTTGAGGCCTGAATGGGACTACTTAACCTGTAGGACTACTTCCCCACCCGAGTGTGGTCGGGGAAGGATACATACCTGATTGGTGGAAGGATACATACCAGGAACTTCTTCCAAGGCTATTTAAACCCCACCCGAACAGCCACACATGCTTCGCGTTGTTCTGCACCTAGCAGCTGGACGCTCACCGTGTCAGCTCCTGCATCCTGACTTCAGCCACGCCTGCCAGCACCCTGGAACACCTGCAAGGGGAGAAAGGAAGAGAATAGGAGAAGAAAAGCCCTTACCTGATAAATCTGCATCCCGGAGTCATTTCTCCAACGGCCCTGAAAAGGAAGACATCATTTTAAAGGCATTTCGTTTCGATCGCTGCAGCGCTGCATTTTACTCACCTTTGCAAGGCGCTTCCATCTTCAGCAGCGATCTTCCGGATTCAGCTACGCCCCGGCGCCTAGAGGAAAAAAGACAAGAACAAAGGTGAGAGGGAGAAAAGGAATAAGGAAAGCTCAGTTTCCTTTTAAGTCTTACCTGTTGGATTATTCCCACTGCATTTCGGGTCCTGCCGCTTCCTGGCATCTCCGGACCCCGGCCCCTATGGGGAAAAAAGACAAAAACATTGAATGAGCGAATGCAAAGACATTACCTGAGCGCTCATCCAGAACTGTTTCACTTCGGGTCGGCGCCATATCTCCGGCACTCCGAACCCCGGCCTCTAAGGGGAAAAAGACATAAGCATTAGCTCTTGCTGCAATTAGACAACGAACATTATTATTAAGCTTGAACTTTTGAACAGAACTTTTACAGCGCCTTACCTGAACAGTCAAGCTTACCTGAACTCCCATCAATCCTCAATCCAGTGAAGTAACTGGGTTTCAACGCGCCCCTGCATCAGAAGCAGGATGGAGAGCTCATCCTTCCAAACCCTAAGGTGAGGCTTCACGGGGAATCGTGGAGGAGGTATCGTGGAGGGTTGGAAGGGAGTGGGAGGCTTGAGCATTGTTCCACAGTTGGTAATACTCCCTTTTCACATACAGGAGGGTATCCAACGAGCCAGGGAAGCCAGAATAGAGGGGCCCTTCCGTCCATCTTCAGAGTTCTGTGCCTTCGACGCCGCGCCTCCGTGGGAACCAGGTGAGCGTTACATCGAGGCTGAGTACCCCAAAAGGAAATGGGTTACAAAGGAACATACAAAGTACTTTATTTTATACTGAATCCAGTTACGAAGAACAGAGCAAAATCAGATAGCTATCGGCCCTCAGTGCAACACAACAAACTGCAGCGTGGTTCAATGTGTTCAGTGAGAGACGCTGTACATTAGAATGCATTGATCTTTTATACTCTTCATGAGCACGATGTCCAGCCCTACTTCGGGTTAACATTCCGCTAATACATGACTGATCTAGGGTTCATGCTGAGTTTCGCACATCCACATGTAACTGGTTTGCTTTTAGTACATATATCAACAAGCCTATACGGCATCTGTGTATTCTGGGATTTCCCATGCAGGTCTTCTCAAACATTAATACAATGTAGTTAAACAGGTGTTCTACATTCAGTATTTGAATACATTGTTCTTAACATATGCTCGTGGATTAGTTTCATTGCACGAGTAATCCTTTACACACAGGTTAACGAAGGACAAGGTCTCAGTTCACGACCTCAACAAGTGGCCTGCAGGCAAGTTACATATTAGCTACATACAGAGGTCAAGACAGCCATGTTGTATTTCGGAATGACATTGTCCACCATTTTAACTCACAGGGTGACTTTACAAAGCAAACCTAAAATGACGGATTGACCTAAAATGGTGGCTTACATTGATTTTAAGCTTAGGACCTTGCAACACAGGTTTCTTCGCAAGCGACTTATAAGCAGCTTGGCATAGGCCAATATACATATGTTTATTGCGATAGGAGGCACGATATAATTTCTCATTTGACAAACCCTCCTTTTGGCCTATGCCAAGTGCTAAAACTACTTTAGATCTCCTTGCAAATAACTCCATGCATCATCGTCCATGCACCCTGAATCACTGTCGGAAATATCTATTGCCATTAGGTAATTCGCTAAAATTTCTTTCAACACATATTCTTTGGAAGTTTTATCTGGGGCATACACTTTATGTCCTATCGTACCTATTGCTTGTGTGCAACATCCCCCTAGCATCGAACATATACTAGGTAGACACTGAATACAGCAACAAAGAAACAACAGGATTCCCAAAATAATCAGCAAGACCGAAAGTACTTTCCAGCCACAAGATCTCAAGAAGTCCCAGAACCAAGTGCTAAGATCCCAGTTTCCCTCGGGAACATGCACTTCTGAACTAAGGACGTGCAGATTCTGTATTGCCTTGAAGATAGTTGGGGAGGAATCTGGCACAAAAACACAGCAAGCGGACTCCACTAATTTACACACTCCATCACGTTCAGCCAGAATGACATCTAATGCCATCCGGTTTTGAAGTGCTACTAGTCTTCTCGCCTTCTGTTCTAATGTCATATTATAGAGTATGTCCGTGGTCCGGTTGATGGTTCTCTCCAGTAGTCTTGCTAGTCTTCTGATATCTTCGGAATTCGCTATCTGCCCCCAGAATGGCACAACTGATTTTGCTATATCTCCCAAGATTTGTGCTGGAGTGTCACCATTCTCGTCCCGCCCTGGACGAACCTTCGAAACTTCTATTGTACTAGCTATAAACACCCCAGGTAAAAGGATCCCTAAATAACAGGTTCCCTGCCAATCCCTGGGCAACCATGGGAATGCTACATTACCGCAGACAAAATAGACAGGTTTGCTTATATACAAAGGTCTGTTTTCCCCTGTCAAATTTGCAACGTTGGCACAACCTAGAAAATCTCCCATTGACTGAGTTCCATTCCTCTTTATGCAAAAAGAAACTGAATTGGGGCTGTGATTAACAGTGTAAGAAGGAGGCATGGCATCCTTATTTCCTATCGGAGCCATTTTAAAGGAAATCAAAGATTGAAAAGGATGAGACAGTCTATCAGAAGGCCTAATAGAAGCAACGTTAGGTTTACTCCTATTTGCGAAAAATTAGCATCCCAGGGGAGTCATAACACGTTTCTCAAAACTATTCAAATTAGTGCCTTCAAAGTTCCCTGAGATGCTATCATTCTAACAGCCAAAGAACAGTGCTCTAAGAGAAGCATAACAAGCAGTTGTCAAAGGTAAAGGATGAATATACCAACCTAGCCCCTTATCCCCGTGTTGCGGTAAACGTGAACAGACCCAACAGTTAGACTTATTAAAAATGGCATGCGTGGCATTCGTGATAAGTACCAGAGTATTATTGTGGTACCATTGTCTATGCTGAGAGTCCCTAGGGGACAGAGTATGCAAATGTACAAAGGGAGTAGGAACAGTAGGTACATTTTCAGTGGGCAACAAGGATTGTAAAGGATGCATTTCCTCAAGTTACCACAATCCTAAGACAGTGACTATTAAAAACCCAAATATCATTATAAAAACACAGTAATACGTTTTCGGGGCCCAGGCATATTGTCCATTGTCCCGATTGGTCACCCAATCATTTACAAGTCCCATTTGAGCGGTAGCGGTGGCAGGCATTGTAGTCTTCAAACGGAAACCCCAATGTTCGTTGCTGGCGACCTCCCGGCCGCGCGACTTCTTAGTCCTTCCACAACACTAGCCAACAGAATCCCCTTTCTCAAATTTGGGCAAAAACAAGCCCTCAATGATCCTTTCCTTCTTCGAATGCACAGATGAACCATGCTGTAAGTCTATCAGATGCACAGCAAAACCGTGCCCTAAGTCTATTTTCTTGGACGCAGATTGTACCTTGCTTTTCCTGGTACTGATTGATCAGGAAACAATGTGTCGTCACTTCCCGTTGGGAGCAACGTATCAGAGGCAAGTGAAGATGCCGAATTTGGAACAGCAGTTTCCGGATGTAAATCTTTCAGAGAGTGTGGAGACAAAATGGCTGTTTCCCCAAGCCCCACGGGCTCAGAAAGATTCTCCGACACACTCTCGGCGCTATTTACTGCTTTGGGATTGTTGGTTGCAGCATTAGCGAGGGGTTCTGTTTCTTCTGTAACGTGTGGCACAGGGTGAGGAAGTTTCTTGACATGGGACGCGTGGATCCAGTTCTTTCTTCCAGAGACCCGCACTGCTGTTTGGGTGACCAACAGGACCTGGAATGGGCCACGCCAGCGAGGTGCAAGGCAGGAAGAGCGCTCAAATGCCTTGATGAACACCCAACTTCCAGGCCGTATTCTGTGGCCCGGGCCCTCTTTACGCACAGGTAAAGCCTCTCGTACCTGGTGATGAATCAAATACAAGTTTTTAGTCAACTGGCTGCAATAATCTGAAAGTAATACATTTTCAACATTTCTTAACGCATTATATTTAGGAAGGTTCCAAATATTGGCAGGTCTCCCCATTACCACCTCAAATGGAGAGAGCCCAGTCTTAGTTTGAGGGGTTGTACGCATGGATAATAGCACGATCGGTAAGGCGTCCGGCCATTTTAATTTAGTGCCGGCACACGTTTTAACAAGCTTGTTCTTGATGATACCATTGTATGTTTCTACTAGTCCGGCGCTCTGAGCATGTCTGGCTGAATGGAACCATTTGTCGATCTGTAATGCCGCACATAGCTGCAGAATTACAGCAGCGACAAAATGTGGACCATTGTTCGACCAGATGACTCTTGGTAGCCCGAACCGTGGAAAATATTCCCTTAACATGCTTTTCGCAGTAGTCATGGCTGTAGAATCTTTAACAGGGAAAGCCTCAACCCATTTACTAAAAGCACAGATGACCACCAAAACATATTTCTTATTGTTACATCGCTCCATTTCAATCAAATCAAAGTGGATAACTTCAAAGGGGATTGAGGGTGGCACGAAACTTTCCTTTGGAGTTGCTGTCCCCTTTCCCACATTGTGTTGTAGGCAAATCATACAATCCTGGACATAGCGCTTGGCAATTTTTGAAATTTTGTCATTTGCCCAAACTTTTTCTAACATCTTTGTCATCTTCTGGGCACATACATGCGTAGGACCATGGGCCATGATGACCATCATCATTATATACGCGTCAGGGAGTAGCCATTTCCCTTCAGCTATACCCACCCAACACCCGTCCTCATCAAGTTTCCCCAAGCCTTCAGCCCACCTCTTGGATTCTTCTAACGTAGCATCAGCTTGGATATCTGTCATGAGCTTGGGTCATGCCCCCAGATTAGCCTCTAAGAATTCGTGGACCACGGCTTATCATGCTTGGTCTGTAACAAGGAAAGAACCATGTTTAAGCTATATGGCAAAAGACACTTCCTCATTACCTAAGATGGCGGCCTAGTGGTTCCATAGGAAGTGATAGTTATGGTCTAGTGCTTCACACTCGCAGCATATATAAGCCCTTCCCTCACCTGCTCCTCGCTTCGCGTCGTCTGCTTGGCAGTGTACGCTTACCGCAGCACCAGTTCCAGTCACAGTTTTTCCTCAGCCCATTCTTGTAATCTCCTGACCGTGGTTCCATAGTTTTCCTCTGAAGTTAGCCGTGTATATTCCCGAGATTTCCACAGTATTCCATGGTGTCTGGTTTTAGTCAGCATTCTCGGAAGTTTCCTTCACGTTTGCCTCAGCACTGTTGCCGCGCTCATTCCTGTCAGTGGAACATGTTGTGAATCTCCCTCAGCAGTTTGAAGCCTGTTGTCTCGTCAACCAGCATTTATCGCAAGTATTGGCTGTTAATGTTGTTGCGCCCTTGTTTTCGCGTGCATTTCCAGTCATCTGAGTTACATTGTTTTTTGTGGCAGCTGTAATAAGTTGGTTCCCTGTCAGTCAGCCTTTTACACTCGCTATGTAGTACTGCAATTCGGTGACAAAGTTTTGAGTTGTCATATCTTGGGTGTTACAATTTCTTCCAGTCAGCAAAACTTACTGGGGTCATATTGTTAGCGGTTGGAAGTCTTTGCCATTAGTTAGCATACACCACAATACGCACAAAGCTAGAGTTTTATGTAAAAAAGGACGATACAATTTCTCAGCAGTTAACATTGTTCTGGTCATTGTTCACACGCACATATAGTTGTTCCTCATTTGTTGGGTTTGGTATGACTAGGTGTTCATGCACGTCAATTGTTAATGGAACAGCTTAATTGTGCTATTCTTGCCAGGGATAGTTTCTAGCTCCTTCTCTATCCCTATTACCTCTCCCTCGTATATCACGCACTCTAGCGATCCTTCCTTCCCTCAGAAAATTACATTTCATCTCATTTCTTCAGAACAAGCGCCCCTATGTAGAAGCAGGATGGAGAGCTCACCAACAAATAACTACAGGTAATGCCCCCTTAAGAGTTAGTTAGCTAATTACTGAATGGGTGTATTAGACTAGCATATTAAGGATTGCTGAATGTTTCTTCTTAGATAACCAGACTACATAGATTAACGACACACACTAAGAATAGTACAAACAGAATTTCCAGAGAAGTGCTCCCGCAGAGTTTATGAGGTAAGCGTTACAATATCCTGTTCAGACCCAACACCCTCATCCATTGCATAAGCATTTACAGTCTTCCTTGAAACATACATCTCCATAAGGGGATTGGTATGAGTTTGTCTAGCTATCTGATCAGCGAAAGCATTCCCTTTCCCTATGTCATCTGTAATATTTCGATGTGCTGCACATTTCAAAACAGCTTACTGAGTAGGGAGCGCAAGCGCTGAGAGTAGTTGTACTATTAGGGAGCCATGTTGGATTTTAGTGCCATATGAAGTTAGGAACCCTCTCTCCGACCAAAGTCTCCCCAATTTGTGAACCACCCAAAAGGCATACTGACTATCAGTATTTATGTTTACTGCAAGCCCTTCGGAAAGTTCACAAGCTCGGGTCAATGCTATAATCTCTGCGGCCTGCGCAGAGTTATGCGTGATTCTCTTGGTTTCCACGAGCGTGCTTAATGTGGTGATTGCATAAGCAGCTGTGGATGTACCATCCAGAAGTTTGAAACAGGAGCCATCACAGAACAGCTCTCCTTGCGGATTATCCAAAGGAGTGTCTTTCAAATCAATTCTACCTTTTGTTTCTTGTTCGGTAGTATACAAACAATCATGTGACTCTTCATCGCCGCAAGTAGTATCTTGCGGGAAAGGTAGGAGTTCAGCCGGATTAAGAACACAACACCTCTTAATTTGAATGTGAGGAGCAAACAAGATCAATTCATATCTTGTCAACCATGTAGAAGTGAGGTGTTGCGTTAGGGTTCGGTTCAGTAGAACATTTACAGAGTGAGGCACAATCAGGGTTAGATCATGGCCTAGGACCATTCCCTCACTCTGTTTTACAGACGCAGCAGCAGCAGCGACAGCTCGCAAACATCTTGGCAAAGCGCATGCTACAGGATCAAGGGTGGAAGAAAAGTAACCACACGGCCTATTCTTCCCTCCATGTTCCTGCGTTAATACAGCCAAAGCACATCCATCACATTCATGCACAAACAACACAAAGGCCTTTTCATAGTTTGGTGTGCCCAAAACTGGTGCAGAGCATAATGCTGTCTTAAGCAAGTTAAACGATTGCTGGTGTTCCGCGTTCCACGGCAATGGCGAAGAAATGCCCTTCTTTGTCAAAGCCAACCTCGGTTTGATCACTAGTGAAAAATGTGGGATCCACAACCTACAGTAAGCAGCCATACCTATCAAGGCTCTAACTTCCTTCTGTGTATTTGGGACAGACATGCCAGAAATGTGTTTTATTCTTTCAGGTGTCAATCTTCTTCCCTCCTTTGACAGGAGATAGCCTAAATAGGCGATCTCCTGGCAACAATATTGAAACTTTTTAAGCGAAGCTTTGTGACCATGCTTAGCTAGATGGATAGGCAATAACACAGTGCCCTCCTTACAGGCGCTCTCAGAGTCAGCAGCTAAAAGCAAGTCATCAACATACTGAAGCGATGTACAAGTAGAGGGCAATTCAAGGGTATCAAGCTGTTCTTTCAAAGTCCTACTATAGATACTAGGACTCTCTATGTACCCTTGAGGTGCATGAGTAAATGTGAACGAGCGTCCCCCTAAGGTGAACACGAACAAGTATCTACTATCCCTCTGTATAGGAATACTAAAGAAAGCATTCTTTAGATCCACAACACTAAAGTAAGCAGCTGTAGCTGGAATCATGGTTAAAATTGTTGTTACGTCAGGCACAATTGGAAATTGTGGAGCGAGGACTTTATTAATGGCACGTAAATCAATTATGAAACAGAATGGTATTGCATTATCGCCTTTTTTGTACACTGGCAAAATCGGACTATTGCACAAACTTCCTGAAATTTCTTCAATCACCCCGCAATGCACAAAATCGGAAACAATGCATTTCAGAGCTCGCTCGCCCTGAACTGAAATATTATACTGGAGAATGCGTGGCAGCTCAATTCCGTGTTTCAAAACTATCATAACAGGTTCAATCTGTAAAACACTGACATCATTGTCGTCAACAGCCCATAAACTCTCTTGTACATTAATGAATTCTGGCGGCAAAGCTCTAGTCAAGAATTGCGAGACAGAAGATTGCTGTGGTGAAATCGTCAAGCGCACTCCATCAAAAGAACAATACATCACTGCATTTAGTTCTTTTAGCAGATTCAACCCCAGCAAGTTCTCTCCACAATTGGAAGTCAACAGAAATGGACAGTGCTCCGTAAAGGGACCCAAAGAAATGGGTACCGGTGAAGAAACCGGACAAACAACTGGCGTGCCAGAAAACCCTACAGAAACATTGGTTTGCCCTGACAGTGGAATGTTTGGAACCCGTGAATGATCAATGGAACACTTCTGTGCTCCAGTATCTATCAAAAACTGATGTTTGCTATTTCTCACCACCATTTCAACATAGGGACCTTTCTGATTGACGGGAATAGGTGTAGGTTCCAAACCCTGCTTCGGGCAATCCAAACAAAACAGAATGTCATCAAAAGGAAGCTCTTCAGATAAATATGCAGCAGAAGGATGATAAAATATGTTCCTAGTATCCACACTCGGAGTCTGATTATCCTGTGAAAAAGTTTGCTGAGGATCCTGTGTAAACTGACCTCTACCAGGGCCCCCTCCACCCGGGCGACCTCTGGATCGTCTACCCATATTTCCAAATGTGTTGTTCGACCTTTGTCGAAGGACGGGGCATTCTGCACGCCAATGACCCTCTTGATGACGATAGGCGCACTGGTTAATGTTCACAGGACCCAAGGGCACATTTCCTTGCGGGACATACTGACCTCTAATCTGAGAACTACCCCCTCTGGGGCCTCTAACAATGTGCTGTAATAGCAATTTAGTCTTCAAATCACCTTTTCGTTTTTCAACTCTATCTTTTTCATTATTGACACGATTCTCGTAGTACTGAGCCATGTGCAGTACTTCTGATTGGGACTTCGCCTGCCAAGCGCTCTCAGAAGACATAATCTGTGACTGGATGTCAGGCAGCAATCCACGAACAAATTTGTCCACAAATAACCTTTTCCCAGACTCTGTGCCTAGGTCTTGTCCGCTGAAATCCGAGAATACCTGTTCGAACCGATTAAAGAACTCGTTAGCACCCTCAGACTTCCCTTGGACACAAGCTGTAAGTTTGTCCCAAATAATTATTTTCTCTGGAATTATAGTTTTCAATTTTGCAATGATTCTATCAGGCAAAGTTAGTATCACTTGAGGCGGTCTTTCACCAGCTGGCCTTTCTCCATCGAGTCTCGTTATATTCACCCATGTATCTCCCACCCCTGGCACGTCGTCTATAGTTCTAACTTGTTTCCACAAATCTACGGGCAGGAGTACAGGAAATAACAGATCAATATCTCCTAAGGTGAACACTGAGCACTGCAAGGCGGACTCTATTTCTTTATAGAATCCTGTCGGATTTCTCCTAATATCAGGATTAGATTGCCTAATAGTATTCACTTCCTGTCTTGAGAACGGGGCATGAACAAACTGCGATATATAATGTGCAGGAATGTTCACAGCGACTACATTTGCTGCAGGATCAGCTGCAATCTCAACCTTCGGGACAAATGTCGGAGGAACCTCTCTCATAGGCAACTGAGAAGTAGGTGACTCCGAATGCTTACTAAGCAACAGAGCTAAGTCGAGCGCTAAAGTAGTCTAAGAAGTGTCAAGTGAAAAAGCTCTCTTATAAATACTCAATAACTCTGTGGGACAACTAATCTTTCTTTTTACACAATCATCCTGTAGGTACTCTATCATTACCTGTATCACTTTCCTCTGCATTTCTGGTGTATACTGACTATATGTGTCATATACTTCAACTGGAGTTATCAACATATCTGAAATCCATCTAAGCGCATCCTTTGTACAAATTCGTGCCTCCTCAGATATCAATTTATGACAAGGAAGGAACTATTTCTGCACATACATACTTTCCCCCTCGTCATCCTCATTTTGCAACTTTTTAAACTCCTTTCCATACCCAAATGACCTCTGGACATGCTCATTTACTTTCTCCACAGTGTCTCTAGAAAACGTTAAAGTATTTAGATCCCTTAACCCTTACGGGAGATCTGTATTATTTAATTTTCCCCACAGTACACATAAAAGAATCCGTAAACCTTCAATGAAAACATTTTTCTCAGGAAAATTATCCATATTACAAAGTGTGGCAAAAACATTAGCTTGATCATCCCTCTCCTTACAATGCTTATCCTATGCAATCAAAACACGTTTCTTCTCTGGTGGTACAGTATTGCGAGTGACAACCTTCGAGCCTGCACCTCGATCGACTACAAGCGGCTCAGGACCACTTGGAAGAGAGGGAGCAGGCAAATTCAATGGAGGTACTATAACTGGTGCGATAAGAAGAGTTGGAGGAGCTGGAGGAAGGGGAACAGTAGGAGGAGCAGGAACAACGGGAACAACAGCAGGTAGAGCAGGAATAGCAGGAGGAAGACACAAAGCAGCAGGAAGAGGAACATAGGGAGGTGGCGCAAAGGCACCAGGCCTTCGTTCATTTAACAATTTGTCTATGAATTCATCGGAAGCATGGAGGTCTTTGGAAGGATAGATTTTCTGAATTCCAAGTGAGAAAGCCCTATCCATATTCCTAGTCGATTCAGAATGTTTATCTTGGTCATACAATAATGCCTTTTCGGCATTCGTCTTATGACGGTGCGCATGTTTTTCTCTACTTTTAAATTGTTACAACGCTTCTTTTTTCCAATTCTGCAAAACATCAAATGCTGCAGGTCTAGCCTTTTTCTTTAATAGAATTGACTCTAAATACTCAATACGAGGGATTTCAAAACTACCATTGATTGGCCACTGAAGTTCGGAGGCATGTCTGGTTTGTCTGTTCCAAATGTCATTAAATACTATACTTCCAATACCATGCTTACAGTACACAGTACATGCCGGCAACCCCTCCTGTGGTGCGGGACGGCTAAATTCCAAAGATTGTCTATCGCTACAGAACAACGCCCTGAAGCAGGTAGACAATTTCCCAGGCATATCAAATTATTGGTGTTACCTGGTCAATAATTGTGTCTGCAGATACAATGCGCCAAATTCAAATTATCAAGGTTGAATTAAGAGTCAGGTCACGACTCACCTCAACAAACCTAAGGAGGTCCGATCGGATTTCAAAGAATCTTACCTAACTAATCTTACCTCGCGTATGGTGATTTGACAAATCTGCCCGCCTCGATAAGTGGACCCTCATCAAGATGCCGTCTCGGACCACAAGCTAATCGTCCAGGGATCGGGCCGTGCAGCACTGCTGAGGTGTCGCGTCTCGTTCAGTGGGGCCCCTTTTTGTCACACCGTCCAATCCTGGTCTGATAGCCTGCGTTAACCTTCAACAATCCGGCATCAATCTTGAGGGTCCCTATTCGGGCGCCAACTGTGAAAACAAAATCAAAATGTCGAGGCTGAGTACCCCAAAAGGAAATACACCGAACACGGGTTACAAAGGAACATACAAAGTACTTGATTTTATACTGAATCCCGTTACGAAGAACAAAGCAAAATCCGATAGGTATCGGCCCTCAGTGCAACACAACGAACTGCAGCGTGGTTCAGTGTGTTCAGTGAGAGACGCTGTACATTAGAATGCATTGATCTTTTATACTCTTCGTGAGCACGATGTCCAGCCCTACTGTGGGTTAATATTCCGCTAATACATCACTGAATCACCGATCTAGGGTTCATGCCGAGTTTCGCACATCCACATGTAACTGGTTTGCTTTTAGTACATATATCAACAAGCCTATACGGCAACTGTGTATTCTGGGATTTCCCAAGTAGGTCTTCTCAAACATTAATGTAATGTAGTTAAACAGGTGTTCTACATTCAGTATTTGAATACATTGGGCCGTATTACAACCCAGGCGGTAAGTTCCCTACTTTACCACCATGGTGTAAACTTCGTTTACACCATGGTGGATGGCGGATTTACCGCCCCATTCCAAGGTGAGTGGGGCGGTAAATCCCCATTCCCCATTTACCCTTCCCCATTCCCATTTTTGACCCATAGGGCATAATGGGAGTGGGGAAGGCGCTAATTACGGCACCGTAAATTACGGTGCCGTAATTAGCACCAAGGCGGGTTAGCGCCTTGCATTTTAACGCCTGCTAAAAGCAGGCGTTAAAATGGTAATCAGGCGTTAAGGGTTAACGGCACCGACGGCGCCGTTAAACCCTTAACGCCTGGGTTGTAATGAGGGCCATTGTTCTTAACATATGCTCGTGGATTCGTTTCATTGCACTAGTAATCCTTTACACACAGGTTAACGAAGGAGAAGGTCTCAGTTCACGACCTCAACAAGTGGCCTGCAGGCAAGTTACATATTAGCTACATACAGAGGTCAAGACAGCCATGTTGTATTTCGGAATGACATTGTCCACCATTTTAAGTCACAGGGTGATTTTACAGAGCGAACCTAAAATGGTAGATTGACCTAAAATGGCGGCTTACATTGATTTTAAGGTCAGGGCCTTGCAACACGGATTTCTTCGCAAGCGACTTATAAGCAGCTTGGCGTAGGCCAATACACATCTATTTATCGCGATAGGAGGCACAATATAATTTCTCATTTGACACATACACTTCTCTCCTCATCTCCTCATTATTTTAGACAGTCTGCTCTCTGATGTCTTTTCCACCACCTCCTTTCTAACTCCTCCCAACCTCCTTTTCAGGGCTTCCACCTACTTCCTTCTCTCATCTTCTTCCAATCACCTTCTCACCACCTAGGCCACCCTTCTCCTTCTCAGTCCGGCTAATCTCACTTCTCTCCAATTTGACCAACCTCCTCCTAACACCTTCAAGCAATCTATCCCATTCTCTGTCTACTTTCTGGGAGTTCTGTTTAATGTTCCTACTGGTTCTCTCTCCTGACTCTTGGCCCTTCATCCAGTCAGCCTTCTATCACCACACTCATTCTGTCTTCATCCTTCCTGCGCTCGGCACCAGGTTCTTTACTATACCTCTGTCCCTCTCTTGCTAACTCTGAATACCCACCACTTGAGTAGACATCTCAGGAATTTTATAGGATGTTTACTCTCTCCTGGATGTGCATTCTTCCTAACTGAATGTATCTCTGAGCGGTAATGAGTTTATGCTTATGCTTGGTTTATTTGTGGGGCTGGACTGGGTAGAGGTGTGAAAGCCGTAGGCTGGTAGGGCCGTGGTCTATTGAGGGAAGAGGCTTCGCAATGTTTGTCTGACATCTTGAATTTGACATGTGCAGTGCCATCTTGAATTTGACAAGGCTTCTGGGCAGCCAACCCTCACTCAGCGCTCCATTTTAATACTGTAATGACATCTGTGTAGCTCTGCAGACTGCCAAATTGGAGTCAATCAGCTCTACAAACATGGTAGATCAGTGCCTCTCCTTCTTTCTTATCGGGGAGGTCAGAATATAATGCAATAATGTACAGGGTTTCCAAAGAAGGCTGCCTATCACAGCCTGGGGCATCCGTTAAAGGGACATCTTCTCCATGGGCGGACACTCTGTGACAGTCTCCTGCCACAGAGTTTGGGAATGAATGGGGGATCCAGGCATATACCACCTACAGACCCTACATCAGGCTGCAGGTGCTGGTGCCTACCCCTGTGATCACCCCACCCAACACCACCAGAGACAAGCAGAGAACATTGTGAAACCTGACATGAAGAAAACACATGGCACTTTGACTGGGTTCTGGTGCTCATTATCTTGTCTGTTTCTCTGCCTGGTTTGGGCCCTCATTTGGGTTTATTTATTCAGTTTAACAAGATCTATCTAAATATGAGTTTGTCATTCTCTGTCTTGCATGTGTTTTGTGCACAGTAAGCTTGGCAACATTGTCTGATTGTGGATGAGCCATGGGCAATCTGTATAAGTGTGAATTTGGTTTGATAGGGATGCTTTTCTGGGAGGGTGATGAGCCTCCCAGAAGCCCATCACCCGTGGAACATGGACCGAAGGTTGTACTTGCCATTATGATGTTTGGCATTTTTGATGCTTTGTTTGCTTGCAACAGTAACGAGTCATGCGACTTGGGTAAGGCTTTGTTGATAGTTGACTGTCATCATGCACGTCTTTGTTGACAACATGCTGCAAACAAGAGCTGTGCTTTACACCAGACATTGCTAGATGGAAAATTGCTTCTTCCATTTCTCCCTCCCCTCACTGTACAGAGGCATCCTTGAACCTACTACATATCATGTCAGACCTAGGTATGTATGTGTGGACATCTTTGGGTGTCACATGTAGACAGATCTGTTGTTGATATACAGTGTCCTCAAGCACTTGATCCTTCCCCAACACCCTTTCCTTGATGGCTTGTTAAATTCAGAGCATGTACTAACTTGCCTTAGTTTTGACTTGCACCAGCCAGCTTTCAGCATGCCTTATTTTGCGCATTGCCAGCTGGTAAAGCCTTTCATAGCCATAAACTGTGCCTTCCACATGCCGCTGATGTGCCAGCAGGATCAAATGCTCACTGCACAGATGCTGTATCAGGGCCACCTCTCAAGGAATCCTCTCTTGGTGAAATTTGTGTGATGCTCCTGCCAGATTCAGACTGGCAATGCTGCTGAAGATAGTTACCCACACTGAGGTAAATGGGGTAGAAGCTCACAAAAACCAGAACAGTACAGGAACACTACCACAATAACGTCTGAGAGTAATGGCACAGGACCTAGAATACTTTGTAAGCATTCAGTCACTGTTGACTCTTCTATAAAAGGGGCTAAATGATAGTGGAGAATGGCCTAATTAAGTTATTGTAATTCAATATTACCGGAGAAACCCAAAATGGCAGCCAAAGAGAAGAGGCTTATTTGAGTTAAGGAAGCAGTATTTTTTGCACATGCAAGGCAATTTATTCTGCAAATACAAGTAATATATCGGAGGTAAAAGGTGGCCTTTCCTGCTCTGACTGACACATGGCTGGTAGACAGGTATTAGGATGCACTAGATCAGTCCTGGGTAACCTGCACCTCTCCAGATATTTTGGCCTGCAACTTCCATGATCGCTCACCATTCACTATGCAGTATAGGGTTGATGAGAGATGTAAGCCAGAACATCCCGAACACCGTAGGTTGCTCAACTCTGCACTAGAGGTCTTTGATATATCATATATGTTAAATATAATTATAGAAAGGTGGAGTTATAGTGGTAAGGAAAATTAGGAGACTAACCAACATGATATGTGACAAGACCATTTCACAAAGAGGTGGGTGAAATATTATCTTGGAAACAAACCTATCTAGAAGGCAGGGTTTAGTTGCAATTGGTAATGGTGAAAGCAACCATGAGTGAAAGGTGCCAAGAGGTGTACACAAGAGCCTTGAGGGTAACAACCGGGGTGGTTGACGGTGTAGATCAAGGGTGTGCAATCTACAGCTCTCCAGACTTTGGGTGTATGACTCCCATGAACACTCGTGCAAGTGTCTGCTTCTATCCCCTTAGAATATTTCGTCCTTCTGGGTGCTGCCGCAACACAAACATGCCCAGGTCTGACACCTATGTTGTTTTTTGAGGAACAGTTCTCATTAATTGGCATGAGAGTTAACATTTGGTTTTGCATCCTTGCAGTTCTTTAACTTGTGTCATATTAAGCCTTACAAAATATAAACAAGCTTCACAAAAAAGTTTTAAAAAACACGTTACTCACTTAAAAAACGAAAAATAATATTAAACATGAAAAATGAAACCTCAAGTACTAAATTCCACGGCCACCATCATTCTAACATTCAATGTCACCTTTTTTTTAAGAAAAGGAAAAGAAACACTAGGTGAGTCTAGGGAGGACACAATACACAAGGTGATCTAGAAATTGAACACAGAGAAACGAAGATGACTAGGCATGCCACTCTCTAAAAGCAAGCCAAATCTCAATCTCTTGCCACATGCCTCATTTTATTACGATTGTCGCAGTTTTCTCCTATAGTATTAAGCACAGCTTCAAGACTGAGGGCCTCATTACACGAGAAGGCGATAAGGGTTAACGGTCACCGGTAATGGTACCGGTGACCGTTAACCCTTACCGCCTTACTACGAGGTCCCTTTGCGGGTTGGTACTTTAACGCCTGCTTTTTAGCAGGCGTTAAAAACCAACCCGCAAAGGGACCAGGGTGCTAATTACAGTACCGCCATTTGCGGTACCGTAATTAGCACCTTCCCCATTCCCATTATGCACTATGAGGCAAAAATGGGAATGGGGAAGGGCAATGGGGGAAGGGGGGAATTACCGCCCCGCCAACCTTGGAATAGGGCGGTAATTCCCCTTTCCTCCAAGCACCTTAGTCCACCGCCTACCATGTAATGAGGCCCTGAGTCTTGAAATAATGGTTTGGTCATTGCTTGAAATACTAAGAATCTCCATTTTGTGATAGTTAGAGCTTTATCCAACCGCAAGTATTTATAGCTCGGAAGATGGCCAATTACCACAAGTTGATGAAGAAGAACTACAAAGGGCAATCTTGGAAGTGTAGAATCGATGATCAAATCCATTCTATACAGATCTTCCTTCCAAAAACAACTCCTTCTCCGGCAGTCCATGAGCAAACAAGTTACTATAACTTTTCTCGGTTCATAGGCACACCACTGGTCTGAAGCAATACATCCAAGGTGATGCACTTTTACTGGTGACTGAAATTCAATACTTTGGGCCTCATTATGACTCTGCTGTTCTGGTAAAAAAGGTGCCGGTATTTACACATACCTGCACTTTACCAGACCGTCAGACCACAAGTATGCCAATGGGGTTAACTTGACTTAGCTCCAGCCAAGAGCTAGAGGTAACTCAGGCCCACACTGGCATAAAACAGCTGGTATTTTAGGCTCTGGTATTGCCGGTGCTGTAAAGTCTGGCAAAGGGCCCCATGGACTGGGGATTTACCAGTGGTTCCGCCAACTCAGGCGGAGGAAACGGTAGGTGCGTTTGCCAGTCCGGCAAACTTGGAATGAGGCCTTGTTCGGTAGAATATAAAAAGTTCAAGTTATTCACATTTAAGGTCTGGCTTACCTTCTTCCGTAACACTTCCTTGTGGTTTTCACTACAACACCAAGAGAGGAGGCGGAACAATCTATTCTAAGGTGTCTTTCTGTAGACATTCTGAACATAAACAGGTTCAGCAGCACATCTTCATCCAGCATCACCTTGAAACCACTGTGCGGGAGTACAAGTGTGCAAGGTTGCTGGCATCAGAATATACAAATCAAAACTTTTGCAAAGTATTTTTAGGATCGTCCACATGATTCTCAGATACATCCCATTAATCTAAAGGAAATCTGTAAAGACATAGGGCCTCATTCCAAGTCTGGCGGTAACCCTGCCGGTGCTACTGGCGGGTTGCTGCTGGACTCAGAATAATTTACCTGTGCCTGACCTCCCGGCACCACCAGCTCATTTCGAGTCTGGCGGCCGAGAAGTCAGGCGCCGGTAATTTTGTTAATCCCCGTTCTCATAGAGTCTGTTAACAACAGTGCTGATGCTTCCGTGACAAGTCTGTCTACCGTGGCCACTGCGCCTGGCAGGGTCAGACCTGCCGGGCACAGCAACTCCAGCAGGCAGACTTGTAGTTTGCCGGTCTGGAAACAAGGGTGCCGGTGAGCTCATCGGCACCCTTGTTTCCGGACCGGCAAACTTATAATGAGGCCCATAATATATCTTAGACTTGCAATGTTTCCATGAAGTTGTAAAGGAAATAGTTGTAGTGCATATGGAACTGTTAGCATCTTCACTTTATCGTCTTCCACAAATGTCATCCTTTTAACCTCTTGACATCGTATTTTAATTTCCCCACAGTCATAATCAAATTATTGGACAAGAATTGCCTCATTTCACCCCAATAATTTATTTTCTGGAATATTCATAGCTAAGGATCACCATCTTAAAAGACACAGGTGCATTGCAGCCATACAAATACGTTAAGAAATGTAAACGTATCTATCACCTCATCAATAGCGCCTGCCATGTCCACCTCCTAGAGGCTTACACACCCTTCCTGTGGTCCCCACTACTCGGTGTAGAATTCCCGCTGCCCCACTGCTCCCTCAACCTTCTGAGAGTAGCCCACTCACTTATTCCCCGCAGGAGTTGGTGAACAGCTTTTCTTGCTCACTCTTCCACACTGCACCACCCTCTGAGCCTGAATCACAGCATCAGGGGACACCATGCTCTGGGCCTTACTTTCCATGGCCCAACCCCATTACCATAGCAACTCAGCAACTGTGATGAACCCGCACCCTCATCACCCTTGTTTCTTTTTGAGTTTTCTGATGGCTTTGCACCTAGACAAGTGCCCTGTATTTATACCAAAAATCATACTTACATCATTAGACAACAACTACCCCCTATTTATTTATTTATTTATTTATTTATTCACATTTGTTTAGCGCGCAACAGCCCAGAGGCATTGTGGCGCTAGTTACAGACAGTTTACTTAGTTACATATGTGAGAACAATTGCAGACATATTTGCAGACATGAGGATGTAGCAGAGCACACAGAGGGTCAGGTGAGAGGAAGGTTTTGAGTTTATCGAATGGGTTTTACCTAACCCTCTCGATAGCCCTGTCTTTGCGGCACTATTGCTTACATATATTCATACCTGGCCAACCATTATGGTTACCGAGTGAGTCACCACAGGACGCAGCAAACAGACTGGCTGAGCCTGCTCAAGCATGGAAAGCTGCATTACCTGTGAATAGTACAAGGTCTTCCATATTTTAGTGTTGAGCTGCCTTATTGCATAGCCTTCCAGATTAAGGCTATGCACCAGATTTTGTGTTTGTCTTGAGCATGCAAGGGATCAATGGACGACTGCACTACTACTGTACTGCGATTTTTCCTGCACGTGTGGTTACACACGATGTGCCTTTTGGAGGATTGGCATTATGCTGTTGTGTAGCAGATGGTGCATTTTAACACACAACTTTTCACAATGACTGTATTCCCCAAGTTCCATCGTTACTTGCGCCACAACTTCAGAGATAAGTGTGGTTGTCTGATGCAAACTCTCTTTGCACCAATTTGAATAAGGTCATCTTGGTGGACACCCTTGTCTGAAAAGACCAGTATCAGGGATAAGAAATACTTAGCAAGGTCAATGAAGTGACTACCGAAAAACACTATAGGTGATGGCTGAAAGGTTTTGATTACTCGAGAGGATGGCCCAGGGGCAACAAGCTTGCCTTGGAAGCAAAACAACGCAGAGCAAGACAGGTTCAATCCCCGGGTCCACTCTTAGAAACCTCTGGGAATTAAGTGTGTTATACATAACCAATTATAATTATAATCTCTGGAATTGCTCTGGGCAACCCTCGAGACCATCCTTCTTCGCCTACCAAGACATAAAAAAGGGGAACTACCATATGCAAATCAGCCTTGGTTCCACCCCAATAGGGGCACTCCAGCCTGAACTGCTAGGTCACATCCCTTCTGCACGAGACCACAAGCATCTCCAGACATGTTTCACCCACTTTGGGAATCCTCAGGCAGGAGTAGCTTGGGTCTCTAGGCCCAGCAGGCATGGGACCCACACCTGGGCATACCCGTCCCACTCAGGGGTGACAATAGCAAACAAAAGAGGTGATATCTGGAAGGTTTTGAATAAGTCTTAACCTCTGGCATTGTTCTGGGCAACATCGTTCTTCGCCTGCCATCCAATTACAAAAGGGGAAGACTGTATGCATATGAGATTTGGTCCCACCCCAAAGGGGCAGTCCAGCGTGAACTGCTAGGTCACATTCCTTCTTCACGAGACCACAAGCATCCCCAGACATGTTTCGGCCTCATTGGGCATCATCAGTGAGGAGTAGCTTGGGTCTCTGGACCCAGCAGGCATGGCACCCACGTCTGGGCATACCCGTCCCACTCGGGGGTGACAATGGCAAAACAAAAGAGGTGATGGCTGGAAGGTTTTGAATAAATATTAACCTCTGGCATTGCTTTGGGCAACCTGCAGACCATTGTCCTTCGCCTGCCAGGCCATTACAAAGGGGAACTGCCATATGCAAATCAGACTTGGTCCCACCCCCAAAGGGGCAGCCCAACCCAAACTGCTATGTCACATCCCTTCTGCACACGACCACAAGAATCCCAAGACATGTTTCGGCCTCATTGGGCATCATCAGTGAGGAGTAGCTGTGACTACAACAGGGAGAGTTGAGGAGGAATGTAAGGAGCAGGGTATCCTTTACTCTTTTCCATGGCTGGCAACACTTCATCAGGCTTTACTTGTGGAGGTTGTGGCTCACTATTTACATTTGTCTTTTTTACTTCTTTGACTTCTTTTTAAACCCACCATAACTTTACTTGTGTTTGCTACACATGCACCAAAGCTCTAACCACAAAGCCGTCGGACTACAGTGTACTGAGAATCCCTAAAAAGGGTTTGTCTTGGGTTGATTTAGCTATGTAAAAAACCAGCACTGCCCATTAAGACAAATATCATTTTCTGAAGCAAAAGGCTTGCATTTGGGATAGTCTGCATACCCACAATGCCTTGCTCATGTGACTCCGAGGTGGAGGTGAACTTTCAGTGATGGCTACTTGGTGACTCTGTGGTATGTGGGACTTGGTTCAAATGACTTATTCTGCTACTTTTTTTCTAACCAAAAGTACAAAGGCTGCTGAAATTGTTGCTCTTACCCCCATTTTTAAATATGAAAGAGCAGGCCCTTTAAGAAGCTACCAAGCAAAAATATGTTAACCTGCTTGCAAAAGCAGTCTCAACAACCAACAACCCTCACAGATGTGACACTCAGTTGGTGCCATACAGCACTAGAAGGAAACACACAATGAAAAAGTGTGTCTGCATGGCCCACCTGGATCTCTTCTCCCAGAAGCAGGCTGTGATTGGCCTGTTCCTCTCCTGACTATATTAAGCCAATTCAATCCATTCAATCCACTTGGGGCGCTTACATTCTTCATGCATCTGCATTAGAGGATGTGAGCGGTGCCAGCTTATCTCTCTGCAAGCACTGGGCGGGCAGACCACTTCTCCCAGTGCTGACGACCTTGTATTGGCCGACGGTGGACCGCAGATCAAATTCCCCGTCCTATGTCTTGTCCACAATGATAGGACCTGACCTTATTAGAGATAAAATGCGACCTTATATCCCAACCACATCATATCACTCTGGGGCAAACAAACACGGCATTGACTGCTTTAAACATGCATGGATGGAGGGCTAGTAATTTTCTTACCACCCCCCCTTCTCTAGAATGAACTGCCTCAAAACTTTAGGGCTCTTGATTCCTATCTTTCTTTTATGGAGGTCTTAAAGACTTGGCACTTTCCTCTGTAAATCTGATCTCATTCATTATTCTGGAAGCCAGCACTGTGAAGCCACATTGTAGGCAATCAATGCGCTGCATACATGTCTTTGATATAATATAAGATAATATGACACAACACGATCATAAACAGATGTGTAAAACGCTAGAACACAAATTTGGCACCAAAGAGCAACAGACTCACTGTGGTCGTGGACAGTGTTGCACTTCACTTAATCACCAGTCCACTATTAAATAGAGAAAACTCTGAAAAGGCAATTCATATTTGCCTCAATTTACATCTAATTGGCACCCATGTGTTTTGAATTTGACCATACTGACTGTTCTTTATTGTACAGTAACTAGTTCGGCAAAATCTAAAAATAAGGTATTTTTTTATTGCTCTGAATTGAATTTACCGAATTACACCTAGACTCTATTACTGTTACTGTCGCTCGGTCCGTGGATATACCACAACATTCTTGCAGAATTCCTGGGAGCGGTAATTCTAACTATTTCTGGCCTTAAAGTTGAGGATTTACCTGCGGCATGATGCAGGAGGTCAAGTCTCCACTTCCAGGTCAAACTCAGAATGCAGGGATGCAGTAAAAATGGCAGAAATTCACTTACCACCCAGAAAAGTGGCAGTAATGGAATTACTATCACTTTTGACCACACCGCGAACTCGTGATGTGGCCCTATGACGGCATGAAACATTGAATAAATTGTATGCTTGTTGCATTCCGCAATACATGCTTGACTACTGGCCTATGAAAACCTACATTATCGGACATTACATAGAGAAGTTGAAAGGAAAATAGGAAACTTGCATTGACAAAATCAATAGATCCATCTTTTGTATGGTGACCAGCTTTTTCTCTCATACCGTCTGAACCCGCAGACACAGAACAGGACAGGGACATTTGACGTACATTTTTGATGCCGCACCTTGCTGTGGCAAATGGGGCAATTGGACATTCTGCATGGATAGTTGGCATATGTCAAATGGTAGACGAGGGGCTGATTGGGAGAGAATAAGCTTTTTCTGCAACGTCATCATTAGTGCTGCAAATCACACTAGGCATAGATGTGACAGAAAGCCTCCCTGGAGATAGAATGATGAATCACCCTGAAGCACACCTTGTTGCTCAAGAGCTAATTCCATAGATGAACGAGTCGTAAAAAGGGCAAATCTGTACCTTTTCTCGCTCCACTTCTTCATTTGCTTTTAGTTTTTCATTTGTGCTCATTCTTAATTGCTCCATTATTGGCATTCAGCTCGGAAAAGACAAAAGGTTCACCAGTGAATGCAGTCAAAGAAACATATCCAGTTGTTGAAATGAGATCTTTCCCGGGGTTCGTTAGGCATTGAGTGCCTCACTCGCTGCCTGCGTTCTTTGAAACCCGCGTCCTTTTGTATCGCGTGGAAATTGGATTTTCTTCTTATTTGATGAGAGTTGGCTGACATTTTGTGCCTGCAGCTTTCAACCTTGTAATCAAGTTATTAACAGTGCATTTGTTACCTGAAATGGCTTCTTCAAACACTCATTTTCATTGTCAGTCAATGGTACTCTTTCTTGTGAAATTAGCACCAGTGGACATTTAGGGTTTAGAAGACTTAAAGATGCCTTTTCTGCACGGGCTCCTTACTTCAATGCCATGTTTTCTCTGGTGCCAATATTTGTTCAAAATATCCCTTCATCTAGGCTAAATGGCCCATCCATGTTGCACGTTATGTGATCCTGGCCTAAAAGCATATGTGTTTTTTAAGTTCCATTCTGCTCTTGCTTCATTCACACTTCATAGTCATTCCCTATTCATCACAAGTGTCCTAATAAGCAAAGATTTAGGGCTCAATTTGCAAAGAAAGCAAGGATGTGGGAGCCCTCTTCTGAGAATGAACATGGGTAAAAATACCCTTCTCTATGAACCAATTACATAGGAGAAATATCCATTTGAATATCAGTCTGGTCCCACTCACCATGGCAATCCAGCACCGAAATGCTAGGCAATTCTCCTCTGAACGAGAGTACCATCACAACCCCAGACACATATTTCTGCCTTGTTGTGCAGTGAAGCTGAGCATCTCTAAGGCACAGTGAACGAGGGGTCCATGTCTGGATTAAACAGGGTGATTTCGGGTGAAACCCCAAGTTTTACAAATTTCACAAGAGTGTGTGAGCCCTTCTGCTGAGAACGAACATGGTTGAAATAATATTTTCTATGGAATTTCTTTCACTTTCCTCTCCTTCCCCCAGAAGCTCACTGTCTCCAGAGCTCTGGTTCTCTCTAGGCTGGACTATTACAACAGCCTCTTTCAAAATCTGCCTGCAACTACTCTCCGCCCTCTGCAACTCATCCAGAACAGTACTGCGAGACTTGTCCTTGGCCTCAAGCCCAGGGATCGTATCTCTCCAGCACTGAAATCTCTGCACTGACTCCCAGTGGCTCAAAGGATTAAGTTCAAGACCCTCTACATTGTCCACAAGGCCTTCTGCGGCCTGGGGCCTCAATACCTCCAACTCTCTCTTTGTAAATATCGTCCTATGTGAGCTCTTCGCTCCTCTGCTTCCAACTCTCTCAGGGTCAGTCGCTTCTCCCAGCAACAAGTTGGTGGTAGATCTCTTTCTTCAGCTGGGGCCTCCCTCTTGAACAGCCTCCCTGCCTCTCTGATACTTAAGGAGAACCATCTCCGGTTCCGGAAGCACCTCAAGACTTTCCTCTTTACTTTTGCCTTCTCTCTTCCCCTCCCCTGCTGAATTCCTGGCTGAAACTGAGACTGCACTGGTCACCTGGCTACCCTCTGATATCGGGCCCAGGTCCCCTCCCCACCAGTTGCACACCTGCACTGCCCCCCTGGAACCCCTTGCACTTGGGTCTGTATCTGTTAACCCTACAGTCCTCCTACCTGCACTTTGGACATCTGCTTTCTGCACTTACCCTTACACTTGATACCAGCTGGCCGCACTTATTTATTGTTTGATCCTATGTACTGCACTGCCTCCTCCTCTTTCCCCTCGCACTTTTCCCCACCCCTCTCCCCTGCACTTGCGCAATCTCAATGTCACCTGGCATAGTAAGATTGTTGTCTCTGTCTTCCCTTTGTTCCCACTCCTTTGCCTCGTCGTGCCTTGAAACACTTGTGTATAGGCGTGATATAAATGCCTTATCATATCATAGGCGCCGGTGGCGGAGATCGACTCCTTTCTCAATGCCCTCCCTCTCTCAACCCTGTCCCCGGAAGCCGCGGCCTCCCTCGACTCCCCCCTTACACTGGAGGAGCTGTCGGACGCTATTGACTCCTTATCCTCGGGGCGTGCCCCCGGTTCGGACGGTATTCCGGTCGAATTTTACAAGCATTTTAAGTCACAGCTGCTTCCTCACTTGCTAGCTCTCTGGGAGGAGTCTGTGGAGTCCGGTGTATTCCCCCCTTCACTCCGGGAGGCCACAATCACAGTACTACTTAAATCAGGTATATCCCCCCTGCAATGTGGCTCATACCGGCCGCTTTCACTCATAAATTGTGACGTCAAGGTATATGCCAAGGCTCTGGCGCTCCGGTTGGCTCCCCTCCTGCCATCTATCATCCATCCAGATCAGGCGGGTTTCATTCCCGGTCGCTCCACCTCTTTGAGCCTGAGGCCCTATTTAATATAATTAACAGAAGCAGTCCTGACACGCAGGCAGTGGCTGTCACCCTCGACATGCAAAAGGCGTTTGATTCGGTCTCCTGGAGGTACCTATGGCGGGTTCTCGATAGTTGCAAATTCGGCCCCGTCTTTCTCTCCTGGGTCAGATTGCTTTACTCTTCCCCGGTAGCCAGGGTCCGCACCGACAACCACTGCTCCCCCCTCTTTGAGATCACCAGGGGGACGAGACAGGGGTGTCCCTTCTCTCCCTTGATCTTCGCTATAGCAATAGAGCCCTTCGCTGATATGCTCCGCCAACTTCATGCTCACAGAGGCCTCCGTACTGCGGCCCAGTCGGACATAGTGTCCCTATATGCGGATGATGCATTGTTGTTTGTGCGCTCCCCCTCCATTAACTTACCCCCAATATTGGAGGACATCATTCGGTTCGGTCGAGTCTCTGGCCTCAAAGTGAATTGCTCAAAATCCATTCTCTTTCCACTCACAGAATGCACTCCCCCTCCTCCTGATACCTTGGGCTTCACATGGGCTCAGTCCACATTTACCTACTTGGGTATAGTGGTGACGCACCAACAGGCGCTGACCTTCCAGGAAAACTATCAGAAGTACCTCACACACCTGACGGCTAAGATCCGGGCCTGGGACAAGCTCCCGATCTCCCTGGCAGGCAGGATAGGGCTATTGAAGATGGTGGTGCTACCCCAGTTGCTTTACAGGTTCACTAACATACCCTTGTGGCCCGGGGGGGGGGGCTTCTTCCGGGACTTGACTCGCACTGTGAACTCCTTTCTCTGGCACTCGGGTGCGGTCCGCCTTAAAATTGACACCCTATCCACTCCCATCTCTAACGGGGGCTTCGGTGCCCCTAACTTTCTCAAATACTGGTTGGTATCCCAAATCCAATATACTTCTCACTGGTTTAATACAATTGACCCTCCCCCACATGTTCGACTCGAGAAGCTTGCGGTTTGCGACCGGGATATCCGTTCCTTGGTGATACAACCCGCCCCCTTGGATTCACAGAGCCCGGTCGCCTGCACTTCCATTGCTCTAGCGAAGATGTGGAAACTAGTCAAAACTACTTACGCCTTTCACGGTAACCTCCCTCTCTGGAATTTCCTCCCGGGGGTCCCGCAGGTCCCACCGGGCACGGTTCGCCGCTGGGCGGACGCAGGCTACGAGCTGCTGCGTGATGTGTTTGACCAGGGTATATTTGTTGAATGGCCCGATCTCCCGTTGCCCCTGAGGAGTGACCAGGGTGCATGGCTTCAATACACATCCCTCCGCAGGACCCTCAAACGTCATTACCAAACGTTCCCTGCGCTGCCCCCGGACGACCCGGCTATTGAAGAGCTCACCTCCCCTGGGCCCACAAGAGGTAAAATCTCTAGGTTATACACGATGTTGCAATCCAGATCTGTCCCAGATTTCACTAAACTGAAGTGTGTGTGGGGGGTAGACCTGGGTGTTGAAATGTCGGACGAGCGCTGGGCACATCTATGCGAGCGTACACATCGAGTGTCCTTTAACTCCCATCTTAAACTCATTCAATTCAAAGTACTACATAGGTTTCACTACACCCCGATCAGACTACATCGCATGTCCAGGGATCACCCTTCCAGCTGCCCTAGATGCTATCGAGACGACGCTGACTACATCCACATGATTTGGTCCTGCCCTCGCCTCTCACAGTTCTGGGAGGCAGTTTGCTCGACAATGTCTGCGATTCTCGACCATCCCATTGTTCCTTCCCCGTTGGTATGTCTCTTTCATGATCTTCCAGGCCTTTCCCGTGATTCCAAAAAATTAGCCGGCCTTTGCCTCCTGCTGGCGGTGCGCTCCATCCTGCTTTGTTGGCTTCGCCCCTCGCCTCCCACTCACGCTCAATGGCTGAGGGCTGTTACTTGGGCCTCGGACACTGAGGAAGCCTGGTCCCATATACAACCTGCCCTCTCCACACCCAGAAATGTATGGCTTAAGTTCCGCTCTTACATGTCTGATCTAATCGTGACACCGGATACCTCCCTCCCGCCCTCTTCCCCCCGCCTGCCCGGGTCCTCACCCCTGTCGCGGGCTTCTGTTCCCCAAACCATGCTGTAATTGTACCCATTGATTGTGATATTATGTGAAATAACCTCTGTGCACCTACATTATGTATACGGTATTCATGTTGTAACGCCTCATGCTGTTCGCCTGTGTTTTGCTGCCACGCTGAATAATAATAAGAAGTTTAAAAAAAAAAAAGCCTTATCATATCATGATTGGCAGTAGCGACCTGTGGTCGGTCACCACGGTGAAAGTGCCAGCATCCCCATAAGACAGCAAGCACCTCTCTTTCGATTTGGGAGTAGCGTTGTTCTGTATTAGTTAGTGCTTTGCTTGCACATGCTACCTGTGTCATATGTCCTTGGGTGTCATGCTGCGACAGGACCGCCCCCCAGTCCAACGGGTCTGGCATCTACTATGATCTTGGATTCCTTCTGTGGGTGAAAGAAGTCCATGAAGTCCATGGATTCCTCCCCAGTAAGCACCTGTTTGATGGCTTTGAAGGCTTCTTGCTCTTTTGCGGTGCATTCCCACAGCTTGTCCTTCCTCACGAGAACCCTAAGGGGCTCAGAGATGGCGCTAAATTTGGGATGAAGCGCTCGCAGTATGTCACCATCACAAGGAAGCTCCTGATACTCCCTGGTGGGCTGGTCTTGTGAATGTCTTAAACCTTCTGCGGATCGGGTGATATGCCATTTTCATGAAACACAAACCCGAAGAACTCTATGCATTTTTTTTTAAGAATTCCCACTTTTCACAGTGTAGGGTGAGGCCAAGGAGTTGAATCTTCTCTAGTGTTTTCTCAAGTCGACCCATATATACGGTTTCTCATGTAGTAAACACAAAAATGTCACCACTCAGATTTATGACCCCTTCTGGTCCTGCCAGAGCCCCTCGTATCACATTTTGAAATACCTCCTCCCTGGATGATATCCCAAAACGGAGGCGTTTTTACTGGTACAGGCCCTGGTGAGTCGTGAAGGTGGTGATGTAGCACGAGTCCGTTGGAGCTCCAGT
This sequence comes from Ambystoma mexicanum, assembly GCF_040938575.1. Taxonomy (NCBI): domain Eukaryota; kingdom Metazoa; phylum Chordata; class Amphibia; order Caudata; family Ambystomatidae; genus Ambystoma; species Ambystoma mexicanum. Next base: position 1,181,424,459 of record NC_090927.1, read on the forward strand.
TGGTGATATCCGGATCTAAGATCCAATTTCAAAAATACTCGAGCCCCTTGCAGCTCGCCCACCATGTCATCCAAAGTCGGGGTTATGTGCCTCTCCCTTTGGATAGCATGTTTCGGAAGTGTCATGTCGTCACATAGCCGCACCGAAACTGGTTGATTTGGTTTGTATTCAACGATGATGGGCGAGACCCATGGAGTGAGTCCCTGCACCCTCTTAATAATGTCGAACTTCACTAGGTTTTGTAGTTTCAGTTCCACTTGATATCTCAGGTGGTAGGGTATCCGGCGATGCTTTATTGCAGTCATGCGGACCGATTCATCAGTGTGCAGCTTGATGGGTTCACCTTGCAGCTTGCCAACGCCTTCGAAAACCTGTTTACATTTCTCTAAGAATTAATTTATGTCTTCAACGTATACCCCTAAGGCAAAATGAACAATCCCCAGGACCTTCCCTGACGCACGACTCAGTAATGAGTGACTGCTGAAGTTTGTGACAAAGAATTTACCTTTGATTTCTTTGCCCTTGTGATCCACCCTGGTGAGAACAATCCTTTGAGAGTTATTGGTTGAAACATGAATATTTTCGCCCGTGCTTGGGAGAGTGTCGGGGGTCCTGGGAGAACTTCATAGTGACAAGTTGCCATCACACATATTGACGCCCCTGTGTCCACCAATACAGGTGTCTTTGCCCCCCCCCCCCACGGACACGGCGCACATGGGTTGTCTCCTCTTTTTGGTTTTAAGAAAGTCAATGTTGGAGATGAAGAAAACTTGTTCCACCACTGCTATTTGCCTCTGTTGCCTCGAAGTATCATTCAGTGTCCTGCTTAGCCCTCTGGAAATGGTCAATGGGGTGGGGGCTTTGTACATCCTTGCGAAGTGATCCATCACCCCACATCGGCCAAATACCCTCCCTTTTGCTGGGCATTCCCCTGTACGTGGGAGGTCATAGCCACATTAAGTGCAGGGCATCGGGGTCTCCCCTTTTCTTGAGTTCCATCAACGCTTTCCTGCCCCAGTGGTTTGTTGTCGCCCCATCACGCAGACGTCATCCAGTTTGAGTGACTGAATGGCAGCGTCCATTTTGGTGGCGCGGGTTTCTGCTAGTTCATATGATCTGCCCATCTCTAGAATGCGGGCCAGCGTGAGTCATGGCTCACAAAGTACCTGGTGGCACAGTTTTCCTGAGTGTACCAGTTTGCCTTGTTGACGTGGGGATCTCCTCACACAGGGGTCTTGCTGCAGGATCTTGTCCTCCTGCTTGCTGATCTACTTCGTCACTCATGGCAGTGATTGTGTGTCACTGTGTATGATTGGCTGCACAGGAACCTCCCGTGAGCGCAGAGGCACGACTTACATGTGTCTATATACCCTGGGACTAGCGTGTTTCAGTAGGCCGCTGTGGCGCACTCATACTTCTCCCACTGCTGTGTGGCTGGACTACCACCCAGCGTCGAAAGGAAATATTGTCCCTCAATTTATGATGTTTATGTTCTTGAAATGAGCCTGTATGGGCTTTCCAGCAGTTCCTTGCACTGTGGGTACGGTTTGAAATGTCCAAAATCAACCACACAGTGCACAAACACTGCATGGAGCCACTACCATTGGAAACACAAAATGGTGGTTTGCCTCTTACTGCATTTGTTTTGCATCTGACAGGCGTCAGAAGGAATCACTACCGCTACGTGTTATGCCAGCGTGCATCGGAACTCCTTCCCCCCACCCAGTTGCTTCCTCGTCGCCAGTGTTGGATGTTGCATAGCGCAGGGGCCACCGACATGCAGGCCTTGCCAACCCCTGTCCTGAAAGGAACGCATGGACACAGGTTGAACGTGTTGAAATGCCCACTTTATTCCAACTGCATGCGACGGCTCAATGCTGCCGTTGCACGCCACATAACATCATACGATCCACCACACTGTTAGCTTGAAGTGAATTAAAGACGATGAACGCACTCCTATTAAATCCTGAGCCATTATCCATTTTCAGCACTTCTGGAATGCCTGAAGAGGAAAATATGCAGTCTAGGGTCAGTATCACTGCTCCTGCAGATGATTCTGGGGGCCGCACAACCATGGGAAACCTCACATATTGATCCGTCTGGACCAATAGGTACCCTGTCTTTATTGGTCCAAAGAAGTCCACAACTTAATTTTGCCATGCTGCCTCAAGTAGTTCCAACATCTGTAAGGGTGCTGGTGTGTCCTGGCTGCTTGTTCACTGACGGTGGTGGCAGGTTCCCACTATTCCCTCAACAGTGGCATCCAGCAATGGGAATCACAGTGTAAGGAACATGCTTGTTTGTTTCCACCACTGCGCCATGCCTGGGCAGAAATGTGTTAAAGAGATGTTCAACGCTGTGTCTCCTAGGAGGTTCACGAATAACCTTTTTTCATGCTTGTGGGAGTAATCTACAACTTGCGATTCAAGGTCATTCTCAATTTTTCCCGTCCACTTGTCCCCTTTGGGTGCCAAGGCACAAGTGTCTGACATGTCAAACCGTGTTGGTCTGTAGACACTAATAATCAATTGCTGTTGAAATGTGATATTTATTTCATTGTTGCTTTTGGTTTCTGTGCGAGTTACTTTTTTTTCTATCTTTGTCTTAACTTTATTCTTCATTTACACCTTTATATGCCTCTTCTGTTCCTTAATTCCTCATTTTACAAATGTCCTCCAAGATGGCTGCTGTCTTTTGCCTTTCCATCAGTTCCTTTTCTAAAGTACTGCCAAGACGGCCACCATGATTGTCCTATCTCTTTTGCTTCGTTTTACAAAATACTTCTATGATGGCTACTGCTTGGCGGTACCCTTGTAAGAGTTTGCTGGAGATTTCCTTTTATTTAACAGAGTTCCTTTATGAAGACCACCACTCGATTTTGTTGTCATTGCAAGACTCCAGCTCCTATTTTAGAAACCTTCCCCTCATTATGGATATCCACGCACCCATAAAAATATGGCGTGCTCGCTCTTGCGCTTCTTCTCGTGTGCTATTTTCAAGGATATCTTCTACAGGGTATGTATGGGTCACCACATTCATGTTTCTGCAGAGGGGAACTTGGCTGCAAGACTTGTGGTGCACCCAATATGATGTCTAGGGCACGTTTGGGGGCTTCTCTGCACCTCTCCTGGTTGCCACAGTTAAATCTATCTGGGGAAAGGGAGCATCCTGGGGCCTACGAAAGCTGCATGGTGAGTGGTACTCATTTTCCCTGACAGATTTGGTGTCTCTGATTTCGATTCCTATTTTCTTTTTCTCCTATGTGTGTCTTGTCGCAGCAGCTGGATGTGTCTCTCCTGGATCAACCGTGCATCGCCAGATGTGGAGTCCCCGGGATAACAGGCGTCTAGGAGTAAACTGATCTTCTCACAGGCTTCTATTGCAGCATGAAAACAATCTGAAATGGGCGCTCAGCAGCCCACCAGAGTAACTGAATTGTCAATTGTGCCTATTCACAAATACCCGTTCTTACAATATGCAATTCTTTGGGCGTATCGATTAATAATAAAACAAATCTGATCTCAAAACAGATAACAAAGTCATGTCTGAACGTCCTTATTTTTTACTTTCACAAGGCCTAACAATCCAATGTGGACATATATTATTATTTTTAAAAGAAAGACAAGGTTGATTTAATGCCTCGTGAAATTTTGCTAAAATGTATGCACATCTATTCTGTGGCAATTGTGATTGTAGATGTCAAGGGGACTGTTGCAAAAGATATTTGATCTTCCCTCCCCATACCTTTTCATCCCATGCCCCAATATTTGTCACATTGCGCAAACTCACATTTGATTCACTATAGATTAATGTTCCAAGATTGTGAAAGATTTCCAGGAATAACAGGGAAATCAAACAGTGGATTTCACAAGTATGTAACTTTAATAATGTCACAATAAGGGAACAATTACCAAATGTTCCGGGAGAATAATGATCTAGGATGCATTTGACGACCATCATAGAAGCTCAAGTCAGTGGTACCGTTTCCAACCCCTAAAAACCCACCCCAACCGTTTCCCAAAAATATTTAACCCTTTAACGCACCCCTAAATGCATTCACTATAAAGGTTTTCAATATAAAAATGCTGATATATGGGCATTCAATATAACAAAAATTCAATATAAACACTGTATACCAGTGGTGCAGGTGGCTCCAAGTCATGTGTGGCGCCTTCAGCCTGTCATGGTCTTGCACATTACATCCAGGACTCATTCATGGCATGGGACCACTTGTCGAACGCAAACATTTGCGAAATGCGCAATGTCTTCGTTTTGCATGGCGTTTACAGTGCAGGATCAACTGCAGTGTTTTTAAGAAGAAGCAGTCAAAAATGAAGGTCCGGCCACCGCATACCTAGACACATCAAATTGGGACTTTCCTTACAAAGTGGGGCATAGATGTGAGTCTGTGTTACCTTGCGACCCCGCTCTGCCGTCTTGATTTACCAATACTAAGGGCGACTGTTTGCATTTTGGTTTGCATTCACGTTTTGGGAAAATCACTGCAGTCTTAACTCTCTTTACTTTGTGACACGTTCCTTATGCTGTGGTCTCTTGACGGGTGGCATTGCTTGCGGCTTGGTTGGATAGTTTCCACGAGACTGACGCCTCAGATCTTAACCGGTTATCCCTTAATTCTCACCACTGTAATAGAATGAGCTACAGAGATAGGCTGGGATCGTTCATTTTTAAAAACGTGTGTATTTATGGCCAATGTGAAGCCTGAGATAAGCAGCAGGAACCACAGGAAGAAGGGAGGATCCAAGACGGAGGGGCTTTGTTTGGGAATCGACAGGCATGTGCAGTTGCCAATTTGTGGCTCACATTCAGCTAAATAATTATAGAAGTGTAAGATTTGTGGTTAAAAATGAGTCACGTGTTAAACTGTGATAATAGTCCGTTAAACAATGCCCAACCTTGACTCATAATGTAATTATCATCCGTTTATGCTCAGATTTCATTTTTAAAGAACTTATGCCGTCTCCCTCGTGAGGGCAGCTTACAAACATTGCCGAAGGACGTTCAACAGATCGAGGAGTTATACTCTTGGGGTAACCGGGGGTAACCAGGAAACCCCTGGCCTGTTCACCTATGGCTGCTGGTATTACTAGTGTACCAGATGGATTCTCACACTTGAATTTATTCAATTCATTTATTTATTTTTTGTAAGGAACAAACCGGATACTCAAACACTACAAAGCCTCCAACGTGGTATGAAGGGCAAAAGGGAAGGTGGAGGGGAGGATAAAAGGGGTCTGATTATTGTCAGCCTTGGGCTATTCCAGATCAGTTACCTGTGGGAGGAGGTCGGAGCATAGGGGGCGGGGGGGCGTAAGGAAAAAAGAAGTGCCGATACAAAACAAGAATGAAAAGGGGGGGCAAAATAACGGGTAACTGAAAAGGGAGAGGATAAATGGGGACGGGTCAGTCAATGTACAACAAAAAATCGAATGCTTCCGGAGTAGATCTTTCATCTCTTTAAACGGTTTCCGAGATTCCTGCACTTGCGGGCTGACGTCGGGAAAGATGCAGATTGTTGATACTCGATATTTCAATTCACCTTTTTCTCTGGCCGCTCTAAGAATGACGTCTCTAGTCCGAAAGTTGAATATGCCTGCGATTATTGGACGCTCCGGCGCCCCGTTTGGCGGCCTGGGGCCCAGGGAATGATGAGCGCACCATAATCATCTGGGACACCTCCGGATAATCCAGGATCTCCAGAGTCATGCATTCGACAAAGGACTGCATCTTGTCTATGACTGTTTACTTCAGTAGGCCAAGTATCCGTATATTGTTGCGGCATGAGTGGCCCTCCAAATCATCTTTTTTTTACAGCTACTACTTGAGCGCTTGTTGGAGTTGGGTGACCTCTGCCTGCAGTCTCGCTGCATGATCTTCATTGCTACTGATCTGTCACTCAGCCTCTCCCATCCATCCACAGAGCTTTTCCAGCTGTATGGCTGAAGGCTTTACTTTGAAGATCAGAGTGTGTTTTCTGTGCCCTGGGATGTCCATGCTATCATTGAGTGCCACCAGCGTCTGGTCCAGCACCTGGATGTCTGGGGGCAAAGCTTCCACACTACCCTGGGGGCAATCCCTGTTGGGTTTCCCACTCTCGCATAGTTTTCCATGGTTTCCTGTTTCTTGGGGTTGCTCATGAGATATTTCTTGTGCACGAGCTGTGGGGTAGGAAGCACCATGCTCTGTGAGGCCTGGCTTTTGCTCCAAGAGGGGTTGGTGTTTGCTCAGATTACATGAGGATTTTTCTGCACGCGGGCTGTGCCCTCTATGCCAGCAGAGGTTGGAATGGGCGCAGAGGTACTGTGCAGCCATACCTGTGTGTTTTAGCTACTGCCCATTGGGGCTCACTGCTGTGGCTGTAGAGGGAGGTAAATGGCAGGCAGCGCCGAAGTATTTTGAAGTCTTTGTCCATACTGCCGATTAGCCTCAAAAAAAAAGGGCAGGCAAAATGAATCCCTGTAGTTATCCTCACGACGTATGTGACAAGTGGGGACCAGAAGTGATTCATTGATACCTCAAAGGGGAGATACATTTCAGACATTTCACGCGTGTATGTCGGCCAAAGGACAATCCTTGTGTCGAAATATTGTATATTGAATGCACATATCTCGAATATTTTATATTGAACACTTTTATAGTAAATGCACTTTTTATTATTTGGGGGCCCCCCTCAAACCCCATGTCCAACCCCTAAAACCCCACCTCGACCGCTTCCCAAAAATATTTAACCCTTTACTGCACCCCTAAATGCATTCACTATAAAGGTTTTCAATACAAAAAATTCGATATATGGGCATTCAATATAAACAATTCGATATGACCACTCTATACCATAGTTAAGATGGAGGACTGAGAGGGCACACATCTTCCCACACTGTATGCACAAAACAACACACTAGCACTAAATTCACGATGATATTCACAATGGGGCATTGTTTTAGACTACAGTTTGGCTCCGACCACAAGTTTAGCAACATATTTATGTTCAGTTTTAGAGATTTAAATCTTATATTATAATTGAGCTCACTCGGTTGCGTTTTACTTTCTTGAAGCCACAAATTGCCTGATGTAAGCTTGGAAATTACCAGACAAATACACCCACAGGGTTTGAAACCGTGCTCCAAATTGCTGTTCATCATTCAGCATTACAATGCAACCCGCTGAGAAGGAAGATTATCCCGGAACACACAAAGCTGTTTTTTTATCCACGACACATGCTCCATGCATCAGAACAGCAGATAAACAAAGCAGACACTGACAAAAGCAACAGTTTACCTACGGTTTATTCCCCGGGGAAAGCTGTGTCGTGTTTACACACAGCGACATAGCTAGAAGGCGGATGAATAATGGGTGCATGCACCTTGTTTGGGGGCCTGCAATGCGCCATACCTCACCATCCAGTGCGCATGCGTCCGTATCAATAGATTGTAATGCTAGGAACACTGCGCATGCTACTGCAAAGATGAAACAGGTAATGGTCAACATCTGTGTGGCGATGATATGCCATCACTAAGCATCAAGCTGTAGAGGCTGGGGCTCCAGGGTGGCAGTCTGCCAGGGAAGCTCGTGGCACTGCTCCTGGCGGGCTTGGGCTGGAGTGAGCCCGGCAACAGACTATTGCATCAGAGAGGCAGGTAGGGCTGAACAGCGAAGAGCCATTATAGGGAATAACAGAACCTCTTCTACTCCGAGTGCAAAGAGCGGGAATGTGTTAATTGGGACAGTGACTCTGTGTAACCATCTTTGGGTTTATTAAAAATCTGCAGGCATTTGGAATGTAATCGTCGGTTTTTCATCCGTTTTTTGTCCTAAAGTTACCTTTCAGCACTAAACTCATCCAAGGGGTTGACTTGGTTCCAAAAAGTGCTCACCGACGGGCGTGTCCTTACTCTGTCTTCTAATGCTCTCCCTGTGGAGATTCATCCAGCCAGTTTCCTCAACGTACCAATGGGTGTGTCCTTACTCTGTCTTCTAATGCTCTCCCTGTAGAGATTCATCGAGCCAGTTTCCTCAACGTACCGACGGGCGTGTCCTTACTCTGTCTTCTAATGCTCTCCCTTTGGAGATTCATCGAGCCAGTTTCCTCAACGTACCGACGGTCGTGTCCTTACTCTGTCTTCTAATGCTCTCCCTGTGGAGATTCGTCCAGCCAGTTTCCTCAACGTACCGACGGGTGTGTCCTTACTCTGTCTTCTAATGCTCTCCCTGTGGAGATTCATGCAGCCAGTTTCCTCAACGTACCGACGGGCGTGTCCTTACTCTGTCTTCTAATGCTCTCCCTGTGGAGATTCATCCAGCAAGTTTCCTCAACGTACCGACGGGCGTGTCCTTACTCTGTCTTCTAATGCTCTCCCTGTGGAGATTCATGCAGCCAGTTTCCTCAACGTACCGATGGGTGTGTCCTCACTCTGTCTTCTAATGCTCTCCCTGTGGAGATTCATGCAGCCAGTTTTCTCAACGTACCGACGGGTCTGTCCTTACTCTGTCTTCTAATGCTCTCCCTGTGGAGATTCATCCAGCCAGTTTCCTCAATGTAATACCCCCTGCCCCCCCATCTGGGGAATTTGTTTCACTCAGACGTAGAGATGAACAATCTCAATATGGAAATAAACTTTTCACAACAGCCTCACAAGTCAAAGGTCCAACTCATGGCTGCTTATTCCCTCGCCCCCTTACTGGCCTTCTAGAGGAACAAGCCCAACACATGGATGACTGTGTAATCACCAATCTCGCTAAGGGATCAGCCTGAAAGTAACCTGCTCTAGTTCAGTCTGTTCAGACTTTTAGAGGTAGTAGGGGAATCATTACCAGCAGCATGATTACTTTTCAACATACATTTGTCCAACACACTACCGAATGTGTTTCCTATCCCACACCTAAACATAGATGGGCATGGTGCACAGCAAGCTTGGTCGAGATGAACATGCAACCGTCTCTGCCTAAAACCTATCGGCCTTCGGTAAGTTTGCACATACTATGATTAACACTACCCCATCGCTTCAAGCCTCTCTGAACGGCCCATCGGGGTTTCATTCGCGTGCCTGCCTGCATATAGTTTGCATGCCCCATTTAAATGTTTTCAACTGGAATGAGTGGAGGTAACTTCTGAAGTGTATAGTTCTTTGTGTAGGAACCACACATCAGAAACCCAAACATGACTAAATGAATGCACTCCAGAGGTGAACTCCTAAATTGACTTGGTTTTCCAAGAGCTACATTCTCTCATTTCCTGACAAATTGATGTAAATATTAGGAAAGCTTGCAAATAAATAACTTTGATATTTTAACTAAGGTATCATTCTTTGTTCTTATTTGGATCAAGGCTTTGTATTTTTATTTTTGTTTGAATATACTTCTAGCCAAACATTGACTTTGTATATATGAACATACCATAACAACAGCAAAAACTCAAAACACAATACCTTAATGAGTAAAAAGCTGATCATAAAATCAGGATAAAAAACAGAATCTAATTTAAAAAATACCTTCAAAAATGCCTTCTGAAAGCCCATCTAAAATCTTCATTAAGTATTTATAAGCCTGTATCTCCATTCCATTTTGTATAACCGGCAACATTTTTCAATTATACAACAAAATTGTACAAACTGAAAACCCATCTTGCCTTCCAATAAATTTGCTAATAATGTGGGCTTCTGAACAGCATGTGATTTAAGGGAGACAGGAAGTCTGTTCTCACCACAAACTTCAAGGGAGACCTGCACTTTGATCAAGATTCATAGAGCGCTCAATTAACCAGAGAGCCACTTTGATCCACAACAGACAGAAAGATGGGTGGGATTTAGTAGTACATGTTGTCCTTCCTTACCTTTCCTGTTGCAAAGCACTCTGGTTATGACCTCACGCATATCAGAGGATTGTTGGTCGGGACACAGGATTGGCTCCTTAAAGTAGGCTTAGCCTGCACCAATCACTGGGGCCCATTTGGCTTTAAAAGAGTTCTGAGCCCCTCGCTTGGCAGATCATTCGACCACTTTGAAAGGACTAAGAAGAAGGACTCCTTTGGACTATGGCTGAAGGTACAGTATGCCTTATATCCTCCACCAGTGAAGGAAGACCAGGATTTCCAAGAGGGAAGCAAGATCCCTGCCCTAAACATCTCCCATTCAGCAGCTCCAGAACCGGTACGCAGCCAGCACACAGCATGCCCTACTAGGTTCTGCCAGTAAGCTTCCTAGGTGGGAAGTGCCAGAGTGTCTCTGAACAAAGGACAAGGCTTTTGCCTGTAGGCACTCCCCTCATCTTTGGGCTGTCCGCATTAAAGGACGACATGAGCCCTGCAAAGAAGCTAAGATGAGTGCCACAACAAGCATCAACCAGTGTCCATCTTTTAAGGACATTTTCAAGGCAGTCGAGCCCTCGAGCCGGGACCGGCTGCACCACTGACTGTTGTCACGGTGCAGTCACCCAAGCCGCCCGGGACGCCTTGAGCAGCATTGCAGATTTGCCAACCAGCACAGAGACAACGACTCTTAGTCCTGAGCCACCATGTAGGCCAATCTGCAGCTGTCCATCCAGCCTTGCTTGCCGAACTGCCTGCCGCCTGATAACCGCAGCAGACTTGAACTCTGTCACTGGATCCTGGAACTGACTCAACACTGTCGATTATCAAGATCTTCTCAAGCACCAGGCACATGGTGATTCTGTCCCCCAGGTCCTTCTCCAAAAGCCCCTAGTGACATTTACAAATCCTTGCTCTCTTGGTGCTGAAACCAAATAACCTTGGACAGTTAAGACTGATTGCTTTACCGACTACCCTCCTGTCAGTATCCAGAGTGCATCGCTTTCCTTTGTGAAACTTTCTGTCCTCTGTGTTTTTTTACAGGGTGAGATGTATTTTGTAGTGTGCTAGAAATGTCCGTTGTAATAATAATAACGTAGATATGTTCTATACATCCTTGACTGGACAGTCCCTTTTATCATTGGGTAATAATTGTATTTTCTCTGTGTTGCAACTAACCAACGATCCACAACCTTGCAGAGATAAGCCTGTCTTTCCTGCCACGTTATCAAAATTGGACAAGGAGGTTTATAATTGACTTGTATTTCCAGTCTGTTTGGATCACTTCTTGTGGACTAGAGATGTGGGGATGATTGATGGTTTAGAAACCGATATTTATCCCTGGACCACTGGTGCCCCGAGACACTGCCAAAGCATGGCATGATGGGTCACACCTGCACATGTGACTAAGTGGTCCTGCACTTGCTGGTGCAGTGTGTTGGGAGTGGCAATTTAAGTGGGCTGTGGTATCTGTCTGGGACCCTGTTCCTGGGAGGTATGCAGAACCTGCTGCAAACTAAAGTGCGTCATTTTTTAGCCTCCATGGAGAAAGTATATTAAAGGGGTCAGGGTTCTGCCCTCCTGTCTCTTGGGAGTCTGTGATTGCTAGCGGCACTCGCTGCTTTGCTTTGTGTGGTCCACAGTTCATCTGCAGACTTTTGTTCAGGGTTGTACTGGGATAAGAAATCCAAGAAAACCTCAAAACCTCAAAAAAGGTGGCATGCACTGAAAAAAAGGGCCCCTCAACCCTTATCTGTGAATTGCGTCCATTCACGACTTTAGAGAAAATGCTACTTATGGAGCGTTAATTGTGTTTATTGCATGTAATGTTTTGTAAAAACACTTGAGAAAAACAGTGATCACACACACACTTTTTTTAAACACTCTTTATTGGCATTTTATAATAACAACCCAAGAACCCACAACTCCGACCCCCTCTCCCCTTCCCCCACCCTCCGTAATCCCTAATACCCTTCCCCTAGACATGTTTAATAACTTTAATTGAACAGTATCAACAAATTCCCAACCCCACCCACCACATCTACCCCCTCCCTCCCAGTGTCCGGATTAGCCCTCCAGGCTTCCAGTCCCTCCACACACACTTAATTTCTAGCATTAGAACCATACTTCCTTTCCCAGGGACTGCAATACAAGTGAGGGGCTGCTACCTACAGCTTTGGGCCTTTCCAGTATGAGTGCCAGTCACCCAGGTATTGTCCTCCTATAAAAAGTGCTCGGTGTGCTTCCCCCAGTGTGCGACATTTACTGAAATGTCACCTGTGGACGTGTGTGGAACATGGCTTTTAAAGCAGTGTAAGTCAGGGAATGAAGCCAGGGGACGAATCGTAATGGCATCGTGGAATGATGGGTCAAAACGTGAAAAGAGGTCCCTGAGATTGGCACCTCTCCCTGTCACATAAAGAAAAAAAGAAAAACTCCTAAATCATGAGCTCGGCACTCACATTAAAGCAAATTATTAAGATGGCATTCTCACATTATCTTTTGGCTTTGCAATCCTATTAATAAATGGAGACCCGCACGTCACAATGCATTAATATTGTAAAGCCCCCGTGCCATAATTCCTCATTTCCATCCAGAGTGTCAAACACATGGTGCTCGTGCGTGGATTTAACTAGAACATGGCTGCGTGCTGTGATGTACTGTCTCTAATGGAGATCCTTCCCTCTGGATGTGCATGTACCCCTCCCCCCACCCCTACACGTGTTTAGGACAGAAAGGCAACAGGCACACCATGTGTGCGGTGTGACCGCCAGAGCCAGGGGGCCACACACACACAGCAGTCAAGAGTCAGAGAGGGGGACGCAGGGGCAAATAGAGAAAGGTAACAATAAGTATTAAGATGCGTTATAATTCTAATAACGACTTATTAAACTGAAAAAAAGAATTAAGATGCGGGTGGCTAATTATAGGAACGCAAATGATAGTCCTGGGTAGTTTTAATTTAGGGCCTGAAGCAGGGGCCAGTGCTGGTGGACTTTCTAGGTTTTGGGGGGCGGGGGGCTATGAGATGTTTAGGCGAGTTGCAGAGTGAGGGCTTCACGCTTCCTGTTTGCGTACCCATTTTTGCACGCACAGAACGTAAAACAACGCCGTGCAGTTATTACGCTCAGATGTTTCCCAAATAATGCTGACGGCCCGCTAATACAGTCCATTGAAAAATACTTTGCAAATCCGGCCTCCTGGAACTGTGTTTTCTTCGTGCAGCATGTTCAAACCACATGAAAACATGGCATTGCAGTGAAACACATGAAAAGTGGCCGGTTTTGAAAGTGTAATTTGAGTCTTTTAGACACTCGTCAAAATGAGCCACAATGTTTTATTATTCTACACACACAGTGGCCCAGAAGCACCTTTCGAAATGCAGGGCCCCAGACAGACCATGCACTCAGATTGCGCTGATTGCCCTCCTCTGTGCTGAGATTGTAAAATGACGTAAGGGGCAGCACGCAGGACTTGGGTGGCTGGGGCTAGGCTCACAGAAAGAAAGACTACAGCTTACTGGCCGCTCGCCACAAGATAACTCAGTCGGTTGAGTCAGTGCCTGCTGTTTAGATATATGTGCAGCCTATAAGTCTCAGGCGCACAACATCTTGTTGAGGTCACCGCAACTTCTTGTCTTTCCTCGATTGATGATAAAATGGGCGTTTTGAGTAAAGTCAATGATGACACCTGTTACTTACTATGCATCAAAGGTGCAGTCCTGTGTAAAACATGTTTTTTTTTTTTCAAACGCGTTATTGTAATGCACGCTCGGGGAGGCCGCCAATAGTGCATGATGTGCAGTGCTGCTAGCTGCCGTGCAGTACACGATCGTTCTTCATTAAGGTACGTTCCAACAGGGTCGAGTCGTGTGCCCGTGCGCCCGAGGGCCGCCCACCAACGTGCCTGTAATCGTTACGCATCTTCTCCAGAGGACCCCGAAGGACGGCACCTTTTAAAAACAATGACACAACAGTGAGGTAAGAAACGGAGGGGTAAAAATGGCACCAGTAGGCAGTAAATAATAGGCTATCTGTAGGGCCCCTTTATCTGGTACTCAACAGGGAGGGAAGGGATTCTGGAGCAGGAACTAGTTTAGCAGAGTGAAACGCCAGGCGTATAATTCAGGCTTGTACTGTTGTACACAGCACTGCAAAATACGACCAGATTTAAAAAATAAAAAACCGGGAAAGGGCAACTAACATAGAAGTAGGACTAACTCTTGAAAGTGGCTGTCAAGGCACTACACTTCTATAACCTTTGGAGTGGAAGGGGGTTTAAGTGTTACTGTTCAAAGAAACATATATTAAAATTAATGAATCACAAACTAACACTATCTCAAGTTGTAAAATTCAGCATTTCTTCTTTGCGAGGTTGTGGATTCCTGCCTGCCAGCTATGAAGACCTACTTCAAAAAACCCGGCACCACTGCAGTTTCCAATGGGAACATAATCTTGAGAAAGGGGGACAGAGCACCAAATACTGGGACGTCTGGCCACCCTACTGCAAACAGATGCACTATACACCCTGATTAGCAGCAGAGAGCAGCCAGGCCGCAGGCACAGCAGAGCCTCAGCCAGGGGCAGGTGGTGTGTGTGGGGATCGGGGGATGGACGGCATCGCCGTTGGCGAACGGCCAGGCATAGGATAGGAATCGGGTGGGTAAGGATTTATGGGAGGAGGCAGAGCACACGCTGGACGGGTCTGGATGCCAGCCCGGGACACCGCATGTAATACTGGCCTGACACTTTTCTGGCCCTGAAACAAGGCTCCAACTGCATTGCGCCCAGGCCTCTAGATTCCTTACACTGCAGGAGGAGAGGAAGAGAGGCAGCCGAGCCAATCCAAACAATGAGCTGCCACTGGCCTCACCATTCCTTTGTTTTCTGAGACTTGCTTGCTCTGGTCCCCTTCCTATCGCTCTCCTTCATTGCTTCCCATTTCTGGTTCTTACATTGTCACACCTCCTTCCTTTACTTCTTCATGTCTCCCTTTGCCTCCTTTCCCCTACATTTTCCTGCTTATTATCTTGTCCGCCTTTTCCCGCCATTGTGTCGCATTCCTCTCTCTATTTCAGTGCTCCTTCCTGTCGGCCATCTATCCATGAATCCATCCTACGTCATCCTTTCATTCCCCATTCCGCTTACATTCCTCCCACTCATCTTACATTCAATTCCCCAGTGTTTTCCATCCTCTTGTTTACCGCGCTTCCTTGTTCTCCTGCATTGTGGTGTTCATAATTTCATCACCCCCTGCTTTACGTACTATAACCCTTCCAATCCTCTGCCTCTCTCACTTCTCTCTCTTTTACCCCCTTCTCTGTCGCCACAGCCCCTCAACTCTTTGCTTCAATAATTTAACGACCTTTAAACTGGACCATGTGCTACTCCAAGGCAAGGCATGCAATATAAGGAGCGGGACATCCTGGTGAATTGATAGCCACATTTATTAAAGTTACAGGTGCAAATGGATCTTGTGATATTTCTTCTCTGTGAAAGATAGTGAGCTAAAGACTCTGGGTAAGTCTCTCGTAACCAGGACTTATGTCTGGCAGAGGGACTCCCAGGACCCCCCTGGTTAAAATGGATCTTGAACCAAGCCCCAGTCTGAATACATTTGTCAGTGGGTCTGCACTAAACATAAACCTATGCCTTTCAGAAAGTGACACTAGGATCAAAGCTTTAACAGAGTTACAATTTGCTTCACCATACCCACTAGATACCCTCGGGTTCGGCGCGCTTTACAAATGTCAAATAAATAAATAAATGTGGGCCGCACCCTATGTACCATCATATTTGTGGCATAACTGTGTATACCTACGGACAGATTGCCTATTCTCACCCAGGACCTACAGTGTTCTCTTGCAGACACAGCGTTCCTCTTACTTTCGCAGTCACCCCATACTCACCCTTGCCATCAGCCCTCTTTTTCCCTGCCCACTG
Organism: Ambystoma mexicanum; assembly: GCF_040938575.1. Taxonomy (NCBI): domain Eukaryota; kingdom Metazoa; phylum Chordata; class Amphibia; order Caudata; family Ambystomatidae; genus Ambystoma; species Ambystoma mexicanum. The sequence goes on from NC_090927.1 coordinate 1,181,440,221, forward strand.
CCTCTCTTTGCCAGGTTACCAGTCAGTATGGGGCCAACTCGTGGAGGAGAGCTCATGCCACCTATGTTGAGCCTGCCAGTACGGCCCGTGATAAATAGGACACGTACTTCCCGAATGGCCTCCCGGGGCCGAGACACATATCAAACAAAAAAAGCGACAACAGACTACCTGCAGGCGGCAGTATGTTGCCACGTCAAAATACAGTCGGTGGCTGATGCTCTCTGGTAACTCAGACCGGGTCCCTCGTTGGCACTGCCAATCTGCAGTCATGTGCCCCTCAGAACCCGCCCCCCACACACAACTTCCTTCCCAGTTCACTGCTCCTGATAACTTCACTTCAGTTCTCAATTATCTGATCTTACTTGTTGAAATGATGTCTTGTGTAAATTGTGACTCACTTCATTTTGCTCTCTACGCTGACTCTGACTGACTCAAAGAGCAGCAGAGCACGCCGTCCTGTGTGCACAAAATGTGTTCCACTCTCCTCACGTAGACCGCAGGTCAGGCTTGCCTTTGCGCTCCTCACACACTCGTTGTCTCGTCGTCAGACTCGTGCTCTGCGACCGTTTTCATCTCAGGTTCTGCTCCAAATAGATCTGTTCTCCTGGTGTGTCGCTCACTTCCGGCCACACCCAGAGCAGCAGAAAGTAATAGACAGCCGCCCAGGTAACAGCTTGCTCTGGAACGTGGAAACAACCTCCTCCCTCCCGCCCCCCCCCACCACCTCTCCCCCCTAGAGTCTGGCTGTCTATTGGCATTGGTTCGTTTGTTTAATTCAAAGATAACTGTCTGGACGTACAGTGAAGTAATAACGAAGTGAATATAAGGTAACAAGTCCAGTTCCAGTTTCCCTTTGTGCACTGCGCCCTGGTGCCTGAGTCTAAACGCTGACTATAGAAGCGCATGACTCGAGCACTGAAAAAAAAGTTGTTTATTGAGTAAAACATGCACACCTGACGCTGAATCTTCGTGGACGTGAAGTGCGTATTTTACATTTCAGCGGCCTATCTTTGTGGCTTACAAACCCCCCCACATTGATCAAATTTGAATCAGCCAGTGGGCGAAAGCCTGACAGGCCAGTCCACGGCTGCCTTTGTTCCTCTGATGGCTGGTTCTCGCTGTTTCCAACTATCCCGGCTTCATCTCTGATGCCTCTCATCCGAGTTCGGAGGGCCCGGTAATTCCTCCTTCAGGGAACCCGGCCCGGACCTTCCCCATTCCCATTGAGCCCCCAGAGGGCTCAATGGGAATGGGTGAGGGAGCTAACAAGGGGCCGATTACGACCGGCCGGTTGTTAGCTCCCTGGTTCCCTCGCGGGACCCGCTCTGGACGTCTGGACGTCTGGTAAAACCAGACGTCCAGACTGGTCCCGGCGAGGGAACCTCGTAATATTGCGGAATGCATTTAACGGCACCGGCACCATTAGCGGTGCCGTTAAACGCATTCCGCAATATTTGTAATGAGGCCCTAAACTTGTAATGAATCCCACCATTTCTTTTTTAAACACGAAGATTGCGTTTTGTGTTTGCAATAAACATGTGATAACGGGAAGGGTCCACACGATTTGGACTCAGCGGACCCTTGGTTTATTCCCCATTTTGGAGTCCGACAGGCGTCCATTGGTGACATGCGGCATCACCACTTACATTAACACTGCACGCGCAACTCTTCTTGCGGAAACATGTTTGTTTGTAGCACAGTTCCTGCACACAAAAGCGTGTGGTGTTCTAGAGTTTTGGATGTGGAACTCGTATTCTGCTGGAGAAGTCAAACGTGCAGTATTCGGAAAGACCACATGTTTCACTGTTACTTCCAAACGTGTCGTGAGGCCCAAAGGCCGCGTGACATCATTAGAACACATGGGTTTTGCCTCAAAGAGCACGTGCCTCTTTCTCATGATACATGTATTCGACCTGAATTTGTACCCCAGTTTGGTCTTCCTCTATTAGATTGGCAGCGTCACACTTACATCAGTCAGGGCCACTGCAAGGAGGAGTGACATTAGAGAAGACGAGTTGCTGGTACCCCTCCCCTCATCTCAAAGAAGCCCTCTCTCATGCCCCGCAGGGCAGAAGACCGATAATAAAGCAAAGGTGGAGTAGGAGGGCAGAGGCAGGCGTGCGGCGTGGTGTCATGGTAGACTTGAAAGGGAAGGGCTAGTGAGTTGGTGAGGAGTGAAGAGGTGGGAGCCGATGGTTGGAAAGGGTCAGAGTCACAGAGTGGCAGTAGAGGAAGAGTGAATGGGTGGGGGTTGAGTCATAGCGTATGATGGGATTCAGGAGGTCGGGGGAGGGTACTTGGTTGGACAGAAGTAGAGTGCTGGGGTCAGAGTCACAGAGTGGCAGTAGAGGAAGAGTGAATGGGTGGGGGTTGAGTCATAGCGTATGATGGGATTCAGGAGGTCGGGGGAGGGTACTTGGTTGGACAGAAGTAGAGTGCTGGGGTCAGAGTCACAGAGTGGCAGTAGAGGAAGAGTGAATGGGTGGGGGTTGAGTCATAGCGTATGATGGGATTCAGGAGGTCGGGGGAGGGTACTTGGTTGGACAGAAGTAGAGTGCTGGGGGAGATCAAGAGTAGGAGAAGAGTGAGTACAAAGACAATTGTTGAGTAGTGAGAGAATGGCGGTAGACACTTAGGGACGGTATTTAGACAGACTCATAGTATGTGTAGAGTGAAAGGGTGTTGGGCAACGTGTCTAGGGTGAGCAGAGAGAGAGTGTAGGTACACTGTGACGAGGGTGGATCAGCGAAAGCAAGGAGTGTGGCATAGCGATGGTTGATGGACAGAGGGATGGGTAGATGCAATGCAGGGGTAGGAGAAAGACATGGGTAGGAGCAAAGGATGCCCTCGGAGCAAAGTAAGGGTTAACACCAGAGTGAGTGGGTGATAGGAGAGGAATGCAGCAGCTTTGGGGAGATGAGGTGAAGCAGTGCATGAAGATAGAAGCTTGCTGAGTTGTGAACACAGGATAGGGGTGGTGCAGCCTGATGTACGGTGAGGCGCAGGTAAAGATTACTTGATATTATAATCAACCTCTTATATTCAACACTATATAATGTTAGGCTGATTCACTAAATATGTTTGTTTTCCCCGCATTTAGTCTGTTCTCAATCTTAATTGGGGTTTCCCAGGAAATAACGTGTTTCTTATAATTTGATCAAGCCTAGAATTGGTCGACCTCGTGCAACTTGTCTGTCAATTCTAAGTAGTCTTTGGCATGGGGTCGGTGTGAGGGTCAAATGTATGTTCACTCGTGATCGCCCAAGCGGGGAAAGTGTTTTGCGCTTCAACACGCGCCTCACTGCGAGATCGAAAGATGCTCCGGCGGAAGCATACGTAGCAAAGGTGGTTCCTGCAATAATGCAGGGAGGGGGGAACAGTGAGGCTCTCCTGCTGCAAACTGGTGGTGGTGCAGAAGAATGTCTTGATGTCTCTGCTGGGCGTGAGTGCAGGTAGCCTCATGCTAAAACCTGGAGTCCCTTCAACTGAAGTGCTCTCTTGACAAACACCCCTGAAATATTGGACCAGGTTTTGGAAGGATCCCAGTGCGAAGATTTACCAGCATCATGCTGTTTTACTGAAATCACTGGCCCACTTTTCTCTTTTAAATAATATGTCCTGTTGTAATCTATTTATTTATTTATTTAGGCATTTGTATAAGTGCACCAAGCCCGCAGGCATCCATACGCTGATTACAGTGGTTACAGAAGGTGAAACAGCAGTGAATACAGAGAGAAACAGTTGGTAGGAAGCACAATTACATGGTCCTGTCTTAAGTAAGACAGATTAGAGGGCTGGGATAAGTTTATGAATCTTGTGAAAAGAGCCTGGTTTTAAGACCTTTACAGAAGGTCCAGAATGAAAATTCCAATCTTGGAGGTAGTGGTTTGGCATTCCATTGCTTAGCAGCCACCACCGGGAAGCTTAGACCCCCTGCTCTTTGCAGTCAAAATCTCGGGCTAGAGAGGAGGTGTGCTTGAGAAGACCGGGTAGGTCTGGCAGATTGCGATCTGGAGAATGTTCGAGAAAGGTATCTGGGTGCGGTGTTCAAAAGGCATTTGTGGGTAATGAGAAGTGTTTTAAACATAATAGACTCTTGAATAGGTAACCAGTGTGTGTTTCTTCTGGCTAGTGATTCATGGTATTTTGTAGGGATGATCAAGGTTGCACTTAGCGCATTGTTCTGTGTGATCTGTAATTTGTTGAATTTACGGGCCGTAGCTCCTGCAAACAGGGGATTGCTGTAGTCTAATCTGGAGACTATGGGCTCTATCACACCCTTGGCAGTATCCTGGCGGTAATTGCGCCAGGATACGCCAGCGCAAATAGTGTTACCGCTACTAGGTCTGGTGCAATTTGCGCCAGATCCTGAGTGTAATTCCTCTGTTAGTTAATAGTCCATAGTACTCTATGGGGATTTTCGGCACTATTTCCACTGGCAGTAATAGCACCGACAATGGCAAAAAATTGGCAGAATTATTTACCTCCAGCAAAAAAGTTGGAGGTAAAACTCAAACTTTCCTCTTGTGACTGAGCCAGCCCTTAATGGCGGCAGTAATAGCATTACTGCGACATTTAAGTGCTACCGCCTAACTCATGATTAGCCCTCATGAGTGCTCTAGTGATAGTGATACAACTGTCAGTGGAGAGGAAAGATCTGCTACCATAGTGAGTGTATCGCCACCCAAGACTGGATAGTTTGATTGACCATACCCAACGTGTTGGAGTCAGTGTCGTAGGAGCCTGAGATGGGTAAGAGGATTTGGGTATTGGCTGCATAGATAATGTAGGAGATACCCAAAGTGTCAAGTAGGTCGAAGAAGGGTTGTCTCGATTAGTCTGTGTGATTGCAATCCGTGCTATAAGGATAATGGTACCCAATTAAGGGGCGGCACAAGACTGCTTTCGCTCTTGCAAGAAGAGTTATTTCATTGTGCCATTATTTTATGGAAGTTTTGTCTTGCTTTCTGATCTATTTTTTTTAATAAAGTTTGTTATGGGCCCAAGGGCCATGTTTTGTCCTGCGCTTTTACGGAAACATATCTTTTCTGATATATAGTTCTTTGATGTTGAACTCAATATGAATCATTACATTGAAAGAATACTAGTTAACTCAGCATGAATCACTCTTTAAGATAAATTGATTTCATATTACAGATGCTGCGGGCCTCATTACATGGATGGCGGTAATCCTTACCGCCTTACTACGAGGTCCCTTTGCGGGTTGGGGGATCTAACGCCTGCTTTTTGCAGGCGTTAAAAACCAACCCGCAAAGGGACCCACGGAGCTAATTACGGTACTGCAATTTGCGGTACCGTAATTAGCGCCTTCCCCATTCCCATTGAGCCCTATGGGCCAAAAATGGGAATGGGGAAGGGCAATGGTGGAAGGGGGAATTACCGCCCCGCCAACCTTGGAATGGGGCGGTAATTCCCCTTTCCGCCAAGGCGGTGCCGGTATTTTACCGGCATGAACCATGGCGCTAACAGCGCCATGGTTTTCCGCCATCCGTGTAATGAGGCCCGCTATCTTTTTCTCTGATGACAAGCTGAAGCTTCTGTTCCAGGGCATTGTGAAGGAGTCAGCACACCCCATAGGTCCGGTGTTTTTCTGAAGACCCCACTCCACAAGAGCAAGAAGCTGTGGAAGGCTATCGGGATCATGCCAATGCAGTGGCCAGGGCCTTAAGTGGGCAGGGGCCTGCTGGGACTGGGCCCCGGCAGGCTCCGAAATCTCGTTTTGAGGCGGGGCCCTGCCGGGGCCCACTAATCTCCCCTGCCAGCCCTGGCCACAAACCGAAACAGCTTTTTTTTCTAAAGCCTGAAACTCTCGCTCGTGTGAGACAGCTTCAGGCATCAGTGAAAAATGCCTTTCAGCCATAATGATGGCACAGCACCTGTGAGGCATCCCTTTAAATTAGAGATGCCCGGGGGCCGCCGCCACCATTATGGAGAAAATGTGAGGCCGCTGGAAGCAGAGGCCTTGTTTTCTAAATCCTGAACCTCCTGCGCATTTGCGGGAGTTTCAGTCTTCAGGAAACAGCCTCAGCTTTCAGTGGCCTCACCCTTTCAGCCTTAATGGTGATGCTGCCCCTCCCCAGAATGAGGGGCAGCGCCACCAATAAGGCTGAATAGGCGAGGCGCTGTCCCCTGCCAGGCAAGCCAATAGAGAGTGCTGATCTCTACAAAAGGCTGCCTGGCAGAGGCGCCAGTAGCCCATTGAGCCGGGGGCTCGTCAAGGGGCGTGGCCTAATGAGCCAATAGGTGACCCCCGCTGTTCGGGCCACGCCCCCTTGATGAGCCCCAGCTCATTTTGTAGTGCCACTTAAAGCACTGGCAGTGGCATTGCCCCCATCAAGGTGGGATTGTACTGGTCCTATCCCACCTGGATGGGGGCAATGCACTCCTCGAAGGCCTCCCGTCTTCCTCCCTTGTGCCCCTGAGAAGTGTCGCAGCACGGCGGCATGCCACATCAAGGGTCTACATCACCTCAGCCCTCATCGATCTTCACTGGCTCCCACTGCATGCACGAATCACCTTCAAGTCTTGCTGCATCATCTATAAGGCAGTCACCCTCAAGTCATCCAGCTACCTTGTGGAAAAACTCAGTATCTCAGGCAGCCAGTGCACCACCGGAAGCCAGGACACAAGCAGACTTGAAATCTGCCGATGGAAATGGGAAAGGACCATAAAACCTGCCTTCTCTGCCTATACCTCAAGACTATGGAACCTCCTTCCCGTCAGCATCAGACTCACCCCCACACTATTCAGGAAAGAACTCAAGAACCACCTCTTCAAGGAACATCTCCTCCACAACATCTAGGCCATCACGTTTACCCTTGGGCCCACCTGACGCACTAGACACGCCCAGCCCTTTCCTCCCCACCACACGGTACAGCTGTGCCCTCCTCTGTGCCTCTCTGTATCTTACCCCCGCTGTATATCTGTTTTGTTGTTACCTCTGAAAAGCGCTCCGTTATGAATCTGTAATGTTGTACACCTCCGTAAAGCGCTCTCTTACGTTTCTGCATTGTTGTATACCTCAGTAAAGTGTTCCGTTGCTTCTCGAAGCTAGGTCTTCACGCAATAAAGCCCATAATAGTAATAATAGTAATAATAATTGCAGCCACCACCCCGTGCATGGTGAGTCAGACACAGAAGCCCTAAAAGGGCCTGAAGTGATGTGTCTGGAAGCTGATCTCTTCCCACTGCAGAGGGATCTTTGCCACAAGAGGTGTCTCTGCATCACCATCGCTGGAGCTGCAGCCATGCAGGGAGCATGCCCTGACTGTCACCGGCAGCTTTGGAGGAATTGGAGGAGTGGAGGCTGGGGGTTCAGATGAGTGCACTGCATGCACGCATGACCAAAAGCAATGTGCTTGATTGAGCAAGACAAATGTGCACACGTGATGAAGTCACACCCACCCACACCTGTCCCAACAGCTAGGGGCATGTGGCATGGTTATATTCACTCTGCACATGGCTAGTGACATGAACTGCACCGTGCCTGTGGGTATGGCCAGGTGATGGCTCCTTGTCCATAAGCCTCCCCACCCACTTCTCTGTCTGTACACGTTGCCTAGTGTGTTAGGATATGTGTACTGTTCACTGTTCAAATGCAAATTTCCCCAGGGACAAGGAGTCACGCCCGAACCGCATTTGACCAGAGCATGACCGCATGCATGTCTCCAGTGTAGTGCCTAGTCTATGATTACCATGCGCTAGGGAAGTAAGCATCTGCCTGCAAGGAGAACTTCTTATTCCTCAGAATTGTCATGTAATGTGTTGTCATGGCAGCACCCACACAAATTCCCAACTGTATGCAGTGGAGTACCTTTGCTGAAAATGATGGGGGTGGGGGGACATGATATCTAAATGAAAGGGGACCTTACCAAGTGAGTGGGACAAAATGGCATGCCACAAACGTTGGGGGGGGGACAAACACCTTTGCCCCCCTCCCCCTAAAATTACATCCCTGACTATGTGTGGACGCACAGTTGGATGCGAACAGTGAAATGCAATGCCAGGATGCCCATGTAGTGAAACCACGGCATCGCTTGCCTCTCCAAGACATACCCATCTTGCATGCTGGAACATGTATCCACTGTCTAGCGCTGTCTCAACAGGAACAGTGACAGCCCTGTAGACCCGTATTAACAATATCCTCAACTGTCCAGTCTGGTTGTTGGCCCAGTGCTTTGGATGTAATTGGGAGAGGGAAGGGAAGGGAACACCTTGCCCCTTAGCCATCTACAACCATTACTGCAGAGACACAAGGAAAGGAAGAAACATGCATTACTGTCCAACCAACGTAGCATTAGAACAAACAATCATGCTGTGATGTGAACATCAACTGAATGCACAGGGCAACAGCTGCCCTTTAATATGCCCAAATCCACGCCTTGCACGGCAAATTGCAGTTCACTAAATGTGTCCCAAAATAAGATCCCATGCTGAGACGTTAAAAAGCAGAGCACGCACAGAAAAGGGGGCCTGCCGGAGGGTCCTTGTGATATGTATGATACATGTTATTTATAACCCACTTAATACCTAAAGGTTTCCAAGCGCAGACCCGGGGATCGAACCTGTGGTGTTCCATGTCGTCTTGCTTTTACGGCAAGCACTGTTTCCCTTGAGCTATCCTCCGAAAACAAGCGGAGTCATGTCAGCCCACCACAGCATAACATAACATTGCCACTCAACTAGATGGAACGCATAAAGTCGACTATATGTGTGGGAATCTTCCTCAAATGTGACCCACAGAGCCCCACAAATCTCCTAACGAGATTCAGGATGGATTCACAGGTTCCCGTAGATTTCTCTTCCGTTCACAATGGTCTGAATCTAATTTAAGGGTTATACACCTTCTTCTTGCTACAAATACACAAAGTAACTTAAAAGGCTTTAGGAATGTAGAATAAAAGTTAGGAGAAAGGGAGGCAGGGTGTGGAGGCCGGCGAGGCTGATTGAGGAAGGCTAGCACGAGGAGAAGGAGTTCTGTGCAATTGTGAATGCTATCCAAGGAGGACATCGCATTGAACAGTGTAATAAGATATTGCAGTAGATCCAAGTGTCCACTGCAGAGATGTAAGCGTAACCCACAGGTCCCAGGTTTGAATCTGAGTAATGAAGTTAGTAAAGCTGCAGTGGGGAATGTAAGATTGCATGTCAGACCTGCAGGGTCAGCGCCATATCAGTCATGTCATGCTCTGCTTTTCACCATTCAGAGGTTATCACATTGAATATGATTGAGGCTTATTTTATTATAATGTGGGGAATCCATAACGGACGCCAACTTCTGAAAATCCTACAGTGCTGGGGAAGGGTCTGCCAACCTTTTGGGGTTCATGAAGGACTACGAGAGATATAATGCAAGTCAGTGGCCTCAGAAAAGCCAGAAGGGCTGAGGAACAGTCAGCAACATATCAAGCATTCATGATGTATAACCTGATGTTCTTTAAAGGAATACTATTTTGTCAGGTGGGATTGCCATGTTATGTGCTATGTATCTGGGGAAAAACCTGTAACATACATGTATAGCAAAAGGCCTATTCTCAAAACCTTTGATTGCACAGGTTATGGGATGCGCTAGAGCATGTAGGACCTGTTAGGACATGCAAAAGGTCCAAACCCCTACTTCATGCATCCCATGTGAGCCAGCATCATGTGCATCACACCTCGCTCACCCTTCACATCCCAACCCTGGCCCACACATGTAAACCCCCAGTCAGGACCATGCTCCCCATGCCTCCAACTCACATAACCATATCCACTCCCCTCTCATCATCACCCACGCTCCACCTACAAAACACATTCAACCCTATGATCATACATGTTCACTCCACAGTACTACATGCATGAGACATTGCTGACCTCATCACCACTCACAAACAAGATGCATGCTTTATCACAGAGACATAAATCACCTACACTTCTACACACACATCCAGCATCTCCTAATTTCTGCAGACTACAGCACCCAACACTAGGACTGCAGAAGGATGACTGGTAGAGAGTTCACTATTATCCACAAAACCTCATGGACATGCACGCTTCAGGAGCACACCACACTTGCATCCATGGAACTCAAGGCCAGCCACTTCCTGCTGACCCATGCTCAGACAGCAACCTTTCACCTTATCTACCATCCACCCCTACCCAACTATGGTGTTCTCAGTGAAATCTCAGACATAATCGCAACAGCATCCACCAAAAACACAACAAACCTTTTCCTGAGAGACCTCTAACTGCCTGATACCCACACCACCAGGTGAACCAAGGAAAGGAAACTCTTGTTGAACTGCTGGGCACTATGGACATCAAGCAACCCATCAAAGAACCAAACTTCAACAAAGGCAACACGCTTGACCTGACATTAACTGCATCTTCAGCCATCATATGTCTTCCTCCCTACCTTTGGACTGAAAAGACCTTGCAGTTATACCCTACGATCTCCACCAAACACCTCTCTCCTACAGGGGCCAACTAAAAACAACCAAGATACCCCAGCGCTCTTTCAAGAAATTCCCATGTTGCCACTGGAAGGAAACCTCATCACTTTTGTGTCCATGTCCAATCTTTGGAGAATGTAAATGACCAGATTAGCACACCCAAATACACTCTAAATGAGACAACCAACAACCATGCACCACTGAAACTTTGACTCAACAAACAAAAACCTCTACTCTTTGGTACACAGAGCAAGCATACCATACATGAACAAGAGATGTGCTGGGAAAAATCCCATAAACTAGAAGAATTAATGACATTGGCAACACTCTGTCCAACATGCATGACACTCATCACCACAGCCAAAGCAAACCTCTAAACAGCATCCATCATGAAGCATCCAACAAGAGCAGAGCATACATCCAGACCACAAATAACTGCATCAGCCCTCTGTCAGGCTCCACAAGAGCACAATTCACTGACAAATGCAACGTCCATAACAACTTCTTCACAGGCAAGGTAGACAAGATAAGGAAACATATTGACAACTCCAAGCACACCACAGTCACCCCTCTCATATGAGCCCACAAAATATCAAGATAGACTGAATTCAGCACAATCACTCAAGAAGAATTGACCAAAACTCTCTCAGCCCTCAAACCCACCAGTTACAAAGACATAACCCTGCCCATTTCCATTGTGAGGATCACAGGTAAAGCACTCCACTCACACCACTTCTAAAATTTATCAGCACATCCCTCACACACAAGGCACCTTCCCAGGTGCACTGAAAATGGGGCAGATCCTCCCCATTTTGAAGAAATGCCCACTTGATCCACACTCTACTTTCTTCCTTTAATGCATCTACCCTTCCTTAGGAAAGTGATTGAAAAGACTGCTGCCATCCATTTCCACAAAAGGGTCATACAGTACAATCCTCTAGAGGACTAATGTACAGGAGCAGTTGTATACCTCTGAAGGAGATCCTGCCCCCCTATCTCCCCTATATTGGAGACATGAGACTGTGTCGTGTTTGACACCAGCCATTGTGCCAATACCAGAGCGAGTGTTTGGAAGAAGATAGCCATTAAGAGAACCTTATTGAATGTACCCCTGAAGTGACGATAAACTGCAGGAGGAACTTCCTGAAGGAATATGAAAAGGAGCAAAGAGGAAGAGCTAGTGATGTCATAAAAAAGTTGGCACGACGTCTCGAGACACTGACTGAAGATAATGTATGAATCCTAGAGGACTAATGGTGAAGTAAGGATCAAGTGAACTTTGAAGTATAAAAGAAAAAGATTACATGTGCAGGAAGTGCTGCAGAGAACAACCGTTCAATAAATGTACAGACACTGAACGCAAGATAAAGTCAGAATAGAATAGAATGCAGGTGAAGCTGCCATTGTACAGAAAATGGACATTGATATCATGAGTTGAGTAAGCCAGAACCCATGAAGCGGGAATGGAAAACAGTGCTGCAGCAAAAATAATAGGCTCATGGCTGCATGGCGAGGCTGCCTGGCCTGGAGTCAAGATTTAAGACGCAAGATCAGCTATCTATTCTTAAGAAGAATGAGTATGCGGAGGATGAACCTTCTCACGTTAAGGTGCAAGAAAGAACACAAAGGATGCCAAGCTTTAATTCATTAAGAGCATTTAAAAGCTGCAAAATTGACCAAATCGTGGTCTCCTGTCACATGATCTGAGGATGGAAATAGAGCTTCAACTTGGAGTTCCAGACACGATAGCGAGTGCCCTCACTCCTGTGCATTCTCAAGACAAGGATACTCTGCAAGGCCAAGTACAAAGACAATTTCATGGCAGAAGGCAGGGGCGATGAGAGATGTTGGGCTAACAGGGTGGTGGTGTAGTGTCGTGCCCCATCTCCTTGCACCTGGGTCTGGGCTTACGTTCAGCTAAGTGAACCAAATGTTCCAGACATGGCACAATTGTGGCAACCTGTTATATTAGTCCATATAATGAAGGACCGTATAGTTTAAAGCCCAAGGAGAAACTGTGTATCTAATGTTTCTGAAGATGACATATATTATAGATAAAAACAAAGAGGTGATGGTTGGAAGGTTTAGAATGAATCACAACCATTGGCATTGCTCTGGGCAACCCTCCAGACCATCGTTCTTCGGAGGAGGCCCAACAAGGCCGAAACATGTCTGGTGTTGCTGTGTTTCCGTGCAGAGGGGACCTGGCCTAGCACTTCGGGTTGGGCTGCTACCATTGGTGGCAGTACCTGACTGATTTGCATATGGCTGGACCCCTTTTGCAATGGTGCAGGTGGGCTAAAAAACGGTGGTGTGGAAGGTTGCCCAGAGCAATGCCAGTGGTACAGATTCATTCAAAGCCTTCCACCCTCACTTTTGTGGGCACAGTTTGTCCTATCTCCTTGCACCTGAGTCTCGGCTTAAGTGCTGCTAAATGAACCAAATGTTTGAGAAATGGCACAAGCGTGCCAACCAATTATATTAGTCCATATAAAGAAGGACCTTATAGTTTGAAAACCAATAAGAAACTGTGTATTTAATGTTTCTGAATGACTTGTTTTTAAAGGTAGGCATATGTTGTCAACCTGATAATGGGCAGCCAATAACAATCCTAGCTCCTGTAGAAATGTATACTTAGATGTTTCCCTTAACCAATCCCAACCCTTGATAGGTTTTTCACTATTGCCACATAGTATAACATCACTCTGATGCATTATTTAGTATAAGGACCATATTTTGTATGGAGATCATTGAGAGACTGAGCCGACGTCTCTTGGTGTTCATTGTAACCTCCCTGTTTTAGATAATTGTTAATAAAACTGTACTTTGCCATCTTCCTGAGTTTGTTCCATTATTTGGATTCAGAATTACTCTGGTGGGATCCCATCCATTCCATATGCACGTTCCTAAGGGCCATAGACTCACAACAAATCAAGTGCCTTGTCACAATGCAGCAGAGAGACAACCACCAGCCAGGTTATCAATGCCACTCTACAAATCCTGGACAAAGGAGACCCTTGCTTACTAGTCCTTATCAACCTCTCTGGTCTGGCACCTTTTATACCATTGACCATGAATAACTCCTCAACTTCCTCACCATGCACATGGGCTTCGATGGAACAGTCCTACGCTGGTTCACTTCCTACCTCTTCAAGAGATACTCATTCATCCAGATGGGCCCCAACAGCTCCCAGCATCACCCAGTAAGCAATATGTACCCTGTCATCTTCAGCCTCTATGTGGATCCTCTGAAGGAAATCCTCACCAACACTGGCATCAAGTTTCATCTATATGCACAAAACTGACAGACTGCTCAGATCAGTTCCTTGATCAATGTAATCGACTAATTCACTGCCCCTCATCATAGCCTGCGCATGATGAGCCTACTTGAAGCTCAACCCAACAAAGACCAAGGCATTTTCCTCGGAAGTCCCACCCAGTATGCCCAAGCCCACCACTGACTGACTGATATGATGGTTGGTGGTTTCATGCCTCATCTCTCACCCAGTGCAAAATCTACTGGCTTGAGCACAAACTGTGGCTTCTCATTCAAAACATGCATTGCCAAGAAGAACCAAGTACCACAGTATGGACTTGTGCTCATCCGCAAAGTTAGGTTTTTCATCGATGCCCCAAGTGCAGAACAGGTGTCCAGCCTTGGTCCTTTCCCATGTGCATAGTGGCAAAGCACTACTTGCTGGAGTCCGAGATGCCACCTTGGAACCTTTGAAAGGCATCCAGCATGCCATAGCAAGCCTTATGACAGGACTAAGAAAATGTAAACCACGTCAAGCCCACCCTCAAAAAGCCGCACTAGCTACCCCTTCTATCACACATCATGTTCAAAACAGCCTGCACCACCTACAAAGCCGTCACAACCCAAACACCAGTCTGCCTGGCTGCAAAATGTACAATCTTTAAAAGCCAGCATAACACCAGCAGCAAAAACATTTACAGACCGTAAACAAAGAACAGAAAGAGGGAAAGAACCAAGAAACATTTATTTTCCTACTATGCATCTTATCTCTGGAACAAGTTACCAATGCATTTAAGACTCATTCCTCCATCCTACTCTTCAGAAAGTACTCAAAGACCTTACTCTTCAAATGACATCTCGCCATTTGCTGGTCACTCCACTGAACCCTATTGCTACTCCTCTGGAGCCATCCACCACTATCTATATAGATCCCAGATTGTCTGCTTCCTCTGTGCCCTTACTTGTTACCTCCTCGGTGGGCCCTCTGTGTACAGCACTCTGTTGCTTTCCAGTTTGGATCAAACTTCCATTCATACCATTCATATATGCATGATCGCTATCAGGTAGAACTTCTCCAGTCAGTATATAACTGTGCCACCAGGTCACTACCTTTACCCGGGATAGTGTATGTGGTTGCTCCTGGGGCATGGGGCCACCACCAGCAGAGTGGTACTAGGCCTACGATAGGTACATGGGGATCTCCTGGATCATCCTGTCGTGCTGAGGACAAAAACAGTGAATTGTCACTGGCAATGGAGCCATACTTCCCCTGCCCATTTTACAGATCCAGCCTCATGTTATGTTATTTGCCTTTCATGCTGGGTAGATCACCACTTTACTGGTCTTAAAGCACCAGGCCTCGCCCATGTAGAGGTGAGTTGTGACCACACCCTTCCTGGAAGCCAGACCATGGTCTGTGGGGTAAAAAGGAAATTGGGTCAAGAAGAGCAGGAAAGGAAGAACAGTTGGGAAAGGTTAGGGAGACAGACATGTACAGACTTAACTCACCGCATGAAGGGGAATTAAAACATAGGGGTGAATGATAGTGATCCTTTGGATGAGTGTATAGTTTTCAGTGTTTTGGCAAGATGAAAATGTAACAAGAGCTTCCCTTATTGGCTGGTAGATGGAGGTCCTTACTACTGTGCCGGTATTACATTTAGTCATGTTGTGGCTACTTGATGTTCTTAAGGTGTGCTCAAGAGTACCTGGCAGTTGGAGGGTCTGCTATCAAGTTAACAAGATATAGCAAGATAGCAACATATTGGATCCCCAACATCTGATGCCGAGAGAGAGGGAGAGAGAGAGAGAGAGAGAGAGAGTGAAAGAGAGAGAGAGAGGGAGGAATGGAGGGAGAGAGAGGGGAAGAGAGACCATTCAGGAAGAGGGAAGGAGATGCAAGGAGGAAGTTAAACAAAGATACCAGGAGGTGGCTTGAAGAAATACAACAGAAAGAAACAGAGAGAGCTTCTGAGAAGAGGGAAGGAGGCAGAGGGAGAAGTTCAGAGCAAATACTAAGGAGGAAGGCAAAGATGAAAGGGGCAGTTGAGAGGAACAACACTGCTTACAAACTGTGCTCAAGAGTCAGAGGTAGAAGATAATAAAAAGGAGGTGTGAGGTGAAGATGGGAGACGTTTGACTCAGATGGACATTGTGGAGGGTCAGGAGTCAGTAAACACTATAGCAGACAAAGATGAGCCTGAAGGGGTTGGAGGTGTGCACATGCAGTAACGCATGGAGAAGGTACAGGAGGAGAAAGACTGTAGATGAGCAGAAGAAATCTTCCTAGGAACAAAGTCATTGGGAACCATTGAAATGGATTTTGGAGAAACAAGCCAAGCCCTTGGAATAGGAGATCCTAGAAAGCAGAAGCAAAGTATCTAGACAAACACTGGTTACCAGTCTCTTGGTGGAAGCTCTGGAGGTTTGACAACCACTATTCTGCCCCAGCTTCTACCCTTCTTTATCCGTAGTGTGCAAGCACACATGGGCAACAGACACCCACGAAATGGAGTCTTCCCAGAACTGAGGATGAGAAGCAGAGGACCAGAATCTGCTGATCAAGAAGACAAGAAATAAGCATTTTTCAGGGGGCATGCTTTTCAGTGTAAGTGGTCATGCAACATGGATGTGCACATTCCTGTCAGCAGTGCACAGAGGACAAGTGAGATTGATGGGAGTGGAACTAGGCATTCATCTAAAGGTCACTGGTACATATATATATCAGTAGTTTGGGGTATGAGGTGGGGGTCTCATGTGCCGGAACAGTATTTCAATTCTACACAATGGGTAGTCTGTGCAGATGTCCAGATGAATGGCTCTCGGGTCTCCTTATGCCATGCTTGAATGGGTCCTCCAGTCCTGTGTTTACATTGCATTCTGCTACCTGTGCTAGAGCCTTTGCAACTGGTGAGGGCCACTGTAAGTGCCAGATTCTATGGGCAGCAACCATAACTGGCAATCCTACTCACACATGGCATGGAGACACACACATGCTCTGTTACATGTTATAGGGAAACATGCTTGGTAAGTGTGTGTTGGCATGCATTTGTGAGCGGGTGCGGGGGTTCCAAGCAGCCAGACTCAATTTTGCTGCAATCCCTCCATGATGCTATGAAGGCTGCACTGAACAAGAATCATTGGTCATGGGTGGAGCAGAGGAATCTTGCACACGTGTGTCAAGAGCAGGTCAGTATCACAGACCATCTGCACATGTTTTGGGTGCTGATGCTTTAACCTGTTTATGAAGACCCGCTCTCTTGCATTGTGTGTGGTTCAAGGCCGCACTGTATTTCTAGCCTGATTACTCCCCCCTCCTGCTCATTCAGTAATAGTATGATGGGCTTCAGCTGGGTCTGTGCAGCTTTGAGATCTACCGATTCCCTAACAGGTGTGAAGATAACACATTCTGCACTTGTTTTGCATCCACCTATCTATGGACGCACAGGCCTGTGGCCCGAGCCCATATCTGGATCGGCAACTAACTTTGTTTCACTCATGGATTAATTCCTAAGGGTCAGGGTGAGTGCTGAAAAAGAATATGTCTACACTCACCAGCTCTGCGGGCTACCATTCACATGGCCCCTTAGTCCTGCGGATCTCAATGGGGATTGCGAACAGTGTCTCTTCCTGAACCAGTCATCTACATCCATACCGCTGGGTGAATGGTGATGGTCCATTAAGCATTCTTTCTTTTCCCAGCAATGCAGTCCCTTTATTCTTTAAGTCCCCGGCCTGGGCACATATATGGGATCTGGGGACGGTGCCCGTTTGCTCTACCCTGACCTAACCCTCTCTGGTTTCCTAGAGTCCTTGACACAAAAGGGTGGTTCCTAGTACTTCACACCTAGGCCTACCAGTTAGGTTGTTATGTCCCCACCTCAGGCTACCAGTGGGGTCTCACAAACATTGTTCCTCCAAAAAGCTGTATCTCCTTGAGAAGATATTGACTTTCCCTGGGGAGTTTGGGAAATTATACAGCAGTCTCAGGATTGGACTGTGGAGACTAGGGGGCGGGGCGATCAGCCATTTACCTCCTCCAGGGCCGTCATCATGGAGTGGGTTGTGTTCCCCGGCCTCCATGGTGTTCGCAGTCCCATTCTCCAATCTACAAAAACATAACTTTGTCATAGGTTTGAGCTTCATAATTATCTTACATTCAATGAAAAAACTTTGTTAAAGGGACGTTATGGTTAAGTTGTGCTAGTAAAAACCTATCAAGTTCAGTGAAAAAACGTTGTTAAAGGGACGTTATGGTTACAAGTAAAACCAAAAAAAAACTCTGAAATTCGCCAGTTATGGTAAGCTCAGCAACCATAACTTGCGCCGCCACCATACACTGCTAAGAATAATACCCATGACATCAAAGATGACATCACAAATATAATTGATGACATCACTGATGACATCACATGTGCATTTAATGTTCATAGGAAGTCCCAACAAGGGGTTGTGAATGTAATGTTGGCAAAAAAGTGTCAGGGGTCATCTGAAGATGTGTGATGAACTACATACTTAATTATGCAATGTATTGCTCCAAAGAACATTCCATTGCAGTGTTGTTTCTAGAACATGAACCTACTCATACAGAAACATAGGCATTGACTGCAGCATACACCATAGAGATGTAATATTTCTAATTTTCCCATGTTGGATAGTAAAACGGTGAATGCTTCTGTATCACATTTTTGCATACTGTGAAACATATACTAAGTAGGTAATAATGCATCACTTACTACATGCTTGTACTGCTACACACAGAACATTAAGAGACCACAATGTATACAAATATGTGGCTTCTACAGGGAGAGTAAAGTAAGTAAACAAAAGGCAGTATCATGAGCCACTGTGTATAACCAACATGATTATCTTTACATATAGAAATGATTGCTGTGTTTCAGGCCTGCTTCTTCCCCTGTGTATGTGCATCATAAGATGCGATTGAATTCTAAAGAAAGTACTGTAAGAACATGTGAGAATAGCAACGTCTGCAAATGTAATACCTTTTGAATTGTAAGTTTTTTACTGTCAGTGAATAAACTCACCTGACATAGATATGTCAGTGCACAAAAAACGAAGGGGCTAGACATGTGATGTCATCAGTGATGTTATCAATTATACCTGTGATGTCATCTTTGATTTCATGGGTGTTATTTTTAGCAGTGCACGGTGGTGCCGCGAGTTATGGTTGCTTAGCTTACCATAACTGGCGAATTTCAGGGGGTTTTCGGTTTCACTTTTAACCATAACGTCCGTTTAACAAAGTTTTTTATTGAATTTCATAGGTTTTTATTAGTGCAACTTAACCATAACATCCCCTAAACAACATTTTTTCATTGAATTTCATAGGTTTTTATTAGTGCAATTTAACCATAATGTCTAAGAACATCTGACTTCATTGCGGACCTTCCGGACAGTGCCACATGACCATATGCTCGCGCGCGGCATGATGACGTGTCCGAGAACCCGTCCGCACTTCACGATAAGATCCGTGCTTCGTGGACAGTTCGGAACTGCATTTTCTACTGATCTAGGAACTTTCAACTTCAAAATTTCCCTTGCACAGTTCCAACACCTATTCCTACTCATTATCCATTAACAATCTAGTACACAGTACATACTTCTAGCAAAACTGCTATTTATCTTAAAATGGAATCAGCTAATGCCATCCCTCCTCCCCAAGAGACACCACCACTGCTGTAATCAAGGAGCATGAGAAACACTGCCCCTACCTTAGAAATAACACAAGCACAACATTTTCCCCTGTCCACTTCCCCCTCCAAATTAGTGTTTGGTGCCTCTTCCCTCATTTCCCTCCCCATCTTTCATTCTAAGCTCTCCAGCCTAAAAAAAAAAAAATGCATCCAAACAACAATAAAAGAAATGTTCCTTTAGGAACCACCTTTCACAGTTAAAAAAGTGAACTAAAAAAAAAAACTTATAGACTCCATCTAGTTTATTTTTCTCAGTAAAGTACATAGACTCAATAAGATTTTCCAACATTTCCATTTGCATTTTGTGTTATGCTAATGGCGATACTGTGGCATTTATCCCCCGTTCCATGGATGGAACGGTGGATACCGACCTGGTAGCCCAAGTTATCAGCCCAAGCGAAGCGAGGGTGGATAACGAGGTCTCCGGACCCTTATCCCCATTCCAGCCACTGTAATGGGGGATAAAGGCCATTAGCACCCTAGGTTCCCAAAGTGGGAACCCGGGGTGCTAAAAACAGGATTTTTCTTCCTACACCGAGATGCCTGCCTGCAGCGTCCCGGTGTAGGAACGAAAATCCTTTTCCAAGATGGCCACCATGGAAAGGGAAGGCGGGTTCCGTACAGGGCCCCTCTTCGTTTTCCATGGCAGCCTGCAGAAGGTGAAAAGAGAACCCTATTACCATATTACCACAAGCACATTTTTCTTCCCTTTCAAACCTATCCCAATGTCTAATAACTTTACCACAAAGCCAGTCTCAGGTGAATATGGCCACTTTAACCCCATGTGTTGTCCCTTGTGGTGATGGCCAGTAGCCTGATTTTTCGGATCATGACATTATTCCAAGACCCAGACAATCTGGCCACTGCCCATGGCCACAGGCTACACCTCAGTCACCAAAGGTAAATCACTATTTTTTGTACCTACATTATGACACTTGTCAAAAATAAATCCATTCAGACTTTACGAAAATATTCATATCTAGATCTATAATCTTTTTGCAAACCTTTTTGTAGATTTGTCAAATGGCACCACATTTTTAAGCCTCTAATTTTGCCCCCTCTTGACACAATCCCACCAAACTTTGCAAAAACACTTATATCTAGATCTATTATCAGTTTGCCAAAATAAGTGCAGATTTGTCAAATTGCACCTCATGTATAAACCTTTACATTATATTGGAACCCCCCCTCTAATTGTTATTTTGAGACCCCCTTCTAATTTTGACCCCTCTTGACAGAATCCCACTAAACTTTGCAAACACATTTGGAATCAGGGCGGGAATATAATTGCAATATTTCATGCAGTTTCATTGAGTGGTGCCAAAGTTATATGCCATCCAAAAACTGCCCCCAAACATCTGATGTGTCCCCGAACTTCTCAGGACTGTTCGCGAACATCTGAACTGCTTGCGGACTTTCGCGGCAAAAACCACCCATTTTTTTAGTTCTTTCAGCCATATTCCATTCCATTCCATCCTCATCACACCTCACCTCCCCAGAGATTATTTGATCAATTTGACAAGTGCAATGTTGTGTTTTTTAATCTGCTTTTACCGTGATGTCTGCGGACAACGGCCGATGTCCGCATATCCAAGATGACGGGCATTTCCAAAAATCTGATGCAGCTCACGCTTCATGCCAACCAATCAGTGAACATGTTGTGTGTCTGTGGACATGACGCAAGTCTATTAGCTAATCAGTGTCCTGTCCGCCGAGCGAACAGGGGAGTGTGTCCGCAGAGCGAACATAGATATCACAATTTTTTTTTTGCCTTACATTTTGGTCGTTTAAAAAAGAACTACTGGATGGATATACACCAAATTAACAAAAGCATGCTTTCGGGACCAAGCCGCCGCTCCTGCCGCAAATTTGGTGAAAATCCGTCCAGCGGTTTGGGCTCTAGGCGTGAGCAAAGTTTTTTCCCATTATGTCTATGGGGGAAAAAGAAATGTTGGGACCCCCCCTACAACTCTGCCCCTCCCCCTTTACCAAACATCACCAAACTTTGTAGAAAAATTCAGAGTGGGCCATATACTTTTTTTGCAAAGTTTGGTGAGGATTCGTCCAGGGGGAGCAAAGTTATAAGGCACCCAAAAAGTGCTCTTACTATGGGTTTAGCAACGTAACCATAACTACATGATGTAATAAGTTCATTAAAAACATTGACATTTGCCATGGACTGCTATACCTGCCAATAGATTTTCTTCACTAGCTGTTAGTAAACATGACAGGGTGACTTAGGAGTGAGCTGGATCATGATTGGTTAAGAGAAAATGGACACAAAACTACAGGACACTGTGGACTTCTGGGGATGTGTAGTCCCGTGTAGTGGACGTTTTGTTTAGTTGGTTGTGTTACTTTTGGGAAAAAAATGAAAAAAAGTGTAAAACAAAAAGTGAAGATTTGAAAAAGCTGCTGTGAAGAGTAGCATGAAAGATTTTAAACCTAATGCTCGCTTCACGACTTTGGCAGTAACGCCAGCGGTATTAGCCTTACCGCCAAACTCCCCGGCGCTAATAGCGCCGGATCACGAGTTTGGCGGTAATGTAATTCCCCATTGAGCCCATTCGGGAATGCCCCATTCCCCATTGGGCTCAATGGGGAAAATTCGCGCTCTTACTGCTGGTGGATTGCCCGCCGGCGGTAATAGCGCAAATTTTCTGCGGATTTCCCCCCAGCTCAGAAGTGGGGCGAAATCCGCAGAAGTCCTGATTTGGCAGACCCTTAAAACCGGCGGTAATAGCGCTACCGCCGGATTTAAGGGTTACCGCCAAAGTCGCGATCAGGCCCATAGAACAGATTTTCTCCACTAGTATGTTTCTAAACAGCACACATGAGCCAAGCCCTAAAAAGAGTAACTGAAGGGCCACAAATCATAATTCAGCTCACAACATGCCAGAGGTTGCAATTTGAAGCTCATGGGTAGCAGCTGCTACCCCTGACGACACCTAATTAACATACATTGGGGAACAACATAAGTGCTATTGCATTAATATGGGGCATTGCAAAGGCTCCTATAAGTGCATTGTGGTGCGCGATTGCAGTGGGAAAAGGATGTCTCACATAAGGTGCAGAGGTTAAAATATTGTTTTCTTACAAAGATGACTCATGATTCACAAGACAGGTTTGCATAGAACGGCAGCCAAGGCAGTTGACCTTATGCACCCGGCAAGCATCCCTCATGCCCCCAATAAATGGCTCACTCCATTATCTTTGATTCTATCCAGCATCCCGCCAGAGGAGTATCGGGATTGTGTAACAAGTGGGGCCTGAAGCTAGTGTAGTTGCGCCCACCGCAGTGACATTAACATCTGTAACGTGCCCACACAGTGCTGCTCAGCGGGCATTTACAGATTTTGATTGAGCCTTGCCTGGTCAGGCCCTACCCTTGACTAGGACCTCTGCGATCCCACTTCACAGCTATCCACCCCCTTTAACATGTTCGTGTTAATTGGTAAATCCATAGAGACAGGAGACTTCACAAGCAAACTCTACCCTATTCTACCTACTCTTGGCTGAGGCGTACGGATGCAAAATATGCTTTATTTCACATGTTATTTCCGTTATCTTCCATAGGGGCTCGGTTACCAGGGGAGAAAAACGGCGAACATCATCTATTAAGATGGAAATCGCCGGCTCCTGGCGTTTAGGATCCACCCCGTGAAGAGTGTCTTCACACACTAACGTGAGTGACGCACGGCAGTGACGTATGTAGAAGTAAGCCGAGTGCGCCACAGGCTGCCCAGTTATAAACACTCAGACACTTAATTCCAAACAGAACCCTTTGCTGATGTAGGTATGAAGAGAAATGTTTTCCAACTGTACACAAAAGAGCAGAAAGAGCCATGCAAAATAAATCTCCCAAGTCGGCTGCTGCAAAACGCGAGCGAGGAATGAAGGAATCAAAGCAGAGTTTTCGATTTCACAGTGAACGCCATTAGTCATGTTTTTTTTAGCAACTCTAGAGAAGCTTTGAGGGATGGTTTTTAGAGATTTGATTTTTTCCACACTGCTTCACGGCCTTAAAAACACATAGAACTCATTTGTAAAGACACATGTTTCACTCGACACACGGAAAAGACACTGCTGCGTGCTCTGAACTTTAAGCAAGCAATCAGGAGTCGGTTAAACCCAAGAATGATTTAAGCTTTGTAGTTATTTCTCTTGGCATTGCAGGTAGAAGGGATGTTTTCAAGATATGCTCTTTCTAAGACCTACAATTTGTTGTTGTTTTAAGTTCTTAGAGCTTTACCAGAGCCAAACATATCAATCAAATGGCTAAATAGGTATCCTAGGAAAAGGGGTCCTGGTTACCTTTGAATTTTTGATTTTTGGAAAAACGGATCCTCCACGCTCTGTGGTTTAAACCGTGCAGGTTTATTTAATAGTTAAGTGTGGACTCATGGCCCTGGTAGTGGTCAGCCGACACGTGTTTCGACCTTGTGGGTCTTTATCAAGGCTAGTGGTTAGTTTGCGGGTCTGGCCCAGGTGGGGTCCCTTTTGTGGTAGGTGCGGGTCCTGTGTGTTCACAGCTTGCTCGAGAGTGGCCTTATGGTTTAGTGGAACGGTGGAGCTGTTGCTTCCTCGGTGTGTGGGAGGATGCAGGATTTCTGCTGCATGCTGTCATTTTTTTATACTGTGCTTGTGTGTGTTCAAGAAATGAGTCACCACCCGACCCTCAGTCACTCACTCTGTGGCTCTTTCTTGTGCTATACGGAGTCTCTTTCGGGCCGACACGAAAACAGCTCCTTGGCAGGGTGTGGTAAACCAGCGCTCGCGTAATGCAATGAAATGCTGGCACCACATGCGCCCTGGCTGTCTCTCTTGGTCCACGAGATGCAGCCTGCTCAACCAAGACAACATGAACAGTGAAAGGCTGATGTAATCAGAAAGCGGCGGAAGCCGAGGGTTGGGTGGAGGTGCAGCAGTCCGATCAGTGTCCAGTAACGACCACAGAGTTGAGTCAGTGCTGGAAATAGATAAAATAAATGACTCAGGGAACCCTCTGCTCCTTCGGGTGGGTAGGGCATTGTGGAGGAGCACACGGGCAGAGGGGCAAGGTCCCCAGGCCAGCAACACAGTATCTCTTTGTAGGCCCAAAGTCTGATGATTTGCATAAAAACAACAAGCATTTTGGGAACATAAGAATGCCCACCATTTTTATTTGAACCAAGCGAATAGTGATTCAGCAAGAAACCCTTTTGAGCAAGTAATGTAAGTTGGACTGTGCTCTTTTCATTGGTCATGACTCACAATGCTCCCCCTAACAAAACATGCCTGTACATTACAAGACATATATACCAATTTGGACAGCTTCTGAACATTATGGGAGGCTTTGGTAGTTTCTGCATTGAGTGTTTTGTGCTGAGTCTTCTGAAGCTACTACCCTGAGTTGCGTCACCACCCACCAGAGAAAGATCAAGGTGCAATAATGTGGAGATTGGGGTTCGTCTCTCTTCCAGCACCCCTCTATTTCCCCTTCATTATCATCAAGCTTGAATTCCACATCATGCTCACACCCCCTCTCTCCTCTATCCCAGGATGAACATTGAAACCGTGCACCTGACATGTAATCCCTCCAGGAAACAGTGCAGATCTCAGTGGTCTGGGTTCAAATTATGCTTCTCTATCCCTCTTTTACACGCGGGCTGCGGGTAGCTAAGTCATTTCCGTCGAGGTAGAGCTACAGGTATATAGGTATACATAATTGAGATATGGTGGTAGATAAATAGACAAAAAGGTAGATGGGAAGATAGATGGGTAGATTGTCAAGGGCTTGAGGGCAGAGACGTGCCCACAAAGCCGTGCATAGAAAAGTGCACAAGAGACAGGAGTCCTTCAGACAAGAAAGGATAGGCAATTACTACAGACAGGCAACAAAGGCAATGAACAGAAAGGGGCAGGGAGTACAAGTGAGACAAACATGTTAGGTTGACACCTGAGGTGTACACAAGAGTTTCCCACAAGGTCAGGGCAAGCTTTCACCTTCAGAGCAGTTTACTATTACATGTCCCCACTCTGAATGCTAATGTAAAGGAGCAGCAGGAGTGGGTGTTTGTGTCTGACCCTAGGGCACGAACAAGGAAAACATACTCACAAGACTGATGCCGTTACGGGTCAAGCAGGAACTGAATAGTGACTGCCTCCTGAAACAGGAACCAGCACGCTTACCAAAATGGCACAAGGTACAATACTAAAACATGACAATGGAAAGGGGCAGAGATTGTCTGCTGGGTTTCCCAGCAGCTAAACTCTGAACAAAGGAATTTCATTAAGCACAAGTGAGGACACGAATGGTAACATAAATATCCAGGTAAAGAATAGGAAGTCAAAGGGAGAAAGGTTCAGGACAGAGAACTGGAATAAAGAAGAAAAGCAACAAGTCAAGAATATAGGGGCAAGGGTACAGGAGACTGGAACTGCAGACTATAAACTAAGGACCAGAATCAAGGAACAGAGAACTGAACTAAAACTCAGACTTTTAATAAGGGACTGGAATACCAAGGGCAGGACTGCAGACAGATAACAAGGGAACTCAGGACTGGAATCTAGGAAGCTAAAGCCAGGTAGCATGGACAGTGCGACACAGAACACAAGAAACTGCAGGCAGGGAACAAGATAATTGGTGGTAGAGAGCAAGTGACTGGAGACAGGGACCAGAGGACTGCAAGCAGGGGAGCAGAGTTGCAGTGCAGGAAGCACAGAGATGCAGGGCAGAAGCCAGGGCAGAACAGGCAAAGTAGCAGGTTTGCAAGGCACGGAACACAGGGCACTGGAACAGGAACATGTTCTGGAAGCACCAGGACACAGCAGAAATCCAAGGTTCAAAACACAAAGGGCTGGGAGCAAACTCAATGCAAGAGCCCTGTGCTCCTGCAGGCAGCTGCGTAAATACGGACCTGTCCTATGCTAAATCAGGCTCATTAGCAGTGCATGGAACACCAGACCTGAAGGTAATCTGCCTCCTCCCTCTCAGGTCCTGGGAAAGTGAAAGCAGCACTGGCTTCTGGAGAGTGTAGTTCTAAGACTGCTGCATAGGAATAGCCAAAAAAAACTGCCACAAGGAGTATTATGGGATGTGTAGTTTGTGAAAATAAATAAGGAAGTGCCAAAGTCTTGCAAACAGAAAGTAAAGACAACATTATGAAGACGTATTTTCCTGGGAGGATTATGGTAATAAATGAGTCCAAAATAGTCCACAATGAGTGCCAAATGGTGTTCCAGTGGCACATCCATGACATAGATAGACAGGTAGGTAGATACATAGACATATACCTATTGCTAGAAATATGGTGGAAGATAGGTTGACAGAAAGGTACAAAGAAAAAGGAGATGATGGGTAGATAGAGGGACAGATAGGAAGAATAATAGGTAGAAAGATGGGTTGATAGATCAGAAGATAGGTAGATAAATGTAAGTAAAAATATGGCAATAGATAGGTAGGCAGACACAAGTATTTTCTTTTATTATTTATTAGCATTTAAAGAACATTAACATCATGACATTCCGTACATCATTGCAACATATCCACTGTCCCAAGAATTACAGAAGAATGCCATGTACTATATTCAAACATAACAAAACAGTATGCCCACTTTCTTACCCTCACCCTAACCTATATCTACTAGCAATGGTTCAATTGCATATTAAAATTCACCCACACACAACCACCCCTGGGCTCAGACCCATCCATCATGCACCATCCTCCCAGTGTGTCCTATCTAGTCAGTTAACAGTCTCTAGACCATCTAGACATTCAGAGTAGCATGTCAGCAGATGGGGCGACATCGACTGGACAAGGAGTACAGGCTAATATGTTATCATTCACATCCTGGACATCCCTGCCAGAACATCGGTACCACACTTTAGTTTCAGCTATAGCCCAAAGCTTTAGATCCACCCACCAGGCAACACAGCTCGGCCCCTCCAGTGATTTCCATGCCATAGCTATCCTCTGCTTGGCCAGTAAATATGCCAGATCTAAAATGATGGGCACCTATCTAGTGCCCCTCCGTCAAGGATACATGCCCAGCCCAGCAGGCATGCCTCTGATGACAGGGCAAACCTATTTATTCCTACAGACTCCATCTTTAAGCAAATATGGGAACAGAATTTGTGTACTCTAGAGCAGGAGCAGAGCATGTGCAGTAAGTCTGCCTCACAATCAGAACACCTGGGAGAGCAAGAGACAGCATCTGTGCAAACCTGGAGAATCTCAGGGCTGTGTTATAAAAGGCCTATGCAAGGTGTATAGCTGGATCAATTTGTGTCATGCATTTCTAGACACCTTCCTCACATAGAGCAATGTGTTCCTCCATTCTGCTCCTTCTAACGTCCTTCCCAAATCATTTTCTCATCTAACCTTCACCTTAAGGTCAACCTCACACAGGCCCACCAGCATCCTCTTGTACATCCTGGAAACATCATGCCCCATTCCATCAACTCATACAACAGTGCCAGGTTCTCGTCTGCCTCTTGCTCAATTGACAGACATTTCCACCTTGACTTGGCCGCATTCACCATTCTCATATATACGTCAGGGATTGTCCAGTGTGTATACCACACTCTGCCATAATGTCTGGGAATTCTAATAGCTTTCCATGTCGAAACATATCTCCCAACACTCAGTCCTTTAGGCTCCCAATTCCTCTTAATCATCTATATGTGCCCTCACAACTGTCACACAGCAGAAGCCAAAGGCATATTGGGTGAGTAAGCCTCCCCCATGCCTAGTAGTTTAAGGGTCCTATGCCATATGTTCCTCCCCAATGTCAGAAGCTTCAGACAGTGCCAGATCCTATGAGTGTCTACTGTGACAGATTTTCGGATGTCATCCCTTTTCCCTTTGCAGAAGCCCTACCCATGTGGCCAGGGAGGAGAGGCCCCTACCCATAGCCCCCTTGGTGGTATGTGGGATGTTTTACCCACTAGTCCAGGTCCTGCAACCCACATGTGCGCTGCTTGCATCAGGAACATCAGAATGGCCACTGGAAAGCATTAAGCATGCTAAAATCACCCAGAAGTGCGCAGAAAAAATCTGAAAAGTAGGCCGCCAACCACTTTTGCCTATGTCAGTGGTAATACAGGAGACCACTGCCAAAACCTACCATTGGGCTACCCACAGAGTAGCCTGAAACTGCTTGAAAAAGCAATGTTGATTGCAAAAGAAACACAGAGCTGTTTGGAAATCTGTTTTTCTTGGTTGGCAAATTTGCAAAAATCATGGTTCACAAACCACACAAAAGATCCAACCTCCTTGTTGGATGTTAAACATCATTTTGCTTCAAGAATCCACATAAACATAATGTCAGCAGAAGTACATTTATCAGAAGAAAATCCACATGTAAAAGATGCTTGCTTGAGAAACTATGTTGAAAATAGGCGCAATACTGCTACTCGCCTCTGTCAGAAGCTGGCGAGCTCTAAATCTGTCAGGTTAAACTTGTGTCTCAAAATCTAAGTGTGGGGAAAAAGGGACTTCCATCAAATGCAATATATGGTACCACACATTGATTTTCATGTTGAAAAAGACTGGAATTGAAGATATGTTGCTTATTTTAAATTTGTAACTGTAATTTTTCACAAGGAACAATGTCACAATTGACCATAAGGTAACCTGATTTAGCTAAAACTTCAAAGAGGTTTTTTCCACTGAGAACACACCACCCTGTTCCTTCCCACCAAAAGGAGAAGGTATCTCATGGGGATGCTAATGAGAAGAGGAGGAGACTTACTCTGCTGCTCTGGGAAAGAGACAATGGGTTTCTTGAACTGAAAGAAAATGCTAATTCGGGTGTGACAGAAACCAGCCCAGGCAGGAACAAGCTCATGTTACTCTCTGGCTCAGCCAAGCCTTGGAGGCGGGTCAGACTGAAAATGTGGATTTGAAACTGAAGTAACTGTATGTTTGAGAAAAGACGTATAGCAAATTGTGCTGAACTGGTAAAAATATGGAAATTATAGGTTATTAAAATGAAAAGTTCACTCACAGTTTAAAACTAATCTGGAATCTGTGCGATATTCAGAGACTGAACCATGAAATTGTTCATATTCTAGCTATTGTGATTATGTTAGGAACATGAAAAATTACAGGAATATGTCCAGATGGTATGTGCATGTATGGGGAAAAATTTGTATAGATTTAACATTGAGAAACCAACCAAAAGCGTGAAAAATTGTCATTTGTGAACCAGAACTCTTATGAAGATGGGACTTGAACAGAGACGTGCCTTAATTAATCTGTGAGGTGTATATGTAATATTAACATGTTGGGGATATTGGAAATATATTTTTTATGGAAAATAGATTTTCTGGTTAGGAACAAAGGGGAGGTTCTGCCCTAGATTATAAATGGCAGCATCACTATGACACATCATGACACTCTGTTCCTTCTCAAATCAGGGGAGAGGGAATTCTCTCACCTATCAGATTCTTAGAGGGTTGGGCATAGTATAATCAGCCTCCCCACCCCTTTGGAAAATGGATAAATAGGGACTGCTGAGGACAGGCAAGAGACAGACATATTCACCCATCACTGATCTACCGGCGAAGCGCTCTGCAGGAAGAACACAGACTCCATACTTCAGAACCCTGAAGCAGAGGCCCAACCCAAAAGCTGAACCCTTCTCAGTGGGCCTTTAAAATCTTGCAACCTTATTTTAACCCCTAAACTTCCACGGGGCCTAATCAATTTAACAGCCTGGCTGTGCTGTGTTGGCTGCTTCTGACCAAGAACCCTTGCTAGAACCCAAGATCCAGATCAGTCCAGCAGAGCTGTAACCCAGAACCCATCAGATCCAGTCCAAGAGTCCGTGCAGACCAGAGTGCCTTGCTGAGAGCAGAGTCCAGGTGCCCTGAATCCTGTCCGGTGGCGAGCGAAGTCGAGTCCAAACCTTTGACCAGATTTTTGACAGGCCCATTCCAACCCATAGTTGTGAGTATTTAGCGTAGAACTGTCCATAACCAACTTCTTAGTTCAAGTAACCCAATCCAACCCATTCCAACATATCCAGACTGTATTATTGAATCTCTTTTGTCTATCCTGACTCCTTCTCTCATCCACATAAGCCTGTGATA
Source organism: Ambystoma mexicanum (assembly GCF_040938575.1). Taxonomy (NCBI): domain Eukaryota; kingdom Metazoa; phylum Chordata; class Amphibia; order Caudata; family Ambystomatidae; genus Ambystoma; species Ambystoma mexicanum. Next base: position 1,181,470,718 of record NC_090927.1, read on the forward strand.
ATTGTAGTGATCATCATCTTGGCACTAATATATATTTTCTGGAGAAAGGCAATCTTCTCAGGCAGATAGAAACCATCCGGAGGTGCCTCTGGATCGGTAGCTGTGCTGTCGTGTAGTTTGCGGCTCCATAGACTACCTAGTGTAAGAAATCTTTGTTCCAAATCTTCAACAGCGCATCTTTCATTTTGAAATCTTGACTCTTTTCAGAAAAGTCGACCTTCACTAAAACCTCTGTAACTTTTGAACCGTACCTGCTATGAATGAAAGCTTTCAAACGAACTAAGAACAACCGCATTCCAACTCCTTTTTGGCTCAATTTTACCACATGTAAAAACAGCTATTTCTTGTTTACAACTTCTGAATTTCGTTTTCATCTGCTAATCATTCAACAATCATTGCTAGTGTTTCCCTGAACCAATCCAAAGCAACTCTCACTAGTTCCGAATCCTATTTAGCGAATTCAAATCATTTTTAGCATTTTCCCATTCATTTCAAACCACATTTAAAAGCAATTGACCGTCTTAAAATCATTACTGTTCTCTCTAAGCTTGCTGGGGGGAATCGGGATTGAAACTGCAATTGTTGATTGTTATTCCTGAAACCTGTGTGCCCGCATTCCATCTATTCATATTGCATATTGGGGGGAGTGAGTAGTAACAGGGGGAAAGAGTGATCACATTGTCTTTGATTGAATTTATATCAAGTTTTATTTCTGTATTGCATTCTTTCCTATCATTGCATTTCCTTGAACCCATACAAAGTTATCCTCTGCTACATTATTCTTTCTATTCCTACTCCTAATTGATTAAAGAGATTTTTGATATTGTGATATTACCCATTGCTGATCATTGTGCATATTCATAAAAGTGTGATATATATATTGTTCAATTCATCAAATAAATCTTTTAATTTGCAAAACAAACCTTCTTCTTGGTTCAGTGAGACTGGGGGGGGATTTAAAGAGAGGGGCGTTATATAAGGAAAAAAATACTAATAAACATAGTGAAAAATTAGTTACTCCTTTTACTTTAATTTTTGTAAATTTGGACATAATAATAAGTAACAGATCAGCTGCGCAAGATAAATACGGAAGTTTAAATTCAAATCAATGTTACACTAAACACAAATGCAACAGATCATTTTAAACATCAAAAAGGAAAAAAGGACTTACATACTAAAACTCAGCCCAAAGTATGGCCGCCGAATTTTGTAAATGAACAAAAGGAAAGAGGGACTAGCAATCTGTAACTCTTTATGAACAAGGATTTGTCAGAACCAAAACAGGACCCCTGATGCTTGAGGCATGAGCAAGAGAATTTTGTAGGTAAGCGCTTTTAAGGGGTGGAAAGACCACCGCTACAAGCATGCTCAATGTAGAATTCAGCACGCTTGATGCCGAGTGGCATAAACAAAATATATTTTGGTTGGGATTTCAAACTCACGCGAAAGGGTGTTTTGGTAAACACAAATGGGGAGCAAATCGGTTACCAACTGAAAAAGTAATTCCTAGTGACCGCTAGAGTAACAGAATGCATGAGACCAAGGATATGTAATGCGATTGGAGGATTGCAAATATGAATAGCACTTTTTACATAAATGCAATGAGAAAGATGTTACTAGTCATGCTTACTAGAGTTTAAAATGTGTCTAAATATATGCCAGGGAATCATGCATAAAGAATCAATCCGATAGAAGGTTGAAAGGCTAATGTTAGCATAATAGAACAACCAAATTTGTTCTAGGTGGGATTTAACCCTGGAACTACCGTGATACACTTCAACTAAAAACGAATTCCCGGAAATAAGGAAAGGGAGATTCGCATTACATTCAATAAGGGTAAGAAAACAAATTTACATGCTTTTCTGACAGCCAAAAATTGTTAGGTCCATGCCATCCCATACTTACTTCTTTTTCGGATTGCACAAATTTAATTTTAAAAAACTAACATAGTCACTGTAATGGATTTATTTTTAACCATTTGAGGTAACTAAGAGGTGCTGCACTTTTAGGTGTTCATGCAATTTGAGAATGCTAAAAGGATATACAACACAGCCTAAGTCACTATTCTAACTACTAAATGTGTTACAAAATATGCCAAAATGCTATTTCATATGTTATATTTTGTGTTTTGTTTTATTACATGTTACGCTTACATTCAGCCCGGATTTGAAAAAGGCGCCAATGAAACGCCGAAACACGTGTCATCCATATGGGCAGAACATATATCAAATAAATTAAGAAAATATACTTGAAGAAACTTGACTACGTACTTTTATTCATTTACATCAGAAATTTGGCGCAAAGAGGTGTAGGCACAAACAAACTACTGCTTACTTTACAAACGGAGCTGAGGGACTCTATGTCTCCGTGTTGACCTACATCCTTGCGACACAAGAATAAAATAATAAAATAAGAAAACTATTGCCAACCTTAATAGCACTAACATACGGGTCGCGAGAGTACACCTTATGAGATCCCCACTCAAGAAGTTCCTCACTCAGTAGAGCGTTATATAAGGGTACATCATCCAGAAATAAAAGAACTTTTTGACGTACAATTATATAAATAAGGGTTTCAATTGGGCATCCCATACTAGGCATTGACTTAGGTGGAGTGCTGGGTTGAAACCACTTACAGGTACTGAGGGGGAGGATTACATGGGTGTGAGACCCCCCTGTGAAATTAGGGATGACCATCAGGAGAGAAAATGGTATCCTCGCTCATCACCTGACCTTAGAACACCTTCCTGTAAACCTAAGAACAACCCCTTTGCTAATAGGCTCATGAGTCGTTGTGACATAAACCTTCCCCTAGAAAGTACTGGGATGAGAAAGAGTAGAAGTTGCCCATGTTAAGATCCACTTCCTAGTACAGTGACGAGTAGGCACTCCATTGACCCACAAGGGAGTGGAAAGATCAGCACTGTGATGAGGAAGAGGTAATGAGTAATGAGGATTACTGACCGGAACAAATTCACATGCTGTGGTTTTTTGAGCAATGTCATTGGTCAGCTCCCATTCAAAGTAGGAGAGGGAAGAGAAGGACGGTATCTTTGTTCTCGGAATGGCAAGATATGCGCAGAGGCACAGATGACGCTCCTGGTGTGCTCAGGAAACATCAAACTCCAGAGCAGATGCAGGGAGGACCAGAGAAGGCTCTGGTGTGCCTGGGGAACGACCAAACTGCAGAGCAGATGGAAAGAGAATTTAAGAAGGCTCTGGTGTGCCCAGGGAGCCGCGAATTGCAGAGCAGGCATGCAGAGGACTGGAGAAGGCTCCGGTCTCCCTCGGGGGCCGCCAAACCGCAGAAGAGACATGCAAAGACCTGGGAAAGGCCCCATTGAACCTGGGAGACCCACCAACAACCCGAGGATGATGGCCAAGACCCTGCAGGTAATAGGGTGGCCAATCTGAGGGTTGGGGAGACGCAGAGAGCGAGTGAAGCAAAAAGCAATATACATAAGAAATACTCACTGGGGAAGAGACACCAAGGGAAGGGGGTCTGGTAACTAGCCTGGGAAGACATATCACAAATAGAATTAAGAAGGGATACAAACATTACATGCACAAGTGAAATCCACAGACCTTGGCAGGGGAGGAAACCAAGGTTTTGGTGTGAATTGGAATTAATGAAAGAGAACTGTAAGAATGAACAAGGGAAGGAGATCTCGGACCCATACTCGGGTAGCAGGAGAAATATGAACTTTGCTTTTACCAGCAACTCTCACAGACCTTGGTAGAAGATTAAACCAAGACTGTGGGATAAAGGAAAGTTAGACCTAAAGAACAGTGTTAATGATCAAGTGGAGGGGGTCTGGGACCAAGGTTGAGGATGTGCTCCCCAATTTATAATCAAGAGGAATATAACTGACACTCAGATACCTTGGCAGGATAATAAATCAAGGGTTTGAGTGCAAGTGAAAACAGAGAGACAGAACAGATAATACAAATGTTGTGTACCCTAGTTGGCAGGAGAGTAGACCACGAGGAGGAGTACTGAGGATCGCAGCAGAGCTTGTGAGAAGAGAACCAAGCTATTTTCCCTTTTTTTAGGGGAAGGGTCCGCCCCCAGAAGATAACCTGGATAAAGCAGGAACAACTCTGGGGAAAGGGAATTAAATCCCTGAGTCTAGTGGAACTTTTGTTTTCTTTGTTTCACCTATCTGGAACTTTTGTTTGTAAACAGCGAAGCTGAAGCTGGGCTGCAGGCCAACAGCCAAGAGACATTTCCCTTTTCACCTTTTGTTGGTTTAGTGTTTGAGGGACAGGTTAGGATTTGGACACCGGACGGCGATCTTTACTTTGGACAATCTGACACCTACAGTTTCTTTAGCTAGTTTTGTTGAGGCAGGGGAAACCCCTCTTAGTGATAGTGCTAGTTAGGATTTCCTCCAAACCCACCATTTTTGTTATTAATAAAAGTCTTTGCCAATCAACCTGCCACCTTTGTGTCCGTCTCTTACTCCTAGACCCTCACACTACTCATTAGACTTCCTTCAGTGTATACGGCCAAATAGCTGGCAACAAGAGTCCAGTGTCCAATGGGCTCTCATCCCTCAACCACCAAGCGAGAAACTGCAAATGCCCCATCAAATAATACAATTCAAAATGAAGGAATGGGGTGGCCCGATCCTCATTGATCAGGCACAGTGTATCAAAGGAGATTCTGTTTCTGACTGTCCCCCACAGAAGCTCCCACATGAAGATGTTCCGTGACCGAATTAATTATCTGGGAATAGTGAATGGAACGTTGACAAAGTGATACAGCAAATGTGGCAGGGTCACTGTCATGACCAAGGGAGCCCAGCCCATCATAGACAGAGGATGCTTCTTCCAAAACATTATAGACCGCTGCACACCACTCGCCACATTTACAGTGTTACGCTCAGGTGAGGTTCTCATGTCCATGAGGACATCCACGCCCAGGTATTCAAATGCTTCAACAAAGTTGTCAAATACCCGAGGGTGTATGCATAGACATATAAGTATAACTAGAAATATGGTGATAGGAAGATAGGTAGACAGACCGAAAAGTAAAAAGAAAAGTAGAACAATAGTATGATAGGTAGATAGACAGACAGACAGACAGACGGACAGACAGACAGACAGACAGACAGACAGACAGACAGACAGACAGACAGACAGATAGATAGATAGATAGATAGATAGATAGATAGATAGATAGATAGATAGATAGATAGATAGATAAATATATAAGTATAAATATGGCGATAAGTAGGTACTTAGGAAAGTAGAAAAACATAAGTTTAAGAAGAGATATGGTGATAGACAGGTAGATAGATAGATAGATAGATAGATAGATAGATAGATAGATAGATAGATACACAGGTAGATAGATAGGTAGCTAGATCGGAATTAGATAGGAACATGTATAGGTAGAAGGCTATATGTATAGGAAAATAGGTAGAAAGACTAATAGATATATACATGAGACTTTAGATGGGCAGATAGATTTGCAGATAGATGGGTAGATACATAGGATGTAGATAGTTAGGTATGTGAGTAGATAGATAGACCGTTAGATGGATAGGTACATAGAAAGAAATAAGGATATGGAGCTGGAAGTTGTGAGCGGTGTCGGTGGGCGGAACTTTTTGTGAAAGGTGGAGCTCTGTGAGCAGGAAGAGCCTACTAAACATCAAATGGCATGCGGAGCGCAGCGCAGATGTGGAGCTGAAATTTGTCAGCGGTCTGCACTGTTTGAGAGTCCTATGAGAGGCGGACCTCTGTGAACAGGAACAGGTGGAGATGAAAGTGGTCAGCGCGGGTCCACGGGTGTTCCAATGGCAGCTGAAGGAAGCCCAGTTGCTCGTACTTTGTGAGTTATCCCTGCTCTTCTCCTATCTTGCATTGAATGTATCCATTGGTGAAAAATCTGCCACCACTCCTGTTTCCTATGTACGCTTCTGGGCTCTTAGTGCCTTGTCATGCCTACAGCTCCCGGGTGTTCCTCTAACTACAACTGTAGGCGTAATTCCTCCTCAAGTGCAATGGGGGATACTTTAAAGTAGCCATCTAATGCCATTTTTCTCCCAATTGACTCTGTACCTACTACTCCTGCGATTCTCTGTGTGGTTGTTGATAAGGATTCTGGGGATGATTTAATATTGTCTAATGGCAACAAAGTCCCAGAGAGAGTAAAACCAAAACAAAAACAAACTAAAATGATGGACTTTTGTGACCCCAAACCTTTGACAGTTTCTCGGGATGTTGAGTCTTCAACTAATAGTGCTTCTGTTCCCAACGTTACCAGCACACTATATATTGATTTATCTGACTCAGTTATCTTGGATGAATCTTTTGTCCGTATGTGCTAAGAAATGTGTGGTGATTCATTGTCAAGCATCGTGTACTTTGCCTGCTGGGTCTGATGGAAACAACTTCAACAATGCTAATCTAGACATGCATGGGCAGCAAAAGCACAACCTTTCAGCGATATTCCTAACTCCATCTAATGTCCAGTCTAGATTGAGAATGGATTCCTTATCTAATTCAAAAACCCTCGGCCCTCCATCTGTTGCTGCCCCACACTTTATTCTTGAATTCATTCTGTGCCTTTATGACAATGTAAAGGACTCAGTCTTCTGGAATAAAGGTTTATTGAGGGTGATCCTCAAGAAGCCTGAGAAAGGGCAGGTCCCTATCAAGTGCAAGTGCTCTCTTTATTTCCCTTCAAGAGCATTGGATCTGGAAACATAGACCGAGGAAATGTAAAATAAAGATTTGAGTTCCACACAGATTCAAGGTTGCATACTCCTATAGTTAAGAAGTCCAAGAAAAAAACGAGATTTATGATCCCACCATGGAGCACCGAGTTATCCTCTCGGAACGACCCTCCACCGAACGTTCTACCATGGAAGAAATTGCAGAATTGTCAATATTGGACTCAACGTCCCATTGTAGAAGGGTATCTGTCACATTGGCCTCATCAAATCAGTCTGCTGAGTCTTTTCATAATTGTGGACCAACAGGAAAATACCCATATGTCGAGGTTGTAGGTGGTATGGCAACCTTAAACCAAATCAGCATACCATATTACTTGGATATTTAAATTATGGGGCTAGAAAATCTGGTCCAATTTAACGGTATGCTCTCTTTAAACCATACAAAGCTATTAGCTATCTTTGAGGGAATTCCGGCTCTTCATTCGCTCCACACAGGAGACATTCACTTGGTGCTTAAACCAGATCCAGGCTGTAACAAGCTTATGAAACATTTGTTTTTGCATTTGGTAGCTACAATGGTATGGGTGTTACATCCTGGTACCACCGATGGTCGCTCTGGCACCGCAGCAGATATTGTCATTCGCTATTCCTTACTTCCCCTGAGATGACTATGGGGTTTTCCTGTTGTACTTTGGTAAGCGGTGCAGCCTTTGCATGCACTGTTACGGCCCCGGAGAGAAGTCACGTGACCGCATATAGCGGTCGCGTAGCTGTAGCTCAACACGTTGCTACTCTTCAGAAAGACACTCCGTAACTTTTCAATTACTAGGGATCATATCTTCTTCAAATCCTGTTATCTAACATCTGTTTTCTTGACTTAGACCTGGAGAACTACAAATCTCATCGCTCTCTAATAGTCGCCCGAAATCTGCAGCACTCTCGCTAACTTCCTCTCAGACCGATACCAAGTGTTTCTGCTTGTCATTCTCAGACAATCCTTCTCCCGCTTGCACAGAAGTTACATCGCGGTTCCAGAAACACAGTTTTCTGGATCCACTCCCTTATTATTTCATTGGTAGGGAACTTTTTTCTATTTGCTTCAGTGAGCCTGAAAATTCCCTTTCATGACTTCTTACTAATCTGCCTTACTTATCTGCAGTAATTTTGTGAACTCTTCAGTCGTCATTACTTAGATTAGACAGACTTCAGCCTTTCCACAACCCTATTCGAGTCGCTCCAGTAGGTGTCATTCCGGCTCTTAATTTCTCTGTCATTGGGCTTTCATGTTTTCCTCTTTTACCAGTTTCCTTTCTCCTTCATACAGAAAGAGGACTTTCTCATCCTCATAGATACTGCTTATACTCACAAAGCTGCTGATACCCTACAACTCCTTATAGGTAGGGGTGCCCAATCATAATTTTATGCCTTCTATCTAAATCTGGGTTCTACTTACCTAACCCTTTCTCTTTCTCACTTGCATATAGTCGGTGGTGCTTTCCGTCGACGAACCTCCAAGCCTTCCAGACCATAGATTCTTGACGTAAACACAGAGTTCCACTCCAAGTTCCAAAGATCCTCAAATAGCAGAAGCTCCACTCACGTTCCAGCTCAGGGTTGCTTTTAGAGTTAATGCCAGCGCTAAGTCCACATACAGGACAAGCAATGACAGATCTGTGAGCTAACACCCTTGATGCTATTGTAGAAGGTAACTTAAAGACAATACTCACAAGGATGAGAAACACAACCTGGAATGTCACTGAAGCCCACAAACACTGCTAATCAAACAGGGACCAAGAAAGGCTCTAACAGCAAAGGAAGGATGTCTTAATATACAAGGCTCCTGACAGGGGACAGGTAGCAATAGTGCTTACAGAATAGTGAGGGATACACAGGCATTCACACATGAGCTGGACACAATAGCACACCACACTCATCAATCAAGAGGGAAAAGAAGTGTAAGGGAAAACCAGGAAAAGAGTCCAGGAGGAGTCCAGGAGGAAGTTAAGGAACAGGAACAGGGAAAATGAAATTACAAGTACCAACCTTGTCTCCCCTTCCCCAACCACATCCAGGGAAGGAAACAAAAAGGGTACTAAATAGGAAATCTCTCACTGGGGGGTGCCTAAAGGATTAAGGTTACACTGCAGAGCAGAGCAAGGTCAAAGAACAGGACAACACAGGAAAACCGAGGAAGCCAAAAAGGGAATCCACGAAGCAGAAAATGCTAATAAGCACACTAAATTCGACATTATGGAATTCATGAACAAAAAGGCAGGAACTTGAAACGAATCTCTAAGATTAAAGACCTAGGAACAAGGGACAGGCCACAAACAGGAACACTACAGCATTGACCAGTGCAGGACTGAAGAAAAGTGAGGCTTTTAAAGCTGGCTAATGATCACATGCCTCTAGTCGCTATTTGCTACCACCTTGACTTGCAAGGGTGGAGAGGATGCAGTGGGCAAGGTATATTGGGAAACATAGGGGGTCATTCCAAGTTTGGAGGCAGCCATGGTGCTACTAGCACCATGGCTGCCTCCTAACTCGGGTCTGGGTCCGTGGTGTCGGAATGGGGACTTACCGGGACATTCCGACCTATGCAGACCTGGTAAGTCCCCATTTCAAAAACTATTCCCCATTCCCATTTGAGCCCCCATAGGGCTCAATGGGAATGGGGAAGGAGCTAATAACGGGCCCCATAGGGCTCAATGGGAATGGGGAAGGAGCTAATAACAGGCCCGCAAATTGCGGGCCCATCATTAGCTCCATGGTCCCTTAACGGGTCCCGCTAAGGCTGGCTGGTAAAACCAGCCGGTCCTGGTGGGACCCGCTAAGGTACCTCGTAATAGGGCTCTAGAGGGTTAACGGCACCGGCATCCTTACCGATGCCATTAACCCCCTACCGCCAGGGTCAAAATGACCCCCATAGTCTTTTGGATAAAGAAGCATACTGGCTGCCGAAAACATGGAATGGATCAGGAAGGGTAGTGAAATGGAAAATCTGGCTTTAGAGGTCCCAAACCACCACAGCACTGTAAGGAAAGTCCAACAGGGAACAGTCCCCAAATGATGCACCCAAGTGTCAGGAATGAAAGCAAAGGGAACAAATTGTGACACTTGCTCCCGGAATGCATTGGGGTAATCTTACCATGAGATTTGCTTTCACAATTCTGCTGTCACCCTGTTACCCTTTTACCACACCTTGTCTTGGACCTAGATTCCCAAGTTCACAAGTCCACCATACCCCATTCACATATCCCTATTCCACTTCTTTTTTGTTTGTATAGGTGTTCGCAGCAGTGCTTTCCGAATGTTCTAGGCATGTCTATTTTGGTCACTTATGCCGGAACATCTATGTGCCCCAATCTCTCCTGCCCATGGTGTCCTACCACAGAGGTCAAGCCTGTGACCGTCATCTTTTTTAAATTGTATCCCATTTGGCACACCCTTGTGACTCCTTGTTTTGTCAAATGGTCCCATCCATTATCCCATCTACCTCAGCTCACCATCCTCCTCCAAGTTTCATAGGTGTGCTCTGCCCTGCGTCCATTGTGTACATTGGTCACAGAAGTACAGTGGAGAGTTTATCATTGAAGTGAAACTATTACCCCCTCCCCGGGCCTAATGGAAAGTCCAGCCCCACTTAGAGGGACATTCAGTAAGGTGAGGTTATGCTGAATGTTTACAAAATGCACACTAAGAACTGCATTACTTGAAGCACACCACACAGATGTGTGCAAGCCAATGGTAGGAATGTTTGGAGAAACATAGACTTTCAGAGCCTCCTTGAAAGACAAGGTGGCAATGTGGGTTCAGAAGTACTCTAGTGCCTGCTCATACAGCTTTAGTACTTAGGCCACAAAATATTTGTTGCTAAGACCAATAAAATTAGAGAGGGTTTTGAGTGATTACTGGTTGGTCGATGAGAAGGAGCTACTAGCGACTGAATGATGGTGATGTACAATCAGTGGTAGGAAATATATATATACCATATATAGATATCTATTTCATCGTGATCTTGGACTTTAACATGACGCAGAAAAGAATGAGAAATAGTATCTGCTGAGAAAACAAATGTAAGGACAAGAATTTCAGTTGATGTGTGAAGGAGCAGAGCGGAGAAACTGAAGAGAGAGTGTGAGGGCATGAACTGCTAGGTGAAGATTAATTCTGGTGAAAGGCCTGTGCCAAGATTGCAGCCTATATCACTATCCACATACTCTGTAGTTAGTGACTGCAATGAAAGCATGTTTTTTACATTTTCAATTCTGCCACCAGGCAACAGAAGAGCTCGATACACATGAACCCATTGGTGACTCACATCAGTATCACATCAGTTTAGTTGCTTTTGCGGTTTCCCCACTGGGTTCTGTGCCATCCTACCAAGACTCTTGTTCTCTTGTACTGATGGGGCAGAGTTACTTATAAAAAATGGCACATCAATCAAGGAAGCCTGACTTATGGTTGCAGAGAAAAATACCTAAGTGATAATAGTCCTTTTAAATTAATAGGAAATCTTTAGGTTTCTGCTAATTGGAGCCCTTCGGCCCTGAGTGCTTTTTGCCTCTCTGGGCCAGCCTGGGACTAGAGTTTTTTTTGTATTCGTCTGTTTGTTGTTCGATGTTGGTAGCTGCCGGTTTTAAAAACTTGGGAGGCCTTGACATCACAGTGATCCCCACCCCCACATTCCAGTCATGAACTGGCTAGAGCCATTTGCTCTGCACAGAAATGAACTTTCAGAGACAGCAAGTCTGGGGAAAGTCTGTTTTCAACACCTCTTAGTAGCCACACTTTATTGCAGTTGTAAACAGATAGGATGCCAGCCAGGCTTTCAGTGGGGTAGTCCTTTGTGAAGTTTGCCCAACAACAAGCAAAAATAGTTTGCTTCGGACCTACAGGAACTTTTCGTGTGACCCCTGGAAACAAAGTGGGCTTTTCTTTTCAAATGTTTGCTGGTATTTTGCATGTGAAGCATAATATACATTACTTTTTGTCAAAACACACCTTGGCTCATTACAAGTCCAGCGGTAACTGTGCTGGTGCTACCGGCAGGTTGCTGCCAGAGCCGTAATGATTTACCAGAGCCTGACTTGCCGATAACACCAGAGGATTGCATCCCTGGCGGTCCGGAAAGTCAGACACCAGTGAATTGTAAATTCTCATTCCCATAGAGTCCTTTAGGAACATGGAAGCACTGGCTCCGTAAATAACTATGCTGATGCTTCTGTGACCGTCTGCTTACCATGGCCGCTGTGTCCGGCAGGGTCCAACCTGTCAGGCACAGCGGCTTCGGCATGCAGACCTGTCATATGCTGGTCCCGAAACAACGGTGCCGGTAAGACCGGCAGGCACAGAATTAACCCCATGTATTTTCCCTGACATCTTTATGTTAACAGGGGTACATTTTCTCATGTCTTGCTTTAAACTGCAAAGGCCCGTGCTAAGTCATTTTGGTGTTGGTGTTTAAAAATCCTGCTTTCCACGTGAAAGGGGCCTTTGGATTTCCTCTGCCACTGTGAATTAAAAAGGCTGATTTTCCTTTTCTAATGCCAGTTAAGCCTTTTCACATAGCACATCCTTGAGTTACTTGCAGAAACCCCCACATTCTGCCTTAATAAGGCAATTTTCTGTGTGAAGGTTTTCTTATTTTCTTTGATGAAAGCTGACAGGCCATGCTTCCCGTGGCCTTTCAGTTTTATTTATTTGGCGGCTTTGATTAATCCCCACATGCCTCCCATCCTGGTTCATCCAATGATTCATGTGGAAGAGCAGGGTAGAGTCGGGTATTCATCCAAAGGCCCTTTTTTTTCTTTTTCCTTATGTTGGTGGCCATCCTGCTCAATTTTCTTAATTCGTCAGTGGGCACTGTAGTCTCCCCTTCAGTCTCTGGGTTGGGGGTTGTGGCATGGCACCCCCTTTCTTCCTTCTTCCCGGAGTGCCTAGGGTTCTCACCGGAATCCCCTCTTGCCTCCAGGCTCAAAGTGAATGAAGTTAATGATCTAGCAATAGAAAGAAAACGAGGTTAAGTACTTTTTACACAACACATTTCCCCAGAAGATGGACATTGCATTTGAGAGAAAATATTTACATAGAAATAGACATCACATTTCAACGCATCCATTTGAAAAGGACATTAGATAAAACTAGATACAACACTTGAGAACATCCCTTCAACACAGTTATTTTTTTTTTACATATCCAAAGGGTATTAATTAAACTACTCACCTGTTCTAATTCCCCATCCAGGGTTTTCACTCCTCGGACGGTTCCTCTGCTCGAGTTTCATTTGGCTCTTCAATCAGTTGTAAAGCTTGTCTGGGATGACAGCTTTTCAACTGCTTGATGTGGACCCATTTTTCTTCTGTTTGCTCTGCTTTGGGAATGGGGATCTTGTAGGCGGCAGGGGATATTTTATCTACAATTTCTAATGCACCACACCAAGACAGGAGACATTTCTGCTCCTTGGTCTGATTCCTTTGAAAATTGTACAGGTAAACCTTGTTACCTACTTTATACTCTTTATTGGTGGTCTTTAGATCACGATAGGTCTGCCTTAACAGGCCCATTTTCTGAGTGAAGGTTTTTCTTATTTTCTTTGATGAACGCTGGCAGACCATGCTTCCTGTTGCCCTTCAGTTCTGCTTATTTGGGGGCTTTGATTAATCCCCACATCACAGATGTGACTGGCCAGACAAAGGCTTGTAACGACCCAGCAAGGGCCAATGAGCTTGCTTATTACAAGCTCATTGACCCTCACCGGGTGCTAACTAAGCAATATTACCCGAGCAGGGGGGCATTACCGGGCCAGGTAATGCCCTGGGTCAGTTAGAAGCCGAGCAAAGTGAGTGCTTTAACAAGAGTCTGGGGCATTACCTGCCCGGGAATGCCTCCCCTGCAAGGGTAATATTGCTATTATTAGCAGGGTAATAATACTGTTTTAGAAATTATATGTTTGCCGTTTCTCAACTTAAAAAAATACCTACAAAATAAGATGGCCGCCATGGATCTGGGACAAGGGAGCTGGTTGTAGTCCCTTGTCTCGGCCCATGGCAGCTATATGTGTGTCGGGCGCACCGGGAACACTGCTGTTCCTAGGGCCGGCGAGAGACAAAAGCGCATGCTAAATTGGGCTGAGGTCGGAGGGAGGGTTAAATACGTGGAAAAGATGGAGGGGTGAATTGGGACGTGGGGGTGCAGGAGAGCACTTACCTGATTATCTGGTGGGGGAAGATAGCAGTCTTCAATGCTGAGGAGGCTTGGAGCGGGGGCTTTACCATGTGGCAAAGTCCCCGTTCTGACCCTCCTCATTGGCTGGGAGGCTGAAGCAACATCCCCGCTGGGTTCTATTGTACTTTAAGATGATGTTAATAAAATGCCAGAGTGATTTGTTTAGTAAACCTATGGCAACCAAAAAACATATACTGTATGTCCTGCAGCCAAGAACCAGTGCATAGCGCTTTATGGCCCCATTGATCTGTTTTATCTTAATCGTCTGGACACTGACCCGTTGCTGTTTATAAGTATGCATCCACAACACTCTGTCGTCCTTGGAGTCACACATTGCACAAAGATTTGCTCTGTTTGCTAATGCATATCACATTCGATTTATAAGTGTGACTATATGGCCTGTGTCAACCCTGACTCCTGGCCGTGACCTAAATGCACATTCTGTTGTTGCTGGCTTTGGTTGCATCCTTCAGTTTGTTTTCCCTTCCAGTATGATAGAGCCCCACACACACACACATACACACGCACACACATGCGCGCGCACATGCTTCCTCTGCTGCCTAAAGAGAGAGCAGGAGGGCATGAGTAGCTTGCACCATCAGTCACATTTTGGGGTGCATAATAGATTGTTGTGACATACTGGCAATACCCACAGCCCTGGACAGCAATGGGGGGATCATCACTAACCACCACTGGTCTTGGACAGGGAAGGGGGTGATGCCTGTTTGTGGGGCCCACCACCACCTATGCTGGGTCCCAACCAAGAATCACAAACATTCACAGCTCACGGCCCTGGGCAGGACATAGGGCATATGGGGAGAAAAGACCTAGTATACATCAACCCCAGTGCTTAATTTGTAAAAGAAATAAGTGCCAGTGCCCAAAAAATATTGGCCCCATAATGCCGGGCGCGCCAGTTCAGTGCTAGACCTACCTAGATCTGCACACCACCAGCCCATCACACTCCTGCTGCTCCATGTCACAAGTTTGGCGCTGCAGCAACTGCTGGCACAGGCTAGTAGTGGGATGGATGGGGAAGGGCACACATGGGTTGAGAAAGTATAATGCTTTAAAGTTGGAAAACACTTGTTATGGTAGTGGTTCCAGCATTTCGGCAAACCCAGAGGCAAAAGAGTGCATTTGAACACACTTCTAAGTTCTAGACCACACTTGTTAGACGTCTGGACCATACTTGCTGTCCTCGAAGTGATAATGCATTTGATAAAATTGTTGCAAACTTGTGGATGTTATCTTATTTGTCCATTTTGTAGAATGACCCCCCACCGCCCGGCCCACCCCACCCACCACCCTGTTTCCCAAATGGCTCAGAGTGGAGCTGCGTTTCAATCATTGTCCCGGGACTTAGGATAGCTCAGCAGCAATGTACTCAATTGGAAGCAAGACGACACGAAACAACACAGGTTTGATCCCCGACTCCTCGCTTAGAAACCTCTGGGTATTAAGCACATTATAAATACGCAACTAAGACATGCTCCTCCTGTAACTGCACCTCGATGCTCCTGGGCTGTGTGAGCGCTTTCAAAATGCAAATAAATAAAAAAGCATTCTGTTTCAGTCACTGTTGCACTGTATTTGTCTCTACCCCTTCTGCCCCATCTGACAGTTTGTTAAAGTGCACCAAGTATTGTTAATTGGTTACCTCAGGAAGAGCACCCTCCCCTCAGCCCGTTCCTCAGTCACCTCATCCAGGTGTTTTGTGTATTCAATTTACTCTCAAGCCCTTATCAGTCATTACATCTCATAAATACATCCCCTTGACCCTTCCTTCAAGCATGAGCATGGTGTTGTATAACTTGGAAAAAGTCATTTCTGCAAGACATTGTTGTGAAATCAATGGCCTGTGCTACTTCTGCTTTAGGGCCTCTTTCCACCTTAACACATATTAAAAAACGAAATATGTTTTGTCACCCAATAACAGGAGCCAGAGGAGAATGAATAGTCGGATATCTCTTTCCCACTGACATGTTCTTGACATACTTCACTAAACTGCTGGGTGTAACAGACACCCACCTCTATCTGAGGATTCCTATCTGAGAATTGCATGTGCTCTCATTCGGAGCACATGCTCGGAGCGTATTGTACCCAGGTTAAGGGGCCACATCTGGTGTATAAACCACACATCAGGATAGAAAACATGCACTGGAATTATGTAAATAAATGACAGCAAAAGACGATTGAGAATTATACACGAATACTCAACTAGTGCTTTTATTTATGACAACAGATTAGTGGGCATGTGCACCATGTTTATCCCCGTCTAGTTTCCATGTGTGTATCTTTGCCTGAAATGGCATTTCAGAAGTTCATCTTTGCATGGGCTTTTCTCGCAAAGTGCAGCCAGTTTGGTTTCGACCCAATACGTGCACCGTTCCGGACCGGGTCCCCTCGCTGAAGCTCGATTGTGAACTAATGAGATCGATAACATTAAAAGGAAGAACGGAAACACTCAGGCAAAAAATCACAGTTCATGTTTCGCTTAGATAAATGCTATCCAGGGTCGGACTGGGGCATACAATTGTCTCAAGTTGGGCTCGGCACCAATGAAAAAGTGGCCAAAGTTACAAACGACATTTCATTCCTTTTGTGACAGACTAGTGGGACCACGCTTCTGCCCGTGCCCCGCCCTGTCCTGGGCCTTGCCCTGCCTTGCCTCAATCACGTAGGCTACCTTCCGTGGGGCCGCCACAGCCATGGCCACGGCCATGCTGAGCCTGATGATGACAAAGATAGGTGCGCAGTGCAGCAGCCCCACGGAAGGTAAGATTTTAAAAGAAAAAACTTATATTTGGGCGGCTGGGGCCCATCACTTTCAAAGTGATGGGCCACAGCCGCCACTCAAAATAAGTTATTTCTTTTAAAACCGACCATCAGTGGGGCCGGGCCCCAGCCACCGGCCCCACAGAAGGGCAGGTTTTCAAAGAAAAAAGTAAAAACATACTTTTGGGCACAATCCACAGGCCTCGCCCCCCGCGGTAGTCATCCGACTCAGTTTGCGGCAGCCGGCAGCCCCTGGTCACAGAAATTGGCCTGGGCCTGGCACTGACTGCAGTCAGCAGCACACTGCACACAGGTCACACAGACAGAAGCCTGGGCGCGGACGGGCCCCTGGTGGGGTCATGACTCCTGGGCAGTCAGGACCTCAATAGGGGACCGTGCTGCCACCCGGGCCCCACCTGGGCCTTGCATGATCACTTACTTACCTGCATTGCCGGCTGGGACTTGGTCTCCTGTCGGGGCCTCAGGGTGGGGGGGACCGGGTCGGGTGCGCACACTGGCACCCGCACAAATAAAAAAGCAGGCAGAGGGTGCCCCAGGAAGCAACTAGGCCGCACCACGCAGGGCAGGCTCTGTCTCTCACAAGTCAGGTACGATGACGCCATGCCTCAACACCTTCACTTCACAGTAACTCGTGAAATGAAGGTGGCGCTGCACTGACTCCTGTGGCAACAACAACACGTCACCATGTAATTTCACTGGCTCAGAAGAACAGCCAATGAAAACTGCACATTCTGTGTTACTATATGGAATGTATCAAATACTGCATAGTAACAACAGAATGGTAGTTTACGTTGGCTGTTGTTTGTAACAGTTTGTTGTTCATTGCTATTGCTGGCCCCTCCCAGGCCCAGTCAGCCATGGCCTGCAACCTGCAAGCACGAGAGAGAACGAGATCAGAATGACAAATCCCAATGATTTATAATCGAAGCAAAGTGAAGTGGAAGAACAAACAAAGCAATTGCACGTGCGCTGGCCCCGCATGATTTCCGGTGCCCAAAAAAGAGTGCCGGTGTTGACCACCGGCAACCCCCACCACAAATTAAGCACTGATCAACCCCCACTTTATGTTAGGCTTCACCTAAGCACAAACACGTGGGAACCCATGTATTAGCAATATGTTAGACAGTAGCTCCACCATCCGAGTCCCCTCAGGACCCCTCCCCTAGTAGGGTCGGTGCCTTGTTGGGCATCTGTACAAAATGTAGCCCCTGGTCTAGCCAGTTTATGGGTCTACAATAAGAATAAACTAGGGCTCTGGGAGTCTGTAGAAAGGAAAGACAGTGTGCTACTATTTCGATTGGTCAGCCATGTCAGGTGGTCTCTAACATTGTGCCGTCATCCAGCCAAGTGACAGAGATTTTCCATAAGCTGGGTGACCATAGATTGAGTTCCAGTTCCTCGGATTGGCTGAGGCCAACCTGGGTGGGAGAAGGTAGGAGGAGGGAGGAGAGACCCATGGTGCACCAAAGTGAGCTGAGGAGATCTTCTGAGGGGAAGGACATTGGTGGTGTTCCTCTTCACAGGAGCCTGTGAAGAGGCCGAGGAGAGTTCAGCACGTGAAGGAGAGAGGGGCTCTTCTTCTCTGTAGTGTTCTCATTCTCTCCATCAGCAGGAATGCTGCCACTTTGAAGTCTTCTCATTACAAGCAAACCAAAGGTTTCCCGTACGGAGACCCATGATTCCAGCCACCAGCAAGAGCCAGTAGGACTATACATTTTTGGTAAAGTGCCATCCTCGACACAGTAAGGGAATCTGGCACCTGAGGGGGTCAAGGGACGTAGAATGTGCATTTCGTACACAGTGACCGGTTATATTTTTTGTAAGAGCCTGTCACTGTATCTAATTCCCCAATACACAATGCTGCCCTATGTGGACTTTGTAAGTAGTTATCGAGTGATGTGGGGATGATTAGGCTGGGACAAATCACCCCCTCCCCCATCCCACACCATCGTGTTTTTACATGCACCGAAGGTACCTTTTCTGTCCTAACAATTTTGCCAAATTGCCAAAGACCTGAGTCACTTATAGTATTTGGAAATCTGTACCTTTCATGCCACCAGCGAACGTACACTGACCTGGTCTTTCTTGTAACCTTCATTGCTTCAAACTCCCAGTCACCTACTGTTAATAGTTTTTGTTTCTGCAGCTGCACAAATCACAACCTTCCAGAGCGCCCAATTCGAAGAATGGACGTTGCGCTGCAAGGGCATGGAAAGGAGTCCCATTGGTGCAGTTACCAAAGCAAGGCCCACTTTATTGGCACCTGCGGTCACATGCCTCTGCTTGAAACGCCTTTTCTCTCCTGGGTTAATACATCTATGTAGTTGGAATGCTGCAGTAGTCTGTTCATTGGTTATGAAGCTTTGTTTAATCTTGAGGTTCTCCACATAAAGCCTGCGTTTCTTCCCGGATAGTACCGCTTCTTTGCCGCTACTTTCGCCAAAGCCTCTGAGCCGAGACGTTCTATGCACAGTAGATACGGTGCACTTCCCTGGAAGGCGTCCAGCAGGGAAGACGGGCTGCCATATACACTCCGGCCGGCTGGTTACTATTCTACGACTACCCTCGGTGTACACTGGGCCACACGCCTGCTACATTAACATTAGTTGTGGGCAATCCCTTCTTTATAAATTCTTTTTAGGGATCAATCACTTTTTCTAGCACCACTGGGACATTAGATAATATGACAAATTGAGATGGAGGAGCAGCAGCTGAGTGTACACCAATTTAACTCATTCACACTATCTCTGAGCTAATCCTTTAACTCTAATTTCAAGTTCGCGAGGGTGTCGTCCTCAGGCCTAAGGACACTTTATAATTAAAAACAATATAGAAGCCCATTATTGCCAACGGGAAATCCGCAAGCACTCCTAACGGACAATGTCCTTCAAGAAAACCTTCACTTTTTCATATATACAGTCTCGGGAGGATAGCTCAGGGGCAACGTGCTAGCCTTGGAAACAAGAGGACACAGAATAACGCAGGTTTGAACCCAGGTCGCACTTAGAACCTCTGGGTATTAAGCGCATTATAAATAACATATCATAAATCAGTGGTTTTAATTTCAAAAGAATCTCGTCTTGTACATTTGAACGAAATACCCAAAACCTGGGCATAAGCGTGTACTTTAGAAGCAATATTTTCAAAAATGTTTTAAACTTAAAGACTCATAGAATACGAAACAGAAAAACTTAAACAATTTGCAAAATTATTAGGACAGAAAACGAACCTTTGGGGCATGTAAACACACGATGGCGTTTCATATAAATAAAGAGTTATCCTCCGTGTGAGTCAATTTCCAGGAGTAATGGTTCCCATGACGACCATGCTCACACGTTCATCACTATATAGCAAGGCAAGTGGCGGAGTGCCGCACGGGCATAGCCCCTCCCCCACTCCCCCCTGTGCCTATCGAGAACTCTAGATCAGTTACTCTGATGTCAAGTGCAGACAGAGCGTGGGGAAGCAGACCGGCAACATGGGTCCAATGGCCCACACCCGTCTTTTGAATTCCCATACTAGACCACTTGGATTAAGGCGAGGTGGATATGCATTGCACATTTATTCTCACATTATTGAGGGACATAACCTCCTTGGAGTCTTGATTCCTCAGCCTATTGGCTGTTGCGCCTGCATCATGTGTCAATGTTGCCAGGGCAATTAGATAAGTCTTGTCAATGATGGCCATGGTCTTCTGCACGGTGGTCTGTCTGAAAGTTGTTGGTACAGTAAGTGATTAACACCACTATGTTTACAATCCTGAGATTCTGTCCCACAGAGGAGGGCCCGTATCACACACAGTTCTTTCTGACTTCCCAATTGCTGATGGCCGCTGAACCGACATTACGTGTTGACGCCGGCCGTCATGCCGTTACCATGCGAATATGAAACAACAATTATTTAAGACGGACGCGGGGCACTGGACCGATGTTGCCAGTCTGCTGCCCGTGCTCTGTCTGCACTTTACATCAGAGTAAGTGATCTAGAGTTCTCGATTAGGCATATTGGGGCGCTATGCCCGCGCAGCACTCTGCCACTTGCCTTGCTATATAGTGATGAATGAGTGACCACGGTTATCATGGGAACCATTACCGCTGGAAATGTGCACACACGGGGGATAGCTCTTTCTGTATACGAAACGCCACGAGCGGGTAGACACGGGTTAGGAAGGTGAATGTTAGAAGGCCACCCTTATGACAGGAGATACTCTGTTTATCTATTTCCTGACACCAGATTTGAGCATGATCAAGCAAAGCTGTAGAGAAAGAAAGACTCCCAGCATATGAATATTGACACTAGCTGGGTCTGACCCCATTGTTGAGCATCAACGTAGATTGAAGGTTAGTTCTTATCCTTACTTTAATCTAAAACTTAATGTGTCACCCTTGATAGACTATTGAAATCAGAAAAGAGAAAATAGAAGAGGGCCCAAAAGGTGGGGCCCTCCCGTCCCCTGCACACTATTTACTGATGCCACATAGGGCCTTCAAATATATAGATATAAATCTATCAATGTATAAATATATAACAGCAGTTTTGTTAGTTGAGCATATAACGATTTATTTGGCAAAGAAGAAAACAAAATAAAATTTGCCAAAAAGCACAATCTGTTATACAAAGTAATTCATGACGTATGACATATTAAAACAAATTGCGATGAAGCAATAAATGATGAAGAGATGATGCTGTCCAATTGTGGGGTGGCCGACGCGTTTCGAGGGTAACCTCTTCTTCATAAGGGCCCAATTGAACTGATATTTGAAAAAGAAAAGAAATGCCTGCGATGCTGTAATCACCGAGGTCATCTACATCAGATGAGCATCAGAAACCCTTCAAAGGTAAGTATCCAATATGGAGTCAAATCAATGTTGACATTCATCCAGATATTGTCCACGTAGTACACAGCGTTAGGTATCTATTATCCCTTGGTAACGGGCCAGCAATAATGATGGTGTTGAGACAAAGTACTGTCCCTTTAAATGCCTCAACTAATTGGGGAACCTGTACCCATATATGTAGATCTTCACTATGTACGATACAGCATAGACTCAACACGGACGATTTGAAATTTTCAACATGAAAAACACTGGCTCCACAACTCGCAACTGCTAATACGACTATTGAAATCAACCTTAATTTTCTTGTAGTTCACAGATGAATACACAATATTTAAATGAAACAACATTGAAAGTACAGCCTATTTCCCTGAAGATGGATATAATGTTTTATCTGAAACACCCACCTTGGTGTTTAAAAATAAAAATGGTTATTTCATAAGGACTACAATTTTCAGTTTTTCTGTTTCATATTCTACAAGCCTTGAAGTTTAAAACATTTTTGAGCATTTTGAAAATATTGGTAATAAAGTACATGTTTATGACCAGGTTTGGTGTATTTTGTTCAAATGTACAATACTAGATTCTTTTGAAATTGTAATTAAAACCACTGATTGCTGTATATATATATAACAAAAAGTGCAGGTTTTCTTGAAGGACATTGTCCATTAGGAGTGCATACAGGTGGGTTTCTCGTTGGCAACAACGCGTTTCTTTATTGTTTTAAATGAGATTATATGACCATGTTGTTAACATAATCGAGAACAATTCATATACAACTCTGGGGAGCCCCATTTCACAATGATACAGTGTTGTCAGGTCACTTCCTACTCCCTGAAGAACCCATCCCTCAAAATCCTGATGCATAATAATAATTCATTTTTTTTTTACAGCGCTTTAATCTAAAGCGCTTTACATAGGACATATTTACATACATTACTATGATACCCAATCGAAATTGGTACTCATTTATCGACCTCTGAAGGATAAAAGGCTGAGTTGGCCTTGCCAGGATTCAAACCTGCAACCTGCAGATCAAACACAGATCACAGCAAGGAGCGTTTACCCGCTGAGCCATTTTACCAGAAAAAACGATAGCATTCTCGTCAGTGGTCCTGGCATGCCCGTTTCATCCAGAAATGGCCCCAACATAGTTCAGTTTACTTAGTCGAAAGTGGATGAAAGATGTATAGAACACTGTTATATCCAATTTCCAAAGGCCTTCATATATTCACAAATTTTTAGTTATATCTAAACTTAACATTTGTTGACTAGTATTCATATCTTCATAAAATCCGTATTGAACACCTGCAAATAACGCGTTATCAGCCACCTATCTAACAGCAAAAGGTTTCAGTGGCGTCATAGAGAATGGGTATGGGCTTTTAGAACGTTGTATTGGATGTAACCCCTTTCAGGAAGATAGGGACCACCAACGCCTCTGTCCAGTTCTGCAGTGTCAGTAAATTGTGGCAGCCACAGCCCCTGCACAGCTTATACACATCAGTTGGAA
This sequence comes from Ambystoma mexicanum, assembly GCF_040938575.1. Taxonomy (NCBI): domain Eukaryota; kingdom Metazoa; phylum Chordata; class Amphibia; order Caudata; family Ambystomatidae; genus Ambystoma; species Ambystoma mexicanum. The sequence goes on from NC_090927.1 coordinate 1,181,493,777, forward strand.
TGTATCATACCATGAACCTTGGTGTAAGACATTCTGGTGAGAGTCTGGTATACATCCTTTGCCAACATTTAAAAAAATGCCATCAACATCCACTACTTTCTTTATCAATAGCGTATTTAAAGTTTCATCAATAACCAAGACAACCTCAGACCACCCTCTCTGTACCACTGCGCACTGTGCATACATACATCATTAACAATGCACACCTGACTGTATAAGATTGAAAAACAGTCCCACCATTTCTGTGGACACACGGTAAATGTTTGGCCCTGCAGGCATACGACATTTGTCTCGGTGGGATAGCACAGGAGCAGCGCGCTCGCCTGGGTAACAAGCCGATCCCCAGGTCCGTGCTTAAAAACCTCTGGGCATTAAGCAAGTTATAAATAACCATTTACAATTACTATTTTAAATGAAACTTGCATAATAATTTTCAAAGTAAAAATGCTTTTATGAACACACAAAGAATAACATTTGACAGATACATATGCTAAATGTCTAATTTAAAAATATTTTCCCCAAAAAATATTTTCATCCTTCATTACCTTTTTGAAGACCTAATTAATCATGAAAGAAAAACAAACTGGGAAATAAAGTTCATTGGATTAATCACAACATATTACCTTCAATTTTTGTATGCATGTAATATATACATACATCCGCCCTGTCCACCTGCAGATGCAATTAAGCAATCAAGCGCCTAAGGTTGAGGACAAGCCCGCATCTACAATGCACGGGAAAGGATCATGGTCCTGTACATCCACTTTCAACAACATTGTAATGCTAGCAAATGCTAGGATTAGCACTACTGCCGCTGTGCCTACTACCAGGTCTGTAGACAATGCTGTGCTGCCCTGTATTAATGCCTGCCCCACTGCCACTTTGCCTGTACCCGCTGTTATGCTGCCATGTATTGATGCCTGCACCACTGCCACTTTGCCTGTACCCATGGATGTACTGCCATCTATTGATGCCAGCACCACTACCAACAACTCTGCTACCCAGCCCACACCCAGCCTTGCGTCTACCAAAGTGCTACTGTGTTCTCCTGCCAGTCCCTTTCAAGCACAGCCCCCAGCCCCACCCAACATAAAAGCCACTCCGGGTGCCCTCCCCCCCTCTGTAGCCCACTTAAAATGTGCCCTTGTGAATACCAGATCACTACCAGAACATTCCCTAGATATCAACGACCTCATTATTCACAACAACCTTGACTTGTGACCTTAGTGAAACCTGGTTAACTGATGTCTCAGGACCTGCCCTTGCCTTAGCAATCCCTCCGGGGTACACTATTTACAGACAAGACCGCTCTTCCCACAGAGGTGAGGGGGTTGCTGTCATCGCCAAAGATACTCTTTCAATTGGGACAATCCAAAAAAACCTTGATGAGAGCTCCGACTACATTCTTCTGAAACTCAAGCTCTCCCACAACTGCACCATCGCGTTTCACCTAATCTACCGTCCTCCAGGCCCATCTAGTGATTTCCAAGAGGCCCTCACCCACTCGATCTCGGATAACCTTAAGAAATCCTCTAAAATCCTGCTCCTTGGTGACTTCAAGCTGGGCCTCAATGACCCCAAAGACACCCATGCCAAAGCCCTCAATAAAGGTTTATCCACCCTAGGGTTCACACAGACCATCTCCAGCCCCACTCACACAAAAGGCCGTACCCTCAACTGGGTTGCTCAACACAACTGCTCCATCAGCGCCCCCCTGATTTCACCTTTACCCTGGACCGATCACCATTGCATCACCTTCAGCATCATCACCTCTAGGGACCCCAACTCCCCACCATCCCACTTCCAGCTGCCCTCACGCGCAGCTCTAAACTCCTCACCCACAGTAACCTCTCCTAGCACCTCAAGGTACCCGCCTTCCTACCCCCTTCTCCAAGGACCCAGAAATCCTTGCCAATGACTTCAAAAGGGTCCTTTCCCAGGCCATTGACTTGGTAGCCCCTCTCTCTCTTAAGAAAGAAAAGAAAACCAAGCACTGTAATGCCTGGTTTACCCTGGACCTCTTACAACCCAACAGAAGCCACCCAATTAGTCTTCAATACACAAAACCACCATTACCAACGCAAAAGCACTATCATTCAATGCTAGAATCTCCAATGCTAAATCGGGGAGCCGTGAAAACTTCTCCATATTCAGAGAACTGGAGACGCCCTCCTCCCCACCTTCACCAATAGTGAAGGATGGATCCTGGTGCAACTCCATCCAGTCCGCCATGCTTAACAAACTTGAAACTCTACAGGCCAAAATACTCGCTCACCAAAAGGAGATCTCTAAATTAATAACCAGTAGTCAAAGCACTAACCCCTTGGCTGCGCACTCCAACCCCTCCCCTCAATTTGACTTCAAAGACTTGAGTGTCTCAGAGGTCACTTCACTCCTCCAAACCATCAAACCTTCTAATTGTACAGGTGATGTATGCCCAGCGCAAGTCATTGTTAAGCGGCTTCACTTCAACACAACAGCTAAGTCAATGCCTAGTCTGGGATGCTGAGGAAAACCCTTATTGATGTATTTTTATGTCCAGTTCAGTACTCTGGATGACAACCCTTGTATAACACCCCCCTCTTAGAATCCCCCTGACCCCACTGAGCCAAGAAGTACGTTTGTTTTGCAAATTAAAAGGTTTATTTGAAAAATTAAACAATATATATATATCACACTTTAATAATAAATTAATATCTGATAGTACACTGAGACATATGATGTGAATCCACAATGGTTAATGTTACAGTGGTACACTTGATTACTTAGGAGTAGTATAGAGGATGAGGTAGCTGAAAATGCTTTATGGTTTCAAGGAAATGCAAGGTGGAATAAAATGCAGTACAGCAAATAAACTTGTTATGATTTCAACCAACAACAATGTAATCACGTTTTCTCTGGCAATTCACCCCCCACGCCCGCTATGCAATGTAAGAAATGGAAGGAGATGGAAAGAGGAGCACACAGTTCTCAGGAATGCAATCAAATACAATACGAAATTCAGTTCCCCCCCCCCAGCAAGCTTAGAGGAAACAGGTAGAAGTTTGAAACACAGGCCCAAAATGCTTTTAAATGTGATGGCAATGGATGGGAAAATGCGCTAACTGATTTTAATTCCCTCTAGAGATTCAGGGTGAGTGAGAGATGCTTGTTGGTATTAGTTCAGGCTCACTTTAGCAATGCTCTATGAGTTATTACCAGGTTGCAAACAGATTTTTAACAAAGGAAAGAATGGAGCTGCTTTTTTGACAAGTGGAGAAATTGAGCCAAAATCGCAAATCACGGTAAATTTCGCGAGTGCGTAAATCGCGATTGCGGGAAAAGTATAGGGAGCTTTAAAATGAAAGTTACATTTCGTTCCTAGTCTAAACTGTTCCAGAGATACGGACGATTTAATAAAGGTAGATTTTCGGATTTAAAGTAAAACTCAAAATGACAGGTGACAGCTTGCAGCTGCAGAATTGACAGGTGACAGTTGTGCAGCTTTAAAAATGACAGATGACACGATTTCTAGGAGGCAGTTCTACTTAGGTTAAAATAGCTTGAATTAGATTATTTTAACTAAGAGATTGGTTCTGCACAGTTCTGCTAGGTACTCACAATATAAATTTGAACTAGGCCTCGTCACGGATCTGGTCAACACGTCCGGTGGCGGTTCTGTCTGCTCGGCGGGTCAATCAGGCACCGGTTCTGCTCACAGCGATCCGGAACTCTGGTTCTGCTCACAGCGGTCTGGGTCAGCTCTGCTCTGCTGGTCTAGCCTCTCTGGATACAGCGGCCTCTGGTTCTGGATACTGCTCTGCTTTCCGGTCCGGATCAAGTGGATTCTGGATGTAACACTGCTTTCTGGGTACTGGCAAAGGTTCTTGGCAAAGAATTCAGACAGCTCGCCCGGCTGTGGAATAGTTTGCAAATGATTTTAAGGATGCTGAGGCCTGCTGAGAAGAGTTCTCAGTTTGTGGGTTTAGGCCCTTGCTTTAAGTTCTGAAGTAAAGTTTTGGTCTTTGGAGATTGATGGATGTGAAGTCTGGAGTCTACCGGCAGAGCGTCCCGCAGAAAATGGAATTGAATCTCTCTACCTGTCCCAGCAGTCTCTTTTTATGTGTTTTGGAAGTGGGTGTGTGCGTGGCATAACTGAGCCTGCCCCTCTCTACTTGTCATTGGCCCAATTCTCCCCTCTCCCATGATTGGGGGAAGGAAATGGATTGTCATCATGATGAGGTCTGTTTATGGGTCAGAGGATCCTCCCCTGGTCAATTTGCCCACAAATCTATATTTGATTCAAATATATATCTCCCAGATACACAATTTGTTGAAATTACATGTACACATTATATATTCCTTATGGTCCATGCTTGTCCGCCTCTGATCTTCCTGGGGGCTTGCATTCAAAAATCACAACATTTTGCGCTTTTTGACTGGTTTACCAATATCGGACATTTACCAAAAATTACACACATGTGCGCAAGGAGTATGGACATTAATTGATGAAGTGTCAGATTTGTAGCATGCAGACATTTGGAGTAAGACCCTATTTTCCGCTAGCAACCCCCCAGCATACACCACAGGGTCCTAACACCTCTTAAAACGTGCACAGCAAAATAACAAGAATAATGATATTACTTATATAATTCTGACAAGTCCGTACTATGAATTATCCATCTTTTTTTAAAATTATGCTCTGGCCCAGATGGGTGTGGTTTAGGTTCCAAAGCACATGGGGGAAGCTTCTGTCTGCCCCCGCCTCCAGCTCGGGTGGCTCCCAGAGGCACTTCTCCTCCCACTTCTCCCAAGAGGAAGCCACTTTACGGCCCCCCCAATATAACATTTGCCTGAGTCCAGGACAAGGCTTTGTTCAACCTCCTGCCGGTTCCCCTCCCCTAATCTAATCAGAGAGGTGTCAACTCCTTTTGGTGGGGAAGCAGGATGCAGCTAGGCCTGGGAAGAGTGGCTGAGCATGTTTCTCCTGTCGGGGTAGTTGTCAGGCAGAATTCAGCTAAATGTCACTTTAGTTTCCAGTTTAAATCAAACTTACAATTTTTACCTATACATTAAATAATTACTTCCTTCAAGTCATTTCAGAATATAGTTTTACATTGTATCCACCTCTTAGCAAGTCTTTCCTTGGTCTGGTTTGGGTTCCTCTGTTCAGTTTTACACAAAAGTCTGGTGGTTTTAAAACGCCGGCTTTCTGATAGTGGTGAGTACCGGTATTGCAACCATTTTTGGGATTAAGAAAATGAATTTCCCACAGTTCTGAGTTGCTTTTTGGCAATCAGCATTGCCATTCCCAATGGTTTCAGGCCACTGTGTGTGTAGCCCAATGGTGGTTTTAGGCAGTGCCCTCCTGTGCTCACAACATAGGCAAAAATGGGTGGCAGCCTATTCTTCATGTTTTCCCTGTGCACTCTCTGGGGAGTTCTGGCCATCATGATGTTTTCCATGCCAGCACTGCACAGTTTTATGGTAGGGCTTGGATGCATGGGTAAAAACATCCCACATCATCAAGGACTGTGCTCCCTCACTAGCCCCAATCATAGCAGCATTCAACAATGCCTCCTTTCACTCTGGCCAAGTCCCACAATATCTAAAGGAAGCCTGGGTTTGTCCGCTCCTCAAAAATCCCTCCTTTGACCCAGCAATCCCCACTAACTACAGGCCTATCACCACTGTCCCCTTCCTACTGAAAATACTGGATAGAGCAGCCTACCTGCAAATTCAGAAATTTTGAGAGGACAACCATCTCCTTGGTCTTAGACAATCAGGGTTCCGGACATGTCATGGGACCGAAATGGCTCTCCTCGACCTTAAAAACCCAATTGATGACCTCAGAGACGCAGGTAAACCTGCGCTCCTCCTGCTCCTCGATCTGTCGGCTGCATTTGATTTGGTCAACCACAAAACACTTTGCCAGCATCTATCATCAATAGCCAACTTCTCCAATAATGCCTGCAAATGGATAGAGTCATTTTTAAAAGACAGAACTATGAAGGTTTTCTCTGACTCGTCCAGTGCCAACCCTAGCATCGTCAAGTGTGGGGTCCCGCAAGGCTCTTGCACAGCCCCCACACTTTACAACCTCTTCACGAGGCCCCTGTTTAAAATCCTCGACTCCATGGGCATCTCATACACAAACTATGCTGATGACACCCAGGTACTTATCCCCCTCTCAGGAGATTACGCATTTGACCAGAATACCCTAAATTACATCTATTCAACAATTCAAACTTGGATGGCAGAAAACTGGCTCTGCCTTAATAGTGACAAAACTGAGCTACTGCTGGTTGTTTCGCCATCTACCCTGAATAATTTGAGCAAACAGTACTCCTCCTTTGTCATTGACAATATTCCGATCACTGTGTCACCCTCCATCAAAACCCTTGGTGTGCTTCTAGAACCTGATATGACCATGAACAGACAGGTTAATGCCATAGCCTCCACGTCCGCCTATTATTCCAAACTTATCAATGCAATCCGACCCCTCTTGTGCCAACAAAACTGCCTCCCCATCGCCAGGGCCATCATTGGCTTGAGGCTCGATTACTGCAATGCCTTATTCATTGGCACCTCTGCCAAGAATATCGCTAAACTGCAAACTGTCCAAAATAACGCACTCAGAGCCGCCATAGGCCTCTCATGTAAAGAACACATCTCTGAACTCAGAAGACAAGTCCTCTGGCTTCCAGTTAAACAAAGAATCATCTTCAAAGCCCTGGCTCTGACTCACAAATGTCTCCATGACCTTGCTCCTCCCTACCGAACACGAAGGATTACCAAACCCTCCACTCACAAACCATCCAGATCACAGTACTCAAACCTCCTGTCTGTACCCAGGACTCGCAAAGTTCGTGCGGGCGGCTCCAGCTTCCCATCAGCTGCCCCCACCCTCTGGAATGCGCTACTTCCCCACCTCAGAGCTATTGACTCCCACACTGTCTTACGTAAAGCCTCCAAGACCAACCTCTCTGTTTGATGTGTTAGAACCTGCAATATACTGTAAAATGTAACTACCTAAATGTAAATAAGTTCTTTCGGGGCGGCTTCTTTGTAACCCTTAAGTAAGCCTACTTAAGCTCTGATTTAGCGCCTCGATGCCTGTGGGCTGCTTGCGTGCTCTACAAATACAAATAAATAAATAAATATATGTAACACAAAAAAAATACTAGGCCTGAAGAAGCCTGCACCTTGTGTCATAATTTAAACACAAATGGTGCGAAACACTTGCCGGCCTTATTTAGAATTGTTAGCAGAGGATAGATAACCTATAACCTTGGTTAGGACAAACCCAGTAAATATTATTTGTCTTGCCGATTACCCCAATTGCACCTCTTATTTTTATTGGGCTTCACCTGGGAGTAGATAGATGGGGACAAACGACCAGGGTTGGACTGGCCACGTCGGCCAATCGGCCCGTGGCCGATGAGATCTGAGGCCCTGGGGGCCGGTCTTCTAATATGGGCCGGTTTGCCAGGTTACCTTGGCTCAGGGCACTGGCTGGCTTGCCTGCAGGCTGCCTGCAGCCCGCTTAGCAGCCACCACCCGCCACAGCGGATGCATTCATTAAAGAAAGATAACACAGAAGTGTTACCTTTCTTTGATGAATGTATCACGTAGCTGTAGGCCTGCTGGCCTGGCAGTGCCATGGGCCCTGAGCCGATCCGGCGCCGGCGTGACGCCAGTTGTTGCAAATTAAATTAATCAAAACAAAAGGAGCGGCTACTGGGGGAGCCGCTCCTTTTGTTGTGATTCATTGCCTTTGCAGGCCCTGTGCCCCATTCCTTTCTCGTCTTCTCCTCTCTCCACTAGGCATGCAACGGTATTCCGTACCAATATAAATATCATTATCACTTTCATTTGTATTTAATTACCGTTACTTTATTTGCAACGGTATACAGAATTACCTTCATTTTAATACATGTGCGGCATGCGCACAGTGTACTGTGCAGTCTCTGTGCACAATGAGTGGCGTTAAGCACCGTGGGCACAGACAGGCACTGGATTCTGTGCTCCTTTCTCCACCCGAGGGCCGAGGCTGAGCGTGAGAGCGCAGAGGGAGTCTGCCTGGGCTGGGATGCCCTCCCCCCCACCCCATGCTGTAATCAGAGAGATAGTTCCAGAGAAGATTCGAGTCACTGGAAGCGTTAGTGGCACACACCAGCATTGGAGTGGGAGCCCTGCTGAACCCTTATCTGCAGCTAGCTGCTCTTAGTTCAGGTGAGTTTCCGGAGTCAAGACCTCTCTCGAGTCCTTTGTATTTTGTGCTCGCCCCTGGTATGTGAAAACTATGTTCAGCAGTGGCGCAACACCATTGAGTTGATTGGGCTTTAGCTCTCCCCCACCCCCATGAAAGTTTGTGTGATGTTGACTTGACCTGGCTGACCTGCAGCCATGGCTGGACCGACATGACACATAAGTTAAAAGGCGCCTGGGCTTCGTGTAAACAGAGGCACTGCAATTACTAACACAGCGCATTTCACTGTTAGCCGTGCACCTGCATTCGTGTGTACTGTGCAACATAAATCACTGGGTTGAACTGTGTTTTACCATGCCTCTAAACAGTGGCGCTGTCTTTCGAGGATATGTGCAAGATGGTTAAGCTTCTTAGAGAATGAGTGTGACTGCCTGTATGTGTGTGAGCGAGAGAAAGCACGAAAGAGTGTAATAGATTGGGAGATAGAGACTTTCCTTGGCTAGTGTTGTTCTTCATGCTCCATACGCATTCCAAGATGCAAAAGATGGCAACTTTCTAGGAATAGCCCTCCAACTTGTTTTAAGAGATGACCGCTCAGAGTAGCCCACCGTGCTTTGAGTGTTAGGTTTTGAAAGTGGAAAGTTTGGAAGTTCATTCATACATGTTGAGCCATTTTGCATTGCTCTGTAAAATATAATTTAGACTATGTTTATATTCTTTGGAGCGGTTTTTGAGAAGCATATTTGCTACACAACAAACATACCAGTCACTCAATATGGGTTACAGAATGGTTAGTAAAACCACAAGCAGATGGGATTTAGAATACATTATTATTTTTATAAACTGTTTTTCAGGAGGGCCAAACAAAATGTTGGTGAGGAAGTGGGGGTATATCCAAATGAGGTCGTTGTGTCCCATTTTAGCTTCGGCTTTACAATAATTCACTGGTACCACCAGATGGCAAATGTATTGTATGATGTGGACATGGATTAATAAACAAAGCACATTTCTGGAAGACTCTTTTTGGTATGTATTTCTGCTGACTAGACAGCACATTCATATTTTGATGTTGGCTGTCTGGAGAGCAATGTGTAGCATTTCTGCTCTTTTTATATTTTTCGGGCAGGCAGGGTCATGCTTTGTGCTGCAAGAGGGCTTCCCAGAGAGGCCATGGTGGATTCTTTACCAAGGAGAAACCAAGTATGGGGGAAAAGTTTGCAGTGAGAAAGTGACATCCCTGCTGCCATCTTTTAACCTTTGGGTGGCCAGCATCCCTGTCCATAAAATCAACTCGACAATTAAAAAGAGAAAAATGTCAGGCTGCACATTAAGGCGAGAGGTGCCTGCAGGCAATGGGTAGTGAAGAAATAAATTGCAAAATCAAAGCAATGGTAAAAGAAATGCTGGCAACTATTGGAAAATGTTTGTTGGTAAAGTGCAACCGATGTTTGCCTTTACTATGGGAAGATTTTGAATTTGGTAAATAGCAACTAATGTTTGCCAAGAAAAACTTGCAGAAGCACCTAATACATATTGATGTAGAACCACCACAAAAGAACCTAATCACTACAGAACAAAGAGGGTAACTTAAGGCATTGTAGTGTTTCCAGATACACCACTAAAACCACTACATTTAATAAAGGTAACACACCGAACAATGAAAGAAGACACATTGTCATATGAGGAATGTTATATATGTTCTAATGTCCATGTCAAATGATTTACAGAAGCAAATTACGAGACCAGTTATGCATACATTTTTAGGCAATTGAAATCGTGAAGTGGGGTTTGCACTTGTATGTCAGGTGAGTGATTGGAAGGGTCGAAGGGGTACAGGAGACTGTCCATTTTCACAGCAGTCCGTAAGTGGGTGCTTTCAGAGGTAAAGGACAGAGCCTAACAGCTTTTAACATTGAGACTTCACCAGAATAGTCTCATTGGAATGTTTAAAGAAGTTTCTCCCTTCTCCCACATTCTCTGAAATTAGCACCTCTACCAACATTTGAAGGGTTAGCTCCGCCGACCCCACAATTTTAGCCCAGGCGCACGTGCACCCCTCGAAGGACCTGATGTGCTCATTTGCGTATGGCAGACAGGTGAGGAGGGAAGCCTTTCCTGAAACTGGCGGCATTCAGGTTTTACTGTGTTTGTGCAGATGCAGAAAAATGTACTTGCACAAACGCAGTGAACCTTTAAAGCTGCTACTTTCAAAGCCTCCACTGCCCATCTTCCTCCGCAAAATCAAATGCTCACATCACCCTTATAACCACATTATGTGTACTTTCACATCTGAGTGTAGGGGCTTATGTGCAGTTGTGCACACGTTGTTTTTCTTCAGCATATGTGTTTAGTGACTGGAATAGCATTTTTGTACAGTTAGTAGTGTAGCCACTTATTTCTGTGGCATGAGAGACCTTATTTTTTTTTCAACTTTTTTTTTAATGGGTATCCATAATAAAGTAGGTATGACATCTGTTATTGCAAGGCTACACTGGCATTTTGGTGCAGCCAGTCTAGTGATGTATTACTGTGGCATGGCCTTATAGGTACAAGTGTTATGGTGTACAATCTACTTTTGTTTCTCAAGAATATCTTTCAAAAGTTGCTGTCCATGGCATATAACAATTATCAAAGCAGCTAAATGCATAGATTCCCCTCTGCTGAGTTGAACTAAAATAAAAATGTAAGAAGAACTAAGACAACAGTGGCGTCTCTTGTTTGTGTTTTGTGTCTTGCTGAAAATGTGTGACTTTTCCTGGCAAAATAGTATTTAAGATAATGGTTAAACACACGTATGTGCTATACCGTGATAACCACAGTATACCGTTATGTCGCATGAAGGTAATCATACCGTCAAAAAATCAATACCGTGACATCCCTACGTCTCCACCTGCTGCGGCCACTTTCCTGCAGGGAGTCCCCGACTAGCGGCTACCCTGCGACCCCTTCCCTTCCTGCCTTTGATTTCCGTGCCCTCTGCACCAGAGCCTGCTGCCCATCAGTGCACTTTGGAGAGAGAGCAGACCAGCTGCTCCCACTTCAGTTCAAAGGAGAAAAGGGGGGTTTCCTGCAAGAAAGGAGAGGGCCATCCCGGAATCTCTGGGCCAAGAATCTGCAGCAGTGGGTGAGCCGGGGTCACTCACATCACCGACACACAGGCGGGCTGCAGAGGAGCCAGTGGATCTGGCTAAGGCCCACCGGCAGTATGGTCTACACGGGCATCCTGCACCAGAAGTTGGGCCTTCAGGTGATTGAGATTGCTGTTGATGAGGAGTTGCCAGAAGCTGTGCTGGTGGAGGACCTGGCTGTGGTGCATGGAGACACAGCCATCGTCACCTGACCGTGGACATTCCCCCTCCTGCCAGAAAGAGGTGAGTAACGGTGGGTGGCCTGAGTGCTGTGCAGGTGGGTAGGGAGGCAGGGCCTTGGGGCTCTTGGTAAAGCTCCAGGGTGCTGCTTGCTACAAAGACATCTTATGTTGTTTTAATCTTTCTCTGCTGGCCACCAGTCATGCTAATTATTCCAAAAAACATTCACAGTCTTTATGGAACAACAAAATGTGAAATGTTTTTCGTCATATCGCTCAATACACTGAGCAACAGAAATGCTTTTTTGGCCAGAGCTGAGATCCTTTTGTTGTCCACGGCCATTGAGCAAAAGTCTGCATCAACAAAACTCCAGAACAAGCAAACACTGAGGGTGAGAGGAGGGCAGATGGCAGGGTTGCACAGTCAGAGAGGAATGCTGCACCGTGCTGCGCACTCAACAGTTAAATATACGTTTCTCTCCAAGCAAATCAGAAATGAGACGAACCCCAATTGCAAGATGAATTAATTATCAAATTCCATGACAATATTTACTGTGGAACTGATAAAAGTGTAGCAACTTGGACGCAACGCTGGAGCCTCTCTCCTACACATTCCTGTGCTTGTGAAATTACGCTTCCCCCATTTGCATCTGGTTTGCTTATAGCAGAGGGCAAAGTGGGAGTGAACTAAAGGGTACAGGACTTTCCATTACTTCTCAGGGTAATCTGCCGTCATTCCCTTATTCCCTTACTGTATGTTACCTGGTATACAATGCCAGGACGGTAGGAATGACCACTTTTTTTTTTTCTATAATTTCCCCCCTGCTGGGGATTTGAACCTGGGCTCTGCCCCGTAACAACCATCTGTTAAACCTCATTATTCTTACTCTAAAGTGCTGGCTAAGATTTGTTTATTTCAAAGGACTGCTTGCACACGAAGCCCATTCCCAAGCATTAGGGCAGCAATCTGGGAATTGCTGTGGGCACAGGGGAGCTTGTGTAGGCAAAGAGGTGTTGGCAGGTAATGGTAGGGGTGTGTCGGTGGCCATGGTCCTGGGCATGGCCCTTAAGAGGAGCGAATGGCTGGTGATTGCAACGTGAGGTTGCATCAAGCTACATGCTGAGGGGGGACAATGACACACTAATTCACATGTGCCCCCACCGATTTAGGCGCTATATAGATGTATGGTTGCAAAAAACACAGTCCATATGTTTTAGCGTAGCAAGTATTCCCCGTTCTAAACCTCAGTGAAATCCATAGTCGTCCTGTGAATGTTTGCCTTTTGTATATTTCATAATGCGATCAGTTTGTATATGGCGCATCGTTGCAGACGCTTCCCCCAAATGCTGCAATAACCATAGCACATCAAGTGGCCATTGACTTCATTGTGCCACAATGAATGCTTTGTTGTAATGTGTCTCTCTTTCCCAACTCCCTGGCATGATGTTCAGGATGTTTGTTTGCATGTATGAGGTAACGAGTGTTCAGAGTATGGGATGTCCTGTGAGTGCACCGCTTTCCCTATTTTGCCAACCTCTGAAGCCTGAAAGATGCACGCAGGCTTGATATGTGGTCAACTTTGCACCAGACCTGCAGATCAACTTAAATGGTCTGCTGTTAAATCTCAGTTACCAGTTTAATGGTTCCATTACAGAATAATTGCTAATTTTACTATAGCCGATATGATAGCTCAGTGGGTTGAGCACTCACTGCTGCGATGTGAGTGTGATCTTCAGGCTCGAATCCCAGCAAGACCATCTCAGCCTTTCATCCTTTTGAGGTCGATGAATGAGTACCAACACAGGTTGGGTGATATTGTATGCATATTTGTTCAATAAAAAAGAGCTTAAGCGTAAGTGCTATAAAATGTCATATTTCTATGAGTGTAACAGCTCATTGGAAGCGTGCGCAGTTATCAAAACCTTACCCTAACATCCCCAACCTATGCATAACCTCTCCCTAAACCTCTTTCCGGTTTCCCTACTTCCCCCTATCCAACCATCGTCACCCTAACCTTCCTTCCATACTGGGGTTGCGGAGCCCTGTATAAGCATCGACTAGCAGCAGGCCCCAAAACCTCAGTGTGGGTGGTTGGTTCATGCCACTCCTGCGCCTCGGAGCTGTGGACCCTGTCACAGAACTGTATGCAGAGTTATGTTATTTTATGAGTTGTGTTGTGATGTAACAAACACATGAACCCTCCAAAAGTAGCATTTTCTGTAAAGTTGTGAATTGACGCGATTCACGAATGATGGTTTTAGGGCCACTTTTTTTGAGGCAAGGGGTGGGCCACTTTTTTGAGGCGAGAGGTGGGCCACTTTTTTTTGTGTGTCCGGGCCTATTTCTTGTCCCAGTCCGACCCTGCGACCCCTTCTTGAGTGAACAGAGAAAGGATGCAGACATGGCGTAGACATGGGGTTACATACCTTGGCAAGAGCAGCAAGCTTGTAATGTTGCTGCCATAGTAAACGGAGGTTTTCGTGGCCCCTCCAAACATTTATTTTGTGAGACCCAAACCTCTCTGACACATAACCACACACCGAATTTTCGTTGGCCGACAGCAATTCTACAGCAGCAGAAGTCGGGGGAAATGTTGAGTGATTGCAGCATGCCATCAAAACGAAAATACATGTACATACTACTGTCGAGCAATGCACAGTGTGTGCAGTTTACTGGTCAACACAATGCTGAGGGTTGCCTGTTAATTTCGCTAACCCTGCGAACATATCCTAAGCGTTGGTCCAGGCTACCCATCATTTCCAAAAAGTTTTATTTTCCTGCAGTTCACATTTCCTCCAGGCGCTGCTGCTAGCTCAGGAATTTGGGAGATATGTTGTGACTTTCTTCGTTTTCTCTTTTTGTTTGCGGTTATCTTTCTCCTCGCACCTGGGACCAATTACAGTGTGTTTACAGTGAGCAGTTCACATTCCGAGTGTTTCAAATCACTCGCGTAGTTACGACAGGACCACTGCGGTTAATTCCTGTGGTAAATAGTGAATTCCACTCAGGTGTGCAGTTTTACAAGGCCCGAGGTGCCTTGTCATGGAATCCCATGCGGCCTGATAGTGTCTTTAAGTGCAAAGCAGGTCCTTAGTCGGAACGCTAGCAAGATAGCATTGCCACATACTTAATCTCTGCGTTCCATAGTCTGTGAAATATTCTTATCAGAGGTGCTGGTGTCCTGTCTATGGCCACGCGCGTTATCTCCGCTGTATAGAGCAGGAGCGCAGGTTCTCCTGTCGGCCTCTTTGAAATGTCTCCTCCCAGAGGTGGTTCACATGACGCAGGAGCGGGCTTTGTCTTGAGGTACTCTGGGGCACCGAGGAATGTCCAGGCTTGCACGCGCTCTCTTGTTGAAAGGCTGCCCTGCTTTTCTCTATTTTCTGTCACTCCCCGCAGGATCATTTGTCTGGCTTTGAAAAGTGCGAATGGGAATTCACACCAACGTTTCTCCTGTTGTCTGCTTCATATAAAAAGCAGACTATAAATGGTCAGGGCCGGCTTTAGGCCCGGGCGAACAGGGCGGGCGCCAGGGGTGCCACATTAACCCACCCCAGCCACGCCAGCTCGGGGGATTCTTTCAAGGGCTAGTGTGGAGGGTGAAGGTACTTTATTTCAATGTAATGTGCCTGCACAAGAGCGGGGCGCATTGCCTTTCAATATGGTGCTGATGCTTAACCAGCATGGGGTAGCCTTTGAAAGGTTGCGCCATCGACACTCTATTGAACTAAATAACTCCCTGCTGCAGCACAGGAGCAGGGAATTAATCACTTAAATAGAGTGCCAGTGCTAAGTGCCCCACCCCATGGGCCTTGACAGGGTTGGGGGGTCGCCACATTTGTTTCCCTCACCCCTGCACTGCCACAGCTAAGGACGGCTCTGTAGATGGCTAGTATTCGAGATGGTGAGTTCAAAGCTATTTGTTTAAATTTGCCTATGACGCATGCGTGCATGTTGCAGTTATAGGTTGGAATCAGGTAGGGCCGGCTCAGTGCTTCATCCTTCCAAGGTCGATAAATTGAGTACCAAAAAACTGGGTAATAACATCTGGACGTTTGCTTCCACTGACCTCCTCTTAGGCTGCTGCTTGGTGATTCACACCTGCAACTGTGTATTTGGTGCTGTCGTGCCATATGTTTGGTGGTTTTTGTAAAACCAGCTGACATGGTCCACAGAACTACTCTTGCACTGGTGTCTGAGAGTTCAGCATGTATATATTTGCACACTAGCTGCCCGATTCATGGAATTTTCTGCACAGTAAAAAGGGACTTTGCGTGCCAAACCGCTTGCAAAAACCCATATGTCGATTCATGGAATCACTGCACAGGACTTTTTCGTACTTTGCGGGGACTCCGTGCAGTCTCGGCACATCTGCGTGCGGTCGATTTCCCTGCGCGAGACACCTCGCAGAGCATGGGCACGGCCTGCGCAGAGTAAGGGCGGAACGCAGAAAATGGGGAAGAACATGGGAAAACTTGGGCATTACGAGGGACAGGCTGTAGGCAGTCCAATGCACACCAACCATTGTGCAGGTTAAATCGTATTCATTGATCTGACCGCGCAACCTCACATCGGGCATACAGACACGTGGGCATGGGAACCACCATGCAGAGGTAGGGTTGCATGTTGGATTTAGGGGTGCATGCATGCAATCAGAGTTCGCATAGAAGTTAGGGGTGTGTGTTAGCAGGGTAGCGGGTGCAGTAACGGTTTACAGGGGTTCAAATGCATGTTTACCGGAAAATGTTAACTTTTACAATGCACGTGACGCATGTTGATGGGGTGCTGAGAATAGTTCCAAGGAACACTACGCAGTGTCACTGGGGTGCTGGCTTGGTTGCGGGGACCCCACGCAGGATTACAGGGGTGCGTGAGTGCACAGGTAGGTATTAGTGGGTGTATCTTATTTGCATGGGGGCGTGTCAGGGGAATTCCGGCTGCGGTTTGCATATACGGTCACTTTGCACAAACAATTCCATGAATACGCAGAGAGTGCAGGAAAACGTCTGCATGCAGGCTTGCGCAGATACGTTCTCAGCATGCAGCCTTTGCGGGATCACTGCGCACTTTTCCATGAATCGGCGCGCAAGGATTGGTAAAACATATCACGTGCTTCGGCTCTTGGAACTAATGCAGTGTGTCCCCCCATACCCATGTGGTGCCCCCACCTTGCTGCTTGATGCAAAGAAGTCAGTGCACATTGTTTCAAAACATAAATCACATGTCATTAAACTGTACAATGCACCAGTGAGGGTTTGAGCCTGCTGCCGATCTACTGTTGACAACTAAATTCTGATCGTCTCAATAAATCCTGCAATGCATTGCTGTGGTCACTGTAGTACATTGAGTTTGTGCGTGCAACTTAGCACAACTCATATAGTGGTTTCACCTTTATATGGGAAATATGGTGTTTAGATCAAAAACCTAAGTGAAATGCATATTGATTAGAGTGAGAACATTGTTTTACCTCAGTGTGCTAAGCACTTCTTGCATAGATCTGTGTTAACATGCCGAGTAACAACTATGAGAGATGTGAGGGTAACACTACCCCCCAAGCAATCCCTCAAGTAGGTTGAACAACCTCTACTCACAAACAACAAAACGCTTAGAGGTAAATCTGTTACAAGGGAGGTTAAACCACCAGGAACAACCAGCAACACTGGCCAAGAAAACCAAAACGTCCCATCATCACACAATACAAAAATAATTCCATACAATTTTTATTAATAACACTTTATGGTTAAAAAAGCAGAACAAAATTAGTCAATTTGGTTAACCACAAATTCAATTTATTTAAGGTTTACACAGTGCAAAAGAAGCAGACAGTTTGTACAAGAGAAGCATTAAGTTGAAGACTTCCACTTCTCTTAATAAAGTGTCTGGTGCTGTGCAAAAGATTCATTTGATAAAAAAACATATCAAGCACTCCATTCATACTCATCACATAATAATCATAGCAATTCAGTCAATATAGCATATCCCAACATGTTTCTTTCCTATGCGTTAGTAACTCAATCAATACAGGAAATTCTTCAGGGGCTACCTGTCTTAACTCAATACACTGTTGTACTCTAAAAACAACAGCCAAAACAATTTTTTGGCTTTGAGTTGATTTACTAATGTAGAGCAGTTTATACTGGACTTGTACTTTATTTTACAAGATTGTCATCTCCTGGCCAGAGTAAGGAACCTTCCCCAAACTTAGTCCACTGGGTGTCCAATCTAGAGTGTAGCCTTCACCAAAATCTCACATATTGGTGCTAGAATCCAGATGAGTACATTTAGGATGCTTCTATTCGATTCGAGGAACACTCCGCGTGCATACTGCAAACCGTCTTTCCCAATGGGAGTCTGTCTCGGCAATCCGGCTTTCCAAATTTGCAAACCACAACAAAGCGGCATGACCCTTCATAGCACGTGTTTATGGCTTGATATAATTATATTCCAACTTGCGTAAGTAGGGACGCTGCATGGAGGAAAACCATTGCTGGGTCCGGGAGCAGGCGTCCACTTGCCTCGACTCACACATATCCGCTGTGAATGTGTTTGAGGGTTGGATTGCAGCTGAGAGACTGCAGAACTGGGGTGTGAATACCCCGCCGGCCACTGTCTGCCCGTTATACGTGTGCTTCTGTCTCACATAGTACTCCTAACTGCTCGGCACCTGTGTCGGTGAATGCCAAGTCGCACATGAAGCATTCCTCTCTTTTAGGTAGATAAAGCTGGATATGTAATGTTTGGTGATAGTTACTTTTCTACAGCATAAGTACCTGCTCTGAAAAGCACTAGTTATAACGACTAGTCACAGACAGTCCGTTAGCACAGCGAGTAGAGCGCTTGCTTTGGCATCTGTGCAGAGTCTGCTGAGAGCCTGCTGGCGCAGGTTCGAATCCCGGCAGGACCAAACTCAACAATTCATCCTTCCGAGGTCAGTAACTGAGCACCACACACCATGGGCAATAAAGCAGTGCTTAGATACGTGAGGGTTCATAGCCCCATATGGTTTATAGTCATAATATCGAAAAAATAATGTCGAATTACAAAAATGTCGAATTCAAAAATATCGAAAACACATACATATCATAGAAAAAGTCATTAATTCGAAAATAAAATATCGAAAAACCAATGTTAAAATAACTATGTAAAATGTCACACATACTAACGTTTTTTATTGGGGGGGGTCCCCCCCTAAACCCCCCATCCCAAACCCCTACCCCAACCCTCCTCTCCTCCCCATCCCCCCCAACACCCCCCATGGATATACCTTTAATTTTTTTTTAAAAAGTATTTAATAAAACATTAATTAAATAATTAATTATTAAAAAACCCCATCCCAAACCCCTACCCCAACCCCCCCCTCCTTCCCATCCCCCCACCCACCATGGATATACCTTTAACCATTTAAAAAAATTATGTTTTATAAACTATAATTAATTAATTATTTATTTAAACATTAATTCGAAAAAAAATCGAAAAAATTCGACATTTTTGTAATTCGACAATTTTATTTTCGAATAAATATTTTCGACATTTTGACTTTTTCGAAATTATTGTATTCGACATTATGACTGGACACCGCCCCATATATATGCCAAATTGTTATTATTATTAACTAACACAGTATCACTGTGGTGCAGGTTTAATGTTTTGCCCATCCAAATGACGGTTGTCAAAACATGTCAAAAATGGTTTAACCAAGAGTCTCTTCAGCAGCAGCATGCGTGTCCTTCACTGAAGTCCTGTTAAAATCAAGCATGTGCTGTGGGAACAGTTTTGGCTTGTGCATAGGCATTATATCAGTGTTGCCACATTCAGCACACAGGCTACAGCTATACAATAGAGCAAGGACTAAACCAGGCACTGCAAACCCATTGTTTTTTTTCCACTCAAATTTGCACACCAACGCCCCCTCGACCCGCTCATCCCCACAAACAGTCCAGCCCACTGTATGAGACTTGTGTGGTACATTCAAGCCCCCCCTGCGGAAATCGTTTGTGCACCCCGGCATCAGATAGTCATTTGCCAGGCTCTGTTTGTATGCCCAGGTCCTTGCACATATTTGCAGATGCCTCCATTAATGGCCAGGAGCCAATGAGGAATAATCAGGACAGGGGAAATATGTCCAAAGCAGATCAAAGCTGAGGAAACACATGACACAGGCCCACAGCCTTGGGAGCTGCCGTAAACGTAAGGTTGGATTACTGCATTGCCCTGTGCTCTAGCACCTTGAAGCATCTTCGTGCTAGATGGGATTACCAATAAAATGTCCCAGACCAAATAACAAGACAGACTCAAAGAAGATGGTAAAATACAGTTTTTATCTCAATGAAGGTAAGCAGGATTAATCGTCATTAATCAAATGGATTCATGCAGGATCATGCCATCCTTTTGATTATACTTAGTTTATATAATGCTCAATCCGTCATCTATGACGACATCCTACGTGGCATATCACAGAAACCTATCATGCAGTGGGATTGAATTAGGGGAACATGTCTACATACAGAATGCATGAGTAGTAATCTCTCATTGGTGGTTACTTTTCTGTAGGAAACACCCTGAGCTACTTCTAAATACGTATAATACTGATTACAACAGAGAATATGATAGTGGAATAATACTTTTCAAAATTGTATGAAAAAGTGCACGGCAGGCTTTTCTGAATGGTTGGCAACCAAAATCCAACCTTGGCTATTCGGCTCACTAGCAGCACCTACATGGAAACGAACCCAGGTGCTCTTTTCCCCAATTAGTCTACCCACTCGCATCGGTAGGCCTTATGCCAGTGTCCTCTGACTGAAGATTGACCTTGCCAGTCTGCACTGTCTCGGAACATTCAAGGGTGGTTAGGCACACCATTATCTTAGTTTCAAGCCTAATGAATAGCCCTTGTCTGGGAGCTCTTTGTCACTTGTTAAGAGACCACAAATGTGTCAATGTTGACAGTGTATTTAGCAGTATTTGATTCAATTATACTTGGTGAAGTTGCTCCATTTGGCCTTTAGAAACTTGCTCAATCTATCCCATATACACTTATACACTTTTAATTATCCAATACCTGGCTTCCGCAAATGTTCTTGTTCCTCCTAATCTTGAGAAATATGTCCTTCGCACATAGCCTGCTCATTACCAGCACGGTGACCCCAGGTAAACTGCAGGGCCCCTCTGGCCCACTCTTGCCACCTTGTGGCCATGGTCATGCCCCCTTGCAGCCCCAGACCCCCTTGCTTTCATCGTTCCCTGGCGTCCCTCTTCCCCTCCCTCCGCCAGCCTCCCGGACCTCCCTCCTCCTGTTATTGGCCTCTCAGGCCTTGTACTGTGTGAGGGTCTGCAGCTTCACTGTGGGAGAACGCCATTACCAGCACCGTGACCCCAGGTGAGCTGCAGGGCCCTCTCTGGCCCACTCTTGCCACCTTGTCGCCATGGTCATGCCCCCTTGCCGCCCCAGACCCCCTCGCTTTCCTCGTTCCCCGATTTCCCTCTTCCCCTCCCTCCATCCGCCTCCCAGATCTCCCTCCTCCCGTGATTGGCCTCTTGGGACTTGTACAGTGTGAGGGCCTGCAGCTTCACCGTGGGAGAACGCCATTACCAGCACGGCAACCCCAGGTGAGCTGCAGGGCCTCTCTGCCCCACTCTTGCCACCTTGTGGCCATGGCCATGCCCCCTTGCTGCCCCAGATCCCCTTGCTTAACTCATTCCCTGATTTAACTCTTCCCCACCCTCAATCCGCCTCCCGGACCTCCCTCCTCCCGTGATTAGCCTCTTGGGCCTTGTACAGTGTGAGGGCCTGCAGCTTCACCGTGGGAGAACGCCATTACCAGCACAGCAACCCCAGGTGAGCTGCAGGGCCTCTCTGCCCCACTCTTGCCACCTTGTGGTCATGGTTAAGCCCCCTTGCCACCCCATACCCCCTCGCTTTCCTCGTTCCCCGGCTTCCCTCTTCCCCTCCCTCCACCTGCCTCCCGGACCTCCCTCCTCCCGTGATTGGCCTCTCGGGCCTTGTACTGTGTGAGGGCCTACAACTTCACCATGGGAGAATGCCATTACCAGCACAGTGACCCCAGGTGAGCTGCAGGGCCCCTCTGGCCCATTCTTACCACCTTGTGGCCATGGTCATGCCTCCTTGCCACCTCAGACCCCCTCGCTTTCCTCGTTCCCCGGCTTCCCTCTTCCCCTCCCTCCTCCTGCCTCCCAGACCTCCCTCCTCCCGTGATTGGCATCTCGGGCCTTGTACTGTGTGAGGGCCTGCAGCTTCAGCATGGGAGAATGCCATTACCAGTACAGCGACCCCAGGTGAGCTGCAGGGCCCCTTTGGAGCACTCCTGCCACCTTGTGGCCATGGTCATGCCCCCTTGCGGCCCCAGTCCCCCTCATGTTCCTCGTTCCCCGGCTTCCCTCTTCCCCTTCCCCCGGCCACCTCCCGGACCCGTGATTGGCTGACTGTCTGGTATTAACTGAACCAACCAAGGCAGCCCACTGCTTGGCAGCCCTGCGGCTAAGGGCACCAAGGAAAAGGGCAGCTCCTGCACTGGCGGCTCCAGGATGTGTCTGCCGGTGTCCGCAAAGGAAGCCAGCAGCCAACAGACACCAACAAAACTGTAAGTGTGGCATGGGTGGGGTGTAGAGCCATTACGCTACTCCAGAAAGCTCTCGCCACTCTACCTTACCTTCCATAATGTAGACTGCCATAGACTTACACCATGCATACTTGGAGAGATTTGTGACCACCAATCCAAATCCACTCTTGGGTGAACTGTAAATGTTGCATTCCATTACATACTAACATACTAGCCTCACCCGTAGAGAATGATCAAGCTTAGCCTGCATCACTTTTAGACAGGTGCCACAATGTTAGCATATGCCACACTTAGATGTCATCCTTGACTTTAGCCTGCGTCACATCTAGATAGAAATATGAATCTTAGCATGTGCCACACTTAGATGTCATCCTAACTTTAGCTTCCATCACATCTAGATAGAAATATGAATTTTAGCATGTGTCACACTTAGATGTCATCCTTAACTTTAGCTGGGGGTGCTAGGGAGCCCACCAAGATGGCGGCTCTTCTGTGAGCTCTGCGATGAGCTCCCGTTAATCCTGAAATATCTGCCGTCTGGAGTGAAGAAAGCACCCGTCTGTCGGCAAACGGCGTTACAACTTGTCCCACTGATCACATTGGGGTGTGTGCTGCAACAAACCGAGCATGCTGAGTGGGTCGTATCCTTGGCCAGACCACCCTCCATGGTCCCACGCGGTGCAGCCACACTCGGGTGACTGACGGGTGTCAGCGGCACAGGAAACCAAACCACTGACCCTGAGTAGCGCATGTAAAATAGTGGACATTGGCAGCCTGGATCCCTCGCTGAAGCGCCTACCACAGGCTCGAGTGAGCAGCGCACCCCATCACGAACAACAGGAGCCTGAGACTGCGGCTTGCCTTGGCTCCGGCCCTCCCGAGTGCTCGGCTTGAGGGCGGTGGCGGCACGCACTGGAAAGTGGGCACAACACCGACTCCACGGAGCTGCCCCCCAGCTGCAGTGACTACTGGGCGGGCTGCCATTGCTGGCCGAGGGGACGATCATCATAGCAGCTGTCCCTGGCACTGAGAAGTAGTGTGCCCCGCGGGCTCCTAATTGCCGGCTGCCCGGCGGGACATGCCAGCTGCAGCCCTGTTCTCCAGCTACACCCCCCAAAGTGGAACTGCAAGAGGCAACAGCGGCCCCTGCAAGGAGCATGCAGCAACGTGGCGGCAGGAAACTGAACACAACGGGCCTTGGCGGCGGTGCAGGTAGGAGGTACCCCTGGCCATCTCCCTCTCCATTCCACCCGGCTGGCCCTCACCGCCCACCCAACCACACGTAAACCTAAGCAGGACCCCGTCAGCGCTCTCCCACCGATGGGCCCACCAGACTGAGCAGCAGCAGTGCCAAGTACACCTGCAGGCATGTTGTGACCGTGTCCCGATATGCCCAACCACGGGGTAAGAGGAGGACACACCTGTGCCCCCCCCGGCTGGGGGATGCGGGAGACAAAACCGGAGAACCAACACAGGGAAAAACAGAGGCACCGGATAAGCAGCCCAGCAAGCGGACCGCACTTGACCTCCACAGAGGAGATTGGTGTCTGATTGAGGCCCAGAGTAGCCATATACCTCCCCCACATCCCTGCTCTGTGCTGGTTCTGTGAACCGGGCCAAGAACACACAGAGCCACCCGCATTCCGCTGTTGCGGTGCCAGTGGCCCACCCTGCACGGCAGATGCCATAGGGGTGGGCGTAATATGGCAACGACGTGGAGAGTGTTAGTCGGGCCCAACTCACTTGACTGAGCTCAACTGGACCTGCAATGCCGCCATTTATATGTCCGCAATAAGAAGGCCACCGTGTCTCGAAGCACTACACGAAGGAGGAAGGCCACATCAGATCTCCACAAATTCTCAAAATATCCTCATAGTGCCAGCGACTACCACTACCCCTCGGCTCACAAACAAGCGCAAGGTACTGGGGGTGCAGCCCAGAGATTGGGAACACCGAACATAGCGTGAACTGTGGCCAGAAGGAAAATGCGACCCCCACAACACCGGTCCTGGCCTGACACACACGTTCTGTGAGACTGATCGCCCCAAAGCCCAGCGACAGTGAGAACTTCATAGTGGTGCACAGTTACGGACACGGGGCCGGCGACGCTCGACATATCCAACACCGGAGAGCAACCTCAAATATAGCATCAGTCTGACCACTCCTTCACAGCCTGTCCTGCTCAACTCCACCGCCCCCACGACGCGAATCCTCACGCCACCGGCGGCCGAGAATGGGTAAAACCGACAAATCCCAGAGGAAGCTGACATTCGAGCCAGGTGCTGTGGTCAGGACCCCCAAGCAACATCCACAGCTGGAATCCCCCGCAATTGCAATGGAACATGAAGCAGACCCACCTCAGGTGCCAGCACTGGACATTCGGGAGATCCTACTAGAGCTAAAGGCAACCTCGACTCCAAACTAGACTCACTCTCATCTAAGGTCAACCTTTTACAACATCAGCTCGACAAACATAGCGAAGGGCTCGACGCAGTAGAGCAGAGAGTCTCAGACCTCGACGACAGCAGCATGTCACTGGAAGCCAGGGTAACGGCCCTGGAAAGTCAAATGAAAATGGTGAGCGCCAAAAATGAGGACCTAGAGGGCATGAGCCCGGCGCAACAATATTAGGCTGATCGGGGTAAGAGAAAAGCAGATCCCTGGCAAAATGGAAGATTTCATTGAGAATCTTTGTAAAGAGTTATTTGGAGCCACCACACCTTTCCAGCTTTTCGTCATTGAAAGGGCTCACAGGGTACCATCCAGCCTACCCACACTGGGCACTGCTCCACATCCGACCATCTCCAGGATTCTTAATTTCAAAGACCGTGACATGATCCTGAAGTTAGCAAGAGACAAAGGTGAAGTACAATATGATGGTGACAGTATTAATATTTACCCTGACTTCTCTCAAGCGGTCCAAGCATCTTGAAGATCCTTTACCGGAGTGAAACGCTGGCTGCGAGACAGCAAAATGCAATACTCAATGCTATTTCCTGCCAAATTGAGAATTCAGCATGCCGGAATAACTAAGTTTTCCACATCACCGGAAGAAGCTAACATGTTTCTAGATGGTATTGGCTGTCGACCCGCAAACAACAACAACCCGAGACCACCAAGAAATGATCGAGCAAGGAGAAAGCCGCCTTGAGATCTTGGAGAGTTGTTTCACCCACTCACCGTGCCATTAGAACCACTCCACAGGAAGACACGGCAAAAATGTTTTACCTTTATTGGATGGCAGCGATAGCTCTTGGATGGGCACGAGCACCCAAGCACAGCTTCAAGTTCAATGTTAATTGGTTGTAGAAACGGGGGGAGGTTTCTTTTACAGGCGGGTTGGGGGTTGCCCGTGTGTGGGTGGGAAAGACAATGTTATGGCTATGACCTACATCCAAAAGAAGCTTTTCTTGGGTTTCAGGGACGCAACTGGTAGAACGCGACACCACAGGGAAACCTGCTGGAGGGTGTTGTGGGAGCTCTAGGGGAAAGGTGGTAGCACCTACACCCATGTTGAGGTTCTGTTTTTTGTTAGAGGGGTGAGCTGGGAATAGTACCGCGGGCGAGATGGCCCAACCCCCCCACATCACCTGGTATCTCATACGCAGGGATCACAAATGCAGCTACTCTGAACCAAAGCCCCCCCCAGAAGGCAGCTGGGCACGCCATGAGTACATCCGACCACGGGCTCATTCAAGGTAGCGACGTGGAACATTGGGGGTGGTAACAACCCCACCAAAGCCCATAAGGTGTCCCAATACCTCATTAGGCACAATGTCGATGTAGCACTGATACAAGAAACACACCTCACCCCAACATCCAAAATTAGATGGGCACCTGACTGGGGCTGTCACAGGTATTTTTTTTTCTTATTCGTCATACGCATGGGGTGTAGCCACTCTTATTAGCAAAAGGTCAAAATTCAGGCTAAAATCAGCTAAGAGCGACGAGGTAGGCAGGTCCCTTCTAGTACGTGGAATCCTGGATGGAGTGGATGTGACCTTCGTGAACTCTTACGGCCCGAATGTAGATGGGACTAATAGCTTCGACTGGGTCATGACTAACCTAGTGGGTACGGGACAAACCACAGTCATTTGGGTGTGGCGATTTGAACACCACACTTAACTCGAACATTGACAAATCCACAACCAATCCAAGGCGAGCTTACAGATACATGAGATTTGCAGGACATACAATCTCAAAGATGCCTGGAGGATTAGAAACCCTGCAACACGTGACTACACCTTCCACTCATGGGTACGCAGCACCAGCTCGAGACTTGATTACCTACTTGTATCCAAACACACCGCTAATACTTCAAAAAAAACTTTCAGACCACTCCCCGGTTACTCTTGAGGGCACCCCGGCAGGGAACAGGGGTGGCAGGCTCCCCTGGAGGTTTAAACATGGGGCTCTACAAGACCAGGTGTTCTCTCAGGAACTCCGCACCAAAATAATATCCTTTATGGATACTAATCTAGATTCCATCGCTTCAACAGGGACCCTGTGGGAAACCCTTAAATGTTTTGTTAGCGGGGTGTGCCTAGCTAAAGAGAATGGGATACTGAGGTTGATCAGAACGGAACTAGCAGCTAGTGAAACACGCCTGAAAGACCTTGAACGAGCATACGACACACAAAAAGACAATCTCACCCCAGCCTCCCTCAAAAAGGAGTTGATAAATTCAAGGCTGGTGCAGAACAGGAAACCAAGTTTCTATTGCACGGTTACAGAATACAACAATATGGAGAGGGTCAGAAACCAGGAGCCCTGCTGGGAAGGCTATTGGCATCAGACAGGAGGCCCCCCCAGATAGAGTGCATCAGGGAACCCACTGGTACTCTGGTCTTCACCGAGGACAGAATAGTGGAGTCTTTCCGAGCCTTCTATCCTTAACTTTAGCTTCCGTCGCATCTAAACAGGATTATGAATGTTAGC
This sequence comes from Ambystoma mexicanum, assembly GCF_040938575.1. Classification (NCBI taxonomy): domain Eukaryota; kingdom Metazoa; phylum Chordata; class Amphibia; order Caudata; family Ambystomatidae; genus Ambystoma; species Ambystoma mexicanum. The sequence goes on from NC_090927.1 coordinate 1,181,520,791, forward strand.
ATGCGCCACACTTAGATGTCATCCTAACTTTAGCTTCCGTCACATCTAGATAGAAATGTGAATGTTAGCATGTGCCACACTTACATGTCATCTTCAACTTTAGCCCTCATCACATCTAGATAGAATATGAATGTTAGCATGTGCCACACTTAGATGTCATCCTTAACTTTAGCCCTCATCGCATCTAGATAGAAATATGAATGTTAGCATGTGCCACACTTAGATGTCATTGTCAATTTAACCCTCATCACATCTAGATAGAATATGAATGTTAGAATGTGCCACACTTAGATGTCATCGTCAATTTAACCCTCATCGCATCTAGATAGAATATGAATGTTAGCATGTACCACACTTAGAGGTCATCCTTAACTTTAGCCCTCATTGCATCTAGATAGAAATATGAATGTTAGCATGTGCCACACTTAGATGTCATCGTCAATTTAACCCTCATCGCATCTAGATAGAATATGAATGTTAGCATGTGCCACACTTAGACATCATCCTTAACTTTAGCTTCCGTCACATCTAGACAGGATTGTGAATATTAGCATGTGCCACACTTAGATGTCAACCTTAATTCTAGCTTCTGTCACTTCTAGACAGGGTTATGAATGCTAGCCTGTGCTACACTTGAATTAAACTGTGAATGATGACAAGTGCCACACTTGGATGGAATAGTGAATGATAGCGGGCATCACACCTTGACACAATTGCAAAGACAGCAATGCCAACTAACCAATGCACTAACAACTTCAGCCCTCTGCATAAACCTCTCAAACTCTAACCAAACACAACCACAAGCTCAAATACAGCAATCCGCACAAACTTCAATACATTGCAACAACAAAACAAACCACACATAAACTTGCACAACAGCACACGACAACCGACTACCAACCGTAAAACACCCCAAGCCCAGCCAACGGACCCACCGGGCTGAGGCTGCCAACAGCACATCACTGCTCTCTTGAACTTTTCCAGCTTATTCCCACTAACTAACCCCCCTTTCTCCCTTTTTCAGAGCCACCAGAGTGCCAGGGGGCCACTCCGGTGGTGATAGTGCGCGGTACAAATATCCTTTAACATTAACATTAACATTGGACTCCCTTTGCACTTTGCCTTGATATCTAGAAATAGCATCCTTGATCCCAGGTCAATGTACTTGTCTATTTTGCAAGGGAAAACAACCTCTTCATCGTCTTTTCACTTCACAATCCTGGGCAAGTATTTTGAGGTAGCTTAGTTGATTGACATAAGCCACCGTCCATCTTCTTCTAATGTTCGTCCTAAATATTGAATATATATCTCTCACAAGCAATATTCTATATGTTCTTTCTACCTTGTGTTACAGCTTATTTACAGTTATTGACCAGTGAGTCATTTCATTCTTCTTTATGTTCATTACTGTATTGTTGGTTACATGTTTCTCTTAGTGCTTCAGTTCCATAGTCATTCTTAAGTATTTTCATGTCGTTTCAACATAGGTTCCTATATCTTTTTTAGGACTTTCTTTTGCTGTCGTCAGACTTGGTTTTAACATAAATCCATTTTGCTCATGGCTGCATCTTGATAGCTCGGTGAAGGGCATCCTTCTTGGTGGCATTCCTCTACTATATTAGCTTGTGGGTACCTTCTAAATGGTTGCCTGAGCCGATATCGTCTCTCATATACTCAACGTGTTACAGGAATATTGCAATGATTCATTCAAGGGTTCCCAATTGTGGCTCTTCATTTATCATTCCAATGGGATAGTGAAAAGGGGGTGGAGGCCAGGGAGAAGGTGTCCACCTGCTCCTCTACATTCCCCCCCTCTGGATCGGGTTCTCGACCAAACTGTTTGCCTCCTCTTCTGCAATTCCTACTTCATCCTCTATCATTTTATCATATTTTCTCTTTTTCGGGACCCATAATTTTGTTACCCCCCTCAAGTGACCAGCATTTTTTATATGTTCATCCATACTCCAGGTCATCAGACAACAATCTCCTGCTGGTGAACAGAATATCCATCACCCCACATATTTCAATCCTCTGGTTAATAGAACTTATTTTCTGGGGGTGCAGGGTACTTTTCTTTATGTTCTCACAAATACTGTCTTCACTTTTCACTTGTTCACCAGTTACATTATCAATGTCAATCATTATCTTCATTCATAAGCTTTCTTGGCTGTCTTCTTACATTGTCCCATGATTCTTATGAGACAGAATACCATCTTTACGAGCACAAGTATTGCTCCAAGCATCTTGAAAGCATTTGGTAGCCAGGTTTGAATCCATGAGAACAAAGATGTAAACCAATCATCATCTTCAATTTGGTGTACTTCCTCCACCATCGTTGAGTGCAAAGTTGACAGCATGGTTATTGCTTCTGTCAGGGTACCATTTTCTCCATCATGGGAAGGTATAAATGTACAGCAAGAAGGCCCGACCTTGGTGCACACGCCTTCCTCAATTGTAGTAATTAAGTCCAGGACATATCTGTTTGTGAGGGCCATAAGAGTTATTGCCCTAAATTCTTCTCTGATTGCATCGAATCCTTTTATTGTTGTATTAATCGTCTGCAATATCTCCCATCTGGTAATCCGGAGCCATTTAGCATTTACGGCAGTTTGTATTCCTGGCATGAATATAGATGTAAAGATCACCACCATTCTGCTGAATATTTTGTGTTTATCTGGATTGCCAGAATAGGCTTCTACCCATTTTGCTGAGAAGTAATTCTCTCTTTTTTGTTGTCTTTGATGTAGAGAACTTCTCTTCCTCAGGTGTGCACATTCATCTTTGGGAATTCTGTAATCTGTAGGTCACTTTGTGGAGCTACCAAGGCTGGTATGCTGGCCAGTACTAATAAACAAATTCCTCCCCATTTTGGTAGTACCTTTATATATGCTCTTGATCCACAGGCCCAATAATGATCCATCAGGACTGCAGTGTCTTCATCCATGCCTGGTACAACAAAGATTCAAACACACTTGTGATTTTTCCCACTTTCACTGTGCCATTGTTTCTGAAACATAGCGACACATTCTTCAAGGGTTGTATATGCAATGATCCCCCCTCATCATCGACCCAAGTCAACAGCCTTCAGGACATCCATCAGGAGTGAGCACTGTTCCTTTATTTTGTAATTGGTCTCTTTCCCAACATATCCCTGTCTCTTCTTTATTTTTGCCTTTGCAATCTAGCATCTTATTGTCTTTGATCTTGATTTCTGCTCCATTTACTTCAGGTTGTTCATATTTTAGTATCAGGTGCATAATTTCCTTCTCTCTGCTTTCTTGCTTGCACATAACCGTCTTCTCTTTGAGACGTTTTTTTGTTCATCCATACTGGGGATGCTGTTCGGCCCCGAAATTGTACTCTAGTTCGGCAAAGTGCAAGGTGTGTCAAATAGTGTGCCTTTTTTACTGATCCTTCTGTATGATATGATATGATAGTTTATTTATATAGCACCTATACACAATGTGTTTCAAAGCGCTTCAAGGCAAGGGAGGGAACAAGGGAAAATACAATGACATTGTTACAGGCCATGAACTGTAAGGATGTGAAATTAACTATCATACTCGGCCTGGCGACATTTCAGATAGTGCAAAAGCTAAGACATAGATAAGGAAGGCAGGGGGAGAGTGGGAAGGAAATGGAAACAGACAGGCGACTACCGTTCTAGGCCTGCCAACATTTCTGGTACAGCCGGAGAAAAACAAGAGGAGATGGAGAGGGGTGCAGAAAGGTAGGAGAGGAACAAAACAAGCAAATATCATACTAGGCCTGACGACATTTCAGATAGTGCTGGACGGGTGTGGGGAGGAAAAAACCATTAAGGGGAGGGGGAGGAGACAGACAAGGTTGCTATCATACTAGGTCCAGGGACAATTCTGATAAAGTAAGTGCATAGAAGAAAGTAAGGGGAGGAGATAGGAAAAGTGAGAAGGGAAAAGAGGAGAGAACAGAGAGTTAGCAGTCAAAAGAGTGGAGAAGCAAGAGGCGAGAGTGAATACATTTGCAGAATACAGTAGTAACACATAATGTTGCAAGCCAGGATACAACATGAAGATGGGAACAGCATGAGTCAGGGCCACCATGAGTACAAGATGCAAAGGAAGTTCAGCATGAAAGTTGAGAAAGGGTGACACACCGTGAATGAATGAAGTCCATAAAAGTCAAATCCAGCATTGGCCACAAGACGGTGATGGTGAAACCAGAATTTATCAGGACAGACTCCTGCAGAAGTAGGCTTGAGGGGAGTTGAGGGGGGAGCAGGGTAGAAGAATCAAGCAAAACAGGCAACACATGTGTGCGAGAGGGTAGAGGGGCACAAGGGAACATCAAAGGGGGACCAGCGAGGGTGGGGATTGCCTGTGGGGACAGAGGGAGTAACACTTGTTGGTGCATGCTTACCTGCTGTCTGAGCAAGGGGTCAGGCCCTGGGTCCTCCTGGTCTGAACAGGTCCAAACAGGAATTGCCCTTTTCTTCGTCTGCCCTTCGCTGAGGACGCCCGGGCGAGAGACGCCCTTGATCTCATAGTTAGGAGCAGGAAGGAAGAGGCAGGGCTAAGAAGATGGGTGGGGTTTGCTAAGTGGTGAAAAAGAGCGGCAGGCAGGAAGGCACCAGGTGGGCGGGGCTTACTAAGTGATGAAAAAGAGCAGCAGGCAGGAAGGCACCAGGTGGGCGGGGTTTGCTAAGTGGTGAAAAAGAGCGGCAGGGAGGAAGGCACCGGGTGGGCAGGGCTTGCTAAGTGGTGAAAAAGAGCGGCAGGCAGGAAGGAACCAGGTGGGTGGTACTTGCTAAGTGATGAAAAAGAGCGGCAAGCAGGAAGGAACCAGGTGGGTGGTACTTGCTAAGTGATGAAAAAGAGCGGCAAGCAGGAAGGCACCAGGTGGGCGGGACTTGCTAAGTGGTGAAAATAAGCGGCAAGCAGGAAGGCACCAGGTGGGCGGGGCTTGCTAAGTGGTGAAAAAGAGCGGCAGGCAGGAAGGCACCAGGTGGGCGGGCCTTAGGCCACGTGACCTAGATCCACTTGCACCTGCTCCCCATCTGCAAAGAAGAGGCAGGGCTAAGAAGGTGGGTGGGGCTTGCTTGAAAAAGAGCGGCTAGCAGGAAGTCATCAGGTGGGCAGGGCTGGCTAAGTGGTGAAAAAGAGCGGCAAGCAGGAAGGCACCAGGTGGGCAGGGCTGGCTAAGTGGTGAAAAAGAGCGGCAAGCAGGAAGGCACCAGGTGGGTGGGGCTTAGGCCAGGTGACCTAGATCCACTTGCACCTTCTCCCCATATGCCTAGCTATGAATATTTTAGTTGGTACCAGAGCACAAGGTATTAGTGAACAGACATACCAATTTTCATCAGACGGTCTCTTTCCCACCTCTTTCATGTGCTCATATCATAGGTTATTTTGTAAATGAACAGAATGCTCAAGGTACATATATATATATACCTCATGGTTCTCTTCATCTCTTCAGCATTTCTTTTTACATGAAATAACCTTGTAGTTATTTTATATAACTGGCTATTGGTGCTTATAGTGGGGACAATAATAGTAAGTGTTTCATTAATGCCCTTCATATCATTGTAATTTTCTGCGACACTTTGCAATTCCATAAGCATAAGGAGAAAAACACAAATCATAATATCAGCTGAAATCACCATCAATATCACGTGAAAACCTATCAATTGTTTAGTTGGTAATGAATCTATAAAATGTTGAAGCCTCTCTAATGTATGAATATGCAAACGTTTTACCTCCTTTTTTAAACAATTCTATATCAGAAATTGGAGTATTGTTTCAATGATCAATCTCCAATTGAATCAACTTTTTTTAATGGTCTCCAAAAATGCAACAATGTTTATTCCTCGTCGGATCAAAGATGGATGTGCTTGAGAAATATAGGACAAGAGAATAACTAAGAATATGTGTACCAATGTAATGATGAATATCATTAACGAAGATCAGAAATGTTGTTCTTCTTTATCTTTTTTTTTCAAAGCTCAAACTCTTCTCTCAATGTCTCTTGAGGCTTATCTATGGAAAGTGTTCCACGATCACTGTAAATGATTAGTGCATAAGACAACTCTAATCTAAACATGTTTTACTGTCTTTATCTGTGTTCTTGGTCATAGATCGCATTATCATTTGTTGCCACTCTTCTCTTGCTTCACTGGGGGGACTTGCTTCACTGGAGGCTCTTGCTTCACTGGGCGTACTTGCTTCACTGTGGCTAGGTGCAGGAGATGCTAATGCTTCACCTTTATAGGGCTTGATATCATGCAGATGGATCCAAGCCCGTCTATCTTTAAGCTTCACTGCTGTAGGACTTACTTCATCCACTTCATAAGGTCCATCGATTCAAGTGGTATTCCAGGTAAGAACACATTTTCTTACTAACACCTGGTCCACTGGGTACAATACTGGATGTTTTAATGAGTCTTCCAGAATAATATGCAAATTGTCAGTTTTGTTCACTTTTGACCCTTCCTGTTGATTCTTGATCAGTTGAGAAATAAAAGAAATACTTTGAGTCATCGTTTTCAAACAATCATGCACCTCATCAACTAATGTCTTTACTACACAATGGGCATCTGTATTTGCCCTTATTGGAGGGTGAGAGGAGATCTCATTTGGTGTCCAGTCACTATCTCATGGGGCGTTAAATGGTGATCTGAACCAGGTTGATTGCGTAATGCATACAATGCAAGGAGTAGGCTATGCAGCCATCCCTTCTTTAATGTCATTTCAAGCTTTGCTATTCTCTCCTTCGGGAGGCCATTTAATTTTTCACATAACCCATTGGCTTGCAGGTGATAGGCCGAAGCAAACTTATGCTTGATGCATAAGAGTGAGACTATATTTTCAAAGAGCTAATTCATAAAGTGCGGTCCAATGTCAGATCGCAAATCTTTGCACACCCCCATCTTGAAAAAACTTTACAATCTAAAAACTTTGCAGCACATGCAGCATCAGGATGTATGCATGGACTTGCTTCGATCCATCTAGAAAAGGGACATACTACAACTAACATGTATCGATAACCCTTACATGTTTGCAACATATCCACATAGTCTATAAGCAGATGTTGGAAAGGGCCATTAAGTCGAGGAATTACTCCTCTCACCATTCGCAGGGTGTGTCCTGCCATGCATTTCTGGCACACAATACAGTTTACAATAAACTGTGCCACATGTTCACTGAGGTAGGATACAAACCAGTCTTCTGCTATTGTAGCAGCAAGACTCTCTCAAGTCACATGCGCTGGGTAAGGGAGCTGTTCCAGTGCTACTCTCAACAATGCAAAAAGTATAACTGGCTTTCCTGTTGTGTACTGCCTCCAAATTGACTCAGTGGGGGATAAAATACACACCCGCTTTTTCCATAGCTCCTTTTCCTTTTGCAATGCTAGTCCTTGTATCTCAATCAACTGTACAATGTACGCCATATGAAACCCTTCTTTAACCAACCTGCATCACACTTCCACTTTCTTTATATCTTTTATTTCATTTTCAAATATGGTTGAATAATATGCAGCACATTTGGCCTCTAAGTCTGCAGCTTTATTCCCATGAGAGATTAAATCTGTTCTTTTTGATGGCTATGGTTTCTGGAAAGCTTAAAGCTTCAATGAGTTTGTCTAATAGCCCTGCATGTTGTACTGGAGTACCGTCTGCGCAGAGGAAGCCCCCCCTCTTCCAACGTGACAGGCCTGTGTGTACAGTTGACTTCACATAGGTGGAGTCAGAGTACACCTTCCCTTCCACATCCTCCAAACATTTGTAATACAACAATAAGTGTGGCTAATTCTGCAGCCTGCTCTGAATAGGTTGACAGCAATCTTCTACTTATTAATTCTTCAAATGCCCCCCGGGGTCATTGTTACTACTGCTGATCCCGTATGTCGTGCCACAGTTTTTTGATTGATTCTAGATTAACCATCAATGAAAGCAACTTCCCTCCTTCCTAGAGCACTCTCTCTAATATGGGGAATAATATTATAGAATTCAGTGTATGTAACACAGTCACACACATCATAATCTTCTCCCACTGGTTCAGCTATAAAGATTGCTGGATTCACTGTACTACACCGAACAATTCTGATTGCAGGGTTTGAGATAATTACCTTGTATCCCAATGTCCTTTGAGTAGTCAAGGCACTTGGGTTTTTCTAAAATTGCAAATCATGCATGCTCTACAAATAGAGTTACAAAACACCCCATAGTTATTCTTGAAGCCATTTCTATGGAAAATGCAGAAGCTGCCAAATACTGTTCGCAGGGACAGTGTCCTTTCATAACTGGGTCTAAAATCCCATTATAATACAGTAATGGTTTATGACCATGTCCTAATGTTGTTGTTTGTGTAAAGACTGCTGTCATGACTTCTCCATTTGAATGGGAAAATAAGTAAAATTCTTCACTATAATTTGGAATCTCTAATATTGTCATGATCCGCCGAATTCACCCGTTCTGGACTTCATGGCCCATGAAGCACCGCAGTGTAAACTCTGCGATCCTACCATCATGGCCGGCGCTTCCAAAGTGCGGCACACCAGCCTTTTTGTGCAACGTACGGCTTCCTAGAAAAAGGCCACGCCCCTGCAGTGCCGCGCATCTCAACGCTACTGTTTGGTGTAGTTAGACGTGTGTTTCCGAAGTTCGCTTCGCGCTCCCCTGGATACCTTGTTCCTTCCTTCCTGGAACTCTTTCATTCCTTTCCCCTTACCTTGTTTTTGTGGTTTATCTCCTGGAAAACCTCTGTGCTCGGAGTCGGAGCCCGGCTCCTTTCGAACCGACTCGCCTTCCTTCTTCCTGTGTCCTCGCCCGGATACTGAACGCTTCCTAGCGGAAGGCTACAACCTCACGCTGGACTTCGAAGACCCGCATCCAGGTTTATACAAGTCCCGAACAGTAAGAAAGGAAGCTACACCCAAGAAAGTCACAAGAAAAGAGAAACAGGTGAGAAAGGGATAAACTTGTGACAGATTGAGATGCCCCAAACTTGATCCAAAGACAGATATGGAAGCCGCAATCCAGGGCCTCATGAGAGGCATGAAAGAATTAACCACTGAAGTTCAAAATCTTAAGGCTGAGAATGCTGCATTAAAGCAGCTGGTATTGTCCAGAGATTCTGCTGCCAAGGAAAGTGTCCTATTAGGCGGAGTAGTAGACAAGTAGGATGGATCATCAAAAACTCTACATGCCTTCCTAGATTCTTGCTTGGTACATTTCACTTTTAAACCCTACTATTTTTCCACCCCACGAGCTAAGGTTCGCTTCATGATATCTCATCTCACGGGCAAAGCCTTAACCTGGGCAACTCCCTTAGTTAACGCTGGTGATGCTCTCCTGTATGATTACGATGGGTTTGTGGAAGCCCTTCAAGGCCATGTTTCATCGCCCTGAGCTTTTTTACAGTTCTCAGGAAAGACTGCTCGAGTTTCAACAAGGAACCCAGGACATGCTCACATATGTGACACGGTTCAAACAGTTAGTCAAAGAGGCTGATTGGTCCTCAGAAGTCAGCTTTATCTTCTTTCGAAGCAACCACTAATACAGCCACTGAACCTGAACCAATGCAACTAGGAGCATTCCGAGGACCTATTCCCCCACAGGAAAGGATCCGTAGGATCCATACTGGACTGTGCATGTATTGCTCCTCTGATAAACACCTTGTAAGGAAATGTCCTATAGCGCCACCTCAGTGTTCAGGAAACGCCAGCTCCTGATCCTAGGTGGAGCACAGCTTCGGGAGAAAGATGTATGCTCCTCATCTGTTCCCTCCTTGAAAGCTACTGGACAGAACAATCATGTGATCCTGCAAACAGTCTTATACTTTTCCAAAAAGGAATCCTACCCCATCCTGGCTTTAGTGGACTGTGGTGCCATGGGCATTTTCATAGACCATGATTGGGTTTTCAAACATCACATCCCACGAGAAACCAAGGAGATAGTACAGCCGGTCGAAGCCATTGATGGAAGACCCTTGTCTTCTGGACCCATAACCCACCAAACTAAGGATTTACTACTGTCAATAAATAATCATCAGGAAATCCTCAAATTTGACATCATTAAGTTGGCTCATTACCCCTTGGTTTTGGGCATGCTTTGGCTACAGAAGCACAATCCCTACATCAATTGGGCAGCAGGATCCTTGTTTCTCGGCTCAGAACATTGCATGTCCCATTGTTTATCTCTTGCCACATTGCCAAGTCCATCAGACGAACCTCAGCAATCGTCAGTAACTGTCTCCAACATCATCCAGATTCCCCAAGCATACCAAACATACTCAGATGTGTTTTCAACAGCCATTGTTCAATCTCTTCCACCTCACAGACCTGAGGATTGTGCCATTGATACAGAGCCTTCAGCGGTGATTCCCTTTGGAAGAATGTTCATTTTATCTGAACCAGAAAAGAGAGCCCTCCGAGAATATTTGGACACCAATTTAACAAATGGAACTATTCGACCTTCCAAGTCCCCAGCTGGCGCTTCTGTCTTCTTTGTCCCTAAAAAAGACTCCAAGGAGCTTCGGCCATGTTTGGACTACCGTGGCCTCAACCAATGCACCCTCAAGGACCGCTACCCATTACCTCTTATTTCAGATATCCTGGAGGCAGTGAGAGGTGCTGTCATATTCACAAAACTCTATCTCGGGGGTGCCTACCATCTCATTAGTATAAAGGAAGGCGATAAGTGGAAAACAGCCTTCAGAACACACTTTGGCCACTTTGAGTATCTGGTAATGCCCTTTGGTCTCGCTAATGCCCCCGCAGTATTCCAACGCTTCATGGATCAGGTTTTTTCTGACATTTTGTTCCTTTTCATCATTATATACCTAGACGATATACTGATTTACTCCAAGGAACCTCAGAACCATCAAGAACACATTAAGGCAGTTCTACAACGTTTACGTGACCATAAGCTCCTGGCCAAACCTGAAAAATGTCTTTTCCACATGTCAACAGTTCACTATCTTGGGTTTGTTGTTAGTTCCAAAGGTATCGGAATGGATCCTTCCAAGTTTGACTCCATCCTGTCTTGGCCTGTTCCTACTACTGTGAAACATATTTAATCCTTCCTGGGGCTTGCTAACTTTTACAGGAAATTCATACCCACGTTTTCCGACATTGTACACCCTGTTGTAACAGTCTTAAGGAAAGACACTCCGTTTCAGTGGTCCACAGCTCAGGAGTCAGCATTTCAACAATTGAAATTGGAATTCACTCGAGCTCCCATCATAGCTCAACCTGATACAGATCGACCGTTCCTAGTTGAGACAGATGCATCCGACTACACCATCGGAGCAGTCTTGAAACAAGAACTTGATGATAAGATGGAACATCCCATTGCCTATTCACCCCGTACCTTGACTCCCAGTGAAACTCATTATTCCGTCCTGGAGAAGGAGTTGCTAGCCATCAGGCAATCCTTCACTGACTGGCGTCATCTCCTTTTGGGGGCCAAGCATCCAGTACAAGTTTGCACGGACCATCAGAACTCACAAGTGTTACAATCCCTGGAGTGCAGACACAGCCGTCAGGCCCATTGGGCCTTCTTTTTTGCCCAATACCAGTTTCAAATTCTTCATCTTTCTGGAACACAAAACATCATAGCTGATGCCTTGTCCAGACGTCCTGACTACAAACCTCTCGAAGGACGCTCCTTTCCCAAGATGTTTCCTGACTCTGTAATTGTAGCTCAAGCTGGTTCTCTCCTGGAGGACATTCGGGCTAAGACATTTTTTTCAGGACTCTGGGATGAATACGAAAGGAATAATATTAGGAACCTTCAGCTGAAAGACGGATATCTGTTCAAGGAAAACCTGCTAGCAGTACCCACACAGGAACTCAGACGTAAGATCACAAGACTATGTCATGATACCCTCCATTCAGGACATCGAGGCATCATCACCACCCTCCGTCTTTTACAGAGACAGTTTTGTGGCCACGGATGAAAGATGATGTAAAAACCTATGTCCAATCCTGTGCAGTTTGTAACCAGAACAAACATGATAACAGAAGACCAGCAGGTCTCTTACACCAACCAGCAATGCCAACACGACTGTGGGAAGTCATCGCCACAGATTTTATCGTGGAATTACCCCCATCCAGAAGGTACACTACCATAATGGTTACAATCGATCTGTTTATACACATGGCTCACTTTACACCCTTGTTAAAGCTACCATCTTCATCTGAATTGGCTGGAATTTTCCTGGGACACATATTCAGACTTCATGGACTACCTTCCAAAATCATCTCTGACAGGGGCCCCAATACATATCCCAATTTTGGAAACAACTATCTCAAATATTGGGGATTCCGCGTGCATTGTCATCAGGATATCACCCACAAACCAATGGAGCAACAGAACAAGTCAACCAGACTCTAGAGAAGTATCTTCGCTGTTTCTCCACCAAAGTCCAGGATGATTGGTCACTTCTGATTCCTGTAGCTGAGTTCGCTTACAACAATTCGGATCATTCAGCCATCAAAACCAGCCCGTTCTTCTGTAGTCAGTGATTTCATCCTTCAGTTCTACCATCAATCCTGCCTCATCCAACCCCAGTCGCTGCGGTCGATTCCTGGATCGAAACATTAATCAATTCCACAAAGACGCTAAAGAATGACTGGAAAAGGCCAGGAAAGATGTCAAATGTTATGCAGACACAAAAAGAAGACCAAGTCCTCCTTATGCGGTCGGAGACAAAGTTTGGCTTTCCTCAAAACTTCTTCTCAGACATCTACGACCAAATAAATTGTCCCCCAAGTATTATGTACCCTTCTCCATAAAAGAAATCATTAATCCAGTAGCCTATCGACTCAAGCTCCTGGATTTGTGGAAAAGGATTCATCCAGTCCTCCACACTTCCTTGCTAAAACCGTTTGTGCAATCCAACCAAACTGCTCTAAGAATCCCTCCAGTACTCGTCAACAAACAACTAGAGTTCGAGGTCTCCAGGGTATGTGATTCCAGATACAGACCTGGCCAACTTCAGTATCAGGTTGAATGGAAAGGATACCCTCCCAGTGAGCGTACCTGGGAACCAGTCTCAAATATGAATGCCCCTCGTCTATTACAAAGATATCATTGGATCCACCCAGGCAAACCCGGAGGTGCGGGTCTTGGGAGGAGGCATGCTGTCATGATCCGCCAAATTCGCCCGTTCTGGACTTCATGGTCCATGATGCATTGCGGTGTAAACACTGCGATCCTACCATCATGGCCGGCGCTTCCGAAGTGCGCCACACCAGCCTTTTTGTGCAACGTACGGCTTCCTAGAAAAAGGCCAGGCCCCCAACGGCGCCGCGCATCTCAACGCTACTGTTTGGTGTAGTTAGACGTGCGTTTCCGAAGGGCGCTTCACGCTCTCCTTGATACCTTGTTCCTTCCTTCCTGCAACTCTTTCATTCCTTTCCCCTTACCTCATTTTCGTGGTTTATCTCCTGGAAAACCCCTGTGCTTGGAGTCGGAGCCCGACTCCTTTCAAACCGAATCGCCTTCTTCCTCGCCAGGATACTGAATGCTTCCTAGCAGAAGACTACAACCTCACGCTGGACCCCGAAGACCCGCATCCAGGTTTATACAAGTCCCGGACAGTAAGAAAGAAGGAAGCTACGCCCAAGAAAGTCACAAGAAAAGAGAAACAGGTGAGAAAGGGAAAAACGTGTGACAAATACAGGATAAGTACTAATCAAATGTTTTAATTCATTCAATTATTCAGTCATGTCTTCTCTGCACACTAATTTTGTTTTAGCCACCTGTGCTTCTTTAAGCACTTTAATAGTGGTCGGATATATATGTAGTGTAGTCAAAGACCATGGCCCGGAAATAATTGCATAGACCTAAAAATGCTGCAATTGCCTCACCGGTTTTGGCTGCACAGTTCTCATAATGGCTTCTGGTCTTTCACATGTCACTTTTCTTCCTTCATGCCAGATTAACTGTCCTATGTATAATACTTCTTCTTGACAATATTGTAATTTTTCTTTGTATACTTTGTACCCTTTCTATGAGAGTATCATCATAAGTTTGACAGAATCTTCTCTCCATTTTTCTTCTGTCTCACTGCACACTAAAATGTCATCCACGTATTGAATGTTGACGCTTTCAAGCTAAACATTTCCCAAGCCCATCTGAAGGACTCTATTGAAAATAGAAAGGGGCCCACTGTATCCCTGAGGCAAACAAGTATGTTTCAGACAAATCGTTCTATATGAAAAGGAAGTCAAGTCCTGTGAGTCTTCATGTAGGGGAATTGAGAAAAATGCATTTTTCAAACTGACAACAATAAAAGACCTGGCAGTTGATGGAATATTGCATAATATTGTTCCATGGTTTGGAACTAAAGGTAACTCTGCTTCAAATATATTGTTTAGGGGGAGAAGATCGTGTATGAATCGCCACGACCCCCCCTTTGATGTTCTGACAGGGTACACATTTGTGTTGCATGGAGAATCTGATGGTACTGGAATGCCTTGTTTCATTAGGGTGGACATAGTTTCTAATATTCCCTCTTCCGCTTCTCTGGACATTAGGTACTGTTTTGCATGTGGTAAAATAGCTCCTGGTTTAAGCTTAATTTTCACTGCTGTCACTCCTTTCAATAGGCCCACGTCATATGGACTTGTGGTCCATAGTATACTTAGCACTTTTTCCAAGTCTTTCTGAAAAAATGGTGGTTTCATTGTTACCAACGCCATTCTCTGTGGTACCTTTTATGCTCTCAACTTATCCAATAAGTGAGACTCATATAGAATACTAACTCATCATCTGAAGTCATCCCTAAACAGTTCTGTATCTGTCAAGTCTCTCAGTCTATATCCTTCATTGAGGGCTATCACTGTTCTCCATCCCTTTCCCTCATTGTATGTCCCATGAAGCATCACCCTTTCGTCTCTTACCACTGTTGCGTCTAATTCCAAAGGAATAACTTGCCCATCCTCATCATACATAGGAATTTCTGGCCTGAACAAAAATGTATTAGGTATCTTTAATATTCTTCCTGCCAAGTTAAGTAACCATGATAATAAAACAGTAACTACATATAAAAATACTTCCTCATCTAGAGGGAATCCCTGTAATGCTTTCTTTCCTGTAAATGCTAATATAATTTCCCTCACATTCATAGAACGTATCCCCGGGGTTGAACACACTATGCCTTTGTCAGTAAAAGATATTGTCATGTTAAACTTTGTCATTAAATCAAGTCCTAGTATGTTCACTGGTGTCTGTTTAGAATATAGCAATGACATAGACATGCCGTGTTCACCTATAGAAATGGGTAATTTGTCTGTAAATGGAACTAAATGTGTCTCCCCAGAAAATCCTTGAGCATTCATGGCAATGCCTGACATTGGATATTTTCCCTCACGGACACAGAAACGAGTCGCTCTTGTGTCTAAAAGAAATGAAAATGTCTTGTCTCCTATTGTCACCTTGACTGTTGGTTCCTCTTGGGGGTCTGGTGTTACAGATAGTACTGAACACATCAGATCATCATGTGGGCTTTAGCTTCCATGTCGATTTGCCATTGTGATGCGCCTGTGGGATGTATTGCATTTGTTGATTGGGTGCCTTTTGCATTTACATAGGATTTTGCTTTTGCTGCCACTGTAATGACTGTGGGCCTGATCACGACCTCGGCGGTAACCCTTAAATCCGGCGGTAGCGCTGTTACCGCTGGATTTAAGGGTCCGCCGAATTAGGGCTTCGGCGGATTTTGACCCAGCTCTTGGCTGGGGGGAAATCCGCCAAGAATTCGCGCTATTACCGCCGGAGGGAAATCCGCTGGCGGTAAGAGCACGAATTTTGCCCATTGAGCCCAATGGGGAATGGGGCATTCCCGAATGGGCTCAATGGGGAATGGGGACTTCCAAGTCCGCCCAACTCGTGATCCCGCGCTATTAGCGCCGGGGGCTATGGTGGTCGCGCTAATAGCCCCCGCGCTAATAGCGTTAGCGTTGCCGCCGAGGTCGTGATCAGGCCCTGTGTATGCATTCGTGCTTGTTGGGATTGCAGGGGTTGTAGCAATTGTGCCTGTGCTGGCCCTTGCTGAAACTGCTGTGATTGTGGTGCATATGCCTGATTTTGCATGTGATCTTGGGCATAATATCCTTGTGAGTCTGTATTGTTTGTGGATCATATCATGTCCCCCCGCTTGGAGATTTCCAATTCTGGTGTTGCATGACTCCTCTGCTTCTACATGGTCTAGCCATATGTCCAACTTTTCCACAATTCCAACATATTAATGGTTGCCTGCCATTAGAACCTCCCATTCCTTGAGGGTTTTGAAATCCTCCTTGTTGTCCTCCTCGAGGCCCATTCCCTCTGCCTCTTGGCATATAATTATAACCACTCTGATCTTCGGCATTGACTTTATTATTTTGCTGTAGGAACGCACTACTTGCACCGTGCTTCCCTCATCACTTGTCAACATTGCTCCCTCTATGGCGAATTTTTATAATTTCTTCTTCACCAACTTGACCTCTTCTTGCTTTCTACCCTCGGTTTTCTTCTTATCTTTTTCTTGTAGCATTCTGCAATGATGCACGTTTACCAATTGTAGCTCTGTGCATGGTTTTGCTTCCATTCCCACCTGTTTCTTTGACTGTCTTTGTACCGGCTCTGGTAGTCCTTGACATAATATGTCATTAAATAATGCTACAGTTTTATCCCATGGTACGTGCATCTCTTAACTCAATCTGTCCTGAATATCTTGAATGAAAGCAATGGGGTCTTTATCCTCCCTCATCTTCCTAGCCATTATCACCCCAATATCCGATGTATCTGGATATTGTACTCTAAGCGCTCGCCCAATGTCTGCTCTACAATTATTGAATGGTGCTCCATCGTGCACTGTGTTTTGTGCAGTTACTTTTGGATACCCTGCTCTTTTCCAAATGACATCAGCTTTCTCCCCCAGGATAGCTGATATTCAGCCTTTTATATCACCTATAGCTAACATCATTCCTGACAACCTTTTCTCTAATTCTTTAATCCATTTCTCTGCACCGGAAGTCAAACTCAGCAGTGTGCACTTGACATTTTCCTTATGGATCTGGGGCCATGGTATTGTGGTCGGCCCCTTCCTTTCTCTAATAGTGGAAACTGTGAAAACCCTTGTCCTTGGTCATACCTACCCACACTCCTTGTGCTCCAGGCAGTATGATCATCGCCTGCTTGTTTTCTTCCTGGCAATGCCCTTAATCTGCTCACATAAGACTAACACATCCCCTGTACTGTGCGATCACACTTGCAGTCTTTACCACTTTATCTAGACTTGATCCTCTTGAAAATCCATATGCACCCTCTTCGTTCATCTTTTTTTTTGTTTCCTTTCCTCGTCTGACATTATTACACCCCAACTCATATGACTATTGTCCTCTTCTGTGTCATCAAGATCTAACTTATTTAAAGATAATGTTCTATGAACGTCTATTCTGACATCATCCAGGATTCTTCCTATTTCTTTAAAAGAGGCACTATGTTCACCCTCTATATCCTTCCTCATACCTCATTTGTCTATACAGTTTCCTCAACCTTGTCCCTATGTTCTCTGTGTCTTCCTTTCACCATGTTGGTATGTATGATAATCCTCGCAACCCTCCACAGGGTGGTTTTGACCCTCTCTCCTCTTCAGTTTGCTCTTATGTTTCTTAGGGGATCATGCTTCTAGGGCATAGATATTCAATATCATCATCTTTGAATCCCCTACTTCTGTTCATTTCTTTCTCTCTTCTCCTTATTTTCCTTAATTACTCTTCCTCTTGCTTTCTATGCAACCTATGTACTTTCAATGTTTGGGCTTCTGCTTCTTCTCTTTTCTCTTCTTTTAGTCTCTCTTTTTCTCTTTTTGCTTCATGCTTTCTTCGTTCTTCCCTTTACTTACGTTATTTGTCCCTTTCTTGTTTGTATAGCCTCTCTTCTTCCTTCTCTTTCTTATCTAGCGCTTCCCTTTCCTCTATTTCTCGAACTCCATCAATCTATCTTTTTTCATCTAGTTTAAGCAATATGTGTCCTCCCATCAATTTGTTCTGTACTATTGTCATACCTTTAACTTTCTTTTATATCCTTTTTTGTTTCACTGCCTCTTCTATCTCAGTCTGTTTATTCTGTCTATCCTTTTTCTCATCACGCTGTTTACTTTCATTGCGTGTTTGTATATATTTGCATGCTCAGCTTTTATTCTCTTCCTCTGTCTCTTCACTAGTATAGGCAGGGGGTTCATACTGTGGATTAAGCTATCCCACTGCTGCTTTCAATACCTTTAGAGGGATAAATCCCTTTTATTTATCCTCTATGTCTTGTTTCTCGCATTGGGAAAAGAAAAGCTGAGGGCTTGATATCTTCTCCTTTATGCTGATTAAGAATTTACTCCCTATACACCGGGTCTTCTTTCTCATTCTGGTACATTTTCCAAAGCTCTAATACAGCCATTCATTTCTCTAGCTTCTTTGCCCAATGTATGGTGTGTAAATATGTTGGCATATCAAGTAATCCCGTATTTGACAATGAACATCCTGGAGGCCGGGGCATAAATGTCTTATTGGTTGTGGCCTTAATCCACTCAGAATGATACTGCCTAATTTTGGATGTAAATCTTGATAATGTCCTGCATAAATGTGTGAGTGGTGTTTCTTCCATCATGACAAGTCAATTCAGACTACCAATACTCACACAATTTTATTCCTCTTCCTTCCGAGTTTATTAAATAAATAATTTTAATATATTTGAGCAGGCACCATCAATCGCCGCTCGGATTCCAGAAAATCAGAATATTGTCCCTGCTTGTATTGATTATTTTTTAAAAAAATCTATTGACTCTGTTGTTCTTGCTCCTTTGTTTACACTTCCCATTAATTATTTTGATATTGTTCTTTGTTTTTTAGTATTTTTAAGTTGTCTTCTTTATCTATTTTTTGGTTTCATATAGTTCTGGCTATTTGATTGACATCAATTCTTTGTCCAGAAAATGGAAGGAGAAAATGCTATTTATTTATTTATGCTATAATTTCTTATTTTTCTGTTGTACGTTTTAAACATGTTATCCTTGATACAGACATATTATACCTTTTACACATGTGCACTTTCAATATATGTATATATGTATTCCCCTTAAGTACATCTTCCTTTATTGTGTTAGTAAATGTAACATTTCTCTTTTTGTTACTCCCTCTGGGAGCTTGACAAACACTCTTCTAATTGGCTCTGCCTTTAGGAATCCTTAATACTCCTCCTATCTGGAATCATAGTGTGTGTCCTTTCTGTTCCTATCACACCCGTGGTTTTAGGTATTCTTATCTCTCTTCCTTTTATAAACCCCAAAATCCAATTGCTCTATATGTGTCTTATATATGTCATATATATACAGCATAAAACAATCACAGTCCCTCCCCCTCTATATTTTTACCAGCTGCAAGTGTCTACTTACATCCATCACTCAGCTTGAGTCCCTCGGTATCGACTCTCCCACAATCGACCAGTTCGCCTTTCATCCACGGGGCACCTGCGGAGACCAGACAGTAATTTTGTCAAAGGGGGACCTGTCGAGCGTATGTGATTCTTTACACGCAGCTCTCTGCAGGAAACTCTGCGATTGTCTTGTTTGTGGCGGGAGCCGTCGAGAGCCCGGGAATCTGAGTCAGGGATCTAGGCCGATTAGACCTGAACCATCCACACCGCTAAGATAATGTGCTCTAGCACCTTGAAGTGTCTTCGTGCTAGATGGGATTACCTATAAAATGTCTCAGACCAAATAAACGGACAGACTTAAAGAAGATGTTAAAATACTGCTTTTATCTCAATGAAGGAAAGCAGGGTTAATCCTCATTCATCAAATTGATTAATGCAGGATCACACTGTTCTTTTGATTATACTTAGTTTATATAATGCTAGATGCATCATCTATGACATCATCCTACGTGGCATATCACAAAAACCTATTGAGTGATGCGAATGGATTAGGGGAACATGTGTAGACATGGAATGCATGAGGGGTAATCTCTCATTGGCGGTCACTTTTCTGTAGGACACGCTGTGAGCTACTTCTAAATTTGTATAATACTGATTACAACAGAGAATATGACAGCGGAATAATACTTTACAAAATGTATGTAAAAGTGCATGGTAGGCTTTTATGAATGGTTGTAAACCAAAATCCAACCTTCAATATTTGGCTTGCTAGTAGCACATACCTAGAATTGAAACCCAGGTGCTTGGAGATACGTCAGCTCTCCCCTTGTTTCCCCAATTAATCTACCCACTCTCATCGGTATGCCTTATGCCAGTGTCCTCTGTTTGAAGATTGACCGTGACATTCTGCACTGTCTGGGATCTTTCAAGGGAGTGTAGGCACACCATTGTCTTAGTTTCAAGCCTAATGAATAGCCCTTGTTTGGGAGCTCTCTGTCACATGTAATGAGACTACGAATTTGTCTATTTTGACAGTGTATTTAGCACTATTTGATTCAATTATACCGTGTGCAGTTGCTTCACTTGGCCTTTAGAGACCTGCTCACTCTACCCTATATACACTTTATACACTTTTAATTGTTCAAAACTTGGCATCCACAAATGTTCTTTTTCTTCCTAATCTTGAGAAATATGTCCTTCATACATAGTCTGCTCATTGGACTTCCTTCGCACTTTGCCTTCATCTCTCGTAATAGCATCCTTGGTCCGAGGCCAATGAACCTCTCTATTTTGCAAGGGAAAAACAACCGCTTCATTGTCTTTTCACTTTACGATCCCGGGCTCGTATTTTGAGGTAGCGTGGTTGATTGATATAAGCCGTTGTCCATCTTCTTCTAATGGTTGTTCTAAACATTGAGTAAATACCTTTCACAAGCAAGCTTCTATATGTTCTTTCTACCTTGTGTTACGGTGTATTTACCGTTATTGACCAATGAGTCGCTTCATTCTTATTTATGTACAGTACTGTATCATTGGGTACATGTTTCTGTTACTGCTTCAGTTACATCGTCATTCTTAAGTATTTTCATATTGTTTCAACATAGGTTCCTATACCGTCTTTATGACTTTCTTTTGCCGTCGTCAGACTTGGTTTTAACGTACATCCATTTTGCTCATGGCTGCATCTTGACAGCTTGGTGAAGCATCCTTCTTGGTAGCATTACTCCACTATGTCAGCTTGTGGGTACACTCTAAATGGTTGCCTGAGTGCATATCGTTTCTCATATACTCGACGTGGCACAGGAATATTACAAGGATTCATGCATGGTTTCCCAATTGTGGCTCTTCATCTGTCAATCCAATGGGAAGGTGCGACGGGGCGGAGAACGGGGAGAAGGTGTCCACCTGCTCCTCTACAGCGCTCTATTGGGTTTTGCAAAATCAAGCCTTGCCAAATTTTGAAGGGCCCAGAATGCTGGAATAAGGATCATTGCCAGTCTTGGGGAATTTCAATTGTGTCTCCAAGCCTCTCTGCACCGGCTTGTTGTGGCAGACAGAGACAAATGTAATATGTATGTACTGACATTTAAATAACAACTGTTCCCTGCTCTCGTTCACAAATACCCTGGAAGCATGTATGTAAGCCATTATGGCGTGTTTCAGTGAACAAAAACGTCATTGCTTGGCCTCATTTTAAATACGACTCTTAAGGGGGCCGTCCCTTTCGTCTCTGTCCGCCATGTGTGTGAAGTGCTTACAATGGAGCTGAGAAAATGTCAAGATGTGGTTAAAGTATGACATTTGCGAAAAAGGCAGCTCTTAGATATGCATGCCCACTGAATCAGTTCCTTTTGACCTCTAGAGATATAGAGTGCTATATAAACACATTCATTCACTTATTCCTTCATTCTTTGCCATCATTTATCATGTGAGTGATTTCTATGTATTTTTTCATAGAATGTTTCACTGGATGTAGTTTTTTGTTCTGTTATGTTATGTTATGTTACTTGGCATTTATATAGCACCTTATGTATCACTGGTATGATCTCAAAGCGCTGGTAGGTTGAACACCCTCGGGAACCGCAGTTCAGTCAGTAGAGAGAGAGAGTGTGGTATGGTGAGTGGGGGCACCGGATATGTGTGCAGCTGGTGTGGTTGTTGCATGAAAGCTGCTTCTCAGCGGTAGGTGTGGTGCTGAGGAAATCAGTTGGATGTGTTCAGTCTGGAGGGTGGACACCCAAACTGAGTTCTGGCTGCGTTAGGCCTGAGGAGACGCTTAAGATAGCCGGAGTGTGCTCAGCTAGCTGTGCTTTATTAGGATGATGTGGAGTTTGTGGGGTCATGTTACTTATGAGAACAGCTAGACCGAATGTGCCATAGTACAGCTGTGTTCTAGTTGAATGATGGTGTAGAGGGGAGAGTAAGTGTAGTAGTTTGATAAGGTGATTATCAGAAAATCGCCTGTGATCAAGCACGAGAGCAGGACAGGGGTGTACATTTAGGCACAATTTCTACGTTCATCAATTCCACAGTTACGCTATTAGGCACATTTTCTAGATTCAACTTTAGCACAGTGACGTTATGAGGCACACTTTCGAGATTCAACTATACCACAGTTACGCTGTTAGGCACATTTTTTAGATTCAACTTTAGTACAGTGGGGCTATTAGACTTTCTAGATTCAACTATACCACAGTTACGCTATTAGGCATAATTTTTAAGTTCAAACTTTGGCACAGTGACACTATTAGGCACATTTTTATATTCAACTTTAGCACAATGATGATTTTTGGCACACTTTCTAGGTTGAACTTTAACACAGAGACGATATTAGGGACATTCAGTGATGTTGGAAATGCCTTCTAAATTAAACTTTATTTTATTTTTTTATTTTACGACGTTTAATCACCGAGGTGATTTTTATAAGTGACAAGCAATCTTGAAGAGTAAAAGACATACGAAAAGTAAGAAAAGTAGAAAAAGCAGCAGAAAAAGGAAGAAATAGAAGTAGACAAATGTTTAAAACACAAAGGGCCCCATTACGAGGTCTGCTCGCGGGACCCGCTAAGAATACCTGGTTTTACCAGGTGTCCTTAGCGGGTCCCGCGAGCATCCCAGGATGCTAACAACGGGCCCGTCATTAACAGGCCCGTTGTTAGCATCATACCCATTGCCATTGAGCCCTATGGGGGCTGAAATGGGAACGGGGATGTACCAGGTCCAGGTTCCCTGAATGGGGAAATACCGGGCCCTCCAAGGTTGGAATAGCCCGGTTCTTCCCCATTCAGGGCACCTGGACCCGGTACCCAGAATTTAGGTAGCCATGCCGCAAAAAGCAGCATGGTTACCTTCTTCCTCGTAATGAAGCCCAAAGACTTGCAATTGAACTTTTTGGGACATGCTGCCATTTACAATTCTGACTAAGTGTGGGACATGCTATCATTCACAATTCTGGGGTAAGGTTATGTTAATGTTAAAGGACATTTGCGCCGCACACTATCACCACTGGAGTGGTTCCCTGGTGCTATGGCAGCTCTGAAAAGGGAAGGGGGTAAGTTAGTGGGAATAAGCTGGAAAAGTGCAAGAGAGCAGTGATGTGCTGTTGGCAGTCTCAGCCCGGTGGGTCAGTTGACTGGGCTTGGGGTGTTTTACAGTCGGTAGTCGTTGTGTGTTGTTGTGTGAGTCTATGTGTGGTTTGTTTTGTTGTTGCAGCGTAGTGAAGTTTGTGCGGATTGTTGTGTTTTGTTAGAGTTTGAGAGGCGTATGCAGAGGGGTGAAATTGTTAGTGGATCGGTTAATTGGCATTGCTGTCCTTGCAATTATGTGTAGGTGTGATGCTTGCTATCATTCACTATCCCATCCGAGTTTGGCACTTGCTTATCTTCAATATCCTATCTGGATGTGAGGCAGGCTAGTGATCACAAATCCATCTAAGTGTGGCGCATGCTAATATTCACATTTCTATCTAGATGCAGCGCAGGACAATCTTCACAGTTCTCTCTGGGTGTGGGACTAGCTAACATTGGCAAGTAAGTTAGTGTGCAATGCAATGCAACATTTACAGTCCAGCCATGAATAGATTTAAGCTGGTGGTCACAAATCTCTCTAAGTATGCATGGTGTAAGTCTATGGCATTCTACGTTATGGAAAGGTAAGGTAGAGTGGGGGAGGCTTTCTAGAGTAGAGTAATTGCTCTATACCCCACCCATGCCACACTTACAGTTTTTGTTGGATCTGTTGACTGCTGGCTTCATTGGCTTCCCCTGCGGACACCTGCTGACACATCTTGGAGCCGCCAATGTAGGAGCCGCCCTTTGCCTTGGGGTCCTTAGCCGCAGGGGCTGCCCTGGGAAGGTCAGTTATGGCTAGGTGAATGTACCAATCAGGGGAGGTGGGCGGGTGGAGGGGGGAGGGTGGGACTGGGAAATGTCCAGACACAAACAAAGGACTACACCCCACAGACTGCAACATTTGGATGCAGCCCAGCACAGAAAAACAGGCTCAAAAGCCAAAACAAACACTAGGCAGACACCATATTAGCACATAGTGCTCACCAAAAAATATAAATACATAAATGATTAAGTAAATAAATAAATAAATAAATAAATAAATAAATAAATAAATAAATAAATAATATAATATAATTAGAAAGAAAAATGAATAAGAATTTGAAAAAAAGCACTCACACCACTCCAAAAGAGTGCATAAAGCTGAGCAAAAAACGGATAACAATCATTGTAAAACTACTCACTCACAATCAACCAGCCCCTACAGTTGCTTCCAAACTGGTTTGCCTGCCACATCCTTCCACATGGCTGTCCAGAAAGCAAAATGGGGCAATTTGTTTCATTTCTCTGTTTCTGCTAAATTTTGTTTTATTTTTTCTGAACCAAACCTGGTTTTAAAAAAACCTAACATATTTTTCAGGGTTTTATGAAATGTGAAAGATGACAATATCTGCTTCTGTACTCCCTCTAGACCTAACCTTTCTTCCGTGAATTCCACTGTAAAGAAGAGATGGCACCGCAGGCTGGACCATTGTAACAGCTGGGCATCCCCAAGTACCTGCACTATGAGACTTCTAAAAGGATGGCACAACAGAGCAGCCTAAAATGATAATTAGTATAAGCAAGAGAGACAGATCCCTGCAGTCCTAGAAGACCTCTGTCAGTAGTAGAAGTATCCCCTTGTGTCTCCATCAACACCCCCTGTCCCCAGTCATAGTCCCATCCTCTTTTGATATGCATTGATATCAACTTAATATTAGTTTGATATAAAAAGATATACAAAATTATATCAATTGTTTATCAAATGTATATTTTAATAGGAAGTGGGTATAATTTATATCATTAGATATAAAATGTATATTTTAAATAATCTGTAGAACGGTGAGGAATTTATTTGAGGTACTTGTGAAATAGAACTCCAGAATGGTAATATAATTGTATTCTTTTCTTTTTCTTTCTTTTCTTTCTTTTCCCTCAAACCTCCTACCCCTCTCCCCCTCCTGTTAACATGGCCATGTTGTGTTTTTTCTAATTTTGTTCATTATACAATGTATGCATTAATACTTATTTTGCTTAAAAACAAACATGGCATTGTGAAATTCTATTTGTCTATTTACCAAACGACATGACAATGATTGTGCTATTTGCAACCAACTTTGGGACTATTTGTTTTTTTTTTTTTTTTTCTTAAATTGTAAAAATCACATTTCATACTAATTTTTGAAGCCCTGATCTGAGAAAGACGTTGTAGACGTCGAAACATGTGTCATCAATATAGGGCAATAAATCTCTCACCAATTGATATCGTGTGGAAGCAAATATTATTTCAGAAATACTACGATTACTGGGTGCATGAGTACACCTGAAGGGTAACTTTTCTTTTCCATAAACTGCCCCTTCCTAATGGAGTAGAGGAATCAAGGACTCCATTGTTACCCGGGTCAATGCAACCTCATATACCAAGTGCCTAAATCAAGACAAAGGGCGCAGAGTTCTATTTCACAAGTACCTCAAATAGATTCCTCACCGTTCTACAGACTTTTTACAAATGGGTACTATTGAACCTGCTGACCAGGATTAAATCCAATACAACCCCACTCAATAATGGCAGAATATTTAGAAACAAGAGAAGAAGATGCTGTCAATTTATTTTCCCCCAAAGGCACAAATTCACATGCTTTTGCATCGAAACTGCCCAAACCCAGAGAAGATTTACGTTACAAATTCGTCAAATTAGAAAGGGCATCTAAGAAAGAAGTGGATAAATATTGGGAAAACATATCGCAAAAAAATTACGCAACCAAAAAACAAATACCAAGATGATTAAGAATCTTAATTTTTCCGGATTTTACCAAAGACGAAGACAAAGACCTAGCAGACCCTTGGGAACAGAATCTCAATCAAAGCTCCAACACCATATTGGAACTTTTTATAGAACATGCTTCATGAGAACACAAAAGAGTAACAGAACAAGTAGACATTATTAAAAAAGAAATCACAGAAGCCAAAGCTCTAGAAATAACAAAAGAAAAGAATTACCAAAAAATGTTTGAAATTCTAAAAGACTATCAAGACGAAATCAAATTAAGGAAGATGCGAAAATTCTTTAGAGATGACAGAGACTATCAGGATGACCAAGTTTATACTTTTCAAGAAAAATACAGACAGTTTACAAAACCGGCATCAAGAGGAAGTACTCCTAATACATCACCCGGCAGTTCAGATGCAGAATCAGAAGGAGACCTACCCAGGAACACAGAATCTACAGAGAAAACATCAGAGGGAAAAGGATTCCTCAATCAAATCAGATGGTACAAGAAAAGTAACAAAATTAATTCACAAAAACAAGTACGTTTTTTATTACCTCAGAAGACCGATCTGCTACAACAACTCCCAGGAGGAGGGGTAAGCGGGGGGGAGGCAGACACGGGCAACACAGTCGCTCTAGAAGATTTCAGAAGGTTAACCAGAGCTGGGGCAAGAGAGGCAGCCAAGAAGAACAATCAAATGACTTAGTCCTGAATCTATCAAATTACCAATTGAAGACAGAAGACCTATCCCTGCTGAATAAAGGATTTTCTTTTGCCCCGTCAATTGATTTTGATGCAACCGAAGTACACATAGATTTGTTTAAATTGAAGAAATACTTTGCAACACAAGTTTCGATGTTCCATGCCAAAGAACCAGACATTGAAGAAAGTGATTAGACCATCAAAGACTTAAGTAACATTCACCTATTGAGCTCACTGCAAGACATATCAGAACGACCCATTCATGTTACAATACGAGACTTACAGATACAACAGACTAGTCTTCAAACAAAAGACCTGAAATTAAAATCTAAGTTCACTCCACAATTAGTGCCAGGCAACCTTGTGGATACCTTTTACAAGGCAGTTACCAAAGATCTTAATGACTTTATAGACAACCAACAAAAAAATAAGACAAGAAGTAAACATCTCAAACATGAATTTGACAATTTAACCAAAGCAGAAAGAACGGCACTGAAGCAACTGAAACTGAATGAAAAGTTGACGATTAAAGCTACAGATAAGGGAGGAAAAATCGTTGTCATGAACAGAGAAGATTATGTAACAATGGCCACAAATCACCTCAATACCCCTTTATGCTATCAAAAACTTGATAGGAATCCTAAACATGAACTCTACTAGAACTCAAAGATGCAATCACAAACTGGCATAGACAAAGATTAATCACAGACAAGGAGAGATCATTTCTAGACATGCAACAACCAACTTTAACAACAATATATTTCTTACCGAAGATCAACAAGGAGTTTGACCAAATACCAGAGGGGAGACCTATAGTTAGTGGAATCAAATGGGCAACAATGAACATGGCAGAGTATATTGATAACATTCTGAGCCCTCTGGTGAACACAACAAAGGCATACCTTAAGGATACTACTTCAGCAATCAAAAAAATGACTTCAATCGAATGGAGATCTGACTACATATTAGCCACTTGGGATGTAAAGTCACTATACACTTCTATCAGATACGATATAGCGATGGACACTCTTGATTACACTTTCTCTAAAGAATCAGCATCAGGGTGAGACGCGGTGGCTGCGAATGGTGAGCGTTCCTTTAGAAGTGCCGTGGCTGTGAGGGAGTTCCTGACAGGAATTAATGCAGCGACGAACAAACTCTTCTGACTGAGGAAATTCTGCAGAAAATACTTTGGTTAAGTATTTCAGATAACTATGAATTCCTGTTGTTTCTCTGTGAAAACAAATGTCTCTAATCTTTTTCTTGACAGGGTTCTGTGGAGAGCGGCATCGGTAGCGTTACCCACTATCAGCGGTAAAGACGCAAAGCAAGCGCACAAGCGGAGACTGGGCTTAAGAAGCTCCCTCTGCTATAAGCATGGAGCGTGCAGCAAGTTTTCTCCTCGGATCTAGCAACGGCCATGTTTGAAGTATAGAAACCACTGAAGTGCTATGAAAGTCTATGAGCACATGAACAATGAATGATACAAGTGCCTTTGCTGCCAGGCTTGAAGCCATCTTAGACCTGCTAACTGAGATTGTGGACCTTGCTTCCCCTGTGCACCTAAATGGGGTCTTTGTTGGCTTTCTGGAATCATGACAGTCCCCCCCCACCCAAGTTCCGTCCCAAGGATGAACCCTGCAGTCCTGGCTTGTTAGGGTAGTTTTGGTGAAACTTCTGAAGTAATTTGGAGGCATCTATGTTTGAGCTAGGTTTCCAAGTCATGTCCTGTGTGCCAAACCCTTCCCAATCTACCAGGGAGAATAATCTTTGTTTAACAATCTTGGAATCTAACATTTCTTTTACTAAAAATTCTGGTTCACCTTCTACGATTAAGGGTCTTGATGGGAGTTGAAATCTGGTCCCTGTTTTCATTGGCTTTAACAAAGAAACATGGAATACCGGATGAATTTGCATGTGAGATGGCAGGTTCAATCTTATTGCTACTGGGTTGTCTATGGTTTCTACAGAGAATGGACCCAGAAATATAGGTTCTAACTTACGTGGGCCTTTAAGTGCAATATGTTTAGAAGACAACCAGACCTGGAGATTTTCTTCGAAGTCTATCTGTAAATTTCTTTTGGCTTTCCTTTGCTGCAAATGTTGTAGAACCACTTTCTGTACTCTGGCAATGTTATCATGAAGATTCTGTACTGCTGGCATCTCTAATGATTCTGTGGGATCGAAAGTAGAGGCCCGAGGATGTGAGCCATTTAGTATGTAGAAAAGAGTGTAACCTGTGGAAGAGTGTTCAGAGTTATTATAGGCATACTCTGCTACCCAAAGGACATCCACCCAGTAACTGTCTATCTGGTGGACAAGACATTGCAGGTATTGTTCGTGAATCTGATTAGTTCTCTCTGTTTAACCATCAGTTTGTGGGTGGTGACTAGTAGATAAGCGCACTTCAACTTTCGCCAACTCACAACATTTTCTCCAAAATTGTGATACAAATTGGCTCCCCCTATTGAAAATCACTGTAGAAGGAAATCCATGAAGGCGTACAATTTGTTCCAAAAAATACCTTAGCTAATACTGAGGATGTAGGAAGCTCTTTAAGGGCAATGAAATGTGCCATTTTAGAGAACAAGTCCACCACCACCAGGATTGTATTATAACCCGAACAAGGGGGCAGCTCTGTAATCAAGTCCATCGAAATGGTATGCCATGGTGCCGGTGGAACAGCAGCGGTTGAAGTAGTCCTGCTGCTATCTGCTTCGAACATTTGTTTTGAGCACAGATGTGACAAGTTTGAATGAATTCTATGATATCCTTACACCATGTTGGCCACTAGAAATGCCTTTTAATTTTGGCCATGGTCTTAGCGATACCAGGGTTGCCTTCCACTATGGCTTCATGATAATCTGCCATAGTTTTCTTTTGTAACTCTTGATTTGGGAGGTAGAGCCGACCTTGGAAATAAGGCAACCCTTCTTGAATGCAAAACTCTGGTCCTTTCAACTTCCAATCCTCTAGTTCTGAAGTAGTCAAGTTAAGGAGAACTTGTGCCTTCAAGTCCTCTTCTGAAGATGCCTTAATTCCCAGTACCTTATCTTCTGGAATTATGTTGGTGGGATAATTTGTATCTTGGGTCTCTTCTCCATCACCAATCCTTGACAAGGCATCCGCTTTGCCATTTTGTATCCCTGGTCGATAAGTGATAATAAAATCATATTCTGTGAAAAATAATCCCAAGCGTAGTTATCGAGATGACCGAGCCTTGGCACTGCGTAAGTATTGCAGGTTTCGGTGGTCTGTGAAAACTGTGACAGTATACCGGGCCCCTAATAAATGGTGTCTCCATTCTTTGAAGGTATATTTTATAACAAGCAGTTCCTTATCTGTGATGCTGTAATTTGATTCTGTTGTTGAAAACCTCTTGGACCAGAAGGCCACTGAATGCAGTTGTCCGGTCTTGATTTCTTTCTAAGATAAAACAGCCCCCCTAGCAGCAGTGGATGCATCAGTTTCCACTACAAATGGTAGCTCAGGCTGTGGGTGACTTAGTATGGAAGCAGTGGTAAATTTCATTTTTAATGTCTGAAAGGCCTCTTCTGCTTTCTTGGTCCAGGAGAATGTTTTTTGCTTTCTCATCAGAGAAGTTTTTGCGTGAACTAACTGTGAAAATCCCGCAATGAATTGTCTGTAAAAATATGCGAATTCTAAAAAACTCTGGACTACTTTCACAGACATAGGGGAATGCCAATTCAGCACTGCCTCTACTTTTCGGTTATCCATTTGGATTCCCATAGGTGACAGAACAAATCCCAGAAATTCCACTGAGGTAGCATAGAAAGAGCATTTCTCTAGCTTCACAAACAACTTGTGTTGTCGCAGTTTCTGAAGGACTGCCCTTACATGGTTTATGTGTTCTTGAACCAAGTTTCAGTAGATGAGAATGTCATCAAGATACACTACAGTGCAGACATATAACAGTTCACATAAAACATCATTCATGACATGCTGGAAGGCTGCTGGGGCGTTACATAGGCCAAAGGGCATGACTTGGTACTCAAATAAGCCATATTTAGTGCAGAAGCCGGTCTTCCACTCATCACCTCTTTGATTCGCACTAGGTGATAGGCTCCTCGAAGGTCTAGTTTCGTGAAAATCTTGGCCTCCTTAACTTGATCCATTGCTACTGGGATGAGCGGTAGGGGATACCGGTTCTTGACTGTAATCTGATTGAGGGCATGGTAGTTTATGCAAGTGCGTAGGTCCCCTTCGTTCTTGGGCACGCAAAATAGGGGAGAAGCCATTGGAGATTTTGAAGGCTGAATAAATCCATTGGCTAGGTAATTATCGAAATAATTCTTCAAATAAATATTTTCTTGTTCAGTCAGGGTGTAAATTCTGCTGCTGTCTTTGAGCCAGGGATCAAATCAATCTGACAATCATATGGTCGATGTGGAGGCAAAACGTTAGCCTGTTCCTCTTCGAATACTTCTTGAAAGTCTTTATATTGCAGTGGAAGGGCTCCTATTAACCCTAACGGTTTTTTTCTTAGATTCTCTTGGACTTCTTTTTCAAGGGTTGCATCTTGAACATTGCAGAAATACTTGCATTCTTCCCTGAAAACTAAGGTTTTGGCACGTCAATCAATCTGTGGATTATGCTTCTTTAGCCATGGAATTCCTAGAATCACCTTAAACTGTAGAGCACTAATTAGGTCATACAAGATCTTTTCTCGATGTGCCTCCTAGCATAGCAAGGTGCAAACTGCAGTTCACTTCGTCACTGGTCCAGATATCAGTTGAGTACCATCTACTGCGTTGACATTTTATATCAGCTCCTTTGGGTGCATACCAATACCCATCTTGCCTGCTAGTTCGTAATCCAGGTAGTTCCCTATCACACCACTGTCTACATAGGCTTCCAGAGCATATACCTTGGATGGTTGAAGGTCACTACTTAAGATGACTGGAACAACGAAATGAGAGATCTGGATTTCCTTCTTCTGGCTCGACAAGTCGACCAAGTCGACCTCTACACTTGTCGGGCGTTGGAAATTTCCGGCTGTTCATTTTCTGCGGCCTTTCTGTCCACCTTGTCTACTGCTCCCACTGGTTTCCATGGTGGGTTCACTGGACAGTTTTGCAAATGATGACCCGCCGAACCACAATAGAAACACACATTTTGTTGCCTTCTTTTGTCTCTTTCTTCCTTAGATATGGGACACTGAATACCTCCTAGCTGCATTGGCTCGGGGTGACTTTCAGTTATTGGACGAGTTCCATAGTCTTTTGAACGAACCAGAGTGATATAGTCTCTGATGTGGCCCGATGAGAACGCCAATTCTGCAATCGGTGGTCCAACTATATTGTTAGGTCTATGAATTCTGCACAAGGCTGTGGGAGGATTCACCACTTGTGCTAGTATATCTTTAAGTTCTCCTCGTAATCCTCAATGAAAGAGTGTAGACTTCTTCTCCTCTGGCCAATTGGTTTCTGCCACTAATCAATTAAAGGAGGCTATATAGGCCAACAATTCTTGGTTTCCTTGGCGTAGAGAGAAAACCTCATTATCCAAGTCCTGTACCTGAGCTGGATGAGCGAAGAGTTTCTCTAACTCTTGTCGAAAACCTGGGTAGTTCCTCAATAGTGGATCATCTCGATTAACTAAAGGTATGGACCAGTAAGAACCATGCCCACCTGTATACGATAATACAAATGCTACCTTGGCCTGATCTGAAGGAATAACCCTGGGTCTGCACAGAAAATGTAAATTACATTGGTTCATAAAAACTGTAAAACGCCTGGGATCCCCTGTAAATCTCTCTGGGGCTGCTAATGGAAACTTGACCCTGTGGGACCCCACTAGGAATGGGTGCTTTCCCCGCTTGGGACTGTAGAAATTGGCGATCCAATTAATCAGTACGCTCTCTGTTCACCACCAACTCTCTCCTAAGAGAGTTGGTCTCGGACCTCACTGCACAGACCTCTGCACTTAACTCTCGAAGAATCTGGGATATATTGTCAATTCCTGTGTCCTCCATTACGCTCAGGTGGAGTTGTTTTAAGTACTGGCTTTGTGTTCTGTAATGCTTACCTGGACTCCTCGGTAGCGTAATGCCTTCCTTGCCTGTGGACCAGTTGCTGTAGCACCTTTGGGATTTCTTTCCTGTGTGACAACAATGACAACAATAGAACTTCTATAATTCCCTATTAACGTTGTGAGTTTAAACTTTATGCCCCTGGGGATCCCTCCCTTCTCACCTGTGTCCTTGTTTTGGGGAGATCTCCATCCTGAATTCAACAGGGGTGCATTGAGAATGAATGAACTTAACCTGGAAGGCCGAGGAGACTGAGAGTTCCTTGCTTAAGCTATGTCCTTGCTGTTGTAAGATTTATCTGGGTTAAATATCTGAGATAAGTCTTTAGTCTCTTAAAATTAGTAGTAATGACTACGTTGGAGAGATCTCTCTTTCTAATTCCATGTCCCCTTTCTGTTGGAGGTTCTTTGAATCCCATGAGGTTAATGGCTGTGGATTACTGTGGCGTTAACTAAGGATGAAGGAACCCTAACTAGTGCAAGTTCATCTCAGTGGAGAGACTGTAGTGTTTAGACAAGTGTGGTTGTAATGGAGCAGTGAAAATGTGAAGAAACGTCAGGTAAACTTATTTAAGCTTCTATTTTCTTAGATTCAACTAAGTTCATTGGCTAATCAAATACCTTTTGTCTGCAGGGTTCCGGAATGTTGAGGCAAATTCCTTTCGGATGCTGCGGAGACTGCTGAGGTAGCTCAGGGTAAGATGCAGTGGCTGTGAATGATGAGCATTCCTTTTGAAGTGCCGTGGTCCTGAGGGAGCTCCTGACAGGAATTACTGCGGTGACGAACAAACTCTTATGACTGAGGAAATTCTGCGGAAAA
Source organism: Ambystoma mexicanum (assembly GCF_040938575.1). Classification (NCBI taxonomy): domain Eukaryota; kingdom Metazoa; phylum Chordata; class Amphibia; order Caudata; family Ambystomatidae; genus Ambystoma; species Ambystoma mexicanum. The sequence continues at coordinate 1,181,554,577 of NC_090927.1, forward strand.
CGCTTCGGTTTGGTAAGTATTTCAGATAACTATGAATTCTTGTTGTCTCTCTTTGAAAATGAATGTCTCTAATCTTTTTCTTGAGAGGGTTCTGTGGAAAGCGGCATTGGTAGCGTTACCCGCTGTCAGCGGGGTTTAAGAAGCTCCCTCCGCTATGAACATGGAGCAAGTAGCAAGTTCTCTCCTCGGATCTAGCGGCGGCCATGTTTGAAGTATAGAAACCACTGAAGTGCTATGAAAGTCTATGAGTGCATGAACAATGAATGATACAAGTGCCTATTCTGCCAGACTTGAAGCCATCTTAGACCTGCTGACTGAGATTGTGGACCTTGCTTCCCCTGTGTACCTAAATGGGGCTGTGTTGGCTGTGTTGGCTTTCTGGAATCATGACAGGCATGTAATAATGTATTTATTTATATTCAGGCCCTTTATGAGCCAGGCTGATTAAAGATGTTTTATAGCACTTAGATTGTGTTCAAAGGTACTAGGCTATGCGTTTTTAAACTAAACAGCTGTGTGCTTTTAATGGCGTGTTTTAAAATGTACAGTTTGCCTAGAATGCTTTGTGGCTTTGCATGTCAGCTAGGATAACGCAGAGGTGCTGGCAACGCCGGATCGTATATCTGTTCATATGTGTTGTTTCTGAGATTTTGACTACAATCAGTGAAACTCTTCAATATTAAAGCTGGGAAAGTATGAGGTCAAGACAACACAGTCAGCTACCCAATATAGCAATAATTAAGTTTTTGAAATGACGAGTGGACCTTTCACAGAGTCTCTGATGGTGCAAACATTTTCATATTCTACAAAGAATACACTTCAAGTTAATATTCCATTTTTATGTATTTCTTTTCATGGATTCACCACTGCCCTTATAACCGTCCAAAACATTCAGTTTAAAAAATGAAAACGAAAGTATTTGCATGAAATAAACCCTGACTGCACTTTTGGTGCACTTGTCTTTTTGTGGTGTAACATATTTGCTCACACACAATGCAGTGTTTTAGTTTGACAATGCCAATAAAATTGATAACATATTTTTAGTGTGTGAAATAATCAGATTGTATTCAAATGCATGCAATGTGAAGTCACTATTTGCCAAAGATCACACATGTTGTGTTTAATAAAAGAATTCTAGAATAGTAGATTTACTAAAGGGTGGCAGGTAACAGGTGTTATACTGGGCTTGAGATGCTTGGGGATGTGTAAAAGCCGGCTTCTTTTAAGTTTTCTTGACTGTATCAGTGCATGTTTTAGATAGTGCTGGATTCATTTTTCACTTCCAAGTAGGGGCTACAATGTATTTTATTATGTGCGCAGAGTGGCACAAAGTAAGACAAAATGTGTCAATTCTCTCTCTGCAAGGGAAGCGCAGAAGGTTGGCCCGCATCTTTACATCTTTTCAGGCAGCGCTTTAATTGTATTTTTAGCAATTCAAAATATGGTTCTAAGTTTTGCAGTGTTTTATACAATAATTGACACGCCCCAAGATGCGGTGGATTTGAGCATTTGTCAAAGATCACACCTATGATAAAGCGCTGTAGCTGCGATTTATTCGCACAACATGCTGGAATGCTGGATTTGTTTAGGGGTGGCAAGTATTAGGATGTTATACCTGTCTTGAGGTGTTTAGTGATGTGTTAAGTATTGATGGAGGACTGTTTCTGGGAAAAAAGATGGCTTATTCTGATTCATATTCTTTCTATTTAGAGCCGGCACATTTTCCAACAACTGAATGTTGCAGCAGGCAGATTCTGAAAAAATGCCCAGCGCCAATGGATAAGCATCACCAGTTGGATTTATGGATCTAGGGTTACCCATGGATGTGGAATGTTAACCCTTGCAACCAACATACGTTGACACCATGGAACTAGGGTTGCCCATGAATATGGCTTACGGTTTCACGCAATCATCGTTGATGGATGTGCGTAGAAAACATTTGTGGAATGTGTCGCCGTAAGGGCCTATTTTTCAGGGGGCTTCCAGCCAGCCACCGACAATGGAGATTGGCTTTTGGGGAACTTTAAGTGGCATCAGTAACTGGTGTTGTGGAAATGTCTCGAGAAGAGCGCAGGGTTCTTGGACTCCGTTGATATTCGCAAGCCAATAGTATAGAGGGGTTGGTGGCCCAAACCATTTTGTCATCAGGAAGGGGGTATACAGCAGAGGAGCTACTGCTACCAAGACTGGAGATACGCTGCAAGTCTCTGTCTGGGGAACCGTTTGATTTCACACATGCAAGTGTCTCCATTTTGAACAATTGAAATTCATGGACCTTTTTATTTTTTTACAAAATACCATATGCAGGTTTTTCTACCCTACATGACACCTTTGCCGGTTCTGTTCACACCGTGGAATTATATCAGCAAGCAGCTGGGGTTTTGGATGCTGCCACTATTTGAGAGCCCAAGTACCTGTAACAGCGGTTTTTGTTTTGTCATTATCAGAGGACAAACAGCTATGGCAGTGCCACAGCCATCAAGGTGCCAATCATGGGCCATTGCAGGTAGTGGCTTTAACCCCATCAACCGCTACAACAGGATGTGATGGTGACCACTACAGTTTTTAACTGTAAACTCTTGTCCTGCAGGTACCGTGGCATTAGAAGCCATATGTTGGATGATTCATCATAACATCTTAAGGTAGGTTGTGTATGATAAATGGTGATGTGTGTTTTATATAGGGCCTCATTACAAGGTAGGCGGTAACCATGGCGCTGTTAGCGCCATGGTTGCCGCCGGTATTTTACCGCGTCCGCCTTGGTGGATGGCGGAATTACCGCCCTACTCCAAGGTGAGCGGGGGCGGTAATTCCCCATTCACCAAGGCACTTCCCAATTCCCATTTTTGCCCCATAGGGCTCAATGGAAATGGGGAAGGCGCTAATTACGGTACCGCAAATTGGTCCCTTTGAGGCAAACCAGCCGTTAAGGTCGGGTCCCACAAAGGGAACTCGTAGTAAGGCGGTAAGGGTTTACCGGTACCGGTGCCCTTACCGGTATTGGTAAACCCTTACCGCCTAAAGTGTAATGAGGCCCATAGTCTTTAAAACCATGGTGTTGAAATAGATATGCAAAAGCTGTCACGTGTGTTGTTTTTCGGTGCTTCTAGGTTAACTAGAGAAGACCATGTATTTCATTTGTAGGTTTTCATGTGGCACTAAAGCACTGAATATAGACGTCCAGATACTGTGGTGTTTGTTTTACCTGCCCTTAGACGGTTGAAAGGCTAACCTCCTGTGATTTAACCTCACCCGGGGCGTTTGAATGTAGATATAGGTACATGGTTTGTTAATGCTCAAGTATTTGTTGTTATGGATACCAGGCTACAGCATCCATTTGCGTTTGTGCTGGCAGGGCCTTCCAGCTGCCGCAAGAGTTATTTTTTCAGAAAACGTATAGAAAACACCAACAGCACATTGACATACATTCCTGATAGTATTGTCTGGTTCTACAGCTGCTGGGAACCTCTTTATACCACCTTGCAACAGTAGTTTAAGAGTGGTTTGTTGAGGGTATACCTGACAGTCTCAATGACGATTGTTTACTTCCATTCAGTATGGTGGATATGGTCATCATGGATGATTTGATGACCGAGGGGGGCCAGAATGCTGAGATCAAAAAAGTATTTACTCAATACTCCCGCCACCGCAATCTAATCATTTGTTACATTGTGCCGAACTTGTTCACCAAGGGCAAGAGCAACAGATCTATAATGCTAAATGCTAGTTATATAGGGTTATTCAAAACCCCCCAGGATAAACAACAACTAGTCATAATAGCCTGACAGATGTATCCATCCAAAACACATTTCTTTATGGAGGCTTTTGAAGACGCGACCAGTAAGCCCTATGGATAACTCCTGTGGATTTAAATACAACTACTTTAGAGGATTATAGATTGCACACCAATATATTCCCGCCGGGGTTACAGCCTGTTTATAATCTTAAAAAACATCTATAAAACAACATGAATGTCAGTCACTGGTCGTGCTTTCACCATGTTGGCACACATCTAGCGAAACATCAATCTGCTCAAAATGATTGTATACGCCACCCCTCAACAACGCAAGGCCATTCTAGCCACGGCCTCTGACGATCTGGTGGCCGCTATTTCAGAGATTGCTCAGAACACTTTAAATGGACACGTACCCCTATCACACCATCGAATAAGTGTGCTGAAAAAGAAAAAGCAGGTCCTCAAAAAGCTGGTCAATAAACAAATATTATTAAAGGCTAAATGAAAAGCAGTCTCGCAGTCTGGCGGATTCATAGGATCTTTGATAGGCATAGCCCTACCTCTAATCGCCAGCTTGCTTGGGGGTGTGAGAAACCTCAGGGTATTCTCACTCCTACCCCCCTAGGGTCCTCTGCGCAGGTGATCAGGGAAAGGCCATCGCTCTTGTTTCCTGACCCTGGGGGTGGAGAAGCGAGGGAGGATCACCTGGGTGGAGGGTCCTTAAGTATTGGGAGCATTGGAAGTGAGGTGCCCTTGGGCGAGACATGGTATCCCCCTTGTTCCTATTGATGACCAACCTAAGCCAGCTCCCCTCATTTTCCCACATGTGACACTTGACTGTACTGGGATGAAGAAGAGGCAACTGAGAGTGATGAAGATGACAACTCTTCATCACTATGGTACTGGGACGAGGAATATGCCTTAAAGGAGATGTGAGGGTCAGACATAACCTTTTAATTATGGTCAGGCAGGGATAATGAAGCATGCGCACCTGCAGCCCATCAACGGGCTGGTGGTGTATGAGAAGAGACCAGCTCAGCAAGTGAGAGAGCGACAGGGAAGTCAACAGGGAGACCTGTGTCTGGGAGTGTTGCATCCCATTATGGGCGATGGTCATGGTGGCATTGTGGTAGGCATAGGTATACTGTGGCACTTGCCCAACCAAAGATGGCTGCCTGGGTGTCCCACTCCTGCAATGCTGTGCTGCCTGTTCCAGCTTCCCCCGTGGTTCTTTATCCTCCTTGTCACATGACAGGATATAGGCAAGTAGTGCCTGTGTTCCAGTGCGTCGCTACTCCAGTACTAGATGCTTCGTAAGTGCGTTTACTAGGAAGTATTCTTTTTCTGCCTCTTATTGCATTCCTTCTAAAATATTCTCTGTCATTTGTAGATCACAATTCCTAGCGGTCACGTCTGCTTCTCCATGTCATCCTTGGCTGCAGCCCGATTTGAACGGCAGTTCATCGCCGCCACATTCGGGAACTTTATTCCGCGTTCACTGTCTCTGTGAGTAGGATTTTCTACATTCCGTCTTTCTGAGAGGGTCCCATTATGTAGAACGGATAGTTATTTGTCTGCTTACTATTGCAGTTTAATTGGAGCCACTGTCACCACACATCCGGACTTTCCCGGCAATACGAACGGGATTCCTGATCATAGATCTTCTGTCTTAGATACACGTTGTATCAAGTAGGTTGCAAATACAGATACAACTCAATTCTCAGTATTAGAATACCTTATATTAATTCTTCCTTCTGTCCTCTTACTCACAGTCATGCCAGGACCTTCTGACTACCCAGGAAGAATTATTTCTACAAGTACAGGTGCATGTTATTACCTCCTTTTTCTTTCTCTACGTTCTCTCTAATCTCAGATACTTACCTGTGTCATTTCCGCTATTAGACTTCATGAGGACGTCATCGTCAGAAGTTGTCCAGTCCAAATCACCTAGACCTGGGATCAGAGTTTGTAATCCGTCACAGACCAGAGCTCTCTATCCAGCACAGGGTTTTCTACCCTAGAGGGTTTCCCTGGGGGGGTTTGTCTTTCTCCTTACCTGTGTACCATCAGGCGGAGGGTGAAGAGGTCACCAGGGGAGGGTTCCTGTCTTCAAGGACTGGTCAACTGACAATGTTAGTGGTTCTCTGCCAATTTATCTCTTTTAGTCATGACAGGGAGAGCAGCAGGAGACCTTTGTGTGGAGGCAGCAATGGTGGGCCCAATGGACCCGATCTGAGTCGGCCATGATTTTCCCATAAGCCTGGGAGCCTACAGAGTCCAGCACAAGCGGTAGGAACTGCTCAGGGGCCCAGAATTGAGAGGACGCTGTCCACGTCCATCAAGAAGCATCAGAGGTTCCGGTGTGAGGAAGGAACACACGGCGAGCAAGCGGAGCTAACCCCGGTGGATTTCCAGGCTTCAAAAGTCAAGAGGAAGACGCAGGAACCACCAGGGAGAGGAACAGAAGGCTGGCGAGTGTCAGGAAGGCACTACAGCAGCTGGGCGTTCCCATAGGACCGCAAGGGAACAATGTTCCATGAAAGTAAGCAAACAAATACTTATTGAATACCGAACTAAGTGGGAACTTAACACTGAACTAAACCAATGCATATTGAATAACAAATTAAATGAAAACTAACATTGGGGCAAACAAATGCATATTGAATACCGAACTAGGGGAAGCTTAACATTGAAGCAAACAAGTGCGTGTTGAATATAATTGAGCAACATAAGTACACATTAAATACAGAGAAAATAAAAGAAAATGTATATATGTTGTGCAACGATTTAACTCAAACTTTGAAGTCAAGTACATTAAAGGCTGAAGGGAGCCAAACATTGAACTTCAATGCGTGAATGCAGTGCTGGATGGCCAGAGCTTGGCAGGAGGTGTGTGACTCGTGATGGCATGGCCACAAGGCTAATACGGAGAAGCCAGAGAAGTGCAAGAATACACATAAAGCCCAGAGTCCAATACAAGGAACTAAGTGAAGGTGACGTGGTGCACACGAGCAAGTGGCAAGGAACCTGTGTGTGTGTGTGCAGAGGAGTAGTCCTGGGGCCCCGGTTGCATCACCTGCAATGGGTGGACGTGCGGTCTAACAACTGCATCTAGACCAGAGAGCCCTGAATGGTGAAATATAAGACACTGAGCAACAGCCTAATGAAACCACTACATATAAACTGGGGAAGCGAGCCAGAACGAGGATCAGGTTGACCTGGTGTTTTGTTAAGACCTTTTGAAAGACTGAAGCAAATGAATGTGGCGAAGTTAGCGTTTTGGAGAAGGGAACCCTGAGACCTGAAAGACCACACTTGTTGTCTTGGGAACGGAGTCTCAAGCCCCTTTTGTTTTGGATGGTGTTACTTGAAGCTTGGGGAAGGGAATCCCAAAGACTGCTTTTGAACTATATCACCTCATTCACTCCATGACTTCTGAACACTTTCCTCACCACCCTTCCCACTTACCAGCTGCACTAGTCCCTGTGATCCTCCCACCCACGGTCACCATGAAAATGAACACGGGCTAAGTACCTTTCACAATAGCGGCGGCTATCTTTTTTTCCCAGCAGATTGGGCTTGCACAATACACGTGGAGCCCATCTCCTGAAAATAAGAAACTATTTGCACCCAGAGCAAGCCCGATGTGCGAATAGCAATCACCCACTCATCGAGGGTAGTTAAATGGCTGGTAATGGCCTCATGATGTATGCCCCCGACTCAGGATGATTACTATAGTATGTTGATGCTCTTGGGGGTGGACTCACTGGAGCTCACTTTATAGTTAATCATAAATTGATGGTAGGGACCTGGTACATTGCCACTCAGGCATAGCCATGTTCTTCAGGCCGCATTTCCATCATTTGCATGCGGAGTGAAAATGTGCAGGGCAGAAGGTGGCGTACACACTTCCATTCTGTTGTGCAAATTAGCAAACGCTTCCTACCATGCTTACATGGCTATCAGCATTTATAATTACAATGTGTATAATGGATCCCTAAGGAGTATGCAGGCTTTATGCAGCAGGTGGGCTCCATAGGAATCCCTAGCATTTTCACTGGCATTAAAATACATGCCTCTGCAAATGCTGGAGCATTTGTATGATGGAGAGGAAGGGAGGCAGCGGAAATGCCGGTTCTGTTCCGCCCCTCCTCTCTGCCATAAAAATGGACAGAAATGGGGCACGGAAATGGGACATGGCTAATGGAAAGCATAAAAGCGTTATACAAGGATTTTACGCATTGTATTAATGTTACACCACAATGGAACATGATCTACCCTATGTAAGTGCAGTATGATTCTTTGGTACAAAATGGAGATTCAGTTTCATTTCCTCTTTTCATTTACAGTATTGCACACACGTCCCTTTCTGGCAAGTCACTTTTTGTCCTTAAACCTGATTGTTGGAATACTTCTCTTGCTCATTATTGAAACTCAATTCATCATGTTGCTCCACTCTCAGCATGGTAGAGTAGTTAACAGAAACATTGTGGGCTCTGCTTATGAGAGTGTCCCTGTTAGTATCTTGTACACATGCTTCACCGGGAAGCCGCCTATTCTAATATTGCGGTGTCATTTCTATTGCTTCCGCAATTGCAACCTTTTTTCCTCTGCCTAACACGTAGAGACAACTTGGCATTATCTTAAAAAGAGCCAAATACAAGGACAGCCTTCTGAAAGAAAGGGCCTGCAATTATCAAACCAATCACCTTTGAAATGTATTTATAGGCATTGCTGGAAAGGAAAAAAAATTAAATCTCAGGGATTGCACATTGGGCGCAAAGGTATGGGGTGTCCCAGCAGCCATGTGACAGGCTTGCAAAAAATGTAAAAAACAGAGGGCTAAAATAACACTATGGGCCTCATTACACAGTAGGTGGTGAGGGTTTACCGGTACCAGTAAGGGCACCGGTACCGGTAAACTCTTACCACCTTACTACCAGGTCCCTTTGCGGGACCCGACCTTAATGGCTGGTGTAGACCAGCCGTTAAAGTTGGGACCCGCAAAGGGACCTTGGTGCTAATTATGGTACCGCAATTTGCGGTACCGTAATTAGCCCCTTCCCCATTTCCATTGAGCCCTATGGGGCAAAAATAGAAATGGGGAAGGGCCATGGAGAAAGTGGGAATTACCGCCCCGCCAACCTTGGAATAGGGTGGTAATTCCCCTTTTCTCCATGGTGGTACCGGTATGGTACCGGCCGCAACCATGGTGCTAACAGCACCATGGTTTACCGCATTCCATGTAACGAGACCCTATGCGTCACATAGAGGGCTGCAAACGTGCACAAACCACATAATAAAGGAGCCTGACAATATAGTTGAGCAAAAAAAAGTATGAGTCTAACTTTATTTTCCAAATTTTGGTTGGAAGACTACAATTGCCAGCACGCAGATGAATGCTAGCCTAAACAATTCCTTTGGTAAGAAGCAGAGTGAAAGAAAATGCATCTGATTGTAGTTAGTCACACAGCATCCAGCTTTATACATCACTCCAATGTTTTGATCGCCCACCCTTTGCACTTCTTAAGAGTCAATCGCCACTCCACATTACGCAATGGCTGCTGTGTCTGCATTTATCTAACATTCATTGCACTTTGTAGGAGATATTTATCCCATGGCATCACGTGAAGTCTCCTGTCGCATATCTTCAGTCAGCAGACCAGAACCCCACCACAAGCAGTATTTTAGACAGGTCACAATCCATTACCTGCATTTTTGTTTACGCAGTGATCTTCATTTCACCGCCAATAAACCTAATCCCAGGCACAAGCTTCTTTCCCTTGCTGGCTCTGTTGAGCTTCAAAGGATGGACTGAATAGAGAGGTGAAGGAATGCTGACCTCCGATCTGATGGGGGGAAAATCGCTGGGCTGAGCACAGCTCTTAGTTCAGTCCTTATGAACAGCAACACAATGATACTTTTACATTCTGCATTTTTGTACATGGGACTTGCACCAATACCTCGAAATACAACGTATACGTTTTGCTCCTGTCGTATGCTAGCAGTGTCCAGCTTTAGGTTATAAGATATACATTTGAATTACTCTGGCAATGGAGTTTCGTTTTGCACGTGTTCATTGTTCCATCCAAGCTGCGCAATGCATAGATTTGCCCATGGCAGCTCTCTCTTTTAGCACGCTGCCCTTTAGGCATCAGTTCCTCTACATGTAGTTGGTAATAGGCCTCTGGGTCTTCGGCCTTGCTACTTCAACACAGGGCACACTTAATATTTTTCTTTTTCTTTTTCTGAAGACCATATTTAGTTGTTTGGCAGTTGAAAGTCCAATGCTGGCCTTTTGTCTGCCATCCAATAGTTCACTTTCCGTATGTCAGCACCTCTGGGCCCAACTGTAGCCAGATGCAGTTCACTTTGCTTTTCCTGCTGCTAAAATGACCCCACAGTGCTTAAAATAAAAGTAATAAAAAAATCCGGAAGTGCATTCTCTTGGTTTTGAAATATCTCTCGGTGCTTGGAACAGTGATCATTGTGGTTGCAGTGTATTTAGGGGATCAGGCATTTGGTTTCCCCAGATTCAGTATTCCTGGAGACAATTTTTGACGGATTCTGATTCCTTGCAAATGCGGCCAATGCTAAAACGCTTTATAGTATACGTGTGCTTCACCAAATGGTGACACTAATCAACCCCGTGATCTTCTTTGGTTTTGCTCCCACTGCTCCCAATTTTCGATTTATTTGCACAAAATATTGTGTAGCAAGCATGCACTTTGTAGAGGAGATCGATACATAATTCTCTCTAATAAAAGGGTAACAATGCAGGACAATACAAAGGAAACACAGAGGTCAATGCATCCAGAATTTAACGTGATTAATCCTATTGGTTCAAGTTAAATACTCCTTTGTCAACAAACACTGTTGGTTTCGCTAAAGATTTTTTGGTAGTAAGCCACATACATATATGACCGCACATTAATGGACCATAGCAAGGATTTGCACAGGACTGAGCATGTGAATATGACTAAAAGCTTAAAAATGGAAGCGGTGCATTACAGAATGTAAGATGCATGCAATTCACAGACCCTAATGTACCAATCATTTATCCCTAAAGGCACATTACGCAGATATTAAAAGCCTCTAAGGAGTTCTGTGAAGTATACATTCTGAGGCGAGTTTCAGCATCCTTGTGCACGCGAGGGGTGTGTTATTCTGTGTCGGAGGTCTGCAGCCTTTGGCTATTGAAGTCTTGGACTTCATCTCCCATCTGCCCTAGACAGCAGAGGCGATTGCGAGGGCTCCTGGGAGTCTCAATTGAAAACATCTGAGGCGACTCAGGATGCAGAGCCATGTTCTAAACACTACCTAAATGAAGAAAAATACTGTCATTTTGCAAAAATGATGCAAGTTTACTAGTTGACAGCAAGCGGTGTGTAAAATATATCCTTGTTCATTGCGGTAGGATTATTAAATATTTCTGAACAGTTAATAAACATTTTCAAAGTATACGCTCATTTTGGAGCAGTTTATTATCGTGTTTACTGAACAGTATTTTGTCTACTCAGCCATAGCCAGCGGTCGAAGTGCGAGGTGCGGTTGGAAGCGGCCCTCCTGCACTTTTTAAAAAATTAAGTTTTACTCTTCCTATACTTTTATTTTGACTGGACGCCGTTCTGGAATGGTTTCGTTTAAAAAAAAAAAAGGGGGCAGGAAGAAGTTAAAACGTGCACTTGAGTGCACTGCACTGAACGTTCTCTTAAATAGGAGGCGCATGCGTTTGGGGGTTTGTACTATGTGTGCGAGGGGCCGTGGCGATGGGGTTTGTGGGGAGCAAGGACAGGCCAGCAGGGACCATAGTTCCACTACTTTTTTTTCGTACACTTCGACCACTGGTCACAGCCTTACGGCTTGCTGTCCATCACCAAGCCATACAGTGCTCCTTGTCGTGTATTTCAGCGTTGAGAGAGGGGAACATTCAATCCCTTCTGATGTTACTGACGAACCCTGAGGTAATGTTTATAAAAAGATGTGCTGAATCTGACTCTCAGAGCCAAGGTCAGTATGGTTATCTCCTTACTCTAACAGTATTTTAGGGGCCTCACGAACTCTGTTCTAATCCCTGTCACTGTGATTTTCACCCGCTCGCAGAGTGAAATATTAGGGAGCGTGATCCACCATATGTGTGGGGGAGCTCTTCGTAAGGACACCTGCCTAGGTGAATAACCCGCATGCCTCAATAGTTATTTTACCAATGAGAATCTTCTGATCCAGCCTTAACAAGTCTGATGGTCACAGTAGCATTCTCCCTTTTCACTGCACCCGGGGAACACATTGGAGGGCAGCATTTAGGAACATGCATTCCATGCCCAGCCCACCATGGGCCTCGTTGTGCGTATGGTAGAATTACCAGCGGTAATTCCACCATATTCTATGACTGTTACCGCCATAACACCACCTCAGAATTGAAAGTAAATGTTCCCGATGTGGAGGTGTTGTTATTCCCGATTAGTACCCGGCAAAGGCGCAATCAGAATGAGAGAACCATTCTGATTGGCCCTGGCCGAGGCATTACCCCGCTGGGAATCCCTCGTCTGGGATCCCACAGCCATTGTTTCTGGCGGGGGGGGGCACAGCCCCTCAGTCAATGAGGAGCGGGCCTTCCAAGCTCCGAGCCTCCATGGCTGAGAAGCTGTATTTGCTCCCCGCTGGGGACTCGGGTATGTTTTTCTTTTGTTTTTGTTTGTTTCTTCCCCCCTCTCGCTCCGCCCCCCTCCCCACCCCACTTACCTTTATCCTGCTTTGTCACTGGTAGGGGACGATGGCAGCCTCCAGCCATGCGGAGACTCCGGAGCGGGGCCATCCCCGCTCCAAGCCTCCACACGGCTGGAGGCTTCCATCGTCCCCCGCCGGGGCCCAGGTTTCTTTTATTTATTTTTTTCCCCTCCCTTCCGCCTTCCCAACCTCAACCCTACTTACCTTCTTGTCTTTTTTTTCAGGAGCGGACGTGCTGGGAACAGAAGTGTTCCAAGTGCGTCCACTCCTGATGGCCGACATAGAAAGGGAAAACGGAAACTCAGTTTCCCCTTTCCCGGCGGCCATTTTCTTGGTCGTTTTTTATGATTTTTTTTCTGTCCCGAAACGTTTCGGGACAGAAAAAAATGCTTTTAGTGCCCCAGTCACGCAGATCTTGTGGGGTGGGGTACTAAAAGCAATATGAAACTCGTGCCGGGGGCATTACCGACTCAGGGATCCGAGGCATTACCTGAGTTGGTAATGCCCCTGGTGCTCGGGTCAAATTGCTTAATTACCGCACCACCTTACTCGCCATGAGGCGACATGTCCTTATTGCCCCCAGCTCATTAGATCTGGCCCAGGCTGCCACACTAGCCTTTGCCACAGACAAACTATCTGAAAATGGTTTAGTAAAACTACAAAACACCTTCTGACTGTCCACCCGGACCCCCTCATTGTATACGACCTTCATTCATCGCCCGTTTTTTTTCCACTGCATTTTTTGCTGAAATTGTTAAATGATAAAAATCATTTGGGGCGGGGGGTAAGGGCATATAAGGGGTAGGGTGGGCTGGGGTGTAGGTAGGATTTGGCAGGGGATACCCCCAAATAAAATAAAAAATGTGATTAATGTTTTTGACAACAGAAGCTGCAACAACAAAAAAACGGGGGATGAATGAACAGGCTGTGATTCTTTAATAGGTGCTGTTTACATGACACTCAGCTGGAGGCAAGGCACCCTTTATTTGCTGCACCGCGAGGGCGCCCTTGTGTGGTCGCATACTCAGAACCCCTCATTGCTAGGGCAGCACCCATCACAATTTACAAAAAACAGGCATTTACCTCTGCAGCCGAGCTTCCATTGCCTGGACGGAGGCTTTCTCCCCCATCTGGTAACCCAGATGGTGTTTTCCTCATTGTCCAACACCCAGGCAGCTTTCACTTCTAGCACATTAGTGTCATGGGGATTCAGGGACATCAGTGTAGCCTGAACTTTGATTCCAGATTTGCTCCACTCCAACCCCTTACATCAGGGGTGACAAAATAAGGTTTCTCATGGCCGATGCCCCCAGAACTGCATATTACCATATCCATGGTCTCCTTTGCCAGCAGAGCTGCCCTTTGCCAAGCCCATTGCCCTCACATCTGTCCATGTCACATGCACGGCACCCAGAGCTGCACCTTGCTATCTGAGATACACACACACACACACACACGCCCCCCCACAGGCAGCCACTATTCTCTCTCATATCTGCTCATGCGATAGCATATTTCTGCTGACGTCTCTGTGCATGCATCAGTGCTGGAGCTGCCTTTCAGTGCACATGGACCCTGAGACATCAGCAGCAGACTGTTTTTTTTTTTTTGTGGGCTGCAAGTGTTCGCATTATCAAAAGAAATCTGCATGTTTGCACATTCTTTGCAGGTGCACACGTTGCACGCCACCTTTCGAGTTGCTTTACAGCCTGAGTTTTAGAAAGACACTCGCACTGAAATCCCACTTGAGCTGCATTGTGCTGGGAATTGAATTGGCATTTTATTTATATCGCGCTCCTACACTAGTGGTTCAGAGTGCGACAAGCCAAGGGAGGGGAACAGGGGAGAACAAAACAACAATCTTACTAAGCCCAGTGACACTGAGAACACGCAAGTGCATGGGAGAGAGAGAGGGGAAAAGTGCAAGGAAGGGTGGAGAAGTGGGAAGTGCAGAGCAAAGGAGAAACAGATAAATATTAGTAAATAAATAAATATTAAAGGCAAAAACAGTGGTAGTGCAGCCAGCAAGTGGCACGTGCTGGATTTAAGGCAGTAGACAGAGTAGGTCTGATAAGTGCAGGAAGAAAAAGGGGACAGGTCTGTATGGGTACAGATACAGACCCCAGTGCAACGGGTGGCTTGAAGACAGTGCGCGAGGGTGGCAGAGGGAGCAGGCACCTGGGCCCGGAGGACAAGGGGTGGCCAGGTGCACGCTGCCAAGAGAGAACAGATCAGCAGGGGAGAGGTGGGGCGAAGGCAGAATCAAATAGGAAGGTCTTGAGGTGCTTCCGGAACCAGAGATGGTTCTCCTCAAGTTTCAGTGTGGCAGGGAGGCTGTTCCAGAGGGAGGCCCCAGCCGAAGACACAGATCTACCCCCAACTCATTTCTTTGAAAGACGACTGACCCTGAGGGAGTTAGAGGTAGAGGAGCAAAGAGCTCGAGAGGGGAGGTATTTGCAGACCGATCGCTATTGGCGTGTTTCGGACCCAGGCCCAAGAAAGCCTTGTGGACAAAGCAGAGGGTTTTGAATTTAATCCTTGCATCCACTGGGAGCCAATGGAGAGATTTCAGAGCTGGAGAGATGCAATCGCAGGGCTTGAGGCCAAGGACAAATCTTGCAGTCCTGTTCTTCATTAGTTGCAGAGGATAGAGAGTAGAGGCAGGTAGATTTAGAAAGAGGATATTACAATAGTCCAACTTAGAGAGAACCAGAGCTTGGGAGACAGCAAGCTTCAGGGGAAGGAAAGGAAAGGCAGAGTATCTCTGAGGTGGTGCAGTAGGAAGTTTTACTTTTTAGAGACATCAGAGATGTAAGCAGAGAAGGAAAATGTGGAGTCAAAGATGACCCCAAGGTTCTTAGGCTCGCAGGTGGGGGTAGGAGGAGGGCCAAGGGAGGCCGGCCAGAGAGTGAGGGGAAAGTATGGTGAAGGTGTGCCGATGAGGAGGATCTCTCTCTTGCTGGCATTAGACAAAGATCGCTGGCGGCACACCAATCATGAATGGCATTTAGGCAATCAGAGATGAGAGAGGGAGAGGAGGTAGACGAGGGCAGCCTGAAAATGAGTTAGTGTTGTTAGCGTAGCACTGGAAATTTGAGCAGAAAATGGCAATGCAGGGCGAGAGTCACCAGCCAGCACTAAACTAACGTGACTGTTTTGCAGCCCCTCAGACATAAGAAGAACTTTGATGCTAAATCAGGGGGATTCCAGTTTCACAGGGAACACACCAAGTACTCTGTAATACCAGCGATCTGCCTGCTAGAAGTGCTAATGACCTAAGCTTTCTTCTCTTAAAGGAAACCATATGAGCTTGCATGTTCTCCATACAGTACGCTTTAGGCACCAGTCAGAATTAGAAAACCTCTTTCTAAAGCTACAAAGAAGCTTCCAGTTGCAAACAGCATATAACGATTAGGGCTCATCAAGGTAGGTTGTTTAACATAAAGGAGATTTTTCAGGTCCACAAGTTTGTGAAGGCCTCCACCAGACAATTTTTCTAGGGGGTGCCATGGGGCGAGACTCCTCCTGAAGAGCATGCACACTCTGCAGGCATGGCAGCATTCAATAATAGAAGCAGCTGGATTCCAATGCATGAATGGACATCCAAGGAATAGAGTGTTAATCCCGCAACTAGATTCATGTGCTGGTAGACGAACACTTGAGCATCAACCATTCCCCACCTATAGGGAAAGAGGCGTGAGAAGCTCCTGTCACAACATTAGTGGACGGTTTTTAGCCCAGAGTGGTCCTTACTGACAGTGCAAAGAGGTAATATTGTATTGTATTGTATTGTATTGTAGTCGTCATTTATGTAGTGCCATTTTCCCATTTGTGTGGCCTAAATGCGTTTTGTGGTCGGAATGCTCTCGGGGACCGAAGCCCAGGTATGGGAAAACGTTCTAAGAGTGGACTTTAAGATGTGTGTGTGTGCATTTGGCCCGGATTAGGATTTACGGAGGTTGGCCAGGCTCCAATAAGCAACCAAAGAGGTCAGTTATGTGGGCGGGTGTTGTGGGTGGTCATGACACAGCGCTAGTGCAGGACTCCATGGGTAAACAGCCGGACCAAATTTGTTGTAGGTTGTCGCTGTATGCTAATGGCATAGGTGTTGAGGCAAGTCTGGGGTATCAATGCGCAAATTGAAGCGGCCATCTAGACTGAATTTGTCATAGCAGTAGCTGCATTTTAGAGTGTGTGGATGGAGAGCCGTGCCTGTGGCCGATGTCCACAGCAGTGGTGCGTTTATACATACATACATTAAACTCGGACAGAGTTTATCTTTGATGTCGCTGTGTCTGATTATTTCTGGCACTATGGGCCTACTATCCTTAAGTCTTCCAAGGCAATAGGCTGAATGTCCGAGAGCATCTTCTAGTAGGGGTAGAATGCCACCATGGAAAAGAACCAGGCTAATGGGATTCTTTGCGTGCGATAAGCAAATAAATGAAATGGACCTAGCTACTACGCGTATTCCATGTTCTCAAGAAGCTAACCAAGTAGTCTAATAAACGCAATGTAAAGGGATACTTGCAGGTGACCTCTGTGCGTTTCAACGACTACCCGAACTAGTTATAAGTGTGAAGGGGGTGTTTAGCAAGTAGCTTGGAGCGTCATAGGTGGGCAAAAACCTTGTAGGCATAATGCTCTAAGTAGAGCTCCTTGTGTTAATTAGATGCAGTGCCAGGGAACCCACATGTCTTGCCCCCTAGAACCATCTTAGTCTGTCACCATTCTTACCCCCAAAAATCCATCAAAGTGCATACCATGTCCTATATCCAAATTCAACCAGGCACACTTCATTTCTATCTCCAAGGAACCTATGAATCACGCGTTCTGAGTACTTGGGCAAGTCCCTTGATAATTAGAGAGGACAATCCGTCTAAGTGGTAACATGTTCCATCGACATAATCCAACATTGGCACACTTCATTTGTTACCTCCAGTGATCCAGAGTGCACCAATAAGAGCGCAGGAAGTCCCGGCTGCTGATGAGTGATTGTGTGGCGGGGTGAATGGGCTGAGTTGTATAATACATGCAAATATCAAATCACCTCACAGCTACTCTGCCAGGAAACATTGTCGCATATATCGGCAAATGATGCACTAAGGTAAAGCAATTGCCAATATTTTTAGCATCTCTAAAAGGGAGTTTCAAGTCTTCCCCTGGATGGTTTATTCATCGTAGGACTGGCCAAATGAGTGACTAGTGGGGGACCTGTTCCATTGGAGCTGGCAGGGCTATTGCCCATTCAGGCAGCAGGTTGGCAATTTTGGAATTCTCCCTCTGTGGGAAAAGGGGAAAAGGACAATATAAGCACCAGGATGAAGAAAAGATAAAAGTTTATATATATGCAGATATCAATTAAATGCTAGCAGAAATGTGCATTAATAATGTGAATAAATGCTGAGAGAGCAATGGGATTGTGATACTTTATGGAGACGGGAGTGGTGGGCGATCTTTACTCATTTCCACATCCTGCTCCAAGCATTGCTGTCAGTTCAATGACAAAAGGGGAGGAGTGATCTCAGAGCACTGTATGGTGGGGGTGCATATGCACAGTGCATTTACAGCCTAACTGCGTGAACAGCCATTTGTGTAGTGCTCTTTGAGTCAGATTTCATTCTGTGATGCAATTATGGAATCATAAAAAATGATTTTGATCGATGTAAAGTGCAGTATTTCACCAATCGGTTTGGGAGATTGAGAGATGCTAGTAAGAGATGGCGCAATGGGAGCAATACTGAAAAAGAAAGAACATTGGAATATTGGCGTGAATGCAGACAGCCACACAATGGAATATTGCACTCAAAAGCATATTCTTGCCTGAATTTTGACACTTCTACAATAATGCTCATTGTAGGGAAATATAGATCCGCCGATGTCAGTTGCGATTCTCAATGGTGATGTCACTTACTGTAAAGGCTACAAAGAAAATAACAGTATCCATATAAGAACACCAACCTGATTTAGGTGCATTTACTGCACATTCATGGCGGTATAATCGGGGTGACACACGACTACATAATGCATATAGGTTTACAACCTGTAATCTTTCTTGTATTTTTCCACTCACATGTATATTTCTTAATGTTAGGTTGTTAGTATAGATGTATTGTTTTTGTAGACACTTGTTTTGGTCTGTTTATGTCAAAGGGAATGTTCTAGGGTGCAATCTTTTAATATTGTTTGTATCCAAATGCATTGTGATGATATGAAATATTTTTGCATTAAGTTACTAACCACAATGTTAATGAAAGTATATATTGTTAATCAAATTGACTTATCAAACATACATTGAATGCAAACAGAACTAATGCATGTAATACACAGGGCACCCTTATGCCTTGTGTGATGTCTCGCTGTACATAATACATACTTTGGCTTATTAGCTGTGGGGCATAATCAAAGGCCCCAAACTAACGGAACTGAAGTGCCCACTGGGACACTGACCTGCCAGCATTCGGAAACCTGCACGCTGAAAATTTGAGCCTATTTAGGCAGATTATGGGGGTGTCTTTCTGCAGGGGAAATCCACCGAAGGCAAAAAAAAAAATGTAATCCAAGTGCAGATTGCAAAAGCGCATCACATTGCCGGCTGAGAAATAAATGCAGCTATTTTTTCACTGAAACTGTCACCCATCAAAAGGGGGTGCACTGCGACAGTTCAGACCCACTTTTCAGCAGAAAAATGAACAGCAAGTAATTAAAAGGGTATTTTGTTAATGGCTGAAAGAAACAGCCCATCACTTTCAGCCTGAAAGCAAAGTGAACTCTGATCAGTAAAATACACCGTGTGTCAAAGACTAAAGTTCATTTCAACCAAGGACAATGGGCAACATTCAAAAATGGCTTCCCTCACTGCCAGCCTGGTTTGTGCATCCCAACTGTTTACAAATGCAATAAAATGTGTCCTACCCGAAGGGTGTTGGAAAGTAAACTTTCTCTAGACTTGCTGTCTCTGAAGGCTCTCTGCAGGATGATTGGCTATGGCTATTGCATGAACGGAATGTAGGGGAGAGGTGTGAAAACAAGGGCTATAATCAAGGGAAGATGAAATTAGGAAATAAATACAAGAAATAGAAGCCTTTCCGATCAGAATGATGGTACCTTTCCTATAAGAGGACAGGCCTTGTGACATCACAGAGCTTCCCCAGCTCATTATCTACTGTGGGAGATCTCTATGTAGCAAATTCATCCCCATTTACGCGCTGCAGCCACCAACTTCAAACAACCAACTTAACAACAAAGAGACTAATAAAATCTATGGTCAAAGGCTGGCCGAGAGGGACAAATGGCTTGGCGGAATTAGAGCTCATATTTGCATTAACCTAAAAATGTACTTTTAATTTAAAAGCATGATTTTAACTTAGGCCTTTTCCCCAGTAAGGGCGAGTCGTACTGCATTGATTTATGTGTTCTTTTTTCAAAAATTGCCAGGTGATTTTGTTGAAATAAAATGTACCTGCTACTCAGGGAACTGTAATGACCAGCTAAAATGGGTTTCTGGCTGATCTGAAAATGTCCCAAATTTAAGAGTTGGCGAACAGGTGGAGAGTAACAATTATGCTTTTTGTAAAAATGGCAGAACATTGACAAACGCCCGTGCAACATGGTGCAGATCCGGCTGTTGTTTTATTAAATTCCCATGATTAGCTGAATCAGAAAATATATATGTTACGGTAGTTACTAGTAAAATTATGAGGTTTTGCCATATAACTAGATTTTTGCCAACAAGTTGACATGGGGACAAAAGGGGATTTCAAAGGGAAGTTGCCATATGTCTGTTCCAGACTCTTAAACGAATCCTTAGTGAGAGGCTGGACTTGGGAGGAGAGAGAAGGGGAACTGTCCAATCCTGGTTGCGTGAACTCTTGCAGGCACTGAACAAAATGTTATTCCTGATGATATCATCACTGCTATATAAAGTGGATGCACTATGGGAGAAGGGGAGAGCCTATACAATTACTGTTGGAGAGAGCTGCTGAAACTTACCATCTGACAGCTTCAAGGAAACACCAGAGGAGATTGCTGAGATTGCATCTGGGTGGAGCTGTCTATTGCTGGGGAGGACTAAAAAAGCTGACTGGGCCCTATGGTGAAAAGTGGGGGACCATCCTTGTGAATGGATTGACCAGACCTCTGCCTTGTCCACCAAGAGGGTCCTGAAATGCAGCTGGATTTCCTGGACTTTAAACATAGGCTTTCAATGTGAGTAGAATTGAGCCAATTGAAACCAAAGGTTTGGGAATCTGGTTGCCTTAGATCATTTTCTTTTATAGTGGGCCAAGGTAAAAACTGTGTAGATTCTTAAATTACAAAGATACAGCCACACTGTACCAATTTGCCCAAAATATGTGTTTTAATCAGGATTTAAACATTGTTTCGAGCACTGCTCTTTCTCAAGGCTTGTGTTCCCATTAGAATTCAACCCTAAAGTGATTATTAGAAAAATGTGGGTGATTACCCAGTGGCTAGTTCTATAGATCCTCCCAATTGTGATGACTGTATGTGCTGCCTTTTTGCCACAGCGTCTGTTGTTAGCAGAGAGTGCTCTACTAACAACAGACGCTGTGGCCGAAAGGCAGCTCATACAGTCATCGCAATTGAACTAGCAATTGAACTAGCTACTGGGTAATTACCTACATTTTTCTCATAATCACTTTAGGGTTGAGTTCTAACTAACGGGAACACAAGCCTTGAGAAAGAGCAGTGCTCGAATCAGGTGCCGGCTGGTTCAGAAGTTGCTTCACCCTGTTTAAATCCTAATTAATACACAAATTATGGGCAAATTGATGCAGTGTGGCTGTATCTTTGTAATTTAATTGTTTAGCTTCGTGGAACTTTAAGCAGAGGCTCCACAACCTGACACATCCACCCGCAGCAGGCGCCCTACAATCTCATTTGCACCAAATTTTGGTTATTAACAGAGATCATTACCAGCGTGCGCTGAAAACTATAGTCTGTAATTTAGTTGGGCATAATTGGGCAATCTTTCTGTTCAGCTTTCCCAACCCAGGCCTTTAGGTGGAGGGGAGTCTGAAATCCAAAATTCTCTAATCATTCCAATTTTTGCCATCCAGCTTCCCCAACTCAGGCCTTTAAGTGGAGAGGGGTCTGAAATCCAAAATTCTAAAATCTTCCCAATGTTTACTATCCCGCTTCCCCAAGCCTTTAAGTGGAGGGGGGTCTGAAATCCAAAATTCTCAAATCATCACAATTTTTACGTTCAAACTTCCTCTAACACAGGCCTTTACGTGGAGGGGCATCTCAAATCCAAAATCATCCCAATTTTACTGTCCAACTTCCCCAACGCAAACCAAAGTATGACAAACCCACTGCTAAATCACCCTGTGTTATTTTAAAGAAAAAGGTGTGGGTGAAATCATAATTGCCATATGCATTGTACCAATCTACAAACCTGACTGCTAGCCATTTTAAGCACGCTGGAAAATCGAAACAGCACTGAATTGCATACATAATTGTTTTTGTTTATTGACCAGTTTCATTATTTCTTGATGTGAAATCTGTAAGAAGAAAATTATTGTAATTTGTGTTTTCCCCAACCCATTGGTATGATGTATTTGTGTAACAAGAAGGTAATTGTGAGCCACAAAGAAGGTGGCGTGTGTATTTTAGTGTGATTTCTATTACCTATAATTCAAATAAATACAAATATATTTCTTCTACACCGGCCTGGTTCTTGGCTCATTGGTAAATCAGGGGAGGGATCCAAAGGGCATGACATGAGGCTAAAATAGGGCTGAATTAAAGAACTCACATTAAACAGTTTATTGTGTGACACTTAGCTTGGGGAGGGAAGTAACACCCTGTGTTGAGGGTGCCCTCACAATAAACCATTACATAGCCTAATTATATCGCAACAGTTTCTTTTTTATTTTAAATGAATAACTGCATGGAATCTATTTTTAAGAATGAAAATCTGAAAAGTAATGACCAACTTGCAAGCATCTAAAATCAGATGGTCCATGTATCCTTTCTATCCAATCTGAAAGGCAAAAATTCCATGCGTCGTGCGTTTTCACCTGCGCCGTTTGTTTGCCAATTGCAGAATGCAGGCAAATAAATAGTTGCCAGCACGTTTGCACCCCAAATAATTCATACTTTGTATTCCCACCCAAAATTATGAATAACCCTTTTAGAATTTCTGGCATGACCATGGAAGGTGTGAACATGTGCAGACTCTACTGTTGTATGCTGTTGATGAGTGTTTAACGGCGCAGTGCTGAAACAAGTGACCATTTGGTTTTTGTGACTACAAACATTTAATGACAACACCAAGCCTCATAATACAGAATGATTTTCAAACAATGATAGGGAGAGAATATCGCTCAACTAAAAAATCATATACGTACAATGAGGCCAAAGGTTCACCAGAGCACTTTTTTTCTGATAAGGTGATTTTACTCTCAGATTGGGACAAAGCTCAATTCTTTTTTGAGAATATGTGGAAGAAGAAACTCTTGCTTATAATGTACCTTGCACCAACCTGAGAAATTTCAAACCCTGCAACTAGAGGCTCCTGTCATGGGATTCTCTAGTGAAATTTGGCCTCTGCCAAGTGAACAGTAGATTGCTACCTGATTTTCACAATTGATAGCGGAAGAACCAAGAGTATTGTAGATGGGATATTTGTCCTCTTTGAAGGATGGGCACATTTTAAGGAATGTTCAGTTTTGACTAGAAAAGGGAGTGATCCCCATATATCCTCTAGCAGGGAGGTATTTAGGGGGAGAGAGTTGGATGTAGCATGGTCCCGTTGCCCCGAAAGCCTTATGGATGATGCAGAGGATCTTAAACTTGATTCTAGCAGTAACCAGGAGCCAGTGGAGATATTTTAGGGCTGGAGAGATGCAGTCCCTAGACTTGAGGCCAAGGATAAGTCTTGCAGTCCTATTCTGGACTAGTTGAAGGGGGCGAAAGGAGGATAAAGGAAGAATGAGGAAGAGGCTGTTGCAGTAGTCCAGCTTAGAGAAGAGGAGAGGGCTGGAGACATTGAGTTTCTGGGGGAAGGTGAGGAAAGGGAGAATGCCTCTGAGGAGGTGCAGCTTATAGTGTACCTTCTTGGCAAGGTCTGGGATGTGAAGAGAGAAGAAGAGAGAGGAGTCAAAGGTGCCCAGAAGGTTTTTTGCCTCACAAGAGGGTGAGAGGAAGGGACCCATAGAGGGCAGTCAGAGGGTAGGAGGGAAGGAGGGAGCTGGTGTTCCAATGAGAAGTATCTCAGTCTTACTGGCATTAAGGCAGAGATCATTAGCAGCACACCATGCCTGAATAGCAATCAGTCAGACTGAGAGAAAGAGGAGGCAGTGGAGGGGAGCTAGAAGGAGGGCTGTGTGTCGTCTGCTTAACAGTGGAAGTGTGGAGAGAAGGAGGAGATCATGTGGGCCAGAGGGGAATAGAGTCTTGAGGGATGCCACAGGGGGAAAGAGTTCTAGGGGAGAGAAAAGGGCCCAGTTGAACCTGGGAAGGTTGGTCAGAGAGGAATGAGGTGAACCAGTCCAGTGCCAGGCCCGTGATGCCAAGGGTGTCCCGAAGTCGATTTGTTAGGGGGTATGTTTGATCGTGTCGAAGGCAGAGGAAAGATCCAGAAGGATAAGAACAGAAGGAGAGTTGGAATTGAGATTTGGGAGCAAGTCTTCACGGTTGTTCAGTATAGCAGTTTTTGTGCCCCTGGCTGCTCTGAAGCCAGAATGGTGGTCATGGAGACAACCAACAGATTCAGTGTGTTAGATAAATTGGGAGATTACCAGCTTCTCCAGGAGTTTTCCCAGGAAGGGGATAATGGAGATAGGGTGGTAGTTAGTCGGACAGGAGGGGCCAACAGAGGAGAGAATGCACAAGGGAGGGCTTGAGGGGTAGCAGAAAGGAGCCAGTGACAAAGGACTGACTAAAAATTCGTCCAAGGCTGGCACAAGGGAGGCAATGGTGTCCTTGAAAGTTCTGGAGAAGCAGGGGAGCACCTGTTTGGAGGAGTCTTTCATAGAGAGGACTTCTCTAGAGACCTCATCTGGTGCTATGGGCATGAAAGAGAAGAGTAGGAGGGAGGAGAAGAAGGGGTCTAGGGAGGCCTGAGAGCTTGGGAGATTGGAGGGAGGGGTCTAGAGGAGAGTGAGGACAGGATGTCCTGACCTTTGGTTAAGAAGTGGGAGGCCAGTGAAGTTCACAGGGTCAGGAATGGCAGGGCAGATGTGGAGACTGCAGTAGGATTGGCAAGTTCCTTGCAGATTTTAAACAATTCTCCTGTGTTGTTAGTGGCCCCATAGATGAAGGATTGGATATGGGCCCTATTCTTCAAATTGATGGCAAGTCTGTATTGCCTTTGGAGCAGGTGGCATGCCAGTCTGTCAGAGGATGTGCCAGATGCCTGCCACTTCTGCTCAGCAACTCTGCACTTGTGTTTCAGTGAGGCTAGGTCAGAGTCATACCAGGTGTTGTGCTTGGATCCTCATGACAGGAGCAAGGATGCCCAAGGTGTTGGTGATAGAGAGGTGAAGAAAAGCAAGGGCACAGTCAGTGTGGGAGTCCGTGTCAGGAGTGGGAGGGGGGGTGAAAGTGGCGGCAAAAGCAGAAACTGACACTCGCTTCATCTGTCGAATGACATAGAAGGAGACTGGTAGTGCAGGCAGATGCTTAGCTGGAGGAACAAAGAGATCCAGGTGACAGGATAGGAGAGTATGGTCAGACCAGGAGAGAGGTGTCATGAGAGGGTTGGAGGTGGGGATGTCTGTTGAGATGAGAGCATCCAAGGTATGTCTGGCTGAGTGTGTAGGATGACAGGGAAGAATGGTGAGGGAAAGAAAGTCACAGAGGCTGCGGAAGAGTCCAGTGGCTAATTCAAAGTGAATAGTGAAGTCTCTGAGGAGGAGAAGCTTGGAGGAGGAGGCAAGAAGAGGAGAGGTGAGGACAGACCACTCTGAGAGGAAGAGGGAGACTGGACCAGGCATCCTGTAGATGGCGGCGAGAGTCAATGATTGGGTTGAAGAGACACTGAGCCTACAGACAAGGCATTTCGAAGAAAGAGTAGGTCTGAGTGGGAATGATAGTAGTAGGGAACCATTCAGGGAAGATCAAGGCCACTCCACCTGTAGACCGGTTAGGCTTGGGCTAAGAGGGGATTTTGCAGCCCATATGGATGAGTGTTTCAAAAGCATTGACAGAGCTCGCGGTGAACCACGTCTCTGTGAGAGCGAGAATGTCAAGGTCAAAGTCTTTGAGAAGGAGACAGATATCAGAGAAGTGTTTAACAGTAGGGCGAGAGTTGAGGGTAGCAAGGTTCAGCTGGTTGCCACCCTTGAAGGTTTTCTGAGGAGCGGTACAGGGACGTGGTGTGTCCGTCAGAGGTGGAGAAGGGGCAAGAGTGCTGGAAAACAGAGGATTGGCAGGAGAAGGGAGGAAGTTGATGATAGACAGAAGACATTTATCAAGAAGGAGGAGATTGGGCTGAGAGCGATGGGCCATTATAGTGCCATTCTGTTAGATATTGGTGATGCACCTAGAGGATGTGAAGCATGCCAAGAGTACTTCCCATCTGGTGCCAACATTAATGGGTGATGAAGAGAAAGGGGAGAGGACTGAGGTCATGTGGGGAGTCTATAGGTCCGGAGAGGAGGTTTGTTTGTTCATTTGTTTTATTTAGTATAGCGCTCCAGACCCAGGGGTAAAGGACGCTTAAGGACAGGTTACATAGTTACAGTAAATAAGCAGTTATACAATTGTGGCGTTAAGATGCCAAATATAGTATGTACAGGCAGGTAGTAGGAAGCACTTCAAAGTATGTACAATATATACAGTTGGTACTGAGCTTAGTCTATCTATTCGAAGTATGTACCATATATGCAGTTGGGGCTGAGCTTAGTTTATCTGAGGATTGCCTTCTCCAGAAGCCAACTAATGACTAATCTTCTGAACAATTGGAAGGATTTGGTCAATTTAATACTCAGTGGCAGGGTGTTCCAGAGTTGAGGGGCGAGGACAGTAAAGTTCGAGCCCCCCGCTCTTTTGGCGGAGAATCTGGGCACGGTGAGGCAGAGAGTATTGGATGATCTGGTGAATCTTGTGTTAGGCTTGAGGGAGAGTTTATTGGTGAGGTACTGGAGGGCTAGGAGATTTAAGGCTTTATAGGTGAGGCAGAGGGTTTTCAGGTCGAATTTTTGTTGAATAGATAACCATTTACAGGGTATTCTTATGTGGGAGATGTGCTCTCTCCTGGGAATATTTAATGCTGCT
Organism: Ambystoma mexicanum; assembly: GCF_040938575.1. NCBI lineage: Eukaryota > Metazoa > Chordata > Amphibia > Caudata > Ambystomatidae > Ambystoma > Ambystoma mexicanum. The sequence continues at coordinate 1,181,581,281 of NC_090927.1, forward strand.
CTCAGCGCATTATTCTGGAGGATCTGAAGTTTCTTGATTATAGCTTGGTTGGCACCAAGGTAGAGGCTGTTGCAATAATCAAGCTTCGATTGTATGAGGGCCCTCACCAGAATGAGGCAGCTATTTGTAGATAGAAAAGGTCTACAAGCCCTGATTAATTTTCCCGTGTAGGCGGTAGCTGAGGAGGACATATTAACTTGTTTGGAGAGGTTGGTATTGGCGTCAAGGTAGAAGCCTAAGGTTTTCATGTTATTCACAACTGGAATGATGTTGCCATCTATGATGAATTTGGAGTAGTCGGGGCTGAGTTTCTGTAGGTTATTGGGGGACAAAGAGGATGTCTGTGACAGTCTACCTGGAAGAAGAGTTGACATAGGTGTCAGCGATGGACAGGCCTGAATTGGAGACCAGGAGATCTTTTTGAACTTTTTCCGTCCAGGCTTCGAGCGAGGGGTAGGGTAGGAGATAGAGTAGCAGTTAGAGTATATAGGAGAGATGGAGAGCACCATGGAGGGAGAGAGCAGAGAGATGGAAAGGGGAGACAGAGACAGATAAACTGCACAGTGAAGAACAAACTCACCAGGCAGCCTAGCAGCAAGAAAGACAGTTGCAGAAATGTCAGGTGCACGAGACATCTCAGGTCCCCCAAAACAGGGTGTTGCGCTCCTCCAGCAATGACAGTTGGAATTCCCCAAAGGCCAAGCATGAGAGTGGAATGATCTGCAGCGACTCTTGATTGTAAGAAGGTGCAACGTGCCAGGAGACAGAGGAAGCAGTGACCCCGTGCTGCTCCAAAGGGTTTCAGATAGTTGTCCCAACAAAACATTACCTTTGGTGGGCTCTGAGTCCCACCTCCCACCCCCCTGGAGTGTTTAAGGTTTATTCTGTCTACCTATACCACCATACAATGCTCATGTTTTTGCTGTTGGCCCTTGACCAGATTGTCATCTGCAATGCCCCTTAGCCTCTTCCACCCATGTTGTTAGGTACACAGATGACTGCCATCCAAGTGTAGGGCGCACACCCTACAGAGTGAAACCCCCTACCATCTCACTCTGTGCCTTCACTGATCACCACAGTTCCACAACCACCAGGACCTCTCCTTCCCCCACAGCACAGGCCTTCAGCAATATCTTCCAGGACCTACAAATGTCCAGAGTCCTCCCAGCCTGTGTGTTGAACCATGGGCAATATACCACTCAGCAATCACCAGCACCATTGTGCCTCATCACGAGTTGGGTGGTAGCCCTTAAATGCAGTGCTAACGGTATTAACGCTGCATTTAAGGGCTGGCCCTATCACGAGTCTGGCTTATTTACCCCAACTCTGAGCTGGGGTTAAATTCGGCATAAAAATTCCCATTTTTAGCACAATTACCGCTGACGGTTTTACAGCGTGGTAATTGGGACAAAAATTCCAATGGGGAATGGGGATTAACAGTTAGCGCCCAATCCGTGATCCAGAGGTAATACCGCTGGACTAGTGGGCGCTAACACTAATATAGTTGGGCGGTATCCCAGCCGGGATGCCACCCAACTCGTGATCAGGCCCTATATTTAGTGCACTGCCAGGAGAAACAATTTGCTGTGTGTAGAATCAAGATATGAGAATTACAATATATGAAATGGCATTTATAACGCGCTTATACACAAGTGTTTCAAGGCGCAATGAGACAAGGGAGGGGAAACAGAGGGAAGACAAAAACAACGATCGTAGTAGGCCTAGTAATATTGAGATCATGCAAGTGCAGAGCAGTGGAGAGGGGAGTAGTGCCATGGGCGGGAGGAAGGATGGGCAAGTGCAGAACATGGAATCAATGCAACAAGTAGTACAGCCAACAGGTGGCAAGTGTGAGAATTAAAAGTGCAGACCACCGGTGTCTAATAAGTGCAGGAAAGGGGACTGTAGGGTTACAGATACAGACCACAAGTGCAGGGGATGCCTGGAGGCAGTGCGGGTATGCAACTGGGTGGGCAGGGAGTTGGGCCCGAGGTCAGAGGGTAGTCAGGTGACCAGTGCAGTATCAAACAGGAGATCAGCAGGGGAGACGAAGAGATAAGGCAGAAGCAAAGAGGAAGGTCTTGAGCAGCATCCGGAACCACAGATGGTTCTGCTCAAGTTTCAGAGAGGCAAGGAGGCTGTTCCAAAGGGAAGCGTCAGCCAAAGAAAGAGATCTGCCGCCAACTTGTTGCTTGGGGAAGTGACTGACCCTCAAGGAGGTAGAGGTGGAGGAGCGAAGAGCTTGAGTAGGAAGATAATTCCAGAGAGAGAGTTGGAGGTATTGCGGTCCCAGGTCTCAGAAGGCCACGTGGACAATGCAGAGGGTCTTGAACTTGATCCTTGTTGCCACTGGGAGCCAATGGAGAGATTTCAGGGCTGGAGAGATACGATCCCTGGGCTTCAGGCCAAGGAAAAGTCTTGCAGTCCTGTTCTGGATGAGAGTAGAGGCAGGTAGCTATAGAACGAGGCTGTTGCAGTAGTCCAGCCTAGAGAGAAACCGAGCTCTGGAGACAGTGGGGGTCATTACAAGTTTGGAGGCAGCCATGGCGCTGTTAGCGCCATGGCTGCCTCCAACACGTGTCCGGGTTGTCGGAATGGGGACTTACTGGGCATTCCAACCTTGGAGGACCCGGTAAGTCTCCATTCTGAAAACCATTCCCCATTCCCATTCGAGCCCCCCAAGGCTCAATGGGAATGGAGAAGGAGCTAATAATCGGCCCACAAATAGCAGGCCCGTTATTATCTCCCTGGTCCCTTAGCGGCTCCTGCTAAGGGTGGCTGGTAAAACCAGCCGGCCTTAGTGGGACACTCTAAGGGACCTCGGAATGGGGTCGTAGGGGGTTAACGGCACCGGCAACCTTACTCTGAGGAGGTGCTTCTTGTAGTGTGACTTCTTAGAAACGTCAGAGATGTGAGGAGAGAAGGAGAGTGTGGAGTCGAAGATGACCCTGAGGTTCTTAAACTCACAGGTGGGATCAGGAAGAGGGCCCAGAGTGGACAGCCAGACAGTGACAGGAACACCACTCCTGGATTGCAGATAAACAATCCAGAATGAGAGAGGGAGAAGAGGTGGCAGAGGGGAACCTGAAAGCGAGCTGAGTGTCATCCTCATAGCACTGCAAGTTGGAGCAGAGAGCAGAAATGCAGTGGGCGAGAGGTGCCTGGTATTGGTTGAACAGCCAGGGAGAAAGATTAGACCCCTTGACGTAGGATTCTGGGCTTATCATATAGATCGCTCCTTATCTATATACCTTAAACTATGACGCTCTTCATCATTAAACTAAACATACCCCAACCAACCCTCTGGTATTCTTTCCTCATTATCCCGTTGGTCACTTTCCCCACTCAGTGCCCATGCATTATTTGCCCTTTCTCTCTCTCTCTCTCTCTCTCTCTCTCTCTCTCTCTCTCTCTCTCTCTCTCTCTCTCTCTCTCTCTCTCTCTCTCAGTCTACTCACCATTCGTGTTTTCAACTTCCGATCCTCATGATCGTCTGCCTCCTCCTCAACCAGCCGCATCAGCCTTTGGTCCGCTCAGCTTCCTGTAGAAACCGGGAAGGCATTGCGTGAAAGAGGGACCCGTCCTGTCTATCTCTTTAGTGACTTCCACATTTTTACTAATGGCCGCTATTTACAGGGAGCTTCACGTTCCTCCAGCTAAATGGCAGAGGACATTCAATATTTCCGAGACCCTCAAAGCCTACTTGGATCTGAACCATCATCTCTGCTACCACATGAACCTGCGTACCCAACACAGGCCCTTTAATCCGAGGAAGCATTAATTTGAGATAGATGGAGATGCAGAATATACTCAAACATCAATAATCAGACGGACTCAGGAAGTTGGCAAAGTAAGTCTGTTTTAATATCAATTGTCTAAAACAGGGAGTACAACGAACATCAACAAACATCCACTCGATCTTCTCACTTAGCGAGTTTCATTAAAAAAAACTAGTTATATAGCAAAAACTCGTCCTCATTAACGTCAATCTACGTGATAAACTACAAAAACCTACTTGGGAAAGTGATTGGCTTAAAGGGAACATTTAGGTATACGTTCCGTACTTGTCTGGGGAAAGGGATTGGGTCTCTAGCATCAGGTGGGGCAACTAAGCCCTCCTCTAGTGCAAGTCACTACAAATGTCATCAAATACACAATGTCCTATTGGTTATACAAACTGTAGGGCTCTCTATTACGTGTCCCTCTACAATTGGTTGGCACTCGTGTACCCCTCTGTACTATTCCACACACGCTAGCATCACGCAGGCTGTCTTCAGGGGCTGGTGGACTGGTCATAACCATAGCTTCCCACCAAATAGCCTGCCAAATATCATCACTCTTGCAGTCTGACAGTCAATTAGCCCTTTGATCGTTGTCCTTGGAAATGTCCTTTGTGCCTGAGAATAGAAGGGAGTACAGGCATACTTGTCTCTTGGTTTCGATACAGCTCAACCCAGTATCTATTTTCATCCGACCATGTGACTGCAGACCGTGTTTCAGAGCTTTGCTGTATTTGAAATACTATTAAATGATGAACCTCTGACATCTTTAATGTTCTTGTTCTTCACTTTAGACGGGAGCTTGTTCTTTTCACACGTTTTGTAACTACTGCATGAACATTCAGGCTCACGGTGGCCTTGATTTCTTGGTGCTGGGCCAGCCAAGCCTTTCTCGAATTCACCTCCATATATTAAGTTTGGATTTCTAACTGCAACACACTGGAAAAGCCTTTCTATTTACTGGGTCCAGCTCCTCTAAAGTGTGTTGTGGAACCATCCACAGTCTATACATTCCTATGCACATACGTTGGCGCATCGCTGCAATATATTCACTATGTAACTTGCCTTTAGGAATACTTTGTCTACTTGCATTACTGCATCTGTATAATTGTAAAATGACTGTATTTTCTTCATCATTTCTGTGGCATGAGCATCTTCATCTCGAGCCCGAAATGTTGCTCATCTCGAACACCTCCTCCTTGGATCTTTATAGAATGTTATGTTCTCTCACCTCTGCATCGCTTCTGGGTGCGTCAGCCCTGCTTCGCATGATGTCACCAATCTTTGCTTTTGCTCAGTTTTCACACTTCTTCCAGGATTTCATGTAAATGGCCAACATATTGTTGTGAGTGCATATATGGCTTTCTCAATGGGTACCTTACTTCCAAGATTCTTCTCGGTATTGGTATTTTCACTTGTACTGCTCTTGTCTCACAACATGGCTCTCAGCATATAGGCAGCATGGGGGCGGTGCTTTGAGTGGGGGTACTTGGCTCCACCTCTACAGGAATGCTTCAGGGTGGAAGGGAATACTCCAGTGGCGAAGGAATGGTTGCAGAAGTCAGCCAAATCAGGAGCCAGGGTGTCAATGTGGTTCTTGATGGTTTTAGAGGAACAGAGGAGAACCTGTTTTGATGAGACTTTCATAGATTAGATTTGTCTATAAACCTCATCTGGGGAGAACAGAGGAAAGGCAGAGGAGGGAAGAGAGGTGGCCACAGAAGGGTCAGAGGAAGAGCAGGGAGTAGAGGGAGGAGGAGGAGAGGAGGAGAGAGAGGACAGGATCTCCTCAGTTTTAGAGATGAAATGAGAAGCCAGGGCCTTGCAGAGGGCATGGGAGGGGACAGGAGAGGTAGAGACTGCAGCAGGTTTGGCCAGCTCCTTGCAGATTTTAAAGAGTCCGGCCGAGTTGTTGGATGCCGCAGAGACACGGGCTTGGATGAGGGCTCTCTTCTGTCACTGTGGGGTTACTATGCATCTCTTGTAAAAAGGCAATATTCACCTTGTGCCTGTCTAGTTACTGAATCCCCTTTCTGGTTTTAAATGGGTGGTTTAGCCCCTGTACACTCCATGACATTACTCTAACTATATTCTTATTCTCCACCCCACCTTTGGAAATCACTTAGCAATGTTCTCACCCCGTCCCAATGCTCTGCTACCCCTATGAGCATACATTGTGAATCCGCCTCGCCTCTTCAAAGTCCTCCATTGAAGAATTTCAGTTCCTCCTTCGATATCCATTGCTTTTCACAGCCAATTCCCCCCAGCACCCACCCCCTTAACCTCCACCCCCAACATTCCCCCAACGTGACAGACGAGCACTGACTCCCAACCCCCCCAAAAAAGAAAACATTAACACTGTTACCCATGAAAGGACACAAACACTCTCTTATGGCTATTTGCATAATGGTAACCAGACTTCTCCTCTCTTTGCCACTCCTAAGAACTGAGGCAGAGGGGGGTTGTAAACCATAAAAGTCCTTGAACTCTCCACCCTTCAGCCAATTTCCCTTAACTTCTCTCCTCTCTGCTGGATGGTTCAAGTCTAGTCTACCCCAACTCAAGCATTGTCCTCATCTCAATCTTCACCCTCTCAAGTGGATGAGTGTTCCTTGCTGGTCGTTTTGTTAAACTTTTAATGAAATTCTCTGCCACAGCAGGAAATGTAAAGAAATGGCATTTCCCCTCATGGATCACTCCTAACCTAGTAGAGGTACATCAGTGAGAACTACAGTTGTGTTTTTCTTAATTGCATCTTCGCACCACTGAAGGACCTATTTGCCAATTACCCTGCGCTCATAAAATCTGGGTAGATTCAAATACCTGCATCCTGATATCTCAGAGCTCCAGTCTCACCTCAGCATATGTAGGATTTTATCACAGTCCCTATAGTTAAGCAACTTTGAATGATCACTCGAGGTGGAATGCAAGGGATCAAATTGGCAGTGAGGGCTCAAATGGCTCTCTCGACAATGAATACTAAAGAGGAGAAATTACTGCGAACATGTTTTGAACAAACATCCCCATGTTCTTCATACCCATGGACTCTGCTACCCCAAGGATAAGTATGTTGTCCCTCCTCAATCTCACTTTCAAATCCTTATTTTTCACCATAACTGCTTTTACCATTGCTTTCATATTAGCAAGTTCCTTGATCATCGCAGAGCCTGTGTCTTCCATGCTGCATATTCACTGCTCCGCCTCGTCTAGACGGTCCCCATGCTGGTTGAGCCACATCTGCATCAGATCCACCTTGCAAGTCAGGGTGTCAATCTTGGAGTCAATCTTGGAGCCCACTCCTTCAATGCTGGCCTTTAATTCCACAAACATCATTTTCACTTCTAGGCCCGGGTTGCAACCCGGTTCCTCCATTGGGGCTAAGCACAACTCCCGATGGCTTCTTCCGAGACCACTTCCCCATTTTGAGACGCCCTCATGGGAGGTTCCACACCGATCCCTTCCCCTTGCTCATCATTCATCAGGGTCTCTAAAGACTAGTCTCGCCAAAAAGCATCATTGATGCCCTCAGGAGCCTGGCACATTTGTCCACTGCATCTTGGGCAGTAAATCCTGATGCCACTGCTCCGAGGTTCTTTCCCAGAGCTCAGCTAAATCCATCCCATACCACTCCTTTGCTGCCATTTGCGTTCCAGTGACCTAAGGAGGTGAACTGCCTTGGTCCTCTGTTGTAAGCCGACTCGGCTGCCCACATGCTCAGGGTCAACCCACAGATGCCCACAAAAGTACATTAATGTGTGGCCTCTTCCTAGGGCCTCTTTTCCAGTGCTGATGTACCGCAGGGGTATTCCACATGGCCTCTGCTTCCAGCCCCATGCCACATTACAGTAGCTTTAAGTTATGGATTCCGGCAGTCTATCGAGTTGCAGACAACCCTCTTTTGTTTAGTGGGGTTTATTTTGTCAGAAGAAGCCTTCATTGTCATTATATGACCATACTCGATGGTTATCCCCTATTTGGCCAATAGATATATGCATAGCATTAAAGAATATGGTCCTCCTTGTGATGTTAAATCCACAAATGTACTAGTTAAATTGGTTACTGTTACTGCCACTCAATGCTGTGGCATTACCACAGGATTACGAGTGGTGGTGTGATGGTATTACGCCCAACCTTTGGAGTCCATAGTCATACCTTGGGATTGTTATCTCCAAACTTGGAATTTGTTGGTAGGGTAAGAGTGTCAGTAATTCTGTCACTGCCAAAAACTGTAGTGCAGTCAATGCCACTTTTTTAACTTCAGTGTCAAACTCATAATGAAGCACTACCTCATTCCGAGTTTGGCAGAGCAGTAAAAAAGTAGTGGTAATTCCATTAACGCCACTTTTTTGGCTGTAATGGAATTACTGCCATATTTACTGTTACGTCAGTTCCCGAGTTTGCTGGTGAAGGGGGGGGGGTTTACCTCTGGCATCATGCTGGAGGTGAATCGTCCACTTCAAATTATAAAATCGGTGGAATTACTGTGACAGAATTACCACCGCTCGTAGCAATTGAGCCAAAAACCTCATGGAGTACAATGGACTCCACAAATGGGGACAAGCCCTGCGCTGCCACCACTTGTAATCCCATGGTAAACCCACGGGACCAAGTGGTGGAAAACGGTAACCGGTTTTGGCAGCAATTCGGTGGAATTACTACCGAATTAGCGGAAAACTCGTAATGACTGCCATATGTGCGTTCTTCTTTCACCATTACCGCCCATGTTATTTTTCAATTAGATTTTTGCATGCATGCCAAAATGAGATTTCATGCCTCTCTCTTCCCAAAGTACCTTCTTTCCGGGAGCAAAACAGAAACGCCCACATAAACCCACTATGGAAGCCAGTCAAGATTCTGTAGAAAATCATGTTACTTGTCCAATTAAATGAAGTAAGCAGAGCCACTGCCATCAGTGGCCCTGAAGACTAGGATGCGCGCAAAGCAGGGGATGCTGAAATCTAATACACTGATATAGCCTACAACCAATGATAAAAGACAGACATTGGAAACTGAATGAACGGTTGCTGATAACATTTGAAATGTAGGTATTAACATGTTTTTGCTTGAACTTCTTGGCATACATTTGAGCACTTAAAATATCATAGATTCTCTTGACTGAGGAAACCTATGTAAACCTATGTAGTCATGACATGCATCAATCTGCTGCTTTCTTGGTCTACCAGGTGCAACATTTTGTTGTTGACTGTTCTATTTACAGTTTACGTTCAAGATTATAGAATTCTAATCACAAAGGGCCTCATTACACGGATGGCGGTAACCATGGCACTAGTAGCGCCATTGTTGCCGGTGGTGTCCGGCATGGTGAATGGCAGAATTACCGCCCCATTCCAAGGTTGGCCGGGGTAGTAATTCCCCATTCTCCATGGCCCTTCCCCATTCCCATTTGAGCCCCCATAGGTCTCAATGGGAATGGGGAAGGAGCAAATAACGGTACCGCAATTAGGGGTACCGTTATTTGCTCTGAAGTCCCTCAGCGGATCCCGTCCTTAACGTGTGGTCTGACCACACGTTAAGGATGGGACCCACTGACGGACCTCGTAGTAGAGCGGTAAGGGATTACCGGCACCGGTGCCCTTACCGGTGCCGGTAATCCCTTACCGCCATCCGTGTAATGAGGCCCAAAGAGTTGATCTGCCTTTTCAAAGGTTTGCGATGCATTTATTTATGTATCCCTTCATCAATGTACGCTTGGTGCGCATGCCTGTTCCAGTTTGTGGGTATAAGTGTGATATCTTGTGGAAACCTAATTTTTGTGTGTTTTTAGGGCTTTTGAGCAAGAGCATGAACGCGTAAGAAAAAGTGATTTCGCATATGCAGATTATCGGTGCAGAAAGTACGATTGGTTATTCTTGCATGCAATTGGAAAACCACAAGGGCCATCAGTGTGCACAATCATTCCGCATGACAAAGGTGACCAGTCGGAATGGCCACACTAATAATCTACATGGTGAAATCACCATGAACGCGGGAGCCATGGAAATTACTGGGGGAAAAACACCAACTCAGGCCATTTGGAAACTAGGGTTGGGGCCATGAAATCAGTACAACAAAGAGTGCAAGTGAAAAAAACATCCTGAAATTAGCCCCACTTGAAACATGCAGTATGATGACAGCGGGTATGGAAACCGTACAACAGCATAACCAGTAAAAACAACTCCTGAAATTAGCCCCACCTGAAGCATGCACTATGATGACAGTGGGTATGAAAACAGTACAAAAGCATAACAGTTCAAAAAAACCTTGTAGAGGAGGTCCCAAATAAAGCCTGCACTCCAACCGTCCATTTTGAAGTAACAGGAACGTTCACACCGAAATATGTAACATATGATGAGCAAATAGACCAGCAGAGAGCCGCAGTAGGGCTCTGTCCAGTACCTATCAGAAGAACAGCACCTATTGAAGTACCAATAGCAAGAAAACCATGGACAGTAAGGTATACATTAAGAAAACTGTATCAACAAATGAAACAAAACGAAGATTGTCTGAGTACAGTCCCTGAGGAAACTAAAAAGGTCTTAATGGAAGACGAATGGTGACGTCACGAGAAACCGGACTGACTCCCATACAGAAGAAATGACGATCAGAGAATGACGTAAAGAGACGAAAACGCCATGAACAAGGATATCGTGAACCTAAAGTGAACGGACAATGTCAAAATGTAAGATATTTTAAGCTGTAAGCAAGATGAAGATAGTCGACCAGTTTACATCTGTACATTTTCTTGGAACCGCAAGAAAGCTAAGAAAACCGTGCGGCTTGCTATGCTTAGTAGAAGGATAGTGCGGCAAGCGCCACTATACATAATCTACCTCAAAGGAAGTACGTTAAATAAATGTAATTCCACTTTGCACAAGAAGCAGAATCAACCCATGTTACTAAAGGCCACACGAGAAAAGCTTCATATTTGGACAAATCGAGAAGAGACGGCTGAAACGAAACTCAGCAGAAGCAACTTGTGCCAGGAGTGCCAAGGTCGTACCAGTGGAAGAGACGAACAGTAGCTACATTTAATTGAAACTAAGAATAGAATATCCTGCTTCTGAAAGGTCAAGATAAGAAGACGAAGACAGGTGGTGGGTAAAATGAAAATCAAATACACATATTGATGGAGCAAGTGGCAAATTGATTGTGTCTGAAATTTTTGACCAGCCGGGCAAGAAGAAGTGAGAGCTCACACCTACGCATGGCACCAGGCCAGGCGAAGTTATCAGAGATTTTCCAGACAGAAGATGCAGTCGCGAGGCCAACACAGTGAAATAATTGACACATGGCTAAAATAACTGGGGGAAGGCACCTGGCCGATCATTCTGCGTGCTGCTAAGCAAAGTGAAAAAGTATGCATGGGGTTGGTGCCAACCCACTCACTATGGACCAAATAATCTAGGGCCCTATAGTTAGTAGAACCAATGGGACATCGTACTTTTAGTGACGTCTGCAGTAGTGATTTTTGAAGGAAGGGCTTAGATGCCCACCTGACAGTGTTTACCCAATCCTCACTCCATTACCATATACAGATATAGTACCTATATTAAAGTTACCTTTCCCGAACAAATAGAATTGCATGTCAAGTTTTGAGTGTTAGTTTTCAGTATAAATGTCATGATTTTTATGAAGTTCATTGGAGTTGTGAAGCGAGAAGGAAGATCACGCATCCGCTGATATCCTTGAGACTCCCTGTTTTTTGTACTTGTCATTAAACGGACTCCCTTTGCCAAACCGTTGAGTTGTCCTTATTGATGGGTGTTGAAGTAATACATCTGCAGCCCCATCCATCTCACGGGTGCTGCTATCTTGTCTTGAAGTGCTTCTGAGCAAACCCCGACTCTATGGGCTGGTTGGGGGTCTTGGAGCACAACCTCCTGAAATTAGCCCCAACTGAAACATGCAATATGATGACAGTGGGTCTGGAAACAGTACAACAGCATAAAAGTAAAAACACCTCCTGAAATTAGCCGCACCTGAAACATGCAATTAATCAGGGGAGTGCTATAAAGTCACCACAATGGCGCCTCCTCTGCAACACGGCGCCATGAAGTGAGTAGCAGTCCAGTTAGTTCATTGAGTCACCTTCCAGTACTGTCTGCAGCTGCCCCTGGAGGATGAGCAGCAAGTTACCCAGCAGGCAGCCGAGCAACCACCACGTCAGTCTGCCCAGAACCACCACATCAGCGTGCCCAGCAGCCTGCCAAGCAGTCACGCACATGCCACTCTGGCAGGCAACACGCCAGCTGCATTTGCAGAGGGAGCTGGAGCTATGCACAGGCCCAGGATGTTTCTCCCTAGATGGGAGTGACCAGCGCGGACTTGGCATCTACTGGCTGGATGCCGTACTATTCACTCAATCCTATGATTGAGCTGTGGGCGTGGCTCATCCCAGGACGTCTTATCACGTGCACATTGTGTTACCGAAATCGGCTTCTCTAAATGCCTGCCTTAAAGAATGTCTGCATGCCATGATGTGGCATACCGGCCACGGCATCCTTTTGCTTAGAGGACCAACTGCTCTAAAAGCCCTGGAAACCAAGTCCAATGGCATCGTCCAGCTCCCCCGACGAGGCCAGCTCCTAGACTGCACACGTGTGGCCCTTGAACCACCTAGGCTAGAGAGCAGGCTTGACTGATTTCCACCCAGTAGTGCAACCTCCATTTGTGTGTTCAAATGTTAGGAGCTGCGGTGAGTGGATCCTACTTAAAACGTAAGTCTGGCAATCAGCCTCATTTTCATGGAAAAGCAGTGACCACGCACTTCACTGAAATGCCCACTGCTTTAGGAAATGAAATGACAATTATGGAGTTGCCAACACCCATGACCATAGTAGCATAAACGGTTGTATACAAATTGTTCGTTTTACAACTGTTCGAATGACAATTGACCTTTTCACAATTGACCGAATTGTGAAGGTCAATTGTACCATATATGTGGGGGGAAACCCCCTACAACCCCCACCCGACGCCAAACCCCCCAACATCCATATATATATATATATTCGGTCAATTGTGACTCTTTAAATTCGGTCAACGGTCAATTGTTCATTCGAACAATTATAAACAAACAATTTGGGTAATACCGCATAAACATGATCTATAACAAAACATGTATTATTCATCATAATGCCTGCTTGGCCAAATAGCATGCCTAACAACAACACAGTTAAGAAAAATAAACTGGCATTTTGTTTATTCTGTGATTTCTGATCGTACTTTCTGAGCAGAGTTACATTTAGATTTTATTTATTCATATTTTTAAAGGGCTCACGCAGCCCGGGGGCATCGAGGCACTGCTACAGGAATATGTCTCTTAGTTGCGTATTTATAATGCGCTTAATACCTGTAGGTTTCTAAGCGCCGACTGGGGATCACTGCTGAGCTATCCTCCCGGGACAAATATGTAGATGAAAAAGCTTACTCCAAATATATCTAGCTTAGATATCCTCAGAACTAAAGCTGGAGTCAATTTTGCTTGCATCTTTTAAAGTGGAGAAATGACTAGAGTTGAATTAGGTCCTATGTGATTTTACTGAAAACCTTTTATTCGAGGCATTTTTGACCGAAACAAATGTAAAGAAAATATTGTTTTTAACTTTTTTATTTGTGGTGGCTCATGCCCCAAACTCCCTGTTTCCCCCTGTTTTTACCACCTCCCTAACCCCTAATTCCCTCCCCACCTGTTTTAACTCCTTACCCCATATATATATATTTAAAAAAAGAAAATCAGTATTTTTTCTTTACACTTGTGTCGGTAAAACATGCCTCAAATAAAACGTTTTCGGTAAAATCACTGGATACCGTTGCATTAGTATGTGAATGGTTAAAGTGCAGCCTCATTTCACAGAATGTTGAAAAGCTGGTCTTGGCTCAGCCCAGGACATCTTTTGTATGCCAGCGATTGGCTATGTCTATCTGAACAATAAAAGCCTCAAACTCAACCCAGACAAAACTGAAATAATGATCATGTTCAAAAGCAGGGAAAACAATCACTACACACCATGGCCGACTGAACTGGGAACAGCACAGACTCGTTCAACGATAGTAAAGAACTTGGGAGTCTTAATGGACAACAAACTAACCCTTGAGCCACAAGTAAACGCTATAATCAAGAAATGGTTCTTCCTCCTACACGCAGTCAAAAGGATCCTACCATTCCTCTCTTTCACTAACAAAACACTCACCATCATGGTACTCATGTCCAGAATAGACTACGCCAACAGCCTTTACCTAGGAATGCCAGAACGACTATTAAAATAACTTCAGCGCATCCAAAATGCTGTGGCCAGACTCCTGCTCAAACTACCGTGAAGACAGCACATCACCCCAGCGCTGAAACTGCCACACTGGCTACGCAAAGACAAAGCAGTAAGGAAAACCCGCTAACCCAATTCTCAAATTTCCACATACACTTCTCATACAGAAACTCATACAACCACTTCTTGGCACAGCAATCCGCACGCACTTCACCGCACTGCAACAACAGACTAAAAACACATAACCTGGCACAACAGCACAGACCCGAAAACCGCACTTAAGCTCAGCGAACGGTGCACACCGAACTGAAGCTGCCAACAGGATATCACAACTCTCACTTTCCTATTCCCACTGTACCCTACTAACCCCCCAATACTCCCTTTTCTTCACACTCTCCTTTTCATATCCGCCAGAGTGCCTAGGGACCACTCGGCTGGTGACGGTGCGCGATACAAATACCTTTAACATTGACATTATGGAGGGAAGAGGCCCCATCTTCCAAGTCTGCGCTGCGTCAGGTGAAGATACCCCCCCCCCCCCCCATTGAGGCATGGGCTCTTATGAGCAGCCTCGGTAGGCAGTGTTTGTCACACCTCTTTGCATGTAGCCCAATGGTAATTATCTCGCATACCACACCCTGGATGGCCTTCATCCCCCAGGACACAAATGTGCACACTCTTACTGGTGGGCAGAGTACAAACCCATCTTAACATTACACATTATAACTTAGAATGTGTAAAGTGTTTTGAGGAGAAGTATGAATTTAAGGAGCACTTCTGCAAGAATAAAATATGAGTCATCTGAATATTATCTGAATTTGTCAGAACAAAAAGCTTCTTGGAGTTCATCCATATCTCATTTTGTCTGCCCAATTTTCTCTGAAAGCTTTATTTTTCATCAATTTCAAGGAACCTCCTTTGTTAATTCAAGCAAACATTTTTTAGACGCTTCCATGAGTTAGTTTCAACTAAGTGGTACATAGGCATTCTAAAATAAGACCAATATTGTGTCTAGTTGTGGATTTAAAAACATCACATGTTTTCCCTCCCCACGGTGCTTTATATTTACTCAGCGACAGATAACCAAGCAGCTTTCACAAACATTTTACAATTTACAGCAGTGACGCCAAGGTTGCTGTGGGTAAGATCGCCATTAACGGTCGCTGCCAAATCCATTTACCAACCCAACGGCCTGATAGCTGCACCCTTTGCAAGCCTGCGGGTTTGGTTGCAGCCAGTTGGCCTTGCTAATAAATCTGTTGTAATGGGGCTGAAACTCCAAGTTGGCCCCTGATTTGGTCTGCCTGTGAGCGCACCCTTTGGGAACAGTCCAGACCGCATTTGGTCTCCTGTTGCCAGGGACAGCGTCAGGGCCTTTCAACATTTTCAGTTGAAAGGGGCCATGAGCCTCAGGGGGCCCCCAGCGACTGCCCACATGATGGCAGCCAGCAGTCTTATGACACAGAAATATATTCTTTCTATACTGCTTCCGGGGCTTTAAATGTGTGCTTTGCAGCAAGCGCATTATGATCTGCGTTTGCTGGAGCCCTTCAGGCTGTCACTTCCATCGAGGTATACAGAAGTGTTATCACCTCGTTGCTTTTTAACACAGGTTTCGTGATAATCTGCAGCTATTAACCCCTGGCTGTATTTCTTTACCTCCATTATAATGTATGCATCCCACGAGTGCCTCAGGCTAATGCTTTACGATATATGCCGTTGGGGCCCCCAATAATCATGTTGAAATGGGCCCCCCCACGAGCCGTGACCCATTTTCAGCCCGGCTTGCCTCTTGCCCTTCTCCACACCAAACTTCGAATGTGCAGAGTGTAGAGAAAGTGCACATTCAGGAGTAAAAAAGAAAAAAAAGCACCAGTTGAGGCTGGAGCCCCCCTTCTCTTCGATTTACCGATGAGCTTACCTGATGAAGTTAGAGGCATTCCATACTACTTTCAGGTTGTCTGTGTATTTTACCAGGAGCAGCACATGCATGTTCCATTCTTACAGATCTAAACCACATGCCGCTATCCTTTCCCAATGACCCTGCCTAAATTGGCATAGTGCGAGGCACAGATCCAATAAGGGTGTCCTAGGTTTGCAGGAAACACATTTGCTTTAAATATGAAGCCATTATGGTCCAGGATGGACTCTGACATACCTTGGAGAATTCCTTTGTGACCAATATCCACAAGCTGGTGATTGGGTTGTCGACTTGTTTAACTTGGGAAGTGAATAAATGGCTGTTACACCTGAAAATGTGCGATCGGTAATATGGGTTGCAGGCTCCGTGAACAGGCCCACAGGTGTTCGACCCCATAACCATCTCCTTGAAATTAATGGTCAGATCGCAATTCTGGTAACCAATAGGGTCCTCTGTCTGAGACCCTCCTTAAAAAAAATGGGTGCTATTGAGAATAGTGATATTCATAAATGTATCCTATGTTTTCTAGTAATGCTACTATCATCAAACAGATTTTCAATTAACAACTGGTTTGATGCGCTTGCATTTCCACTGAAACGAGATCAACATTTAGGTTACCTACTAGCCCAGAGGTTCTCCCACGCTTGTTTCTCCAGCCGCCTGATATAAAAGGGCAAAACATATATTTCCCCCCTAAATGTACTGGATCAATACCTCACTGCCTCACATGCTCTTACGTCAAATCAGTCACAGTCAAGTTCCCTCTAAGTTGTTTGAAAGAGTGAAAAGTATCCAAATCCAAAATAGGTGGGTTACAAATGGACGTGTGTGTCTGCATGAAATTAGGTGTCTGGGGTAGCTAAAATGACTGCAAGCAAATGCCCTTATCACATAGTTCATTTTGTTGTTTGTTTTGCAAACTCAGAGGAGATATATCTGCAATGGAAGAGGGCATTTTGTTGAATTGTGTCTATGTATTGACTATAAATGCTCAATCGCCGGCCTGTTCTGTAAGCCTGATAAAGAAAAGGCTGTAATGAAATAAACGTATGTCCTTTAGTTTGAAGGGACCCCGGCATTAGGTCCACACATGCCAGGCCGTGCCTGTCAAGATACCGCGGCAGCACCACTGCACACCCATCAATGCATTCTCCAGAGGACTGGCTCTGTTAGTTCTTTTTCCAGATCAGTTAATTCCAGATATTTCAAAGGCCAAGGGACACTCACACATACTTCACTGATTTAAAGTATGTTTTACAAGCATGGCATCAGTCAGCATTCCCCTTGTCTGGCTATCTTAACATTGAGCCCAGTGCAGTCCCGTGAGTCCATCAGATAGCTGTATTTCCTGTTTCCGGGCTGTTTGAACTTTAGTACATTTCAGGCATTCCTGGGCCTGTCCTGACAATAACAGTCTTGTCAAGTTCATTGGCCTTTATGAGTCCAGATTACTCTAAACTATGCACCCACAGGCTGTGGAATTTATGAAGCTGTGCTGTAAAATGAAATTGCCCTGCACTAACCGTGCTTCATTTATAAATACCAGCCTCTGCATGGCAAGAGTTTTGCAGAATGTTTGTGAAGAAATCAACCCGGTAGTGTGTACCTAACTGCGCTGAACGTTATGTCCTTTCTCGGATCATACGTCAGCTTGTCAAAGGGCTCCAGTCATCAAAAGAGGAGCTAGATTTCCTGAACTCCCAAGACCTCTTGGATGTCAGTCAGCCTGCTTGCTTCCATGGGAGAGGGCGGGATTTAAAAAGCTGGCTCTGCTCTGGTTTGTGAGGTACCCTGGCACGGCGCCACTTCAGCGCAGTTCCTTTATCCTTCTGGGAAAGGGTAGAACCCTGAATGGAGAATATACCTGCTAGGAGTTGGAGACCACGCCATACACTAGATGATTTTCAGACACACCTGATCCCTTAATTGGGTCCCCGTTTGGGGCGTCCAGGAGGCACTAAAACACAGACACTAAAACCCGGCAGCAGCCTTGTTTTCAATTAGAAACCTTGAACGTGGGTAGTGCCTGCTGAAACTACCCTGCATTCTGAGCTGTTTGATTTGAAGGTTACTTAGTCCTACTCCTTCTGATGTCTTCGAGCTCACACATTTTTAGAAAGCAAAAAAACACACCTGCTGCCATTTTTTTGTGTGGGCTATTTGGTTGTGCTTGCGCCGCCTATAATCTAAAACTATTGCATTAGAGTACAGATAGGGAGAAATAGCATGTGAGGAGGGACACACAGCTTGTAGGTGTTGTTTAGTTATTTTTCCACCAGTTGTCTGCACGTGGCCATGGTAATCCCCATGGCCAGTCCCACCCAGTTCCTGCTCTTCCCTCCCAAAACACCTCTGCATGGGAATTTTTTAAGCTCGCTTTAATGAAGCATTGCCATCAAACTGCCCTCAAAGTGCCTGCCAATGTTTTTTCAAAGCAGTCTTCTAAGATAATGACGTAATTGCAGCTGTAAACCCGCTGCTGGTGAAATAAGAAAAGGTGTTAGCCAGGTCTACCTTCAGTCACTCGATTTATAAGCACTATGCGTGTCCTTCATCAAAGTCTTATTTAAAACAAGCATTGGCAAAGGCAACAATTTTGACTTGTGTTTAAGTATAAAGTATTTGCCAGGCACTTGTATTAGATGCCCAGGTACTGGCACCATTTTGCACCTGCTACTATCAATGGCCAGTTAATACCACTATCGCATTGCCTGCCACATGTCTTTCTAATGCCTGCACAAAAGGCCAAACTGTTGGCATTGTAAATGCTTGTTTTTTGGTCGTTGTCACTCTCCGTTTCTGCTGAGCCTAAGGAGTGGGGAAAATAGAACGTGTGTTTTTTATTGCACTTTTTAAGCTTTGTGCATGTTTCTAAAAAACGAGGCTCGCTGTTACCATCAGTAGCCGGGACATTTGGGGCCTCATTCCGAGGTTGGAGGTAGCCAAGGTGCTATTAGCACCATGGCTACGCCCTTACCGCATACCGGGTCCGGGTTCCCTGAATGGGGAATTACCGGGCCATTCCAACCTTGGAGGACCCGGTATTTCCCCATTCAGGGAACCCACCCCCATTCCCATTGGAGCCCCCATAGAGCTCAATGGGAATGGGGACCATGCTAACAACGGGCCCGGTAATAACGGGCCCGTTGTTAGCATGCTGGTCCCTTAGCGGCTCCCACTAAGGGCGCCTGGTAAAACCAGCTGCCCTTAGCGGGACCCACTAAAGGACCTCGTAATGCGGCGGTAAGGGGTTAACGGCACCAGCACCCTTACCGGCGCCGTTAACTCCTTACTGCCCACCTCGGAATGAGGCCCTTGGTCTGGAGAGCTAATAGCGATAATCACTGGGGTGAGGGCCTGTACTTGCTGTTAAAAGCACTGCTGCCCTCGTTAAAGGACCTTAATATTAATTCTAGCCCACAAATCCATTGATCATAGCCAAATAAAAAGTTGTGGCTCACCTTTGGACTCTGGTTGGCCTGAAATGATGATTAAAAAAGGGCACATCAGAGCCTGCAATATCAATACAAGCGAAGATTAAAGAGAATTTCAAGCTTCTTCTCAATTGAGGGGAACATTGACGGGTACCGTAAAGATTATAAAAAGTCATGTTCCATGTAGTCCCCCTTCTACCTAAACCTTTCTGCATCTCTCGGAGGAGAAATGATCATAGCTTGGCCAGTCAGGTCATGGCACACATCATGCTCTTTAGCGGATTGCTTCGTTAACTCTACATTCCAAAGGTCAGCGACTATGCCACTGCCAGGTGGGTGGGACTGACACCGCCACAGGATTTGATCTCTGGCTCGGTGATGTTCCTGATGAGCATTCAGGGTTGGGCTGTGAACTCACAATGCATGAACCAGCAATGAGTTGGATTTTTGAGATCTTCCTCCTATTCTGTGTTTGTCGGGAGACCCACTTGCAATGTGGGGAAAGGGATAGAAGGACAGCTCAGGGATCTCTCCTTTTATCTCAGGACCCATCTGAGATCCTTTGGGAGTGGAAGATCTGGTCTGCACAGATCATGTTGGCAGAAGGCCTTCCTTTAGAAACAACGCCTGATCTGCCAACGAGGGGAACCACAGAAAGCGCCATGTCGGGATTATAATTACCATTCGTTACCTACCAGTTTGTCCATTTTCATGAGCTAAGGTCGCATTAAATAAGTGTTACTTACTCGCCAATGGCATATTTAGAGCTTTCCTCATGTAGGTTATTCTTGCTGCTCGTAGACCCACAAGCATTTGATTTAGGGTCAAAGCAGGCAGCAATTCTTGCCACAAATGTATGCCCGCCTTTAATTCATAAAATGCACGTTTATATATCGCTCCTGTCCTATCAAATGTATTCTGCCAAAGTTAGCTAAAGTCATTCTATCTCTTCCAGTGGTTGATTTGAGACTAGGCGGAGCAAACAAGAGTTTGTATCTGAACCTTCGGAGGCGGCTGTTATGTCCAGCTACAATGCGGCTTGACGTTTCGTGCTCATTAGTGGGCCCTTTCCTCTAATCCGTTAGGCTGCTTTGACCCATTGTCTCTGAATGGAAAACCAGCTCCTCCGACGGAGGAAGTTGTAGCGTTCTGTCGCCGAGTGGGTGAGCGACTTTCTAGGCATTGGGATGCCTTCATTTCCCTCCACCGTGCTTGAGAGGCTCTCCAGCGTTGCCTGTTCTCGTACAGTTTATGGTTGAAGGATGGAAAAGCTGATTTACAGGTCTCCTTTGCTGCGCATAACTGAGTGATACATCTGTTATTTGTTCTTCTTTCATTAAACAGCTTTGCCTCCTTATATAAAATGTCTTTAATGCCAAATCCTGCCTCATGTAAGCCCATGAATTCTTGGACCTAGGCCTTATTTGTTCTGGTGCCTCTAAATCAGGATACCACGATTTCTAAGGTTGTGGTAATGTCACCAGTACCCAGCAAAGATCATCTTTCTGAAGTATTGGCACTAAGCTCAGGCAGGAGGCAGAGACTCTGCGGTACGGTAACTGAGCTGCCCTCTGATACTAGTAGTATCCGTGATAGTGCCACTGCTTCGTTTTCTGAGGCCATCACTGTCGAAAAATATTCAGAAAGCTGCTGTGTCTTGAGGACGTCTCCCTCCATTGGAACACACCTCTTAGGTGAAGATAGACTTGAAATCAATTGTTTGACCATGCATTGCACTCTGTCCTGAACTCTGAGAAAAATCTCACGTCTGAGTCCTGGAAGTATTTTCAGGCCAAAATCACCATTGAGCTTAATAAGTGTACTAGTCCCTGTGATTTCAGGGCCTGGCTGGAATATGTGGAGAAATCTGTTAAGGGACACGGTTCGTTTAATACAGAACAATGCTGCCAAACAGATCCCCAAGCATTACCAGTGGCACATTTGGTCACTGATAAAGAGGACAGTTTTTGTCAAACTGACTCATCTGTTGAGAATCTTCATAATCATGCACAAACCACATTGGGTATGCCTGCTTGTCTGAATGCATGGTAGCACCGCCAGTGAAGGTTGCGTTTACCCCTACAGCCATTATGAGAAATGAGTCCCCGCAGTCTGCCAACATTGTGTCTCCTGTCACCGCTAAAAAAGTAGAGACGTGTCTGGCTGGTATGACTGGGTCTGTGGGTATCAGACCCAAATTGCCTAATTTACGGAGTCTGCATCCAAGAAAGTCTTATATGACAATGCCTAAGGATCGTCCAATCAGAGGCTTGGTCATGGACCATAGGAATTTCATAATCACCAATGTTAAAGAGCCATGTGAGAGAGAACCAAAGGAAGCATTGCGAAATAAAGTACTGGCATGGCTTCGTCTAAGAACGGGCCTGGGGGTAGTCAGAAGTTCCGATCGAAGTTTCTACGTAGAGTAAACATTGATGACTGGTGCACCCTGAAGAACAGGTATTGTGTTTTGGTGGGGTGTGGAACCAGTAACCTCCCTGGGTTTCTAAGTATTTGTAAATATCTGCCCATGGGCTCTTCAAATCTAAGACTTGTAATTTGATACTTAACCACTACCAAAGGCCTTTCTGATTACGGGGATCTTCCTGATGTTATCTGGTTGCCTCTGTGTATTTTCGTTTTATTTGTCTGTTTATTAAGTCTGTAAGTCTCCTTTTGGGTAGCGCTCTGAGCCCTGTTGGCATGCAGCGCTTTTTAAGAATGAAATAAAATAAATAATAACAAAATAAATACTGCCCTGGTCCATTTACCAAGGGCAAGGGCAGGTTCTCACCTGTTCGTGAGGCAGAGAGACATCCTATGTCATCCATCATAACTTTAAACATTAAATGTGGGCTTGGCCCCCTAATTTCCTCTTCTGAGTAGCTCTGCTGGAGGAATGCTACATTCAGGGCTACCTACCTTTCAGCATGCTTAGCCTATGGCGGGTGGGCAGTGTTGTCATTTGAAGCTTTTGCTTATTTATCTGAAGCCATTTTTCAACGAGGCCTTTTTTTAACACAGCTCCCAACCCCCTCCGCATCTAGATTCTCTGCTACACAAATAACCAATCAAGCCATAGCAATGTTACCTGAGTGCCAAATTATCATCTTTGACTTTAAAAGTGGCAACGGCTACTATATCCCCTTGAGTAGGCAGATTTTCTATTCAGCGGATCACTCCACCTAATTGCCAATGTCCTCTCAGTGCTATATCCATCCCTGCAGGAACGCGGGTGCATGCTGGAAGTCAAATATACCCACAGGACAACATAAAGTAATCAGACTCACGCCCTATGCACTCCTATAGGAAAAGAGTCAACTAACACTGCTCAGGAAACTCAAGAGGGACTATTGTTTGGATACCGGAGTTCACGCCAACATAGCACGGAAACCATCAATTACAAATTCACATGAAAAGCCTTCGACTGTTTGAAGTGAAAAATGATGGGTAAATAATTGCAATCAGTTCCAATGAAGTACTGAGTGAGTGAAAAGAATGGGCCGCATCACGCGTTTAGATTCACATCATTACTGCCAAACTTGGTTACTGTTGCCGCAACTTGGTCCCGTGGCATTACCACAGGGTTAGGAGTGGTGGCCCTATTTTTAGAGCCCATAGGAAGAGACACTTTTTAGTTTGATTTCTTGCTAAAGCATGCAATAATATCACTACTTCAAATGTCACTACCAGCAACAGACACACGTATGTAAGGTGTATAGCTCTTACACGTCACAGAAATAGATGTGACCAACGAAGCGCAGAAGCTACCGAGAATCACCGAAACTGGAACGGAAAGCATGAAAGAGAAAACATAGTCTGCGCATAAAAGTCATTTGGAGACATGTGTTTTACAACCTGAAGCAATCTATAAAATGAGTGAGAGTGGCTGAAACCTGTTGACACTTAGGGCCTGATTCATGGAAGTGTTTTATAATGGTGCAATCCAATAGGAAAACGTTCCATGAATGAGGCCCTAAGTTTTTGATTGAACCTGTTTATTCCACGTTTGAAAAAGCAGTCGTAAACATTTATGGAAATAGAACCCAGCAACAGTTTTTTTTCTTACACACTTCCTCTTTACCATGTCAAGGTTGTTCTCCTTTTTTTATATCTGCATCACAGTTTAGAAGGCTTTCTACCATTTACATGTGTAGACGTTTTTTAACCATTATGATTTTTGTTACAGTCTAGGTACATATATTAAATAGTAACCTACACATATTAACGGGAAAAACAGACACAGTTCCTGTAAAAATATTTTTAAAAAGCAACAATGAGTCACTTATCTTAAAGCACAGAAAATGTGTTTTTTCAAGTTGCAGGTGAACGAAGATCGAATACACATAAAAACCTGCACATTTGAAGAAAAAAGGAATCAAGCTCCATCCTCTGTGAATAATCCATAAATGATTTATTGTAGATACTCTTTTCTAGTTATCTGCACCACTCATGGACGTTGAGAGGTAGGAACAGTGGTGTCTGCACATTGCATGCTTCTGCATCTGCCCAGTCAATTTGGCTGCATGCATTTGCACTCTGGAATTGATTGAAAACAACATATGCACAGCACCGTCACATGTCCCCCGACACACTTCTGGGTTCCCACTCCTAAAGCTAGCTAGGTTTACAAGCATGCCCGATATGACTGAGAGCACTATTTTGACTTGCCTCCAGTATTGTTTTTTTAATAAAGGCTGATATCTTGACATAAACTGGAAACAAACATCATTGTGCACTCTGGAGTGCACAGAACAACGCAGATAGAGGTATCTGCTTCCATCACGGCATTTACAGACCAGGAAATCCTCCCTGAAAATAACAGGGCAACGATTGGCATGTTAATCAATAGCATCCTATGGTGATCCGTTTTACTATAAAGGCAATCATTCTGAGTATGGGGGTAATGTATAAATAGACCGTGGGCCTCATTAGAAGTTTGGCGGTAGCCTTGCCGGTAAAACCGGCAGGCTGCCGCCAAACTTCCGAAAATTTCCGGCACCCGCGAATGGGCAATTACTGGGTCATTAGGGCCCTGACGGATCCGGTAATTGCCCTTTCGCAGGTGCCAAAATGGAATGCTCCCCATTCCCATTTGAGCCCCATAGGAACGGGGAGGTTGGATACACCGGTAAGCTTGCCAGTACCGTAGTTTCCGGACCGGCATCCGACATGCTGTGCTTGCGGGTGCCGCTCTGCCCATCAGGTCTGACCTGGCGGGCAGAAAGGCACCCGCAAGCACAACTAGTAGTTTGCCGGTCCGGGAACTACGGTACTGGCAAGCTTACTGGCAAAATTATAGTGAGGCCCAGTATTTTCTAATACGGATTGTTTTAACTTACCGCCTGATTATGGGCCATGCACGATAATGACATGTGGGTTGTCAATGGTCTACGGTATGTAGTCATTTTAACCACATTATGAGTCCAGATACCTCATATTTTAGCACCAATTGTGACTTCCAAGAGGTGGCGGTACACTGTACAGAATTTTGAAAACCTTTTTATCCCTAGTACTGAAAGGATGCATAAGCATTTTCGTTCAATACAGCAACAATACAAGTTGTGTATTGGTGCAAAAAAGTGGTGTTTTACCCATTACTGTATTCAACAAATTTACATTCTCAAAACGTATTGGAAAGATAATGCGTGCAGATTTCCAGAATTATAGCCTGTTGAATTTGTGAAAATCTGCACCAGTTTCTGCCAAACCATTGGATTTTCCATACTTAAACAGATTTCCAAAAACAACACATGTGGTAATTACCCCATCTCTTCTTTCCACCTGGAAACCCACCAAATGTATGACATGGGACTAAAGGCAGTCCCGGATTACCAAATAGGCAAGAAAATTACAATCAAGCTCTCTGAAATTGTTTCCAAAAGAAAGAAAAAAAATGAATCAACTCAAGGTAACGAAAACTTTACATTCCAGACTATATAAAAAATGCTGTATTAATGTACTGTACCCATTAACAACTTAAAGTAGATAAACAAGAGACATCAGATTCACATAACAGTTTGTCTCTTAAAAACTCATGTTCTGGCAGCTGTCAGTTTGTAAAATAATCTGGTGCAAACTACATACGTGAAATATAAAGTAGTGATGGTCATCTCCATCTAGCGGCTGATGTGCACACTACTTAGTTCAATGTTATCCCACTACAGCGAGCGCACGAGAAACCTCCAGCAATGAAGCTTTCTGTGAGTTAGCTTGTTGCAAGAGTTCCTGTCAATTCCAGACCCTAGTAGAATATTCGCTAGCAGAAGCTTCGAGAACACTGACGAGTATTTATGCCCGACGTCTGCGTTACTGTACGTTAGCTCTTCTGAGTTATAATGAAATTTTATTAACCTCACCGCCTAATTTAACAGAACAAATCTGTCTTGTTCAGGCACTTTTACTCATTTCTGGCTGAGACTTAAGAATTCTTTCATTTTCTTGAATAAGCGTAAATATTGTTTGCCGTCACTCAGTTGCCATTATGGTCAATGAATACGTCTTGCAAAAGGTAGACTCCCAAGATATCCTGAAAGATTTCACCACAATCAAATTAAGGAAAGTGAATATTTAAAATTTTGTTGGTTTAATAAAATTAAACAAATGTACTTTTTGTTTAATACACTTAATAATTGTTAATATTTAGCTTTGTGTAATAAAATTGGTTTATAAAAATTGTTGGTTGGTAAAATTAAAACATATTATGAGATAATTTGCAAGGTGGGTCCCCGATCTTTCGACTGAGTGGGGGCCTTCACAGGGTTTAATCTGGCACTGCCTAAAGGGACTGTTGTAACATCAGAGGGAGAACACAGTGCAGCCTGCCGTACCTGGTATTTATTAAACATAAACATGCTGTAGATGAATACCCTGATGGAAAGCAGAGGGGAATTAGGGATTCACACAGGCAGTGTGATGGCCAACCCAATGGGCTGTGTAAGTGGGAAGCCTGCTCCTCGCTCATGCTCTCTGGTGTGGCGCAACAGCTTTTCTTCCCTCTCCCACATCAACTGCTCTGGGAAGAGTTCTTGCATTACAACCTACAGTGCGGGCACTCTTCTCCTACAGAACTTGCTAAATCCATGTGTAGGTAGTGGGCATTGTGCTAAATCTGGCCTGACTGTCCCGCCCATGGCATTCCAAAGACAGAGAGAAGGCAGCAGCAATGCTGCTGTTGTTTCCATTCCCACCGCTGCTAACTGCCACAACCATGACTAAGTGTCCTACAGTGTGCCTCTCACCAGCCCTTTACCTGCCAAAGAAACGAGGAGGAAGTCGATGCACCAGGGGAACGGATCAGAGGAACTGGAGGTAGTAAAACTTAGTTTCACAATGCGAGCACGAGTGAGTGCTTTTATGCTCACCTTAGACTGGACTACTAGATGCTTCATGGACCATCAAGTGATGTTATGTTATTTTATGTTACTTTGCATTTATATAGCTCCTTATGTACCATTGGTATAATCTCAAGGGGCTGGTAGGTTGAACGCCCTCGGGAACCGAAGTTCAAGTCAGTAGAGAGAGTGGAGAGAGTTAAAACTGCGTGTGAGCACCAAATATGTGTGCAGCTGGTGTGGTATTCATGTAGTAGCTGCTTCATAGCGGTAGGTATGGTGGTCGAGAGATCAAGAGTATGTGTTCGTTCTGGTAGGTTTTATCCAGACCGGTTCTGGCTGCGTTAGGCCTGAGGAGAACACCTGGCTGGAGGGTGTGAAACCAGCAGTGTTTATTTAGAGTGATGTGGGGTATGAGGCAGATGTTGGTATGAGAACAGCTATACCGAATGTTGTCATAGTATCTCTCTGTTCTAGTTGAATGGTGGTGTAAGGAAGAGAGGAAGCATGGTGATGTGATATGATGGTTTACATGCTCTTTCAAACGTTACATGCACCCCTACCCGTTCCATGAACGTCGTGCACTTCTATGCACTGCAGTCAGTTCCGTGCACTCCAGTCCGCTCTGTGCACTCCAGTCTGCTCCGTGCACTCCAGCCCGCTCCCTGCACTCCAGCCCGCTCCATGCACTCCAGCCCGCTCCATGCACTCCAGTCCGCTCCATGCACTCCAGTCTGCTCCATGCACTCCAGTCCGCTCCATGCACTCCAGTCCACTCCATGCATTCCAGTCCGCTCCATGCACTCCAGTCCGTTTCACGCATTACAGTCCATTCCATGCATCAGATCTGTTCCATCTACTCCGATCATTTCCGTAAATTCTAAGTTTCACCCGTACCCTCTACATATTTCACCCGTACCTTCACGTATTACACCTTGCACATGTTTCACCCATACCTTTCACGTATTACACCAGTAGCTTCTACATACTTCTTGCATTCCATCCACATACGGCCCCATTCCATCCACATACGTCCCTATTCCATCCACATACGTCCCCATTCCATCCACATACGTCTCGATTCACTCCACATATGTCCCCTGTTCCATCCCCATATGTCCCCTGTTCCATCCACATACTTCACCCCCTCCATCTGCTCTATGCACTTGTCTGCTCTACGCACTCGTCCGCTGCACGCACTCGTCCGTTCCACGCATTCGCCCGCTCTACCCCTTGTCCGCTCGAGGCACTCACCTGCTCAAGGCACTCGTCCGCTCGAGCCACTTGTCCGCTCCACGCATTTATCTGCTCCACGCATTCTTGTGCACTAGTCCATTCTTGCATGTTCCTCCATTCTTGCGCACTCCTCTGTTCTTGCGCACTCCTCCGTTCTTGCGCACATGTCCGTTCTTGTGCACACGTCTGCTCTGCACACTCGTCCGCTCTGTGCACCACGTCTGCTCTGCGCACCCATCCGCTCTGCGCACCCATCCGCTCTATGCATTCATTCGCTCTTATGTACTCATCCGCTCTTACACACTCATCCGCTCTACACAGTCGTCCGCTCGACATACTTGTCTGCTCTATACAGTCATCCGCTCTACACAGTCGTCCGCTCTAAACCATCGTCCGCTATACACAGTCATTCGCTCTATGCACTCGTCCTTACCACGCACTCATCTGCTTTATGTACTCATCTGCTCCACACAGTTCTTCGCTCTATACACTCATCCGCTCTATACACTCATTCGCTATATACACTCAAGGGTTCTACACATTCATCTGCTCTGTGCACTCCTGCGCTCTACGCACTTCTCCACTCCTATGCACTCATCTGTTCTATGCGCTCATCCGCTCAATACAGTCATCGGCTCTACACACTTGTCCATTCTACACGCTCGTCTGCTCTATGCATTCATGTGCTCTAAGCACCCTTCCGTTCTATGCTCTATGCATTCATCCGCTCTACACACTCATCCGCTCTACACCCATCCGCTCTACGCACTCGTCGGTTCTACACATTCATCTGCTCTGCACACTCATCCGCTCTACGCACTCATCCGCTCTACACACTCATCCGCTCTATGCACTCATCCATTCTACACCCTCATCCACTATATGCATTCATCTGCTCTAAGCACTCTTCTGTTCTTCACTCTACACAATCATTCGCTCTACGCACTCATCCGCTCTACACACTCATCCACTCTACACACTCATCCGCTCTACACACTCGTCCGCTCTACACACTCATCCGCTCTACGCACTCATCTGCTCTACACGCTCATCTGATCAATGCCTTCATCCGCTAAGCGCTCTCATCCGTTCCTCGCAATTCATCCATTATACCGATTTCATACGGTCCACTCACTTCGTTCATTCATCATGCATTATCGGTTCAGGCCACGCCACTTGGCATACGTACTGGATCCGTTCCGTGTTTTCATTCTGTTTCATGTACTACATCCGTCTCACGTACTTGAATTGTCTATTCTGTACTTTCATTTATGCCGTGCATTCATAATTCCATGCCATCTGTCTGTGTACTCATTAGTCTCCAGTTTTTGTCTTTCCAACCTCTTCACTTTATTCATTTCGTCTATTGTGTTCATTTTGACCATTGCAATCATTGCATCCATTTCATTAATTTAGGCCGCATTACTGTTTTCGTACGATTTATTCTTTTTATCCACTTCACTGCTTTGATCTACTTTACTCATTCTATTCTTTTTTACCTTTTAGTTTAGATTAGCGGTTATTAGTTGTCGATTTCTCGCTTGGATCTGGATGTTGTATTGTTATTGTCTTATTGTTATTAAAGATCTAGTAGTTTGTTGAGTTGATGTCATTGAGATGTTGTTATTCAGGTTGAGTTAGTTTGAGTATAGGGTTGGTTTTAGAGGAAGAGCCAAGTTTTCAGTAATTTGTGGAAAGACATTAGATCTTCAGTTAGGCGGATGTGGGGTGGGAGTGCGTTCCACAGCATGGGGGCCAAGGCAGAGAATGATGATCCACCTAACCTTACTGAGTTTGTTTTAGGTATGACTAGGAGTCCGGCTGAGCTTGATTTTAGAGTACGTGGGGGGTGATAGGGTTTCAGCTTGTCTTGAAGATATTGAGGTCCGGTTTTATGCAGTGCCCGGTGAGAAATGCATAAGGTTTTGAAGGTCACCCTTCGGGCCACCAGGAGCCAGTGTAGTGTTTTGAGGGCTGGGGAGATGTTCCATGCTTCTGAAACTAGCCTAAAATGTATTTTAATATATACTCACTGTGCCATGATTAATGTCAGCTCGTGACATAATGCAATCTTAATGTATGATCTTGAATGTCCATTCAGCAAAGTGCCATGGCTCAATGGTTCTTCGACTCCAGGTCTAAATCTTTTGGTCCCAGATTGCTTTCGCTATTAGAAGGGTTGACCACAAAGGTAAATCAGGTGGTGGATTAGTGGCAATTCACAGCTCTCTTTAGAACACTTTCCACCCACTCTTTGGGTGCATTTCCCACTGCAGAATGTATTTCTCTCCACTACATCCCCTTTGGACTGACATTTGCTTTATAATCCTTCTCCCAACCATGGGGCTCATTTGCCGGTAAAACCCGCCAGCAGACAGCAGGTTACGGGCAATCACATAACACCCTTACTGCCACCTGATATCCAGGTGCCACCAGGATATCACAAGCAGCGGCGGTAATGGTAAATTCCCATTTCCATAGAGTGCCATAGGACTCCATGGTAATTGGGTTTCTGAAGCACCAGCACCATTGCTAATGGAGTCGGTGCTTCAGTGACAACCATAAAGTTAGGGGCCTGAAAACCCAGCAGCTCAGGCCTGCCAGGGGAACTGTGGCCCCTACTGGCATTGTTGTAGTATGGCGGTCCGTTAAGGGTACCGGTACGTTGCTACGGGTACCCTTATTTCCAGACCAGCATATTTATAATGAGGGCCAATGTGTGTTTTGGCTGATCACATTACAAGTAACCACTATCTACAAAATCAAGATTATCCTCTTAGAAGACATTGTTGATTGGGAAGGCCTCACTGGTTGCTTAGCTGACTTGATGGGAGAATTTCCAGATCCAATTACACCTTACATCCTTTTTCTAATTCATTCTTAAGGATATATATTAGATTTGGTGATTGGGTCTGCGACATATATTAGCTATTACTTTCCCATTCTGGTCAGCTGGTCTGCCAGGATTTCTATTCTTGGTTATTGCAATTGTCAGTATATTGGCATTCCCTAGAGAAGTCCCAGTGCAAGGATGCCCATACAAGCATTCCTTAGGCTTTCCACGGTCCCACTTGGCTTAAGAATTTCAGCCATGGATTCAGTCACATCTGATTCCTGCCCATTCTGCTGGGAATGCACTGTCCCCCACGTCCCGTTGGCAGAATGCAATATTGTGAACACAGCTGCTCCAATTAAACATGCATATTCTGAGCCTCTGCCTCATGCCCTTTGCTATTCCCAAAAGCTTACACAGCCAGCTGTATTTGGTTGAGTGAACCAAGACACAGTGAGGATAATGAAAACAAGACCCATATGTACAGGACTGGCTTGCTTCCTTATGCCAAGCTTTTGAAAACAAAGGTAACTTACCTACATCTGGACACCGCCCATCTTAGATCATCACTTCTGTTCTAAATTAACCCTTGAGCTTTTCTCCAATTCTTACCAGTGTCTAACTCCTCTCCATACGTCCCATGTATTTCTTATTCAGCAAAGCAAAATTACTGAGCTGAATGCCTACATCTTTTGCGGTACATTTTCCAAATGTGTTGACTCACCCCTCTTCTTAGCCTACCTGGGAGGATTTTACATTGCTCTCTGAGGTGGATTTCTTGGCACGCTTTCACTCCATGAAACCCATGGAATGTTGTCAATCTTCTCCTCAGGCGGCCATGCCTTTACTGCTACTGCTTTTCCACATATCCCGGTGTGAACTGTCTTCCAACCCTCTATTAGGCCGGACAGGCTTTACCTTTACTAACAACGCCAAGCTTGAGTCTTGGCTAATCTGGACATTCCCACCAAAATTCTGGCTTTCTTTTTTGGGAAATAGTCTAGGAAGGTGTACATTGGCAGCTTCAAGGCCATATCACTTCTCAAAAGCTGATCCCAGAAATGACCATGATCTTATCAATTTGGTGTTTCTTCGGGCTACGGAGCTGTCAGAGCAGTATTGGCTAAATGATGGCAGGCATGTACTGAGTGGCAGCTGGTGCTAAAACTATCTGATGTGATGTGTTCACCATGATAGATCATCGGTCATAGATCATCGGTCATTGATGTCCATCTTCTCCAGGAACAATGGAGTAGGCGGACATGTCCTGCACTTGTTCTCCTCTTGTCAGCCGGCTGAAAAAAAAGACACCCAGGCAACACCCCACTTGCGATGCCCAGTGAGGCAAAAACATGTCTGCAGGTGCCTGTCGTCTTGTGCAGAAAGGATGAGATAAAGCAGTTTGTTTGGACTGCGTCTTTTGGGGTGAGATCAAGCTTGATTTGTGTTTGGTCTTACCCCTTCCTTAATGAAATGGCAGGCTTAAAAATAATGATTGTAGCGAGTTTCGGAGAACAATACAAGTGATTATAATTAATTTAAAACCTTCCAGTCATCAACCTTCAGTTTTGCAACAGTTTTTGGTCATTTTACTTCTGGCAATAATTACACCCAGCAGTATTTATCTTCACAGTGTTTGCATCCAGAGAAATAGCTCCAGTGGTAATTTCAAATTTCCTTTGAAAATCGGTACTACAACTACTGCCAAACGTTGCCAACTAGTGGAGAGGCAGTTAATGCAGAGCAGTAATTTACCACTATTAGGATTTCTTACAGAATGTGTCCCTTATGTCCTACAGGAAATCCCTACCGTTCTTTGCATAGTATTACAGCCTTTTGGGCCATTGTTGCTTCTCTACCTCTAATTTGATTAAGTACAAGTTATGGGTAAAATGCACGTGGGTTTCCAGCTGTTTCACAGAGTCACTCTTACTTCACGTAGACACCTCTTGTTTTATTTCTGTTCAAGTTTGCTGATCTTGGTAGTTGAAACCTTATTTTGAGCTTCCATTGTGTGAGAAATCCATCAACTTGCAATCAATCTTCCATGTAGACATTTCCTTTCAAAATCTTGACAAAGCATACATTGAGGCATATGGGCTTCAGAGTCTACGTGTATTAAGAGCAAAATATCCAGCTTTGTTGAAAGTATTTACTTATGCAGTTCTGCTATCTGACACAGCAATTCCTCCTGCGTCGGGGAGGGGGGCTGGGTGGACACCGCCAGCCAAGATTAAGAAGGGCCGAGCAAAGCAAAGCCTCAGAGAGCGCTGTGGGCCGTTACTGGCAATGTCTGCCCTCCGACAGAGCGTTTGTAGCCATTTACACCCCAGGTCCAATCAGGTTACGAACAGTGAAAAATGATTCTTTTTTTGCGGGAGATTGGCTGCACACATATTAGATAGGTTTAGTTCTGCTTTTGGAGGGTTTTGCATGCAACTTTCTTAAATTAATGCAAAGTGCTTTGTTGTTCCGGGTGCTATTGTGTGATGAATGTGTGAACCATTTGACATATTTCAGGTTTGTTTGGGCTCATGCTCGGGATGTGGTTCATGCATGAGAATTTCAATTCGTACCATCGATCCATGTCCACCTTTAATTTACACCATGAGTTTCTTGACATTTTCTGGGGATGAGTACAAAGAATCAATGAACCATGCTCAGTTTCTTTATCGCACCACTGAATGTTCAGTGTACAGGTATGAGTATCGCTTCAATGTTGTCCCAATTGATTGTTTATTCAGTTATTTCACAGAGAACACGTACAGGGGTTCCAGCAAGGGTGATTGAGTTTTCTGGGTCTTTGAGCAGCGGTAGGATGCTGTCTGCCTACAGAAAGAGAGACTTGGAGTATTGCCCCCAATTCATTATCATACGGGTCTGTACGTCTTACCTTGGAATCTTCCCTCATATGAAGATCTTTCTAACTGCTGTATTTTCCTACCATGACATCATTATAGTGGAATATGAAAATCATAATCCACTGCTGTGACCTCATATGCAGCATTTTCTCTGCCATTGAAGGTCTCCAGTTGTGGGGAAAGGGGAATTACATTAGAGTGTTGTGCGGTAGAGTAGAACGGGACCAGTTTCCCTTTTGCCTCCCTTCTCCACATCTCTTTACCATTTGTCCATGGGGAAAGCACGGGGTGGAAAAGGAGCACTGCGTAGCTATTTACAACTTGAAATTGTAAGGTGATCCCCATCTAAAACAGAATTAATTCCACTTCCGGGTTCTGAGTGACAATATAGACAACTCAAGCACCTCCCTCATTGTCTAGCAGATGTTACTCAGAGACCTTCGGTGAAATACATTTCCCATTGTACAAAGTTACTTATCTATTTTTTTTTTTTTTTATTATTTGCTTTTATCAAATCAATGATTTTGCAAAGAAGAGGAAGAAGAAAGTCTTGAAGTTAGAGTTTTAAAGTTTTGTTTTCTTCTTTCCAGCCTTCTCACAGCTTAAAAGTTAAAAGTTCCCTTCTGATGTTCACAGCGGATTCAGATTCCGGTTCCAACTTTTATTGGTCTGAACCTTGTCTCTCTTCTTTGTTGGTTTTAAGGAAACATTCCTCTAAGTCTGCCTTTAAAATTGTTGCTGTTGCTATTGACCATGTAGTCCTAGATCCACTCAGGAGGCAGTTCCACCAGACGTCTTCTTTGTACAGGAAATTAGGATTAATCAGTGGTCTCAAGAACGCTCTTCGCCATTTTTTCGTTTTAGTGCAGTGCATCAGGAGGTGCTTTACCGATTCAGGCTCGTGTTCAGTTTCGCATAAACAACATTGATTTGTTTGCGATTGGCCCTTGATGGCCCTTATTTCGTTGGTCGGGAGCAGCTTAAGACGAGATCGCAGAAAAATTGATCTTAAGGCCTTATCTGGGAATCGTTTTATGACTTCAGTAGTTGAGTGTAATTTTTTGGGTTGGAAGTTCAGATGAGTGAGGAGTTTGTTGTTTCCTGCTAGTGTTAAAGTCTCTATCCAATCCAAGTGGTCCATTTTCTGTTTTATTTTCGTAGGATTTCGAATCAGTTCCTCTTCCGAACATCCACTGTTGCCCAAATGTGCTCGCTGTTTGGCTGCCCAGGTGGTAAGAGACTTGTTCCTTCCTTCTGCCATTTCAGTTTTGATTATGTTATACAGGGGCGGTGAGTCCTGTATTATTATTTTGCTAAACAGCGCCATTTCCCCAGCCTCAATAACAGCTTTCAGGGAGTTGATTCCCAGTTCTCTTCTGATGATCGAGATAGGTGCGGAGTTGGGAAGCTGAAGGACTTTCCGCCAAAAGTAGGCTTCCAATTTTGGCCAAATTGCAGTGGGAATCGCTGCCATTGCTTCACATCCACATGCCAATCTCGGAATTACTTTGCCTTTGTAAAATTTTATGGCCGGTAGAAGCGAAAAACGGCCGTATTTCTTGTCGATTATTTTTGCCTGGGTAGTGAGTTTTCGAGTATTGTCCCATAGATGATTTTGCTTTGAAGTCTCAGACTTTGAGTTATCTATCGTCACCCCCAGGTATTTGAAGAACTTCACCACTTCTATGGTCGAGTTTTCAATATGCCATCTGAAGTTTTTTGGGTTCTTTCTTGGCAGCTGTCCAAGTATCAAGATTTTCCTGATTTATCTGTAAATTGTTGTTTTTTGAGATGTATTTAGCCAAGTTGTCGAGCTGTCTTTGGAGACCAATTTCAGTCTGGTCCAGAAGGATGATATCGTCAGCATATAATAAACAATCCACAGAAGTCTCACCAATTTTTGGAGAGAAAGATCTAGTCTTGCTGGCGTTTTCTTTAAGGTCTCCAAGAAAGGAGATGAACAAGACTGGGGCCAGCGGGCAGCCCTGTTTCACTCCTCTGAGAGTCGGAATCTCTTCAGACAACCGGCCTGCTTGATCTAACTTGACCCTAATTGACGTCTTGTTGTGAAAAGCCTTTATTGGGTAAAGAATTTTGCTCGGACATTTCCATTGTTCCAATTTGGACCACAGCAGAGATCTGTCTATTTGATCAAAGGCTTGACTGAGGTCTATGAATGCCAGGTATACTTTCCCAGGCCGTGGCGTGAGTTTGGCCTTTATAGCACATAGCATCATGATGTTGGCTGTGGTCCCTGAGTTTTTCATGAACCCTGCTTGAAAAGGGTCTTGGCAGGGGGCTGTTTTGGCCCAATTTTGGAAGCTCTTTAAGAGGAATGATCTGTAGAGCTTACCAATTGTGTCCAAAAGCGCAATGGGGCGATAGTTTTCTAGGCCGGTTCTGTCTCCTTTTTTGTAGATGGGTGTGATTACTGCGCAGCGCCAGGATTTCGGAATCGATCTTGTAGTGCAACATTTTTTGAACACCTGGCCAATGAAGCTCGCCCACTCCTCTGGGTGGTTTTTTAGGTCTATGTTGGTGATTCAGTCAGGGCGAGGAGCTCTGGAGGATTTAAGACGTCTGATGGCCAGTACAATGTCTTCTTCATTTGAGAAGTCTTCCCAAGTAGTTGAATTTGACTCAGACCCCAGAGGAGGAATAGTTTGCCTGGGGAGCTGGAATATCTTGGAGAAGTGTAATTTCCAGACTTCTTCTGAGACGTTCTTCGATCCTATTGCGGTTGACCCGTCTCCTGTGTTCCTAATCAATTGCCAGAAAGCACCTGAGTTCTTATCTGCCAATTTGCCAATTTTCTCAGCATTTCTTCTGAGTCATGATGATAGAGGAGAGCTCTTTGGAATCTTAACCAGGATTTGTACAGCTTTTGTTCATTCGGGTAGGTTTCCCTTGGTTCATCCGATTCAGAGGTTGCTGCCTGCCTCTTCAGCTTTCTCAGGGTGCGACGTTTCATTACCAGCTCTTTGTCGTAGGTGTGTAATGGTTGCTGGGTACCCTTTGGATTTGGCTTCCTGGGTATCAGATACAGAACCAATAAGGGTTGGTAGTCAGTTGAGTTTATTGTCCCCCTGTTTTCCCGCAAGCAGTGGGTTGCGTAGTTTTTGGACAGTTCTTTAATTCGTTCCGCTGTGAGTCTTAAGCGGTTTCCTTGAGCATTTGATTCAATTTTTTCTGGCATTCGAATTCTGTCACCCCCTTCAGTCGGCCATGTGATTTTCAGGATGTTGTGGTCGCTTGCTTCTGTCCTTATGACCTCAAAAGTTGTAATTCGGCTCAGCATCGACTCTGATACATATATGTAGTCTATCGTCCCTTCTTGAGAACCTCTTTCCCAAGTGGGAATGTAGAAGGCCTGGGGAAGAGAGTGATCAATATTGTAGAGGTTTCTAGAATCCATGAAAGATTGCCATTGCTTACCACGTGATTCCACCTGACTTGTCGGACGCGGTGAAGTGCTTCTCGGGAGTCCCGTCGGGCATTTGGCATTCAAGTCTCCACTTAGAATTATAAGGGGGTTATTTTGGGCAGTCATGATGCCATCGATCTCGGTTTCGATGGTTGCTAGGAAGAGTCTATCTGAGATGACTTGAGGATTCCAATAAGTTGTGATTATGGTAATCAAAGAGGAGATTGTAGAGTGACTCTTCGCATCCAGTCATTCCCACTTTATTAATATTGCTAAGTGAGTTTGAGTAGCAGAAAGCTTCTTCTGAATTGAAAGTCCAGAACTGGAACGGACTGCCACAAGGAGACCAGCTGATGGACGACCCAGACGGCCTTTGTTTGCTGGGGAAACTACGACTGAAAAGCCATCAATTGTTGGAGGTTTGAGGAGCCATGTTTCTTGGAGAGTAATGATGTCAAATTCCCAAAGGTTTACTCCCCCTGATTTTGTGAGGTGAGTATAACCCCTGGTGTTCCAAGACATCATTTTAAGTGTTCGAGTTTAGAGATAAGGTTCTGGCCTTGGGTCTTTTATGCTTGTTCCATCTTTGGTTAATTTTGCCATTTCACTGGGTATTTGTTGCTATTTCTTTGAATGGCTTGAAGAGGTTTTTGGAAGCCATGCCAAAAGCTGCTTAATTGGTGCAAATGTTGACAAGTTGTTCTTAGCTGACGAAGATTCCGAGTGTCTCAAGATTTTATAACTTCTGTCAGACAGTTTTTGCTCAGACTTAGTTTCTGAGTTATACGGATTCCTTCTCTTAGACGGGAATCTTTTTTCCTGCATTTCGCTTGGTCTATGTACGTTTCTTTCAGTGGGTCTCCTTATCGGAGTGTGTCGGTTCTTGCGCATGCCACTGTTGTCCGACCATGGGACCGAGTCTCTCCTTGGGGTCTGGATCAGGTTTTGCACATTTGACTCTGTTTTTGATCTGTAGTGGATTTTCCCAGGCGGATAAGAGTTCTCTTTGGATTGAAGTTTACAATCTCTCAATGCTCTTTTCACCTCTGTAATAAAATAGCCCTTTTTTAGGAGGTCTGCTTCTCCTTCTTTGGACCATCTGCTTTTAGCTTCTGCTCTTATATGTAAGTACGCCTTTGCTTTTTGGTCTTTGTGGTAAGGCTCTACTAGTATCAAGTCCTCCGTCGTCAATTCTTCGAGATCTCTGGTGCGTTTCAGAATTTTCAGTACCGTTCCCCTATTTAGGGTTGTCTTCTCGAAGTTTGCCGGGATCTGTTCTAGCTTAAAAACTGTTGCAAGAGCTAGCCTTTGTTGTTTTGCTATTTTTTGGTTTCGACTGCCGTCTCAGAAATAGTTATTTTCTTTCTGTGCAATGGATTCCTTTGGTTTTTTGTACAAGTTGAGACCGTCTTTCCAGTCGTCGACAGTGTCCTTAGGTGATTTTACTTCTGCATAGTTTCTTTTTAGTGACACAGGTTTCACTCTTAGAGAATCCGGCCCTCTAGGATATCTCTGGTTAGGGCTATGCCAGTCCTTTTTCTTATTTTCACTATTTGACCTTCATTTTTTTGATCTTGGAGATGTTACACGGTTAGTATTTGTCGGAGGTCTTTCTCCCTCACGTTCGTCAGTTTGTCTTTGACTGCAACTCCCAGGAGATGAGTGGAGAGTGATGTTCATAGAGGCTTCATCTCTCAGGAAGTCTTCCACAGTAATTGGTGAGTGCAGCTGTGAAGTTTGCAAGGGACTTCTGACAAAATGACAGACCTGGATGGGAGATTTTGTGGATCCGCAGGACGCGCTTGGTTTAGGAACCAAATCTCTGTTTTTTCAACTGAAGGACCGGGCCGTTTCCCAGAGTCTGACCTGAAGGGGCTGTCGCTGGATCTTGAAGGATGTTTTATTTTTTAATTCCATTTGGCTTAGTTGATTGGGCAAGTGATCCTTTTGATGAGACTTTGGATGCGTTCGTCAAAAAAGGAAGATGAAGTTGTTTTGGGGCTGGTCCTTTCAGGCATGATTTGGCCATTCCCTTTTTGACTCCTTCAAATACAAGTTGGCGAGGGGGTTCAATATTCTCCTTCGATTTTTGATTTTTTGAAGGCTTTTTTCCAAAGTCGAAGCTAATTTTATTGGAAGACCGCTTGTCTGCTGACTGTGTCTGATCTTGCAGGTCTAGTTCTTTCTCGGTGGTTGAATCTGTCTGTGATGCACAGTCTCTTGAGTCCTTAATTAGAATTGGTTGGGGTAGAGGAGTTGAGATTGCAGGATTGGTTCGTGTTAGGTCTCCTATAATTTTGTCATAAATGACGCTGTCAACTTTTTCTTTGGCGGTTATATATCCCTCGAGATATGTCATTTTGGTATGGGTCATTGCAATCAGAGTAGTTTCGTCCTTTAGCGTGTCATTTATAGCTTCATATAGTTTTCCAAATGGAACAAGCGCGATCGTCAGTGCTGACATCAATGTTCGTCAGGTCTCGCTTCTTTGGTGGTGTTTCCTTTAGAACTTCTTCTGTTTGGAACCCCCCCATCCTTTGGTGGTGTTTCCTTTAGAACTTCTTCTGTTTGGAACCCCCCATCACTATTCCTTCGAGGTGAAATTTGAGGGCAGCAGGGTGGGGTAGAAGACCATGGAGGGACCCTAGGTGAGTGGAAATCTTTGTCTGATAAAGCGGCAGATAGGACCCGGTGTGATTGGATTTTGACTGGAGTCTTGACAGGGCGGAGCAGTGGCTTCAGAACGAGAGGGTCTTCAGTGCCCTCATTTGCTGTATTGCTGATTGAGTGGGTCCCAGTAGTTCGAGGTGCAAGGGGGTGGCACAAGAGTCCCTTGGGGGTGCTTGCCCGGGGCCAGTCTGCAGGAGAGGGAGACGGTCTCATTAGAGGAAGATTAAAAGGGGCAATTTTCTGACTTTCAGATGAGACAGGAGAGCCTTCCTTGGTGTTAGGCGATCCTCGGCACATCAGGCCTCCCCACATCAGAACACTGCTCACATTCCCCCAACTTCTCCACCCCAGCTTCGAGGCTCAAGGGATTCGGTGAACCCACAGAACCGAAAAAACAGTACCTCCTTTGGTGTACGGGCTCGATTACAACCTTTCCTGCATTGGCAACTGCCTTGGAGAATATATCGCAGAAGGGGCGGCGTTACGTCATCACGTCGGTCATGTGATACAGTGTGGCGTTCCTCACGTGATCTTGGTGGACGTCACATGACCCAGAGACGTCACATGACCCAGGGACACACAGTATAAAGAACTGAGAGGCAGGACGATCATTGCTTCTCAGCTGGCTTCGGACCCTGTTTGCCGTTACTACTTGCTCCTTGCTACCTCGACCACGGAACTCTATCTTGGACTCTCTTGGACACCCCTTTGTACCTTTGCTTGGAACTGTTTACCTGTTGCCGGATTTTTTGGACTGCACATCGACTTGTCTTTGGATCATCCCTGAGTATCTTGCTGTACTCCTTCGCCCAAGTCAAGCCCTATCTTACAGGTGGCCTACCCGTATCCACGCTTACCTGCGGTTCTACCACTCCAGGGACCGCTGTATCTTGTTGAGCCTTGAACCTCCCTACTAGGTTACCTGGGTCTCCCTTACACTAGATAGGTAAGACACTTTAGATTCTTTTGTTTACCTGCTGTATTGTGATTGCCTGGTGCTTAACCTCCTTCCTTCTTGACAGCAGCATCGGTGTTCCAGAGGCTCCGTGGATCTGGGAAGACATCTCTCACCTGTGGCCTCAAGGGTCGCACAGCGGGTTTCTATTTGTTACCCTGTGCGTCACTTGGGGACGGAGTTCTCATCGGTCTACACGACACTCAAGTCAGAACAGACTGAGAAGCCGTATACTCGTGTTAGACGATGCAGGGATCCATGGACGAACCCATAACTGCTTTAGTTCAGGCAATTACAATATTAAGGGCAGATATGGCCGCTGCGAACACGGTGATCCATCAAAGGTTGGACACCATACAGAGCGTTCAACACTCCCTTCCTGCAGACCCTGAGTTTGGAGATGGCAGCTCCTCCACTACACCCCCTCCCTTGGCTACTTCTACAGTCCCGACTCCAATAATCCTCCCAACTCCTTCCCCCCTGGCTGCTCCTGAACGCTACCAAGGCGATCCCAAGAAATTCAGAACCTTTGTTAACCAGTGCAAGTTACATTTCTTATGCAGGCCTTTGGCTTTTCCCACGTCCACTGCTAAGGCCGCCTTCGCCCTTTCCCATTTAGCTGGAACAGCTGCCGCTTGGGCTAATCCCCTGTTAGAGAACAATAGTCCAGTTCTTTATGACTTTGATTTGTTGATCCTAGAAATGTCCCGAGTATTCGATACCCGACACAAGGCACAGTCTAGGGATCTGGAGTTGTTGGAATTAACTCAGGGCAAAAGGACTCTGATAGATTACATTACCCGGTTCAATCAGCTAGTTGCGGAAACGTCATGGCCAGAAAACAAGCGGGCGGTGGTCTTTTATAGGGGGTTAAGTAACACCATGAAAGACGCTCTAGCAGTGATCCCTTCTATGCCTACTCAGTATCAGGAATTGGTTGATCTCGTCCTGCAGGTAGACGCACGACGATCGGAGCGTAGAGCTGAATTGGGGGCCTCTTCCTCTCCTACTCTTGTTAGTACTCCCGCTTCCAGTACTGAAGAACCTATGCAAGTGGGAGGATTACGCAGTCCTATTACAACATCTGAGAGGGAACGTAGAAGGGTAGATAATGCATGCTTTTATTGTGGCACCACTGGACATTTCGTGAAAGAGTGTCCTCGACGTCCCAAGAAGAGTCAGGTTTTTCGGGTGGCTCGACCTTAGAACCGGAGAACAGGTCGAGTGTCCCTTCATCTTCTCCGGGTATCCCTCTTGCCTTTGCTCGTGTTCAACCCATCTCCGTAAAGGCTACTCTATGTCCCTCTACTGGCCTTCTTCATGCAGTCAATATCATTATTGATTCCGGTGCCACTGGTAATTACATAGATATTGATTTGGCCCATACCCTCAATCTACCCTTAGTGGTAAAAACACGACCGGAACATGTCCAAGCCGTAGACGGCTCCGCATTGGTTTCTGGTCCTGTTAGACAACAAACTGCACCCCTCTTGTTGAACATTCAAGACATACACACAGAAACCTTAAGTTTTGATCTGATCACTGCACCTCAATTCGGTATCATACTAGGGATTCCCTGGTTACGTGAACATAATCCCCTGATCAATTGGCAAGCAGGCACTGTACTCTTTGAGTCCGAGATTTGTCAGAATTATTGTCTCCCGGTCCATCAAGTCCCTGACACGCACTCTCGGTTCTTGGGAGCCTTAGCACAACTCACACTGACCGCTGACGATCCAGAAGTCATACAGTCCCATACTGTTGGGGGGTTGATGTCTGGGATTCCGCCAGAATATCGGGCTTTCGAATCAGTTTTCGATCGAGGCTCGTCTGAGGTACTCCCTCCACATAGAACATATGACTGCCCAATCGAATTACTTCCCGATTCCACTGTTCCTTCGGGCAGGATCTACTCTTTGTCTCCTTCGGAGGAACTGGTGTTAAAAGAATATGTACAGAACGCCCTGCGTTTAGGACACATCCGCCCCTCCACTTCACCAGCGGCTAGTCCTATCTTCTTTGTACCCAAGAAGGAGGGGGATCTACGTCCTTGTGTGGATTATCGGTGTCTTAACGCTATCACCAAGAAGGATAGATATCCCATCCCGTTAATTACTCCACTCTTAGATCATTTAACACATGCTTCCATTTTTACCAAACTTGATCTACGCGGCGCATACAATTTAGTACGCGTTCGCGAGGGAGACGAGTGGAAAACTGCTTTCTGTACTCGTTACGGCTTGTACGAATATCTTGTCATGCCCTTTGGCTTATGTAACGCCCCGGCCACGTTCCAACGATTCATGAATGACATTTTCAGGGATATTCTGGATGTGTACATGGTTGTGTATTTGGACGACATCCTGATCTTCTCTCGTGATCTTGATGACCATGTAAAACACGTCCGAGAAGTATTAACCCGTTTAAGAACACATTCCTTATTTGCCAAACCTGAGAAATGTCAGTTCCATAAGACCTCTGTTGAGTTTTTGGGTTTCCACATCACCCCTGGGGCGTTATCCATGAACGAGTCTAAGGTCAAAGCAGTCTTAGATTGGCCAGTACCTCAAACACTCAAGTCCTTGCAGGCCTTTTTAGGATTCGCCAACTTTTATAGCCGTTTCATTTCTTCCTTTTCTACGATTGTAGCCCCACTCACGGCCCTGACTAGTCCTCGGGTACCATATCAGTGGCAGAGAGAACAGCAGGAGGCTTTTGATACTTTGAAAACCGCCTTTACTACCGCACCGGTACTCCAACATCCCAATCCTGATCTTCCGTTCATAGTCGAGGCAGATGCCTCTTCCTTTGCCCTCGGGGCGGTACTGTCACAATCATGTCCTAATACAGGCAAATTACATCCAGTGGAATACCACTCCCGTAAGTTTTCCAGTAATGAGTCTCATTATACCGTTACGGAGAAAGAACTCTTGGCTGTCATGGACGCGTTCCGTGTTTGGCGTCATCATCTTCTGGGGGCTAAACATCCCATTACAGTATACTCCGATCATCGGAATCTACAGGATTTGGCCTCTTTGAAATGCATAAATAGCAGACAGGTCCGATGGCATCTTTTCTTTTCCTCTTTTGACTTCCGTATTATGCACCGTCCTGGAACGGCACATGGGAAGGCGGATGCCTTGTCACGTTCCCCGGGGGGGGTCCAATTGCCTACATTCCCTGACACCGTTCTCGGAAAGAGTCATGTGATTTGTCTATGTACTCCCTCATTGTCACTGATGGACTCGGTTCGATCCTGGACTAGTAATCATTCTGACCAGTTGCGAGAATGGGACCCAGTGTATTCTGATGGACTGCCGTTCGTACATGAACGCCTGTTCCTTCCCACACCTGACACACGTAATCTGGCCCTTGAGTGGTCTCATGACGCTCCCTTTAACGCTCACCCCGGACAAGAGCGCACTCTAGATCTTCTCAAGCGTTGGTGTTGGTGGCCTTCTATGAGGCGCGATGTAGAATGTTATGTTAGATCATGCGCAGTATGTGCTCAGGCTAAACATCAAAGGGGTCGACCGATTGGGTTGTTGCTTCCGCTTCCGGTACCTCCCAGGCCCTGGCATACGTTGACGATGGATTTCGTTACTGATCTCCCCAAGTCGAAGGGCTTTGACTCCATCTGGGTGGTGGTGGA
The DNA here is from genome assembly GCF_040938575.1 of Ambystoma mexicanum. Taxonomy (NCBI): domain Eukaryota; kingdom Metazoa; phylum Chordata; class Amphibia; order Caudata; family Ambystomatidae; genus Ambystoma; species Ambystoma mexicanum. The sequence goes on from NC_090927.1 coordinate 1,181,625,642, forward strand.
CACGTTCACTAAAATGGCCCGTTTTGTTCCTTGCAAAGGTATCCCTTCGGCTCTTGTATTAGCGGAGTTGTTTTTTGAACATGTGTTTATGCTATTCGGCCTTCCTTCGGTCATTATATCTGATCGAGGGTCACAGTTCACCTCTCGGTTTTGGAGATCCCTGACGAAGCTATTGGGCATTGATACCAGGTATTCTTCGGCCTATCATCCTGAGACCGATGGACAGACCGAAAGGACGAATCAATCTATGGAACAATACCTTCGCTGCCTTATATTGCAACATCAGACCTCTTGGTTGGCCGCTTTACGGCTTGCAGAGTTCGCATATAACAATGCGGCTCATTCAGCCACTGGTTATTCTCCTTTTTACGCCCTCTATGGCCAACATCCCAAGGTCTTGCCGGTCCCTGATGCTTCTGGTTCTGCGAACCCTGCGGCCACGACATGTCTTAGGGATCTTTCTGCCTTACACGCTAGTACAGTGGTTCATCTCACTGAAGCTAAGGCTGCTATGAAGGCCCGTGTGGATGGCAAACGTCGGGCTGCTCCCCCTCTGGTGGTGGGTTCCAGGGTCTGGTTGTCTTCACGTCATCTTCGCCTAGTGGGTTGTCGGAAGTTGCTACCTCGCTTTGTCGGTCCTTATGTGATATCCAAGGTTGTGAATCCGGTGGCTTTCCGTCTAGTGCTTCCCAGCTCTTGGCGCATCCATCCTGTGTTTCATGTCTCCCTCCTCAAACCTTGTCCCGACTCTGTCCGTCTTCGTACCCCTGTTGCGCCGGTGTCCTTGACCTCTCCTGATGTTTTCGAGGTGTCGGCCATTTTGGGCTCCAGATGGTTTAGGGGTGGGATCCAGTATCTGGTGGATTGGAAGGGTTACGGCCCGGAGGAACGTTCGTGGGTTTCCACCTCTGACCTGAACGCCCCTCGCTTGGTAGCCGGTTTCCATTTAGACCATCCATCCTGCCCACGGGGTCGTGGGCCGTTGGGGAGGGGCTATGTTAGGCGATCCTCGGCACATCAGGCCTCCCCACATCAGAACACTGCTCACATTCCCCCAACTTCTCCACCCCAGCTTCGAGGCTCAAGGGATTCGGTGAACCCACAGAACCGAAAACACCGTACCTCCTTTGGTGTACGGGCTCGATTACAACCTTTCCTGCATTGGCAACTGCCTTGGAGAATATATCGCAGAAGGGGCGGCGTTACGTCATCACGCCGGTCATGTGTTACAGTGTGGTGTTCCTCACGTGATCTTGGTGGACGTCACATGACCCAGAGACGTCACATGACCCAGGGACACACAGTATAAAGAACTGAGAGGCAGGACGATCATTGCTTCTCAGCTGGCTTCGGACCCTGTTTGGAGTTACTACTTGCTCCTTGCTACCTCGACCACGGAACTCTATCTTGGACTCTCTTGGACACCCCTTTGTACCTTTGCTTGGAACTGTTTACCTGTTGCCGGATTTTTTGGACTGCACATCGACTTGTCTTTGGATCATCCCTGAGTATCTTGCTGTACTCCTTCGCCCAAGTCAAGCCCTATCTTACAGGTGGCCTACCCGTATCCACGCTTACCTGCGGTTCTACCACTCCAGGGACCGCTGTATCTTGTTGAGCCTTGAACCTCCCTACTAGGTTACCTGGGTCTCCCTTACACTAGATAGGTAAGACACTTTAGATTCTTTTGTTTACCTGCTGTATTGTGATTGCCTGGTGCTTAACCTCCTTCCTTCTTGACAGCAGCATCGGTGTTCCAGAGGCTCCGTGGATCTGGGAAGACATCTCTCACCTGTGGCCTCAAGGGTCGCACAGCGGGTTTCTATTTGTTACCCTGTGCGTCACTTGGGGACGGAGGTCTCATCGGTCTACACGACACTCAAGTCAGAACACTTGGGGCTTTCAGGCTGAGAAGAGTCCTCACGAGTATTTTCTTTATCACCAGGATATAGGTCACCCTCTTTTGGTGTATAGGGAAACTTACATGCTTTTGGACCTCCAGTGAGGTCATACGTGGCGTCCAGCAATTCCGCGTCTGTCAATTCGAGGAGAACGTCATATTTCCGCTTTCCTTGGCTGGAAAAATATGCTTTTAGGGAGTTACAAATCGCTGAGTTAGCCAGGATCTTGTCCGAGGATTTCTTGTTCTTGTAAAGCAATGGTTTGTTGAGTGTTCCTTACTTTTTCTTTTGATTTTTTTGATTTTTGTTTTGTTTTTGGAAGGATGTATTTTTTTGTGTTTTTTGGGGAAAATAAATGAAGGCGGAGAGTCAATGGGAAGAACTTCACTCTCTTGACTTGTGAATTTGCGGCGTAACAAGAAGAACTTCTCTCTCTTGACTTGAGTGGATTTGCGGCGTAACAAGTTGAACATCTTCTTTTGGTCTGGCCCCTTCACTCTGTTGATCCTTGCCTCCGCCCCCTTGAGGAAGTGGAGCCTCGCTCTCATCCACCTGGATTTGAGCTTGCGCTGCCTCCTTCTCCGATGACGCATTCGGAGCTAGTCGGGGTGCCACCGCACTCCCCTGCAAGCTCTCAGCAGGGGGGACAAGTGCCGACAGCTCCGTGCATCCGCGGCGAGGGACCTCCTGGCTGGGGCCAGCCGCTCCATCCTGTGCGAACCCTGACGTGACGAGCTCCACATTCATGGTGAGTAATGGAGAGATGGTCCGGTTAGTGCTTTGTGAGCCCTCCTGGGCTATTTCCAGCATTTTGAGTCGGGGGAACACATGCTGTTCCCTCGCCGCCCACCCTTTGGTCGGCTGCACTGGGAACTTATCCGCATGAGGTTTCCCCGTCTCTATTGCTGATTTCGGCTCACAGACCTCCTGACTAGTGCAGGTGTATTCTTTGCGGCGGTGAAGCAGGCTTGCAATTTTTTATCGCTCGATGCGACTTTTCCTTGGCAGGTCGCTTGGACTTCCCCCTTGCCCGGGGGTAGTTATTCTGTAGGGGGCACATGCTGCAGTTGTTTTGAGAGGCTGGCGTTGTGAAGCCCCGCTTTTGGTGGGTGCCTTGGTCTTGATGAGGGGCGGGGTAGGTCGAGTGTCTGGGAGGCAAGCCTTAAGCTTGAACTTCTCATCCAGCACTCCTCCACATCTTCACCTCCCAATAGTGGTGAAGAGGGCAATTCCCCCTGTCTGTCCTCCATGTTGGTGATGGGGGCCTTCCCCGCCTGCTCATGGACTGCCACAGACTGCAACTCTGCAGCCAATCCCGCGGCCGCTCTGCGGTTAGGAGGGGTTTTTATGGGTATGGGTCCACCCACAAAACAGGAGGAGGCTGTAGAAAGACTCTGGTCGCACCAGAGTAGAGAGTAGACTGCCACAGACTGCCACTCTGCAGCCAACTCTGTGGCCGCTCTGCGGTTAGGAGGGGTTTTTATGGGTCCACCCACAAAACAGGAGGAGGCTGTAGAAAGACTCTGGTCGCACCAGAGTAGAGAGTAGACTGCCAGAGACTGCAACTCTGCAGCCAACTCTGCGGCCGCTCCGCGGTTAGGAGGGGTTTTTATGGGTCCACCCACAAAACAGGAGGAGGCTGTAGAAAGACTCTGGTCGCACCAGAGTAGAGAGTAGACTGCCACAGACTGCAACTCTGCCGCCAACTCCGCGGCCGCTCCGCGGTTAGCAGGGGTTTTTATGGGTCCACCCACAAAACAGGAGGAGGCTGTAGAAAGACTCTGGTCACACCAGAGTAGAGAGTAGACTGCCACAGAGTGCAACTCTGCAGCCAACTCTGCGGCCGCTCCTCGGTTAGGAGGGGTTTTTATGGGTCCACCCACAAAACAGGAGGAGACTGTAGAAAGACTCTGGTCGCACCATAGTAGAGAGTAGACTGCCACAGACTGCAACTCTGCAGCCAACTCCGCGGCCGCTCCGCGGTTAGGAGGGGTTTTTATGGGTCCACCCACAAAACAGGAGGAGGCTGTAGAAAGACTCTGGTCGCACCAGAGTAGAGAGTGGACTGCCACAGACTGCAACTCTGCAGCCAACTTCACTGTTAGTTATCTACAATTCTATATTTAGTGGCCAATAGTTCTAGTGACAGAATGGGCGAGAATTTGATGCTGCCACAGAGTCCTAGATTGTGCTTATTATCTTGATAGCTCACCAACCAGAGCCAATCCTTCACTCAACTTCCTGGCATGGTCTTTCTATTTTATCAAATGTCGTCTCTGCATCTAGCAAAATAGAATCTATGTTATTGGATGATGATGTGGCATTATACATTATGGATACAATTTTCAGAACATTCCTCTTAGCCATTCTTCTTTCCATAAGAAATGGCTAGTTTGCATGTACCTACCTCTTGCGGTAGTACCTTGTGGACCCTCCTTGCTAAAGACTCATGCAGGATTTTACCATCTGTATTTACCAAAATTGAAATATGTCTCCCTACTTCCACAACAAAGTAGAACATTTTGTTACACAATGAGTAGGCTGTTTTATGTGTTGGAATGCGCTGCAGTTGTTGGGGGTTGTATTTCATGTGTAATGTATTCTGCACTTTCCTTGCAGTGCAGTTTTGAACCAAAACATAAGTTTGTGTTTGTAATATAAGAATATGATTATTTTAGTGCTGAATTGTGCTCGGGATGCAAGAAGTGATGGAAGGGGGTTTGAAGGGTATTGGAGATTTCTTTCCTCTGTTTCAGAGAAAAGGAATGAAGTAAATAATGACTAGTAAATAAATTAACTAACATTTTAAACAATCAGGTTTTTTTTACTAATAAGTTGTAATGGAAAAAGAAAAATCAGCAATGTTTCTGTAGAGGTGTGACCCTCCCTCTGGCGATAGACAGGTGCAAATGCCTTTCAGGGCCATTGTCCCACCCCCTGGTCTAATATTGCAAATATGGGAAGTGTTTTGCACTCAAACAACTGCATTATCCATACCATAAACAGAAACAGTGAGGATAGGCATGGTGTGGGCAAAGGATGACAGAAGTAAGCGACACATGTAGCTGCTTAAGAGACAAGGAAGATATGTATGTATTACAAAATAACACAGACATTAGGCCACTCCAATAGACACTAGAAAATGTAGTGCTCAAATACATGCAGAAAATAGTCCAGTTAAATAAGAAATATTACAGCAACACCTGTCCATTCTTTTTAAAATGGACACTACAGTATGCACTGCAAATGGCTACAGGCCTTAAGCCTTAGGGAAATTCAAAAGTGCTGAAAGCACAGAAAATACAGAGTTGGGTGAACTTAGACAGAGTAGCCAGCTGCCCAAGCCAAGGTTGCAGGCTGCGGCCTGGGCAAGCAAGGTGCATGACTTGGTGGCATCAATCAGTAGAATATAAAACGGTGCTTTTTACAAATGAAACTGGCATAACGTCAGAAAAAGATAAGGTAGAGAAATTAGAGATCAGACAGCTAATCTATGTCCTTGGCAGGCTGTCTGGAGCATGCGCCATTTCCAAACTGCTTCTAAACCAGTCTTAAAGTTGCGAAAAATGTCTCATGTTCACTGAATTAAGGAGTAGTCTGAGTCATTGTGATAAGGAATAATCCTGTGTTTCAGGAAGATTTTATGTTGGCCTATCATATTGTAAGGTTCATATTAGAACACAACTATTGTGCAATTCTTTGCTTTCTATAAAAGTGTGTTCAAGATGGACAAACTGAGTCTTTCTATGCTAACTGAACATCTGTGGCATGAAATGCTCCCAGCTGGCTGTAAAGAATAAAGGCTTCTGATTTATGCACAATTACATATCTCTGTCTCTGAATGGCTTTTATTGAGTTAAGGCTGGTATAAAACATCTTCAATATTTCAACATACATTATCACATGCAGATTTTTAAGAGGCATAGGGCCTGATTTACAAATCGTTTCCCAATAGAGTTTTCCCGTAGGGAAAGGCTTTTGTAAATTGGACCCATAGTGCATTCATAATGATTGGTTGGGCATCTGCTACAACGTGTGGTTTCTCTAGAACACGTTCAGCACTTATTAGCCCAAAAGTGAAGGATATGATCAGCACCATTTGCACTAATGAAAAATAATAGATGTTGGAAATATAGCTTCAAAAATCATTTTTCAGACCGAAGAGAAATTTTGAAGTAACTGCATTATGATTGCACTTTAGAACAGTCCTCCAACATGTCCACATGTGTGATAGAAATGTCCCCGCTGCCTAGCATCTGTAAAGTGCAGCTAAAGTCATGGAATATAGGCGGTGGGCCAGGGTGTCTGGACATTGGTGTTCAAGAGTCCAGGGATCAAGTTATGCAGTTTGCATTTATATTTATTTATTTATAGCGCACTTTCGCCAAAGCGCTGTACATGAAGAAAACTGTAGAACAATCAAGAAAAGACAAAAGAAAATGCAACAATTACCACAAGGTCTCCAAGATAATGGTTTGGCTTTCAGACAGCAGCAGAAGACTGCAAAAGTGGGAGAAGAACGAATGGAATGGTGTAAAGAGTTCCAGTTTTTGGTAACAAGTGAGGCGATGGAAAAGAAGCAAGACTGGGCACAGGGCGGCATAGGCAAAGCAAAAAGGAACTGGAATTGAGAATGCAGAAGACACAAGGGAGAATAAATAGCAAAACAGGAAGAAAGATAAGGAGGTTAAACCATAAAACACTTAGACAATAGAGAGGAAGAGAAAAAGAAGACAATATTCAAAGGAAAGCAGTGCTTTAAGTGGGCCCGTCCTACCGGGTTCTCAGTACCTGCACTTCTTAGTTTTGAGCATTTGAGTGCCTCCACTTCTCAACGCCTGAAAGGGGGTACCGGTGCTCATCTATGTTGCAAGGTAAAAATTACAAGATACACTTTATCACAACTTAAAGGATTAGCCTTTGCTGGGGAAAAGCAGCACCCTCTCCCTCCTCCTCCTCCTCTCTCCACCCCCCTCTCCCTTCTCCTCCTTTCTCCATCACCCACAGTGCCCTCCTCTCTCCTTCAGGGCCCACCCTGCAGAACAAAAGGAGAACAAAAACATGCATCTACTGTGCTCTCAGCACACTACGTGCAGAACGCTGCTTCGCTAAGTGGGTGTCACCTGTTACCATTGGTGTCCTTTGATGGAGCAGGGATTGATTTGTAAAGCCTGAGATACTGCTTTTTTAAAAAGATGTTTCTTAGGTATTAACAGTGCACATTATAATGTGTAAATGTTTAAGTAATTATTGTTGTATTTTGGAATGTTTTTGACTGAAAGCTAGCACACAGCTCCAGTTACCTATCAAATTTCTTATTAGGAAATGAAAGCACGCAATAATAAAACTACACTTCTAAAGCTGAGTTTACAGCTTTGATATCTGTTAGTTTGATATGCAAAAAATAAATTATCATTTAATATAGATATTCAAACTTTCTTACCACAATGCATAACAATAAACTGGACGTTTGTGTGAAAGGATCTCAGATACACTGCTTTACCAAATTGTGTGTTCCTTAGCTCAAAATGTTATCTTACTGGGCATTGCCTGCAAACAACAGGGTGTGCCTAAAAGGGATTTGCATCCAAGGTGCCTCGCTGAAATGGCCAGCACCGAAAGCGCTGCATCGGAATGTCCAGCTTTGTAGCTCGGTGAGTAGCTGCACTTCTTTTTTACATTTAAAACACTCAAGGTCAGGCAGGAATGCGAATAGAGTGCAGAAGAAATAGAGGAGCGGGGGAAAGTCGGAAAAGTATGCTGGCCAAAATATACTTTGTTGAAGTCGGCCAATACAATTCTTTCAAATATACCAATCGCAGGTACGTTGATAGGAGCCACAAATATACTTTAGGGTCTGAATTCGACAAATTCTGCTGGTGTATTGCTACTGCTGTCTTGGGGAGGAAGTTCTGCAAAGAAGACCTTAAGTTTAAGTTTGCGAACCAGTTTATGTAGCTCCACTTTAGTATTGAACATACTGGTGCCGTACGTCAGAACGAATTTCAGTCCTTTTTGTAATGTTTTATTTTCTTGCCAAGTGAGAGTCCGGTTTGAGAGGTTGACTACTAGTTTCAATGTGACTGGAACCTGGTCTTCATTCCTTGACTTTTTCCTTTTTCCCCTCCTGGTTCTTTTTCCTTTTGGCCTCCTCCAAAAAAAACTCTTTTGTTGAGTGTTTGTTGTTCTATCTGTATTAGTAGGTCCAGTCGCTGCGCTTGAAGTGCCTGTCTCTTGATCCGATGTCGCAGGGGTTGTTTCTCCTCTATTAGAATCGTTGTCAGAACTGCTGTTGTCTGAAGACGAGTTATTTGGTCTCGTAGGTTGTAGTTGGTATTTATCTTGCCACGTGTATACCTCGTCATTCAAGTTGCATATGTATCTCGACGAAATGTATGGATTTTGTATGGTGTAATGCCATGGTCAATTTTGACATGATGATTGAAAACACACATAAAAAGGGACGGAAGGTGGGCGGAAGATGGCGGTGGGTGGAGCCAGCCGTCAGGCAGCATTGAACGTGGGCTTTCACCGGTGGTTCGAGCCTGCGTTCCTAGCCAGCTGATTGACTGACTCCCCCTGCCAGGGTCCTAAAAATAATGTATGCATTGCAAGCATGGTGTTCTCCCACCCCAATTAATATTACCCCTCCCTAGAATAACATGTCCGCCTAAATGTGGAGCTTATAAGGAATTTAGTTACCAGTATATACATCATCTGACTAAGAGAGATAGGAGTGGGCTGCTCGTTCCCAAGGCAGCGGCTGCCATCATTTCCCAACCCAACCCTAGCATTTGCTGAATGATACCTCAGCTGACCATATTCCCCTGAACAAAGCATGTCAATTCTTAGGAGCATTCAGAAGACATGAAGCGCACTTAGGCAAAATCCATTGCTCAGAGCGTGCATTTAAGGGCATGGCATGTAAGTGAGGTGAAGTCCAGATCTTAAGTTTAAATATGTGTAGGTCGCAAGAGTAGCAGCAGCAAGGAAGCATCATTCAAAGTTTGCTAATGTGCACACAGGACACCAGGAATTGTTGGCTAGACAGGGTAAGGTTTAAAGAGTAATCGGTGCATCTTGAACTGAAAAAGATACAAAAATGAACAGACTCAGTGGCTCAGGAGGAGGCCAGGGCTTTCTCAGAAGTCGTCAATTGGCTCCCACTGCAGTGGCAGCTTGTGATTTTTTTTTAATTGGGGGGAGTAAATATTTCCCCCAGATATACCCAAGAAACCGAGCGTTGCAAGGGAGTCTGAACCAACCAAAGGAGAGACGGGGTGGGGGGTCTCCATCCCCAAGAAAAGTTGTTGAACAATGGGTTAAAATTGTGCATTTTAAAGCACACTTTAAGTGCAAAAATCAGGTGCAAAGTCAGATAGTTTCCAATTGGTTTTATATGCTAACTCATGAGAAAGTCCAATAGATGCAAGTCACCAACAGTGTCCAGAAGCATTTCCTAATGCATTTTCCCACAATATATACCAGTATAAAAGCATGTTCATACTGGCTGTGCCCATACATTTCCATGCTGGCGGCACCAATTTATGCCAGTAATCCCATATAAGAACACACTCACGTTTGCTTTTCACATAATCCCACTATTGATACTATATTTAAATACATTCATGCTGGTTCTGCAAATACCTGGCAGTATCACCAGCTAAGAACATACTCCAGTTGGCTTTGCCATTAAAAATGCCATTTTACAATATGAAAACATATCCAAACTAGGTGCACCAAATGCCAGTCTAGCCAGATAATAACACTTATCATGCTTGCTTGATCATAAAAGCCCAGTAAAAATGCCATGCAGCAGTAGGAAATGGCTAAAATGGCTACCCAAACATGCCAATCTAGCCATTTGAAAACACTTAACATGCTTGCTTTATTAATTAATCATATATAATGAGTTTAATACTGGAGATATGATATGATATGCTAGGTTATTTATAATGCACTTAATACCCAGAGGTTTCTAAGCACAGACCCAGGGATCAAACCTGTGTTGCTCTATGTTGTCTTGCTTCCAAGGCGAGCATGTTACCACTGAGCTATCCTCCCGAGACCAGTCTCTAAGCGAATAACTGGGATTAAGACCTGTGTTGCTGTCTTGCTTCCAAGACAAATGGGTTGCCCCTGAGTTATCCTCCTTGCCCATTTATCTTAGATGCCTAGTAAAATATGTCATGCCACAGTAGGAAATGGCTAGGGTGGCTGACCCAAAATGCCAGACAGGCCACATAATAACACAGTAGGAAGTGGCTAAAATGGCATCCCAAAAATGGCAGTCTGTCCAAGTAATACAACTTATTATGCTTGCTTTATCTTAGATGGCATTTAAAACATATCATGCCGCAGTAAGAAATGGCTAGACTGGCTGGCCAAAAATGCCACTCTAGCCACGTAATAACACCTAACATGCTTGCTTTATCTTAGATGCCTAGTAAAGAAATATCATGCCACTGTAAGAAATGGCTAGACTTGTTGCCCGAAAATGCTAGTCTTGCGACAAAGTAGAACATCATAATTGCTCTTGTCATCAACAATTTTTACTCGGCATCTATAAGAGAAGCCGGATAAAAAATGTTGTTGCGCGCCTCCACCACCCCACCAGCTCCCAGACCCTGCACAAACACTCATGCACACACATTCATAAAACATTTACTGGCTCCAGCATTCACTCACTTAATTACACGTGCACCTATACATCATCAACTTATACATTCATGCAGATGAGTGATGTTTTGGATCATCATATCATCAGTCATCAGTGTTGAGTTGATGACATGATCCGAAAAGAAGTAAAAAATGCTAATGAGGTGCACAGCATGCCAAGGCTTCAGGTTTGCTGCTGCTGGCCTGCTCAGTGTTTGAGCTAAGTGCTGGTGCCAAAAAAAGAGTGCTGGTGTTCAGACCCGGCAAACACTGCCACAAATTAAGCACTGGGTGCAGGACCTCCCCTTACACATATAAACGTGCAGCACTCCAACCTGAATCCTCAATGTGCTACACAAGTCTGGGGAAGCAAAATACACCTGGCCTTGCGTGGCTCATTGAGCATGCTTGCTGGGATAAAAATGGTCAAAAGGAAACAATGTTTCCCTTTGACAGTTCAATCCAGCCCAGGACCACTCCCACAGGTGTAACAAGCAGCTCAGGGTGTGCTCTTGGACTGATGCAGCTCCTCCATGATGGGCAAGGCTGCAGGCGGTATAGCGCTCCTTTATCCGTTGTGGACGAGCTTCCCCCTCCCCGCTAATCTGCCAGTGAGATTTGATAAAGCTTGTGGGTTCCCCCAGATTTGTCTTCCAGCCCGAATCTGGCTCAGTCTCTTTTGATAGCCATACATCTTCACGGAGGTACTGGGGAAGTTTGGGCAGGCTCAGGCTGATTCTTGGACAAAAAACATACACAAAATGACTAAAAGGGCTTCACGAAGGGAGAGAAAGTGTAGGGAAAAGAAAGGGTTGTGCGAGGATTGGTGTGGGGTTAGCAAAAAAAAAATGTCTCCTGCACATTTGTACATGTTATCCAAGTAGGACTGCACATTAAACTCTTCAGTAAAACATATCAGTAAACTCTTCAGTAAAACATAGTAGATGAATTCACCTATTAACGAGATCTATGTGTAACTCACCCTTCTATCCTTCTGAAGTTTTAAAAATAAATAAAGTTGAAGGGAATTGTAAAATTGCATGTCAGGACAGCAGAGTCAGTCACACATCAGTCATGCCCTGGTCTGCTTTCCATTACTCAGAGGTTGATATATTGAACCTTGCTGAGGTTTATAATATCACAATATAGAGAATTCCTTACAGACATGCACTTCTGAAAAGCGTAAAGCGATGGGGAATCATCGGAGGTTCATTAGTGGTGCATAAAGTGGTGTCCTGCTGAGTTTGCTTCCATGATGACTACTGATGTTACTCCTTTAATGATAGGGGCAATCCATGACTGCACGTCAATGACCTCAGAAAGGTCAGTAGTGGTGAGGCAGAGCCAGTTACATGTCAAGTATTCATGATGGGGATTCTGACTGTCCTTAAAGGTAAATTGTTTAGTCAGGAATGATTGCAATGTTATGCGCTCTCTACACGGGGGAAAAATGCATAACAAACATCTACTACGGTAAAAGGACTATTTTTAAAACGTGTTTGATGCCAGTGTTGGGATGAGCAAGTCGTCTCATCATTTGCGCCCAAAAAGAAGAGGCCTATTTACAAAGTGCTGTTGAATGTGGGCATTATAGATGGGCACATCCACATTGCATTGTTCACCCCCTTTGAAGGAATAAGGGATTGTTTCAGCACATATTAATGTGCATCCCAAATTCAGAAACAGGATGCAGATTAAAATGTGCAAAAAGCAAACGCCCTGCGCTGTGCCTCTACGGAACAGGTGTAGGGGAAGTGCAATGTATGTCAGGGTCATTTCTGACCCATTAGTGCATTTGTTCTTTTAAGTGTGGACTAGCAGAGGCATGAACCGCTGCTGTCGCACTTACATTCCTATTCCTCAAACAGCGTTAATGTGTTATCTTTTGTTTTTACATATCTCACAATGACAGGCCCATTACGGTCCTTTAATGATGAAATGCAATCGCAAAATACAAATGGGTGGAAGGCGCTCCGCAAATGTTCCAGACACTACTGTGTGTAAAGAGGTTGGCCAGTGCCTCAGTTGTGCTGCAGCACAAACACCTGGAAATGAGAAGGCCCCATGTGATTTGTGAATAATGTGATCTGTACATTTATCAAGATAATACAAATAAAAAATGCATTGTCTGCACATTTTTTATTTGCATTACTTTTCATGAATTTGGCATCAAGTGTGTGTTTTTTTTTAGAATATTGCTTTTTTGGTCAGCTGGAAACAAAGAGTTAAATTATGGTTTCTACATTAAAGAGGCAGCAAGGTGCAAGCCATTAGTCAGTTAGACACTTTGCTTTTTTTGAGCATTTTAGGCAAGAAAGGTTCTGGCCTATTCCATTAAATGCGTACCTTGTTTGATTTCAATATGTGCTGGTAGGAAAAGGTCTAACCTCAGCAACCCAATGTTTACTGAAATGTTTCATCAGCAGGTAATTCTCATGAGCTTAAACCAAATCCGTCACCAGAATCTCTAAAATGCTCGACTGTATCACAATCACCTAAATTCAGTGAGAAATTGCTTAATATTGGGTTTGGCAAAAATGTATCCACAGAGGTTTAGTCAGGATTGTGTTTTCTGTGATCACTTCATATTGTCCCAGGAGGATAGCTTTGTGGCAACGTTCTCGCCTTGGAAGCAAGACGACAGGAAGCAACACAGGTTTGATCCCCAGGTCCGGGCTTAGAAACCTCTGGGTATTTAAGCACGTTATAAATATGCAACTAAGACAACAACAAAAACAAATTCTGTAACAGCGCCTGATGCCCCCAGGCTGTGTGAGTGCTTTAAAAATGCAAATACATAAATAACTATGCATGTATGATAAAAGAAATATTAGATGCATTGTTAGCATTGCACCTGTGCAAGATGGCGTGTGCCACTTTATTCCAAAGTCTCACATAAAAATGACTAATTTGGGGTTAAACTTGATGTTAACCAACGAAAGAGAAAGTCATCCAGCAGCTGCGCCCCTGAACTAAGTCATCCGTCTGCCCACTTCACCCAGTCACAAAAGAGTGAAGACTTTTGATTCAGGCAGCCTCTTCATTGGTTGTTCACATTGCATGCTCCCACTTACCCCTGACCCTAGATGCCTCATTGCCTAGCTTCCACAGTCAGTTCTGTTGGAGTCTGTTTGGGTCAGAAATGTCTCCCCCCACTTTTACCCCCAAAAGACCCCTCTTATGTCTTACAACTTTTCCCCTCATTCCCTTTCCTCCTGCATCCTCATGATCTACCACTTGAGCCTCTAGACACTGCAACGCGAGCGATATTGCCCCACTAATTATTAGTCATGCATAGCTGTGCGGAGCGTTGCCAATGCAAAAGAGCTAATCTTTAGGTAAGAATACAGTGGTTGCACAGCGCCTGGTGTTGAATGGTGTCTCCAGGCCCAGACTGCTCAGCTTCTGTACCAAGGGCTCAGGAATGTGTATTTCAGTCAGGCAGGTGCTTTGTTTATTTCTCTTGGGCTGGGAAAGATGAGATAAGATGTTCAGCTCAGGAGGTTTCTCAATTCCTGAGAAGTCACGCAATTGCGAAGGTTCTGGAAGGATGTGCGTATGTGTAAGTGGACATGTTATGCTATAAACCCATCTGCTGCTCACATCCATGAATGAGATTCTGCTTGGACCAAGAAAGAGATGGTGACTGGTACTTAGATTTTTCATCCCGCCTTCCCTCATTGTCAGAGAGGGCACTCTAGTGTGGTTTCTAGTGGCCCTCTACTGCCAGGTCTACTTCCCTACTGCACTATACTATATAATTCGCTCTTGTACTCCTCTTTCACAATACATCCCTCACTCCCTTTGATGTCTGAATTAAGTCTCTCCTTTTTCCTTTCTAAATCCCTGCAGAATCCTCTGCCTCTAAAAATCCCTATCATCGATTCCACCCTTCTCTTCTTCACTGCCCGCCATGCCCTTACCTTTTGTTACCTACCACCTGAAAAGCAACCAGGCCACCCAACTTACTTTAACCTTATCTATTCCCCAGCCTCTCCTCCACAACACCGGCCTTCCCCTCGCTCTCTGGATCTGGAATGCTCTATATATGTGTACATAAAATCTTGCTTCTCACTGAACCCTTTGATGCCCACTCTCCCACCCCCACTTATAATCATGGGCGTTACTGTAACTTGCATCACCCCTCATATCTCTGCCTCCTCTGCTGCTCTCCACACTGAATCTTCCACATTTCAACACTCCTCTCGTACATCCAAAAGATGTGGCAGAGTTGGCCGTGTGAAGAGTCAGGTTAATTCCTCTGGCTCCTCTCTCCATTTGACTTCATGCCACTCTCCTATAAGGTCATGCCAACCCAGCTCTTGCAGCCCACCATCTCACTATCATATTGATTCGTAGGCCCCAGAAACTTCTCAGCTCGTTTTTCTCTTATCTTGAACAGCTCCTTGAATTTGATGTCACTAAATCCAATGTAGTGGTCATGGGGGACTTTAACCTCCCTACAATCTCCTCTATTCATCAACTTGAACTCCAGTATCTCCTAAGCATCTGTTCCCTACCTTCCCTTCACAACTTACTACTCACAAGGAAACCATCTTGGCCTTGTCTTCCTCTCCTCCTCCCTTTCCTGAAATAACCTCACTATTGCCCCTGCATTCCCCTTTGCATACTCTATACTCCATTTCAGTATCACTGATTCTACCCTATTCTCTGCCATTCTCATATCTTCCATCTCAAAAAGTAAATTCAAACCGTATTCCCTGACTGCCTAGCTAGCCGAATTTAGGATCTCCCTTCTTTCTCTTGCTCCTCCCGAAGACCCCTCCCTCGAACAGAACCTTTCTGACGTCCACCAGGTGCTCCTCTCCCCCTTTGAGCACAACTATGCATTTTCAAACTTCTCTTCCTCTGCCCTTCATCCTAAAGCCTGTATCACCCCCTGGATTGGCCTCATCAAGAGAGACATGTAAACTCCATGAGCAAGTGACACAAGGACTATAACCCATATCCTCACCAATAGGTATGCCTTCCTTTACTCAAGGGTGGCCTTAGACTCCACCAAAACCTCTTACTTTACTTATCTAATTCCCACTCTTCACCCTCACTCCTGCAAACTCTCCTCAACATTGCAAGCTATCCTAGCTGATCCATGTGCTCACGCTCCCTCCTCCACACAGTCTGCCCATTACTTCTCTTGCAGGATCTCGAAAACTGGGATACTTTCAACACACTCTTCTCCCTGCTTCTTTCACCTACTCTCCCATTCGTAGTACTTGCTAACGATGCTCAGTCCCTCGAAATGCTTCCCCTGAAGTCGTGCCCTTCCTGGGAACTGGCAACCCTTCATATGCCCCTGTTGACCCGTTTGCACTGCAAAAGTGCCAGGAATGGCCAGCTCTAATCTGCTCTGGTCTCTCCACCCTTTTCACTGTATCCCTTTCTCATGGGATCTTCCCTCCTGCATCGAGGTAGATACTGCTCATCAGAATAAAGAAAAGCCTTCATCTGATTCCTACAACACTGTAATCAGCCTCATCTTTAACTGGATCTCCACATATCCTAACCATAACATCCCTTGTGACAGTCTTTTTCTCCAGTTTCTACAACTGTCCTGCAGCTGAGAGAGCCCTCACTCACAAATACCAATTCTTGACCGCCACTCGCCATCATAAACGTTCCTCCAACCTAATCCTTTTTCAAATCTCATCCTCCTTTGATACGGTGGATCCAATTCCTCCTGAAGACCCCTGCAGCCCTTCGGATACAGCACTCAGCTTTTGATTGGCGTGACTGACTTGCATCAAATTGTTCACATCACACCTTCTCCACCTCATGCCCTCCTCTAATCTGACCTCCTTCTCCATCACTATCTCTTAGAACATCATCTTTGGCCAGCTACCCTGCACCCTTTGCACTTCAACCATTGATCATCCCACATCTTCCTTTGAGTTCCCCTATCACCTATTGGTGGAAATTACGCCAATGTTCGATTCTTTCCTCACTCGTGATCATTGTTCGTGTTTTTGATTGCCTCACAGCAATCTGACCTTGAATGGCATTTCAATGTCTCATGCTCAGCTCCTCAAATACTGAGCTCATCTACCTCCCAGTCCCCGCTCTCTCAATCCCTCTTTTTTGAAATTTGTTTTATTTTTTATTTGTGTATGGTTTTACTAAACCTTTACAAAGAAGTAAAACGAACAGTAATTTAAAAAATCCCTATTTCGTTACCCCGATATGGTTTCCTAAATCCACATGCAACTGTGGGGTGATTTTTGGAAGAAATATCCCTCTCCTCCTTTTTATCGCAGCTCCCTCTACTGCTGTCAAATGCACCTGTTTAAGATAAGGCAAAGCCATCAGACATCGACCAAGCATTTGAAGAGACCAGATGCTTTCCCCCAAAGTTAGGAGAATTACGGATACCAAGACTACTTTATGCAGATGATATTGTCATACTAGACCAGACAACCGTTGGGCTTCAAAGGCAACTAGAGGTGATCCATAAATACACAGTCACTAATGGTCAACCCTTAGTTGGTATTCAGCGAAAATAAGGTTAAGAAGAGAAAAAGAAAGAACATATGGCAGCTCAAAGGGAGTCGGATTCCTCAGGTACGAGAGTTCACGTACTTGGGAGTGGTCATAAACACCTCTAGCACAGTAGAACAGCGCCTTATAACCTTGACAGTGAAAGCAAAGAACCTAGCGAATCGAGGTAAAATATTACTAAAAAAATACTGTGGATTCACAATTACACCTTTGATTGAGTTTTACAGGCTAAAAGTAGTACCAATGTTGACGCATGGGGCAGAAGCGGTACTTTTAAACATTAAAATTGGACTGTCATTGAGGGAGTATTCTGGAAGAATGTGACGAGGGTCCCATTAAGCACACATATACAAGCTTTGAGGGTGGAACTGGGCTTGACTGCACTAAAATGCATAACGATATGGAAAATCCTTGCATTATACAGAAAATGCATTACCAGCCCAAGACAAAGAGTGTTTGAGACTATATATAATGCAATGAGCGAAAAAGGTGAGGAGATGGCGAAAGAATGGAAACAGATATGCATAGACATACTCTGTTATTTAGTAAAACTGAAGAAACCTTAATGGGAACCCAGACAAAATAAAGTTCAAACTATATACAGCTGGCTGGTATGCCACACAAGTGACAAGATACCCACTAAGCCTAAAGAGATATGGAAACACTTTGTAGACAGTCGAAAACTTAATATACTACCAAGATATTTGGAACAATTTCCTAACTGGTTTTATAGAGATAAATTTCTCCACTTCGATTGAATTTATTCCCAACAGAGGCAATAAAAAAAAGATGGGATAAGGAAGGAATAAAGGCTGTCACTGGTGTGCTGAGCCGGATGTGGAAGAAGACTTGAAACACCATATAATGGTTTGCCCAAGGCTAAAAGAGAAAAGAAGGTTATTGCTTGGAGAAATTACAAAAAACTATGCCAACAGAACATATGATGAATGGTGGCTAGAGCTGTTGAGAGGAGAACGACTTAGTCTGACAATTGCTCTAGTAAAGCTCCTCAGAGTAATCTTCGAAAAATCTATGGACTAGTTGAAATATAATGAGAGCCTTGATGAATTACAGCAAAGACTGATGGCTGCTCAATAGAGACTTTTTATGGAGACATATTGTTCTTTTTGTTTTTTTATAACATGTCTGTGGTATAAGGCTTTAATTGTAAAAACCATGAAGAACCAATAGAAAAATAAAAAACAAATAAGGAAAATCCATCCTCGTTTCGCCTGCCACTCTGACAAAACCCTGATAGCAACTCCAGTACTCAGGCGACTTAACTACTGGGCTAGCTTCCTCCATGGCCTTCCTCTTTACGCCTTCCCCTCCCTTGATAAAATACTAAACAATGCTCCATACACCCTCTGCAACTTCCACTACACTTCTCCAAATTCCCATCACTGCCCTGTGCTAGCTGGCTCTCCATCAAAAACTGGTCCCTTTTCAAATTCCTAGTATCCATGGCCTTGCAGGCCTTTAGTTGGCAGACACCATCTCTCACTACTCTCCTCCACACAACTTGTGTTCTTGCACCCACCTTAATCTCTCTGTTCACTGCCCACTCTGTGCATCCTCTTGCTCCTTAGCAATGTAATCCACTACCCATATAAAAATAAATATTGATAGCATACACTCGTTTAAACCGGCCCTGATGTGCTACATTCTACATTAAGCCTAGGAGTGCCCTTTACTCTTTACCCAGGCTCATCGCTCCTCTTCCTTGACTCTGCCCTCCCTTGCCCCCCCGGCCCTAACTCCAGTGCATTTGAAGGGATCGCAGGATACTGTCTATATAGAAGTACTTTGTAAATATTCAGTTCCCTTAGACTCCTTCAAAACAAAAAATGTCATGGCTGGAAGGTTTGGAATTAAACCACACTGCACCTCACTGACAAAGCCCGACAAGGCCGAAAAATGTCTGGAATTGCTTCTGTTTCCGTGCAGAGGGGATCTGGCCTAGCAGTCCGTGCTGGGTTCCTGCCATTGGTGGCAATACCTGACTGATTTGCATATGGCTGGACCCCTTTTACAATGGTGCAGACGGTCTAAAAAAGGGTGGTGTGGAAGGTTGCCCAGAGCAATGCCAGTGGTTCAGATTTATTCAAAACATTCCACTCATCACATTTCTGGTCATAGTATGCTGTGTCCTGTCACTGCTCTATATGTCTACTTTCCCTAACATCTATTGGCCAGTTACTCCATCTCTTTTGTATGCCACCTGTTACAGGATTCCCACATATACTGCTGTTGTTTTGCAATGTCTTTCTATTCAAAGCACATTGTTTTCTCAATAAATAAAATCAAAGGAATGCCTGCCTTTCGCAGGGCTGTCCTGATCTCATACTCCACCATTCCTTTGTTTGATGAAGAATTGCAGGCTTCACATCTATGCAAAATATGTCAGGCCTCTATTAATTAACAATGGGTTTTCTTAGTTATGTTTTCATGTGCTTCAAAAGTAGCATTAAAAATGTCATCTGACTAAAGGAGATGTACTTGGACAGTGAACATAATTATATAATTGAAATTAGATTTCAAACTGATGTAAAATTGCAAAAGTTTCCAATTCACTAAAACCGTGCTTTGTTGTCTCTTGTCCATATTATTGCATGTAGCGCTTACTTTTATATGTCCAAATAAAACAAAACGTCTGTTCTCTGTTGCTTTGCCTAGCCACAGCCATAGTTCCAAGCTGCCTGCCTAATTATCACAAGAACAACCTCCCACACAATAATATCTTTAGCTTGCTAGCATGTCACTAAGTAGTTCATGTGTAATTTATATCACAACAATCTGAGTCGTTTATTAATTTCCTTTTTATTATTGAACACTATTAAACGTAATGTGACAACCAACTGATACACAGACTAGAAATTCATATAGATTCCACCATTATCTATGCATCTCAATCACAACTCTAAAAATGATCACACACTCTCAATCCTACCTAAAAACAGAGCTGATCCACCACATACACAATGCATATCACAATAGAACAATATGCAAATGGAATGGATGTGTAAATGAAGCAATATAGTGCAGAGTACCAACATATGTAAACAATGACTACACACATTCTAGTCTGAGAACATTAGTAATTACAGTGTGTCTAGAAATTATTTTTACCAATATCGCAGGTTAAAGCTGCGCAAATATGGCTAAGTTAATCGTCAGTCTTCTTTTGGCACATTCAACTTGTTGTTGGCCGACTCGAGTTTCGGCTATTGTGTTCAAACGGTTACAATAAAACAAACCTTCATCAGGGCGACAGTTGATTTCAAGACATGGGTGGTGAACACAACCTAAAAGCAAAAAATCACCATTATCAACCTGTTCATACATGTTCATAAACAACTAAATCTCTCAAAAATCATATCAAAACGTAATGTCAAACAAAAGGCTTGTCTATGACCTGTGGAAATTGGGAACGGAGATCACTAGGTAGTCACATCCAAATGAGCACAGTCATGCAAAAAATGACTGGCGCAGATTCAAAGGAAGCCAGAGAACGCAACTCTGTTAAGGAGACATAAAGGGAAAACGTTCCTTGTGGCTGCTACTCACCCCAGTATTCTAAATGGATTATTATTGTGACCGCATCTCAGTATGTGGGCAGGGACTCACCTCGCACTTTTAACTCACAGGAATACACCTCCCTGTCAGCACGGCAACTCCAATGCCAAATTTCATTTCAAATTTTAACGTGCATCTAAGCCAAGAAGACAAAACGGCATTGTCAATGTTAACTGAATACTCAGTGCAGCCAATGCTCATGTGTATAGAAACCAACAATAAAAAAGTGTGGGGGACTCACCGCAAACTTTTATTTTCATTGCAGGTGTGAGATTCACTTCTCCTATCTGCTGTGAAAACCACTGCCTCACATCAATCCCAGGTTAACTTAAGTACATCTAGTCAATAATAACGAAACAATATAAAATCAAATAAGCGGTATGAGCTAGATTAATAATGTGTTCCAGAGTGTCATGGCAACTAACCATGGTACACTGTCAGCAACGCGAGTCAGCAGAGCCATCTTCAACACCTATTGGGGAAAAGAAAGACATTATTATGGATACGGACAATAATCATTGGAAAAGACTTTACAGAAGCATACGGACAATAATCATTGTTATCAACACTCACCTCCCACGAGGATTGGTCGCAGCCAGTCTGGGCCATTACGCATACGGGGGAGTGAAGCAACTGGGTCCGTCTATAGCGCCCCTGATGAAGAGAAGCATGAAGGAGAGCTCATCTTTGCAAAATAACAGGTGAGAGCCTATGGGAAAACGCTTGCGCATCTCATTCTGGCACGAGGAGTTTGAAGGGGATCGCAATTCAGTCACAGCATTCTCACTGCCTCTTACCTTCCCCCAAGGGCATTGCCAGAAACCTGACCAGACCAAATCGCCACAGCTGGGGGTAAAGCAAGATCCAGGGAGGCCAAATCCAGGGAGGGCTCCAACCGTGCCCCAACGTCCCCGCAGATAACAGGTGAGTGTAACACGGAGACATCATTTGGGGGTCTCCAGAGGTCAAACCTGTGACCCCCAAGGTCTTCCTTGCTACCCCTAAAAATGTTTTTTTTGTACTTTTTTTAATGGAAGCTCCTGGGCTGTGGCCAGTGACATGTGGTTTTTTGATTCTTGTTCACGCCTCTTACAAAAAACAGGGGGTTCCACAAGTGTAACACTTTGAGCAGTGACCCTAAATAAGAAAGTAAAGGAATAACAAATAATTGGCCTTTCTGAAATCCTAATCAATAATTGCTAGAATCATTAAAGATTTATTTCAGGCACACTTCAGGGGGTGAGCCACTGATTTAGTCTGCTCTTACACACCTCAAAATCACAATGCAGACAAAAACGTCCAAAAAGCATTTAGAGTACAAAAAGCCTCCATTTGGGACGATGCATTTGCTTTTTGCAAGTTGTAGTTATAGCATGGTTTTTCTGCCGTTGTCTCTGTTACGATCATCACAAGATATTCCACCTCTGTGTCCTCGGTCACTTGACAAAATGCTTGTGCCTAAAAGCTTGTGTACAGAGTAGAAATGTTTGACCCTAGCACATAAAGTTTCCCTTGATTTTCTTGTGCTACAATAATGCTTTGCTGCAATGTGTCTATCTTTCCTATCTCCCTGGCATGCTGTTCAGGATGTTTGTTTGCGTGTATGAGGTAACGAGTGCCCGGAGTACGGGATGCAATGTGAGTGCGCTGCTTTCCCTGCGCTACTCTAAATTCTTTAATACACAGTTATGAACCCTCCCAATGGTATGTATTTTGCCAACCTCTGACGTCTGAGAAGTAGATCCACACAGGCTTGACATGTGGCCAACTTTGCACCACACTTGCAGATGAACTGGCCTGCTGTTAAATGTCAGTTACCAGTTTAATGGTATCTACAATAGAGAGTAATTTGCTTTCTGACTTTGAGAACATTGAATTGCTCATTTAACATTAGGCAGTGAGATCGCTATAGCCAGAAAGATAGCTCAGTGGGTTGAGTTATCACTGCTGTGGTGTGAGTGTATGATCTGCAGGTTCAAATCCTGGTAAGGCCTACTCAACCTTTCGGAGGCTGATAAATGAGTACCAAAATAGATTGGGTGATATTGTATGTATATTTGTTGTTTATAAAGCGCTTAAGCGGTGCTATATAGTAACTTATCATTTGGCATTGGACGTCTGCTTGCATTCACAGTAATTTTGTAATATAGGCCCATACACATTGATATTAACGATACATATGGTAATTCTTGTATGAAATGTATATCACATTAGTACCCGACAAGGGCGTAATCAGAATGAAAGAGCCATTCTGATTGGCCCTCGCCGAGTGATTACCAGGCCGGGAATCCCTCTGTCGGGATTCCACGGCCGTTGTCCCCGGCAGGGGGGGCGTGGCAGCCCCTCAGCCAATGAGGATGCTCGAAGCGAGGCCATCCCCGCTCCGAGCCTCCTCATGGCTGAGAGGCTGCCTTTGCCCCCCGCCGGGGACTCAGGTAAAGCTTTGGCTTTTTTTTCCCCCTCCCTCCCTCCTCCTACCTCCCTTCCCTCCTCACCCCACTCACCTTCTATCCTTTGTCCCCGGTGGGAGACGATGGCACCCTCCTGCCGTGTGGAGACTCCACACGGCTGGAGGCTTCTATCATCCCCCGCCGGGGACCCAGGTAGGTTTTTTTTCTTTTTTCCCCTTCCCCCCCTCCCGCCCTCCCAACCGCACTTACCTTCTTTTTTTTTCGGCAGCGGACGCGCTGGAAACACCTCTGTTTCAAGTGCGTCCGGTCCTGATGGCCGCCATGGAAACGGAAAACGGGCTCCGTTTTCCCTTTCCATGGCGGCCATTTTCTTTGGCGTCTTTTATTTTTTTGCAGGCCGGGGTACTAATAGCTATATGCCCCTAGCGGCAGGGGGATTACCGACTCTGGTAATGCCCCTGCCGCTCGGGGCATATTGCTTAATTACAGTGATATTGTATCCATATTTTTCGTATAGTGTACTTAGAAACAATGCTTTGTTACGCCACTTCCTGTTTTGTCAAGGGGTGAAAGGTTGTGTTCCATCGCTTCCTGCGATGTCACTTCGGGTAGGGGGCAAATTACATTACTTCCTGTGATGTCATCAGAAGTCAAGGGTCGTGTCATGTCACTTCCTCTGCCCCTGGCATTTTGGTGAAATGACGTCCCTGGCCTGTGCACACTTCGACTCATTAATTCAATGAGAGCTGAATAAGGCGGCATACACCCGACCTACCTAGTTGTATCGAGCAGTCTTCAAACAGCAGGCACTCTCTCAACCACTGAAGCAGCTATATGCAAACCTCACCTTTCCCTATGCGCGGGGCCGTCCATGTTTAAAGATACATGCCGGTACAACTCAACTCCCTCCGTCATCTACGGCACGTCTCGCGTCAACATCTGGCCCTCAGGCTTCCATGTTATTAAAGTTGATGGCTAGGCCATCTTGAAGTGTAGCTGCCGTTCTCATGAGTATGGATTATTTGCCTCGCCGGCCTTGGGGGCCAGTGCGACGTTCACTTCACAGTTGTAATTGGAACTGAGCTTCAATTTAACCCTGAATTACATTTTTAAAAGTCTGACTCCCGTGAACCCTGCCAAATCATGAATACGTGATAAATCAAGCCCTCTGACACCGCAGTCTCACTGCCTTATTGTCGGCATAATTCATGGCTTCCTTACATTGGGGTGTTCGAACAAGAAGCGACTAAGTTGGCAGCTGTGATCTGGCTAACCTTAGTTCAAATCCTGCCTCTGACACTGGCCCTCTTCCTGGACCTGAGATCACTTATATGTCAAGGTGTAACTGCGACATTGGAGCTAAGTGGCAGGGAAGAAGAGTTAAGTCACGACGCGCACATCTCTGCGTCACACTTAACTGCCTATGGTTACTTCCTGCGACACAAAGAGAGGTATTTAAAATATATGTTTTTTGGGAGATTCGTGAAAAGAGAAACTGCTAAAAAAAATGGTGTGCATTCTGAGAGTGCTGGTTACACCGTGGGCCTGATTCGTGGAAGTGTTTTATAATGGCGCAATGCCACAGGAAAACGTTCTGCGAATCAGGCCCACAGTCTCTTGGTACTAAGATAGTAGATTTCCTAAAATGACCACTTGACACCGGCATTGATGGACACCTTCTCATTATAGCTTTGCTTTTTACTGCAGTGTTATCACGCTGTGCAAAGCCCGGCCTACTCCCCTCCATTAGATGAGATGTGTGAAAGCTTCTTTGGCCTCAGTGCCTGGCCCAGACGCATTTTAGGCTTTGCTGATTTGCGTGCAGGCGTCTCTAGTCGTAACCGTGAATCTTCCTGCACACATATGCCTTTGCACAGGAACATGCATGTTCCCTGTAGATGACCCAGTCAGAGGGCAGGGCAGGCTTGTAAAAGGCCTCTCCTGGAGTGCATCTTTTATTCACGAAGGGGTCCACCGAGGGATGCACTCTTTCTGCACATGTGTTCCAAACCTGCACCATCGTAAGCCATGGTCAGGGAGCACACGATCTGGGTAGGGGCACAGCTATGCCTGCCATTGTTGTTCTCTATATGGAAACGCTCATGCTTGCACATTTCCACTACCGAAGCAGGTGTGCTGTTCGGACAAGTGGAGAGTAGCGTGAGAAGCACAGATTAAACAAATGGGATTTGCACACTGCGAGATGGCCATCTGTGGTGTGCATCACCACTCTGCAGCGGGCCCCCTAATGAATAAGCCGGGTCAGGGATAATGTCTTCATCGGGCGTCCGCATGGGCTGATCTCACAGCATGCAGTGCACAGTGGAGTGGCCTGCAGAGAACCCCTGAACCTCTGATTCCGGCACTGGTCTAACTGTAGGTGTCTGTTCTTTGTTGTCTGTTTTGTCAAGTGCTATTATGCCTACGGCCCTTTTGTCTAGCGTTGTACAAATACAATAAATAAATAAATAAAATAAAGAACAGCCACCCCTCACAGCTTTGCGATTGGATACATTCCCAAAGGTTTACTTTAAAGTGCCTGCTCCAGGAATTCCCAGGATTCAAGGGTATGATATGATAGCAGAAAATTGTTTCCACACACAAAGAAAAATGTTCCAAACAAATTCATTGTGATTCAAAAATTGAAATCTTAGTTTTTAATCATAACACACAAACGTTTGGAATTCCTATAACGTGGTAGTGCCCTATTGATTACACCTGTTCATGGCAAATTAAAAAGAACAAGATTCAGATACATCTCAAATCTATGGTCTATTCTCCTTGAGTGTCCTGTTGAAAGAATGGTCGGCTGCACAAGGAGGCGGAGCTCACACTTCTCCGGAGGGATTGAACCCATTGGCCATTGACGTCTAATCCAAGAGTAGAAGGACACGGCGTTCTCCTCCATCTGCATCTGCCCTGCGGTAACTAGAACGATCAACACAAGGAGATTTTGCCTGTTTCTACCCTTTACAGTTGCATTCAATTTTGCAAAGTTGAAAACAACATGCACGCAGTAAAGCACTAAAGTTAGCAGCTCCCTACACGCATTTTGCACTTAATGTAAAATAACCCCTAAGCAAGGCCAAATCAAGGAGAATAGATAACGGGTCCTATTTATACTTGTGACGTTTGTACCCCATTTTACAAAAGTTGAAAACTGCTTGTAGGGCAACCGACAGCATGCAGACACTGATGTTATCAGCTCCCTACAACTGTGTTGCACTTAATATAAAATGGCCCCCGTACAATATTCAACTTTTGTAAAAATGGAGCACAAAAGTAAAGACTAAAAAGAGGCGAAATTGTCTTTACCCCTTCTTTTTGCACTCTGATTTGTAAAATAAAAATGCAAATTACACTTTGCAGATGACACTTAAAATGGAGTCCTATGGAAACCGCCGGCTATTGGCGGAGTCTAAATGCAGACGTATTCCGTAGGAATGCATTGTTTTTGTTGCCCATATGAAAATAAATGCTGGCGTTAAAGCATGTGGCATCTGAAGACAGTGGAGGGATACCCGCCGTCCACTGTACTTCTGCTTCAGACCCTCACTCCCCCTTCTCATGAAAGACAATCACCACTGCTCGGGGGCTTAAGAAATGACCCCTACATGTCTTTGCAGATTTTGCCAGAATCTATGTTCATAAAAGTCTTCTCCACTCCCATTTCTTGCTTCTAATCCCTGTGCAATGTGCCAGGAAACATGTGAAAGTCCCTTGGAGGTGTAGCCGCGAAGTGGCGGATGCTGGGCCCTGTCCCTTATCGTTCCTGGGTAGAGCCCAAGTGCATGGTTTCGGAGATAGCACAGTGCAGGCTACTAGGAACTCGAACTATGGCGTCTTACGTCAAGTCTTCGCCGCTTCCCAGTAATCTCAGGCTGCGCGCTTTTTCGGGGGGAAGGGCGGCCGCGTGAGCAAGATGGCTCTGAGGTGCTTCATGTTGCATAGTCGTTGAGGTCACGTGTTTTGAGCATGTAGTATTTATTCCCTTTGTTTCCATTTTTATTTTATAAAATCCTTTGGATAGCATTTTTTGGGCACTACATTAAAAGTGCATAATAAGTTTGTCATGGTGCATTTCATTTCTGTGCTGTTTTGCTCCAGTGGGAACTGAACTGCACAGGGAATTTTGCCATGGCGATGGTAAAGCGCCTTGGGTCTCTGTGTACTGCCATATTTTTTATGTATCGTCCACGGGTGTCCAAATTGACTACACATTTGAAGAAAAAAAAACACACATGACAATTCGAACACATCAAGTGCAGCAATTTCCCATCAACATGTACAAAATTCCCCTGTGCGATTTAGTGCTACTGTAGGCCATACATTAGCTTAGGAACTACAACACCCAGGATACACCTAAAAAGAAGTGACATCTCCAAGAAATGTCATGGGACTGCTTGCCTTTGCTTATGTCAAGGAAGTGTGACTTGGGGTTCCCAAGAAGAGAGAGTGGAATGAAGAAGTGGAGGCTCATGTAAGGGGTGTGGCAGTGGTCAGCACACTTGGGACAAGGACAAGATGAGGAAGACGGTTCATGTCCCGAAGTGCAGGAAGATAGCACTTGAGATTTCTGACCATGGGAATTCTGGGAGTCGTAGTTCTAAAATCTGCTTACAGATTGCAACACTTAGGATACACATAAACAGAAGTGACTCCACCAAAGTGTGGCATGGGACTGTTAGGCTGTGATTGTGTGAAGGGAAGTGGCTTGTGGGTCCAGAGGTTGCTAAGGAGAGGGTGTGCTATAGAGAAGCAGAGGTTTAGGTAAAGTGGTGTGACTTTCGTGTCAAGTGAGGGGTATGGTTTGAGGGGCAAGAGCTGAGGGTGTGGCTTGAGTGGTTCAAGACTTATCATGTTACCACAGAAGCGAACACTGCCTATGTCATAAATTGAACCTTGATTTAATCACAACTTCTTATTCAAAGAGTTTCACTTAACGTTTTGGGAGAAGTAGTCATACAATGATATGCCTACAATTGTGGGCAGCATTCATTTTTTTCTGACTTACGACTGTACATGCCCACACAGGAACTCTGTGATCTGAGTAGGCCTGAACAGACCTGTCTGCTGCAACAAACAAACACTGTGATGTGATTACTACCGGGTTCTCAGCCGGGCCTTGATTGAGATGGCAGTTAGCCTCAACTTCCTCTGGCTAGGTATGTTTGGTAGTGCTACCTTCGACCCTTGGGCCCTCTCTGTGCTTTCACTCTTTACCCTTCCCTCTACCCATTGCCTTTGTCACTCTGCCTGTCCTACCTCTTTACCCCTCATTCTTCCAATACCCTTTGCACATATCTCTTCCCTCACTCTTTACCCCGCTCTGCCCTTGCTGTTTGCCCCTCTCTCTGCCCTCCCTCTTTGTCCTTCTCCCCACCCCTAGCTTTTGTCTCTCTGCCTGTCCTACCCCTTTACCACTCATTCTTCCCTTACCCTCTGCACATCTCTATGCCCTCACTCTTGTTCCCTCTCTCTGCCCTCCCTCTTTGCCCACCTCTCTATCCCTAGCCTTTGTCCTGTCGCAGTTTATTACACAGTCACACCCAAATAAGTGAGCTCCTCCCCCACAATGAATGTGGCGCATAATAAAGCGCTTTTGATTTCTTTGAAGAGTTCAATGTGGTAAGGCCTCCAATCCGTCTCGCACCCACCCTCAACAAGTACCCGGTGCCACAATGGACTAAGAACCAGACCGGTGTGTATTAAGAATATATTTAATACTTTATTTATTTAGCCAAATATCACAAATAGATTACATCAGACACCATTGTTGTGGCAACCCAAAAACAGAATAACCTTTTTCAAAAGTACCAACACAGTGATGACACTAACATATGCAGTTACAATACTTTCCTTTTAAATCACCCTCCAATGCAAAGAAAGAAAAAATAGGAGACTGCGTTTTCAAAGAGGTGTTATGCTTTTCTCCCAGCAACCATCACCCTCCAAACATCAATTAGGCTTGACTCTTTTGAATGGATGCAGTGGCAGGGAGTGGGAAAATAGGATTTTGAGTATTTGCTCACCAAAACAATATGCAAGGAAGAAAAGCTATGGGAATTTGCTGTGCCACAACTAAAAGCACAGGCAGGGTTCTGGGGTTTTAGTCAGCACACAATGGTAAAATCGGATTTTGGAATCTTTGATCACAGAACCAATAGGGGAGAGAGAAATGCAATGGGAAAAATGTGCTTTGCTACACCTAACAATAACACACAGGGCTTTGGGGTTTTTATAAGGGCAGAATGGGAAATCAATTTTGGGATGTTTAGCACAGATGCAATGTAAGGCAGAAAATGCAAATGGAACATTTGTTTTGCAGAGCACAATGGGAACACAGGGACCATTTTGTTTTGCAGAGCACAATGGGTACACAGGGGCAATTTCGTTTTGCACCTCGCATATGCAGAGGCACTACTGGCTTCCCACTTCTGCTTTAACATGAAGGGGATCGATGGGGAAATTTGTTTTTACACCCTGCGGACACTCGTGGAACAAGGCATTGGGGGTTTAATTCTTTTGGCAAATATTTATGACTATACCGGCTAACAACACACTGGGAAAAGATTGTTGGCTTTGAATGCCAACAATACCGATCCCGTAAATTTTAATGGGGAATTAATTGATTTACTTAGATAAATATGCTAAGGATCTACACATGCTAACAGGGGATTTTTCAAAACTAAAAATATCTCATCATAGCAAGTACCCTTAATTTCCAAAACTTTACATATATGAATACATTTTTGGCAACTATAATTTATGGCGAATCAGATGAGACTAGTATGGGCTCTGCACATCCTTTCTGTGCAGAGATATAGCTTTCTTCATTTACTCAGGGACCATGTCAGTAAAAAATATACCACTTTACGGGCGTACGATCAATTATGATTGGCATGCTTGTATTAACTTTCGCCTCTCTGGTAATCATGGAAAAGCCCAAATCACATTTTCATTAGTAGCTTTAGTTGTATTTATCCCACCAAAATCGCCTTTGCATGGTTAGAAGGGGTTAACTGCCACCTTTAATAAAAGCCTAAAATGACTGTTGTGCGATGTACGCTGTCCATTTTATGCGATAAAATGTTTCTCCCATTTTAAATCAATGTGCAATTTCACTCCTCATTTGCTGGACCCCCACCTTTTTAAAGTTTCACTTTTTTTCCTTAGGTACATGATGTCAGCAGAGAAATCTGTGTTTATATTAGCTCACCCCTTCAAGGCATGTGATGTCCTGATAACAGCTCCTAATGGGCACTTTTAGGGCTTTGTGACCTCAAGGTTAATCCTGCTGCAAGAACAGAGATGGGCCTATCTGGTCTTCAGTGTTTCTAATCTAAGAAGTAATGCTTTCTTGTATATTTAAGGAATGTTTCTGATGGATGATGACAACCAGGCCTGAATCTCCAGGGCAACAAAAGGAGGTCCTGGAGTTTAGATTCACATTTGAAGAACTGGCCAGCAGATCATGGCCTTTCAAACTCACATGCAATTACTTCAAATGACATTTTATACGGCACACAATTTACAATATGTGCATCTTATTTCCAAACGGTACATGTACATGAGAACACCATGCCCAATTTTGAAAGTCGGGTGGCCATTTTGCTTAGCATGTTGTTAATCTTGGAGGGAAAAACAAAATGACATTATTTTATTTAATTTACATGTAAAATGCTCCTTTTCACTGCGGCGGCTTGAAACACAATTCTGGCATCCCATTGAAGACACTGTGCACTGCGGTTTCCATATCTGTCGGTGTTGCTCTCCATAGATTTGTCAAAACATCCTTTCCATGTGTCTTTCTTTTCCTTTATGAAAAGTAATGCACACATTTTAGCATCCTGAAATTGAGGCCCACTTTCTTTCCTTTTGATTTGGGTTCACTAGGCCTTATGTCGGACATCCTTTCCTTTGCTGGCCTTTTATTTTGGTGAGCCCTCATAACTCACTCTAGCCTCTTTATTTCTGGCATCCAGGGGCTAGATTTCACCCCATAGTCCCCCTGCATGTTGCACCCGTTTACCCCTCATTTTTCTCTTACCCTTTGCCCCTCTTGCTGCCCGCGCTCTTTGCCCCCCTTTCTGCCGTCACTCTTTTCCCCTCTCTCTGCCCTCATTCTTTAATCTTCCCTCTGCCCCTAGCCTCTGTCCCTCTCCCAGTCCTGCCCATTCCTCCCTTCATTGTTACTTTCTCTTTGCACATCTTTCTGCTCTTGCTCTTTGCCCCTCTCTATGCCCTCACTATTTAATCTCCCCTCTGCCCCTAGCCCTTGTCCCCTTCCCAATCCTGCTCATTCCTCCCTTCATTGTTACTTACTCTTTGCACATCTTTCTGCTCTTGCTCTTTGCCCCACTCTCTGCTCCTAGCCTTTGTCTCTCTCCCAGTCTTGCACATTTTCCCCTCATTATGCTTTTACTCTTTGCACATCTCTCTTCTCTCACTGTTTGCCCCTTTTTCTTCCATTGTCATTTGCTTCTCTCTCTGCCAAAATAGGCTGACTAGGTGAAGTTGGTATTTAGTATTTTAGTATTTTATTTATTTCTATAGCGCACCAGGCCCAGGGGCATCCGGGCGCTTAACTTAGTTACAACAAGATGAAAGCATGACAAGGCAATGTGACAGAGTATTACAAGATTATTACAGGAAGATTTACAAAATTTACAACATATACATTCAAATGAATATCGATAAGGCAGTGATTTACAGGATAGTTAATAAGGGATGCCGAGTAGGTCAAAGTGCAAGTAGGGCAGTAAGCTGATGTTAGCAGTCTTGGGCGGATAGCCATGCTTTGGTAAGGTATTTGAATTTCAGGAAGGAAGGTTCTGCTCTAAGGTCATTGGGGAGTGAATTCCAAAGTTTGGCTGCCAGGATGGGGAAGCTGGTTCCACCAGATCTTAGGAGATTAAAGCGCGGGATGACAAGGCAGTTGGCTTGGGCCGCTCTGCGAGGTCTGGTGGAATTGTGGAAAGAGAATCTGTTTGCCAGGTAGCGAGGGGCTTGGTTGTGGAGGCATTTGTGTGTGAGAGCCAAGGACTTCAAGGAGATGCGCTGTGGGATAGAGAGCCAGTGCAGGTTGCGCCTGGTGTCAGATATATGCTGGCGCCTAGGAATGTTAAGGGCCGCTCTGATCGCATTGTTTTGGACAATTTGTAGCTTATTTAAGTTGCGGAGATTAGTACCTAGATAGAGGGCATTACAGTAGTCAACCTTGGATAGAACAAGGGTCCTGGCCAAGGTTACGCAGTTGGCAGTGGTTAGGAACGGGCGACAGGCGGTGATGAGCTTGCAAGTAAGCGCTGCTGCAGATGAGACTGCGTTGGATTGTCTAGTCAAGGATAGGGTTGAGTCGATGTAAATCCCAAGGGTTTTCGTGTCCTTAGCAATCGGGATGGTATTCCCATCGATGGTGAAAGACTTGAAGGCGGGGTTAAGTTTAGTGAGTTTTTGTGGTGAACCAAGAATGAGGAGCTCTGTCTTTTCATCATTTAGGCAGAGGCCGTGCTGGGCCATCCACGCTTGGATGACCTGGTAGATGGCGTTGATGGCAAGGGAGTCAGTTGTGTAATCGCCTGTGATGGGGATGAGTATCTGTGTGTCATCAGCGTAATTGGTATACGTGACGCCCAAGTGATCCAAAATATCGAAAAGGGGTTTGGTAAACACGTTATATAACGTGGGCGAGATACAAGACCCTTGAGGCACACCACAGGCAACCGGAGCGGGTGGTGCGGCCGCAAGTGGGGAGAATACACGCATAGATCTATTATCCAGGAAGGATCTGATCCAAGTGGCGGCATTTTCTGAGAAGTGTGCGGCTGATTTGAGGTGATGGCAGAGAATTTTGTGATTGACGAGATCAAAAGCAGCAGAGAGGTCCAGGAGAAGTAATAATGCCAGTTTGCCTTTGTCTTTGAGATCTTCGATCTGCGTTTTTAAGTCAATAAGGGCGGTCTCAGTGCCATGGCGAGGCCGGAAGCCTGATTGCCTGAGTCCCAGAAGTTTATTAGATTCAAGGTATTCCTGAATTTGTAGGTAGGCCGCGCGGTCGAGGATTTTTAGTAAAAAAGGTACAGTGGTAATTGGTCTGTAGTTTGTGGGTATACTGGGATCGAGGGTAGGTTTTTTCAGAAGCGGGATGACCCATGCATCCTTAAGATTGTCCGGTACAATCCCAGAGCTAAAGGAGGAGTTGATGAGCTTAGTGATGAAAGGTGCTAGGTCGTGAGCAGCTTCCTTGATAATAGGTGCAGGACAGAGGTCACCCTGACAATTGGACGGTTTAAGGCTAGTGATAATCTTTTCCACTTCGAGAATGGAGAGTGGAGAGAAGCTAAAAGGAGTCAGAGAGTCTGTGATAGAGGGGTTTGTGGTAGGTATAGGGATCTGTAGAGGGTTGGATTGAAGGCTAGATTGTTTGTTGTTAATTTTAATTTGGAGAGTGGCAATCTTACCTAGGAGAGCTTCTTGGATTTTGGAGCACCAGGTGCTATCTTTGGTACATGTGTCAGGTGGGGTAACAGGAGTTTCAAGTTCTTTTAGAATTTTAAACAATTCTTTGGTGTTAGATTTGGCTTGCTCGATGCGTTTGTTATATGTGTCTTTTTTTGCCTGGAATATAGCTTCCTTGTAATTAAGGGTGGCCAGGAGTACGCGTGATTTGTTAGCTAGAGAGTGATTGCTTCTCCAGTGGGATTCTGCAATTCGTTTTTCTTTGCGTAGTGCTCTGAGATGGGGAGTAAACCAGGAGTTTATGTGGGCTCGAGGTTTAGATTTTCTCAGTTTCGAGGGTGCAATGGTGTCTAAGGCTGTAAGCATGGCCCGGTTGAAGGTGTCGACCAGGGCCGTAGGGTCAGAGCATGATGGATCCAGAACATTAAGAGCTGGAAGGAGGAGGGGTAGGAGTCTATCGCAGGTAATGTTGCGTTTGTTACGGGTGGCCATAGCCGGGGCAATGTTGTGAGGGAGGCTGATAGGTTTGGACTCAATATTGAATGTAATTAAGTTGTGGTCTGTCCAGGCGCACTGTTGGTTAGAGGTGATGTTGATGGGACAGTTGAGGGCGGCTATCCAGTCAAGGGTTCTGCCCTTGTTGTGGGTAGGTTGGTTTAGGAACTGAGTGAATCCAGCATTAGTGAGGATGTTGTCAATAGACGAAGCAGCGGTGTCCTTGGGGTCGTTGAGGCCTAAATTGAAATCCCCCAGTATCATAACCTGGGAGGTAACTTTGGTGCTGTGTGTGAAGATGTTGGAGAGGTCCTCCGCGAAGGTAGATAGTGGGCCGGGTGGCCGGTAGAGTAGATGAAAGGTGATAGAATGGTTGGGTGTGAGAGCTAGTTTAGCAGTCAGTGCTTCCAGAGTGGAGGAGTGATGTGTGGCTGAGAGGTGGAAGTTCAAAGCGTTTTTGTGGATGATGGCGATGCCACCTCCTTTAGATTGGATGGAATTACGGTCATGTCTGATAATGTTGTAGTCAGGAGGGATAGCGAGGGAGAGAAGAGGACCTGAAGCTGGGTGGAGCCAGGTTTCAGTGATTGCTAAGAAGTCGAGGTCAAGGTTGAGGATCAAGTCAGCTACTTCTAGGGCGTGAGCCGGGAGTGATCTGGCGTTGATTAGCGCGCCTTTGATGTTGTTTAAGTTAGGGGAGTTGGAAGATGGTGGTAGATTAGGTGAAAGTGTAGGTGGTGACAGAGGGAGAGGCAGTTTGATGCGGTGAGCTGAGTGATGGGAAGCGTGGGTGAGACGCGAGCCAAGTCTAGCATTTCTCAAGGAGATAGAGCAGGGTAGGTTAGGTAAAGGTCTGGTGCGTTGTTTAGTGGGTCATCATAACATCTGGCCGCAGCATAGAGCTCCAGGCAGGGAATGTGACAAGCTGCTCCTGCCTGAGTTGAGCACAGCTAGTGAATGGCACTGGGAAATCTCTTCTAGCTGTTGAGTGACAGCAAGCAGACTCAGGCAGCTGGGTGCAAGCAGAGGCAGATGGCCCAGGTAGCCAGGTGGCAACAGAGTAAGGAAGCTCAGGCAAGCAGGCGTCAGCAAGCATCTGATCTCAGTAATAGCAGGCTCAGGCAGCCAGCTAGCAGCAGGCAGGTTTAAACCTCTGGTAGTGAACAGACTCTTTCAAGGCTAAGAATGTATGTGGGTTCGGTTTGTTCCACACCACTACCCCTGCCAAAAATAACCCAGCTCCCCCTCAGTGGATTTAGACTGGTAGAGCTTGGGATCCCTTTCATGTTGAAGGGGATGGAGTCTGCCAACATGTACACATGTGTGCACGTACGTACGTACGTACGTACGTACGACGTGTATATGCACTTGAACACACACACACACACATCAGAAATCTACTTTAATGCAAATGGTTTACATTTTATGGGTATGACTACAACCATCTCTTTATTGTCTGTGCGTTCTGCTCTTTCCAGGTAGGTGACCAGACGTCTCGGTTTTCCCAGGACAGCCTCCGTCCCAGGGTCCCAAGAGTTTTTTTTATATAATAAACCCATGCCGGGATTGGATGGGAGGGTGGCTGAATTGATTTGCTCCCCTCCCCCCCCCCTGACCGCTCTTCTCCAATGAGAGGAGTGTGCCTGGAACACACCTTTGCAACAGGCCACTGGAATAGAAGTAGCACTACAGTTTTATCTGAGTCCTGTTTGTGTTTACTGTACTCCTACTTCTATGTCTACGACTTGCCTCATTTTTATTTTGTTTTGTCTATCTGGTCACCCTAATCCCAGGTCAATAAACAGACCTGCCAACGGATCCATGTGATTACTGGGACCAATTAACTGCGACCACTGAAAATGGCAATGTTCTTTTTATTTTGACACCCTTTTCACCCCATATATATGCGGGGGGGACCCCCTGCAACCCACCCTTCATGCATTACATCCTTTACCCATCCCTCCACATATATATGGGATGTAAAGGGGGCCGAAAAAAATATTTTCAGAGGTCGCAGTGAATTCAACGCAGTAATGTTATGATGCCCCTGCCAAACTCACCGCTGATGAAATACTAGCTAACATTGGTGGTTCACTGCATTGACAACAACTGCCCGGGTCTTTGGGCATCACAATGACCTCCTTTTCCTGCCATGCAGTCATCTTGCTGCTGAGGACTACCAGAATCATTGCAGGGGACAACACATGCACACATCTTCCTGTTGGTTCTCTTTGTAAAGGCTGTAATTATCCCCTAAGCCTATTCTAATTATTGTAATGTATGTCATACTTCTTTTATTGCTATGGATAATACATTGTGGATCTAGCTTGGAAGCAGCTGAGCTCTGTACAGGGTGTTTGGGGCCAGCATTTGGGCTGGCGTTTTTTAACAGTACCACAGTCCTGTGAGTTGCGGTTTGTGCATTAGTCTGTGCATATAATGAGATTCAATTAATTGATCAAGTGTAATGGATATACAATACCTATTATATAAGAATTCATTGGAATATTATTTGCAACTGTTGACTATATTTTTAGATTATAATATCAATAACACAGTAACTGCCGTGCTATTCTTGTGTAACAAACTCATCGTACTTTTTAAGACATATGTTCTTAACACTATTCTGCTAACACAACTTCATTATCAATAGACACATATTTCAGCTACAAAACGCCAAACCAATTGGCATTACAATGGTGTGTTCTCAATTATAGTTCCCCTCGCCACCCAAGGCTGGAGAATATCCCTGAGACATCCAGGCACATGGGGACAAGCTCTCCACATGTGTATTGCCTACAGATAATGTTGGACTGACTTCTCTGAACAGCAACGTTCCCCTCTCCTTGCAGGGAAAGTGACCGAGTTACCACCCAAATCAGATTTGTATGTGGGCAGAGAGGCTGGGATCCCTATGGATTTGTCTGCCTTGTTTGTGACCACATTTACTGATCATCCATGCATGGTTGTGATCTAAGTAGATGTCCCATCTGGGACAGAAATTGGCATAGGAAACCGGAGGCCACCTTGATTCCTCTGCCATTTTCTGCCCCAGCTAGAAAAGTTTTAGAATCCAATGGACTGGACAACTTGTTAGTGTGCATTGGTTCTTTTTTTGTGCATTTTCCTTCTATATTATCTTTTGCCCTAGTTTCTATATCGGTTGTCAATCTTGTTGCGAAATTTCTTCTCATGCTGTGCTTGTAACATCTCGCTGTCGTACATCTGGAACCAAAATGCTCTTTTGCAGTCTCACAGCTCTGTATACATAAATGCATAATTTTTTTATCACAAAGAACCTTTTTGTATTTATTTATTATTTATTAAGGATTCTTGTAGAGCACCCATGTAATCTGATCATCACATCAGAGCACAACATCCAAGAGGATGAGGCTGGCAGCAAGAAAAGTAGAATCTTCGAGGAATATCTAAAGCTAAATGTAAATGTGTTTGGAGCAGGGGAGGAGGGTAACATGTTTTATGGGGGCATGGACAGAAAAACAATGGCCTTCTAGGCAATACTTTAAGTAGCGTCTACTTCAAGGTGGGCAGAGTCTGAAGATCAGAGGGATCTTGTTGGGTGGTAGGTCTGAATGAAATTCTTGAGGTATTTAAGCCCTTGTTTGTGGAGGATATCTCTGGATCAATCAGATGAGCTTGAATTTGATACTGGAATCAGTGGGAAGCCAATACAGTTGGGCGAGAATCTCTGAGATTTAAGATTGAAAGTGAGTCTTGCCGTAATCAGTCCTGGGTAAAATACTGGCTCTAATGAGCAAGGCTCTTTGGCAGAAGGAGATGGAAGGTGCATTGTTGCTGTCTAGTTCAAGTTGGAAGTTTCAGGATTTAATTAGCTGGTTGATCTATAAATGCATGGACAATTTGTCATCAAAGTTGAATTCTAAGTAGTGGACTGTCCTAGAAGTGGTATACACGGACCCTGGCACAGGAGTGTATGCGAGTGAGAGAGATGGAGGATGTGACCGGCAAAGAAATATGATTTTAGATTTGTCTCCATTTAGGATACGCTTGCTGAAGTGCATCTAACTGTTAATTTGTTTGGGACAGTCTGGCGCAATTCATATTGCCGGTGTGGGGAATAGGATATTGACTGGAAGGGCTTCCAGCTCTCACCAACAGTTGGGTATCATCTGATTACATTTGAAACTCTAGGTTGTAGAATCGGATGGTCTCAGCCTGAGGTTTCAT
This sequence comes from Ambystoma mexicanum, assembly GCF_040938575.1. NCBI lineage: Eukaryota > Metazoa > Chordata > Amphibia > Caudata > Ambystomatidae > Ambystoma > Ambystoma mexicanum. Next base: position 1,181,663,866 of record NC_090927.1, read on the forward strand.
GTAGTTGTTAAAGAGGAGGGGGAGATCAATAAGCCTTTGCAGACTCTGCAATGGAGGTTGGAGCAATGAGATCATTGGGAGCCACGGTTAACTTCTTTGGCTCTGTCTGTGAGGGAAGATTTTATCGAAGCAAGAGGCCTGCCCATGATCTTGAACCAGCCATGAAGGCATGTTAGAATGACTGATAGTGTCAAAAGTCACCAACGGGACAAGGATGATGAGCATGACTTGTGGGCTGGTTGAGTTCCATGGGGGGCGATCTCTAATATACAGGAAGGCTGTCTCTCTACTGCACTCTCCCATGCATGAGTTCAAAATTGTATATGAACTCCCTCATACGATGTGACCCATGCAAAAGGGGGGGCGTGGTCCTCTTGATTCCAGGGCTCTGGCTGTCCCATTGTTTTATGGTGCCACCAATCCACTTGTAAACTGTCCACCTATCCCTGACATGATACAGTGGTGTTGGAAGGAGCACAATACCTTTTCATCTAGGTGAAGTCCCCTGTAGAGCAGTTATAACAACAGAAAAGACTACTGATACTCTTCAAGCTACCCTTCCTATCACACAAAATAGTGACTCAAGAAGTGTGTGCGGATGAGATGACTGCCTTCATAGTGGCGGCTGAAAAGAAAAGACTGAGAGGAATATGCCCCAACTGGCCCAGACACTAGGCCCACACCATGCCTTGCTAGAACTGGGTGAGCCTCTTAGGGCTCTGGTCTGACCGCCTCTCGGCCAGTGCCTCCCCAAAGCAAGGACCGGCCACGAGCCCCACTCGTTGTTCGCCGACTCCTTCCATTTAAAAAAAGAAGAAAAAAAAGGCGCACTCGCATCTGCCTGTATTCCGGCCTGACTGGCAGCATCATGAGGGTCTAGTCAAGCCGCGATATGGAGTAGAGTCACAGATTAGCTGAGATGGGGTCCATAATGGAAAACCGTTTGTTGATATATCTTAATCAAGATGTCTGTGCATTGTGCCATTTACTTTCGAGATAGATGTGGCGATATCGAAATAAGGTGACTGCGCTTCACCTCATTCAGGTTTGTATTGCACTGTGATTGGTCTTCAATGTTCTGCTCTGTGAGTTGAGGTTGGACGAGGGCGGGCACTTCACAGTGCTGTTGTTTTAAGTGTTTTGTTGGCATTGTGCTTGTTTTGGAGCACGCCAACAACACATGGCATGGTGCTGTGTGGTGGCTGATCATTTCCGTGTGAGGATTGTCAGTAATATGTTGAACGCCTTCAAAATGCATTGGTTTGTGAGCTTTATATCGGAATGTCATCCCTCCAATATTCCCATTTCAATCAATGACAGGTTCATTATTAGTTTTCCAAACACATGAAATCAAGACTACATTTGGAAAAGAGACGTGTAGTGCTGCTCAGATCCTAGCGCGCGGCACCACCGTAAATAAGCACCTTACTTTTATTGCTGCGGTTGCAGAAAACACTGCTTATTTGAAGCTCTGATCAAAGGGTATGTGATAAGATGGCAGTGCCTTCATGAATACACATCTGAAAACAATTTCCAATAAAAGGGAATTTGAGTGAAGGCAGCAGCTGTGCTCCTGAGCGGGTGAGGCACTGCTTCATGTTCACCCCTCAGCCCCCTCTGTACGCGTCACCACCAGTTCATGTTTTGTGGGCTTTCATTGCGATTTTTACTTGGCTGTGATGATGCCAGGAGTGGGTTTCGAGGTGGGCGGGGGCACCCCCACACCGTTTCCAGACCCTTGCGTACATGACGTGCAGCCTGACTCTCGATGTGATCAAACACATGACTTTTGCATTATGATCTGATGAAAAGACAGCCTGTAGCAGCTTCCTTCTGTGATTCAGGTGAAGGAAGCAATACGCGTTTCCCTCTCATCTGAAAGGAGATGGTTGTAGAAAGCGTTTTGTGCAGCCATTTCCCAGGCTCGGCCCGTGGTGGGCTCCTAGAGCCAGGCATGACCCCCATGCTCGGCCCTGGCCCGGCCCTACCCATGAAATATCTGGCTCCCCACCTATATGCTTTGCATGTGAAGAGTTGGTCAAACTAATCCGTACAAGAAGAAATAGCAGATCAGATGGGTACTGTATATGAAGCCATCCACCCTACGCTGGGCACTGAAAAGGGCGAGATAAGGCCAGACCTCAAATGCTAGCACTCACATCAGAACCCACCATTCCGTCTGATCCTGGAGCCTATCCCAGCGAATCTGGCACCTTCACATGATCGGACAGTAACTGGGATTCCCAGCATGCAATTGTATTTAGATAGCGCAGGTCCTCTAATAGAACATCATTTTTGTAAGGGAAACCCAATGATGACCACACCTCCAGGCAAAAACCTGCCTTCATCAACTAAATCCATAGTGGGCATTTGTCTCACATTTAACTATAGGCAATAGCCCGCAAATGACTGACTCCTGGAGAATTATAAATAAACTAATGAAACAACAAGAGGGCCCACACTCCCTCTAGTTCCTGTACCTCTGCTCCCTCTCTGATTTCTCGCCCGCTGCTTCCTCTCTGCTCTCTTGCCCATTGCTTCCCCCTCTGATCCACTGCCCTACCTCTGCTTTCTTGCTTACCTCTCCATAGCTCACCCATCACTCCCCCTGTCTCTCCTTTGCCTCTCATATTGTGACCATTTTAAACATTTTGAAAACTGTAGATTTTGCCTAGATCCCCAAAGAATGGGGCATCTAAAAATAGAGCAGGTGATATGCTATTTTTAGATAACCCGTTTTTTGGAAATGAGCAGCTCACCTTATTCTTAAAGGTGACCTGTGATTTTCCACGGGGCTGGGCTGTAGCGTCAATGATGCGCTGGTCAGCCACCTTGAATACGTTTGTGTTGGAAGCACTCTCCCAACAATGTTCTACAGGCTCCCCGCACATTTCACTGTGACAGGCTCTTAGGGCCCGCCACTGTAAAATGTGACCCTAAAAAAACACATTTCTATCCCGTTTGAGGAAAAGAAATGCAAGTGAGACAGCAGCTGCCACACTTAAAAAAAAGTATTGCAGCAGTCAGTAAAGACGCTGTCACCCCAGTGCACCTATTGAAAGCTGGTGCATAGGTTTACCGACAATTTCTGCACATTTAAAAGTGCATCTGTTCAATTTGGGATCATGTGTTGCTGCACTCAGGAACGCAAGATTACTGCTGAGACTTTTTCAAGCTGTCACTTATGAGAGTGCAAGTCACATATGGGCAATTTCAGATCCTTTGTGGCGTTGCCTCAAATGCACCATTGGCGTGAGACTCTCTGTCTCACACACACACATTGCTACATGTGTGTTGAAGGGTGAAATTGATTTCATTGAACTACTGCCATTGCCAAACTGACGACACTGGAATACATTTTGAGATTGACAGGTATTGTTTTCGACTACAGTTATAACCTTGCTCCTCCACCTGGGGCGTTGCTGGGTCTGCAAAAGATCTGGGGCCACACTAATATCGGAACTGTTGGGACTGGGGGCTAGCTAGCCTTTGGTTGTTAGGTCCTGAGATTCTATCCGGGGCTACAACCAAAAGACCAGGGGCTATGGCCCTCATAGCCCCCCCCCTAGCAACGCCTCTGTCCTCCACACACAGTACACCAGTAGGCACATGATTAGACAATAGTATCTTCCATGTTTGCCGCAAACGCCATGTTTTATGTGTGACCTGATTCGTGGGCTGATTTAGGGACTCGTTGCTGACGTATTAAGGTGTGTTTTCCCTGTGGCAATGTTAAAGCATACCGCTTTAACAGTATTCCATTATTCCACCGCTTTTGCACACCTGTGAACGTCTGCCAGGCATTCACTTGGGGCGCGTGCCTCGCAGGGACGTTATTTCACCAAAATGCCAGGGGTAGCGGAAGTGACATCACATGACCCTTGACCTCTGATGACATCACAGGAAGTGATGTAATTTGACCCCGCCCCGAAGTAATATCGCAGGAAGCGATGGAACACAACCTTTCACCCGTTGACAAAACAGGAAGTGGCATCACATAGCATTGTACACTACGAAAAATATGGTTACAATATCACTATAATGTGATGTACATTTCATATCTGAATGGATTCCCATATGTATCGTTAAGATCAGTGTGTATAGGCCCATATTACCAAATTACTGTGATTGCAAGCAGACGTCCATGATCAAATGATAATGATGTGTTATTATATAGAACTGTCGCTTAAGCGCTATACATAGAAGAAATATACACCCAATATCACCCAACCTGTGTTGGTACCCATTTATCAACCTCAGAAGGATGAAGGGCTGAGTTGAGGCGTTTGAGAACAGACTAAATCAGTGACTCACCCCCTGAAGTGTGCCTGAAATAAACCTTTAATGAGTCTAGCAATTATTGTATAGAATTCCAGAAAGACACATTTTTTGGTTTTCCTATTCTTTCTTATTTAGGTTCAGTGCTGAAAGTGTTAGACTTGTGGCTCTCCTGTTCTTATTTTTCTTCTTTCTTAAGGGGCCTGAACAAGAAAGCCAGCCACCCCAAAAGTAAAGAGCCACATGTTGCTGGCCACAGCCCAGGAGCTTGCATTGCAAAAAAAAAATATATATATTTTATTTTTTAGCTGTTGCAAGGGAGACCAGAGAGGTCGCAAGGGAGACCTCAGAGGTCGCAAGGGAGACCTCTGGCGACCCCCAAATGACGTCCCTGGTGCCTCGTGAGGCTGTTTAACACCGTGACAATGGGTTTTGCGTGCCACTCCTGAATGTCAACAGTAGATGTGGAATGGCAGGGTCTAAAGGGACCTTTAGGTGAGGTAACGAGTTTTTGTGATGCACAAAACTCCCAAATAACGAATTAACGGACTAATTAAATAGTACATTTAAACTCATAAACATGCCGGTATGCCGTATGGATTGAAGGAATCATGCTTAGTTTTCAGTTAAAACGCAGGCAAGCTTCTATCCCCTAGTCTGTTTTCATCCATTTTGAGCATTGAAAACATCATTTTTCTCTTCAGTCGTAGTGGCGTTGTTTGCAGAAATGGCACACACGCAATGAATCCCACTCTGTAATCCAACATTCCTAACCTCTGTGTACAGTTGCAGCGGGTAGCTTTTAACACGGAATCCCGCATCCCTCTGCTAGAGGCCGTGTGACGCATCTGGAAATAGTTAACGTTCTTCAGCTGTCTGGGGTCTACTTCTCAGGAACACTGTTTACATGCTATCATGTTTTCGGGAACATTCCAAAAATGGCCAAAAGTAAGTGAGGGAACTCTAGGATTCAGATCTGCACATTCTAACCAGCCAGCGACGGTGCTGCCCCCACTGGCCAGACCGAGAAACGTCTTGCATCTGCTTTGAGCTACAAGGACTCAACATCAGACAGAACTGAAAGGCATTGACGACAGCCTGCTCTCAAGAGCAACAGAAACTGTTATCTTGTCCACTCCTGAATGCAGAGGAGAAGGTGATCCCAAAGCCCGTTTGAAACGGCTATCGTGATGAAAGATTATGAATACTTCCTGAACTCCGAAGGCTGCTTGCAGTACTACCAGTCAAAACTACAAACCTTGTTCTTTAATATTAATTGTAACAGGGCTTTAAATAGGCTGGGGCTCAGCAGGACAGAGTCTGGCCCTTCCCAAAAGTGGTCTTGAGCTGGGGTGTACTGGTAACCAAAAGCAGCCGTGCAAATAATGTTCAAAGTGGCCCCATATTACATATTTTCAGCATGCCCAACCCTTTTCCTAAGAGACAGTTTGGAAATAAAATAGGTCACCACACAAAAGAGGCCCAGAGTGCAGAGGCCTACTGTAGTACATCCCAGCACTAGTCTTGAGCTGGGGCTCTGCCGGGGTTCCCTCGCTAGGCCTACCTTGCCCTGGAGCCTTGGTGAGCAGTTTGCAGCTCAGACGGAGAGGTGGTCATATTGTAATCATTCCTTTCGCTACACCCCAAAGGAATGAGTACCATGTCCTTTTGTTTTCTAATCTGACTTTCCAACCCCTGGAGGCACCCCTTTCACAGCGCTGCAGCGACCTTCTCTGTTTGGTGGTGAGGGGCTGAGAGTGAAGTGCTTAAACACGGGGTTGGGCAAGGCCTGTTTGCAGGGGTCGGGACCATCGGTTAAGAAACAAACAGAGCGCTGGAACAGGAAAATGAATGATAGCAATAAGACCCCGTCTCCTATTTGCATCTGCCTGGAATCCATCATGCCGTTCTTACCATATTTAGGCCGTTCCCCCTTTCAAAGCGCCCCTCTAATTCTCACCCCACTTAAAGCAGTGAGTTTCATAGTCCTGCTCTCCTTGCATGCTCCTGGACTCTCCCCCGCTCTTGTGGTCCCCACACCGGCTGTGATCAGGTTGAGTTGGATGTGATGGCGGAGTTAACTCTCTTTCCTCTGCAAAATATGATAACAGAATGCCTCCTTATTTGTCCGAGCAAAGCTGGCCATCAGAACAGGGCCTGTAGTCAGCGTGTCTGTTCTCAGGTCGTTGCTCTTGAAGCGTGCCCACAATTGGAATGCAGCCAGGCAGCCTTAATGCCGTGAACACTGAGAAGGGACTGCGTCTCCCATTTCTTTCAAGTGAAACCTGTTTTTATTGCAATGCCTTTATGGGTTTTGAACTCTTGATTGCTTTTGACCCTACCATCCCATCTAAAGTGCTGCTGAGATACTGAGTCAGCAAGTTCAGTGGCTGACTTCTCATGCTGAACATTGCATGCTGGCTCTGCCCTCTCATCGGTGAGAGGGCAGAGTCGATGTAACTCATTCAGGCAGGTAGCAATAGTCCTATTGTAGAAACACACGGAGAATGCATAAAGCTGTCAAAACTGGACAGGCATAATTAGAGAGCCTGGGAGTATATTGTTTACTGTAGAACCCTCTCTAATATCCCATTTGGGACATGCTACCTTTGCAGTGCTGTTTTGTTGGCTTACATGATTATTTGTGTTATGCCAAGCTATGCCACGCGTTTGCCATGCATGCTCTGCCCCACTTTGAAATGTTTTGCTCCTTTAGATTTGTAATCCCGCACAGAGTTATTTTATTTTATGCCACGTCATGTTCTTAATCTGTAGGAACATATTGTGCAATGTTTGTCTGTTAGGATATATGTGTTTTATTCCCAAATCTAAATACGTTTCAACTTAAATCAATGGTTTTATTTACACATTCATTCTGCCTTTAGGTGGGTGCACCCTCCCATACAAACACTAGGGCTGTGCCGAATAGCATATTTAGTATTCGGCCGAATACCGAATAGTTTGTGAACTATTCGGCCAAAGCCGAATATGAAGCCAAATAGTTGCTTTAATTAATAAATCATGTTCCAAACTAGAAAAAACCCACTTATATAAAAAAAAATGCATTCTATACTTTTATTTGTTTTCATTGTAATCAATGCAGCATCTTTATTTAAATGATAAAAGCCAGAAAAAAGCAGATTTAACCTTCATTGACTGACTGCTCCGAGTAGGTGTAGGTTGTTATCTCTTTGCGTGGTCTGGTGAAGTGGGAGGCCGTGCAGGCATTCATGTTTAGTAGGGATGGCTAAGCAGAATTCCAGGTAGGGGATTTGTGTTGTTAGGGTGGGAGGTGGGATGCCATGTATGGTATTTGTGTAAGGGGTTCGCAGGCCCCAAGTAGGACGTTTGTGGAGGTGTTGGGGAGACAGGATGCCAGTAATGGGGGCTTGCATTGTATGCCGGCAGAGTGTCAGCAATGGTGTCTTTGGTTCCAAGACTTGCATGCTAATTTTGCTGGTTCAGCCCATGTCTGCCACTTGGAGCCAAGCCGGACTAAAAGGCTCAGCCCGACTTCGTCCATCCCAGAAATTCTCTGTCTCTCCCAACTCTACATCCTACAAATTCCACCAACAGAGCATAGCTCTCTGATTGTCTCATACAGAGTCCTCACACCTATCTTCACCCGCTGTCACACTGGCCCATGTTGGAACTGGAGAGATTACCCAACACACATTCCTCTTAGAGGCCTGTTAGTTGGGGGACTGTGCCTGTCATAACTCAGCCCTGCTAGTCTCCCCTACCTGTTATGACTTCTTAATGTTTCCCCATGGGCATGGCCCATAGGAACAAATGCTGCTCACTTTTCACTTATCCTCGCCACTCCTTCTCGCCTATACACAAACATATGCACCTTATCATTCCTGATCAAATATCAGATAATGTTAAACTCAGCAATCAAGTCCTTAAAAAAACAAAAGGGGGCACTATGACAGGCGCAATGGGAAGTGACATGACTGAATGTATCCTAAAGTGAAATCTGCACATTTCTTTCAGTTTCTCTTTTCCAACTGAAGAAAGTGCACATTGCATATAAAGATTCGCCAAAAGAAAAGATGTCCTTGTATTGTTGCTGGCTAAGTTTAAAAGGTGAGTACCTTTCATGTCTAAGAATATCTAACAAAACATGCCCTAAAGAGCAAATTACAATGTAAGATATTTTATAATTTTGCAATTTGTCTGGTTTGGTGGCTAAGTGTCTGGTCTAATTCTAGCAAACAAAAGTCTATATTTGCCTTTCTGAGGTCTTGTTGCATTGTATTCAAATAAGAATGACAAAGAATTCGGCAACAGCCGAATAGCAAGAAACTTTTTGGCTGGAGCCAAATACCTTTTTTTCCGCCGGAATTCGGCCGAATACCTACTCGAAGCCGAAGTTCGGTACACCCCTAACAAACACACACGTGAACACAGGCACGCACGAAAAGCAACCCTTGTTTGGACTTCCGCATCCACCCTCACTGCATCTAAACCTAACCACGCTCCTCTCTTGTGTTTTTAAACGTTTTTTAAGGCTCCCTTGCCAATTGCAGTCTGGTAATCAATCTTGACCTTCTGTTTTTAAGAGTTGTTTGCTTTTTTTTCATTTGATTTTCCATGTATTTATTTACCCCTTTTTTATTTTTTGGGGAGTGATGCAGTTTTCTATTATACTAACTGGCAAGGTCATGTTTTTGCTCTGTTAATTTATATAATGCTAGAACAAAGAACAATCAAGCAAGGTAACCATATCAATTAACACTAATTGTCAATAATTCAATAGTCCATGTATGTTTTAATTTTTATATGTTTAGCTTCTTAAAATCAAATTCGGTGCGAGTACAAAGTGAAGTCAAACAACTGAGTGCCCTATGGCCCCGATTCATATAATCTGGTGCAGAAAAGGCTCATGGGTTGAGCGCCGAGAAGGAGTTTGCGCCAGCCGTGGCGCAGATAAACCTTTGCGCGGCAGAGTATTCATGGATTTCCCGAGGCATCAGTAGCCGTGCCGCAAGTAACAGCAAGCTGCGCCACTAAAACCCCCACCACGCCCCTCTGCACAGTATAAAGCAAGTGAAAGGCCCAGCACGGCGCCATCCCTGGGCAGGCATACAGCCCTCTAGCGAAATCGCATGCAAGCACCCCGCGATCCATGCCCGCATCCCAGCATAATCGTGCAAAAACACCACACGTTCCCTGTCCACACCCCAGCGTAATAGTACGCAAGCCCCATACTTTCTGTGCAAATCATTCCATGAATTAGGCCCTATGCGTGTTAGTATATTGACGAAAAGAAAATCATCATTGCGTACATGTTAACATAAATGAATTGGTAATAATGTCAAATCATTGTAAAAAAGATGCCATTAATCATTAAGTAGATGCCAACAAAGTAAATCGGTGATTGTGCCAGAGAAATGTTGAAGAAATGCCGACTGCATGGCCTTCGGTTTCGCCCCTATCAGGGGCTTTGCAAAGGCTAACACAAACAATCCTGGCAATCACGTTTGAAAAATATTTCCATTCGATTGGTATTTCAGCAGAAAATAGGGTAAGCGGGAGAATTCGAAGAAGCCAGAGGAGAACTTTATAATTAAAGTCACATGGATGTAGAAAGGGGAATAAGGAAGAAAAAAGAAAGACAGGCATTGGAACGGAGGATAAACACGCTGTGTTAGAAGCAAGAACACGCAGAGAAACAGAGATTTGAATAAAGGAACCACGCTTAGAAACCGAACTCAGGTATGGTATTATGCGTTTTATAAAAACCCAATTAAATAAATAAATAGTCAATACTCTAATAACTACAAAGAACATAAATAAATAGCTCATAAAAAGTATACGTGTCGAATCTTGAGATGTAAGTTTTAGATACAACTCAACTGTAACACTGTCAGGTAGTGCGTGCTAAGTCCACATTGTATTGTTTGCCTTCACTTTGTGCTTGCACTGAATTTGATTTTAAGAACATAAGCGTATACAAATTAAAACATATATATCTGACCCAGATAGAAGAGCACATGTATTGGGGTTATGCGTGTTTGGTTGGTCTTTGTTCTAGCATTAGGTGGTGGACTAGTTTCCCCAGAATAGCTGTTATGCGCCTATGCAGAGTACTAGAGAATTTGACGGGCGGCGCAGCCCCATTAGGTCTGACAACCTTTTCTTTGTAATTAATATATGTAATGTTCCATTATGTTGTTTTGAATGAATGACTAATGTTGAAGCGCTTTGAAGCAGCTGTATGGAGACAAACCCCAAAACATACAAATAAACAAAACAAAGGAGCAGCATTGAGTTTATGAAAGGTATGCCATAACCCACCCACCCCCACCCACAGGTAGACCTGGTATTCTAATCTGATAAGCAAACTCTACAGCCCTGTTTTAATCAAAGATTCGTATGCCGCTCTCTATTAACAGTTAACTGCAGCTCAGGTCAAGAACAATATACAGGGCTGGATGATGCAGAGTAACTCCCAGAAGAGCCAGGCCTCAGCCTAAGAGCAGTACTGCCCCACACACCAATATTCCCATTCCTAGAGGGCCGCAAGAACTTCCAGGGAGCCCGAACCAGAACTTTGCTCAAACCCCCAAACCCCCCAAACCCCACCTGCATTTTCAGGTTCCCATATTTCCTTCCAGCTTCCCTGTCTGTAGAACCTGGCCATTTTTGGACTACTTTTGCCATCCTCTTTTATTTAGTTTGGTTTCTTTGAGCCCAGGCTCCCGGTGGCTCCCTGGCACTGTGGAAGACTTGAAAGCTTCTCCACTGCTGAACCACAGACAGTGCTCAGTGAGCTTAGGGCCCTTTGGTAACGTGAATATGTAATGGATGGGATCGTGCAGAATAACAGAACCAACTCAGGAAGATGCCAAAGTACTGTTTTATGTACAAATATATAAAACATGGTGGCTACAACAAACATCAACGGACGTACGCTCAGTCTCTCAGTGATCTTTGCACAAAACATGATTCTTATACCAAAAACAAGTCAGAGGTGATGTCATACTATGATACAAATCCTATCAAGGGTCAGGATTGCCTAACGGAAACATCTAAGTATACTTTTCTATAAGAGCTAGGATTGTGATTGCCTGTCCACTATCAGATGGACAACATATGCCTACCTATAAAATATGTGACCACAAAAGTGATGGGTGGAAGGTTTTGAATGAATCTGTATCACTGGCATTGCTCTGGGCAACCTTCCACACCACTGTTTTTTAGCCCGTCTGTGCCATTGCAAAAGGGGTCCAGCCATATGCAAATCAGTCAGGTAATGCCACCAATGGTAGCAGCCCAGCCCGAACTGCTAGGCCAGGTCCCCTCTGCACGGAAACACAAGCAACACCAGACATGTTTCAGCCTTGTTGGGCCTCCTCAGTGAGGTGCAGCTTGGTTCCCTAATGGGCAGCGAGCAAGGGACCCACGTCTGGGCATACCCTCTCTCACATAGTGAGACAAACTGTGCCCACAAAAGTGAGGGTGGAAGGCTTTGAATGAATCTGTACCACTGGCATTGCTCTGGGCAACCTTCCACACCACTGTTTTTTAGCCCACCTGCACCATTGCAAAAGGGGTCCAGCCATATGCAAATCAGTCAGGTACTGCCACCAATGGTAGCAGCCCAACCCGAACTGCTAGGCCAGGTCCCCTCTGCACGGAAACACAGCAACACCAGACATGTTTCGGCCTTGTTGGGCCTCCTCCGAAGAACGATGGTCTGGAGGGTTGCCCAGAGCAATGCCAATGGTTGTGATTCATTCTAAACCTTCCAACCATCACCTCTTTGTTTTTATCTATAAAATATGTCATCTTCAGAAACATTAGATACACAGTTTCTCCTTGGGCTTTAAACTATACGGTCCTTCATTATATGGACTAATATAACAGGTTGCCACAATTGTGCCATGTCTGGAACATTTGGTTCACTTAGCTGAACGTAAGCCCAGACCCAGGTGCAAGGAGATGGGGCACGACACTACACCACCACCCTGTTAGCCCAGCATCTCTCATCCCCATACCTTCTGCCATGAAAATTGTCTTTGTCTTTGGCCTTGCAAAGTATCCTTGTTTTCGAGAATGCACAGGAGAGCACTCACTATCGTGTTCTGGTACTCCAAGTTCGAACTCTATTCTCATGCTTGGCTCTCGTGACAGGAGACCACAATTTGGTCCATTTTGTAGGTTTGAAATGCTCTAAATGAATTAAACTTGGTACCCTCAGTATTCTTTCTTTGCACCTTAACAAGGGAAGATTAATTCTCTGCACGATCGCTACTTTCCAGAATAGATAACTGTCCTTGGCTGCTTCAATCTTGACTCTAGGCCAGGTAACCTCGCCATGCAGCTCCACGATTCTGCTTATTCTTGCTGCAACACAGTTTTCCCTCCCTGCTTCATGGGTCCTGGCTTACTAAATTCATGATACCAATGTCCATTTTCTACACAATGGCTGCTTCGCCTGTATTCTATTCACTACTTATAGCCTGCTACTATGATGATTTAGTATACTTGCGTCTAAGCATCTATACATTTATTGAACGGTTGATTTTCTGCAACACTTTGTGCATGTGTATGTGTAATCTTCTTCTTTTGCATTTAAAAGTTTACTTGATTCTCTTCGTCGTTAGTGTCTTTAGGATGTTTACATCCTCTTCAGCCAGTCTCTCAGGATGTCGTGTATACTTTTTATGATGTCACTAACTTCTTTTCTTTGCTCTTTCTCATATTCCTTCAGGGAGCTCCTCCCTTAGGTTACCATCACTTCAGGGTACATTCGGTAGGGTTGCCTCAACGGGTATCTTCTTTCGAACACACGCTACAGTATTTGCACAATGGCTGCTGTCAAACACGGCACGGTCTCATGTCTCCAACATATGGGAGGAAGGGGGGCAGGGTCTCCTGCAGAGATATACATCTGCTCCTCTACGTCAGTGTCCTTAAACAATTTGCACAAAAGGGCACATCTTGGTGCTTTGAGAATACTGTGGCAGTGATTAGGCACAGAATAACAACTTTCGTACATAAAGTGGGAAAACAAAATTGAAAACATCGCTAATTTTTCAGGGAGCTTTAATCACAGGAAATGTGCATTTCTGACCTCCAACCCCTACCAAATGTGCTTTTATTAAAAGGATTTATGGGGCTACAATAGACACAGATAACCATTTCTCTTGTCCGTGTGTCTGTTTTGTGTGTCTCTGCCACACCCAGTCCCTCCATGTGGCTGATTGGCTGGCTGAGGGTGATCATCTTTAGACTCACTTGTGTTCACATTGATGGCTTGCAAGTGGAAAGCCCCACCTTGCCCTCAGTCCTCTGATGTGGACTAATTGTAGCATACATTTCTGTACAAGCAACCCATAGTCTTATGGTAATAGTCAACGCATAGTTTCATAAGATAATAGAATGGCGCCAGACTGTCACTGCATAAATAAATAAAGATATGACATGATAGTTTATTTATATAGCGCCTATACACAATGTGTTTCAAAGCGCTTCAGGACAAGGGAGGGCACAAGGAAGAATACAAAACATTCTTACAGGCCATGAACAACAAGAATGTGAAATTAACTATCTTACTCGGCCTAGCGATATTTCAGATAGTGCAGGTGCTAAGACACAGATAGGACAGGCAACTACCATACTAGGCACTCCTTTCTTTATGCATCCTGTTTAGTAGCTCATCCACCTGATCTTCATACACTCGGATACGCTCAGGCTGCATAGGCAGCTCAGACTATGATTGTTCACTAAAGATGGCTTTGTATTACTGCATTCTGATAGCCTATTCCCATGCAAGGAACCACCCTGTATCACTGTGAAGTTAAATATTGTCTAGCATGACTCGACATGGAACAAACTCCTAAACAACAACCTTTAGATATCAAGGTGTCAGGCCGTTACCATTTGTCTTGGGAGGATACCTCTGGGCAATGCGATCAGCTTGCAAGCAAGATGACGTGGAGCAACACAGGTTCGATCCCCAGGTCCATGCATAGAAACCTCTGGGTATTAAGCGTGTTATAAATAACCAATTATACATTATTTTTGCCAAACTAGTTTGAACTCTCCATTGCCTTACCTCCTGTTACCAACAACGTTTACCTTTATAAACAGTCTATGCTTGTCTAGGCCACTCTTGGCTGAGGCTTGCCAGTCACAGAATTAACAATGAAGTTTGATCAGAAGTGCAATGTAGAGAGATGCCCCAGCAAATAAGCAACCAAAGGTCCAGGATTGCTCAAGCACACTCCAGAGCCCCTCAGGCATTGATCGTTACATTGCATCCTAATTTGATCTACACTTGGGGAAACAGAACCCAATTAGTGCAACACTTTAAGACATGTCCACCTCCTCCCTTGTGTGGAACTACGGTCCACCTAAATGGACGGGCATTCACCCAGGCTTTCACAAAACATGATTTTCCAGCTGCATCCACCCCTCCCTGTGTTAGTAGCATATCTTTCATGCTTTCCCATTCTCTGCCCTTCACTCTATTTCTCTCCTCCAGTTGATCAATATCTGGAATGCCTTGGGGGTGAGTGGTGAACAGCGGTTCCCAGTTCAATCACCTGCCCGCGATGGCCTCCTCCTAGCATTTTCCTCGATATTGCACTCTTCATGGATTCAGTTCACAACTGGATGGTTAGTAAAATGCTGCTGGGACTTCTGGTCACTGTAGTCTTTGACTGGGATCCAGGAACCAACTCATTCACCCCATTAATTTAATAGAATGGGCTCAGTTGGGCAAGGTACGGATATGGCTGGCGGGGGCACTGTACACCACTCCATGGAATAAGTGAGGCACTCTGAAATTACTACAGTGGTGATTCTGAACAGTGTAAATGTTGATTAACACAAAATAACATGACTCTGGTGGATTGCGTGCCCCAGGATACCGGCATTTCCTATTTGCAGTGCACTGAAAAATAAAAAGATTCACAAATGCAAGGTATGTGTTCAACTCCAGGTGTGCTGATTTGCTGAAATGAGGAAAGCACCAAGAGTGCTACCAAAAGGGGAATGAGCATTGGCAAAGCCACTAGGAATGGCTTTGTTACAACTACTAAAAAGGCCACGTTTCTAAATTTGCAAAGTCAGACCTGTTGGTTTTGGCAACACATATTATTGTAGATTTTCCCTTGAAAAGAATCCCCAATGGTTGCACTTCCAGATGCCAGAAATGTTGCTGAGCTCCCATTTGCTCTGCAACCGTGTTTGTGCTTTAATTTCTCTGACCAGCACCTATCATGTATGTACCACGTTTCATTTGCATACCCAGGAATCACTGTTATGTGAATTAGACATTCTTTCACCCTGTCATTCATGTTATGTTTATATGTAAGATGAATTACAAAGTGTTGAGAGGAGAGAGGTGAGTTATAGACAGGTCCCTTTTTCAGAAATAGGGTTCAAGCCCATTTGGACGCAGGCCAATGTGTTCAGGGCCCATTTGCTCAAGGTATTATTTTACTCTTTTTGCTGCAAAAGTTGATGGTGGGTTAGGTTTAGGTATATATTAAAGTGCAAAGATGCAGGGGAGTTTGTGGGGTCTCCACCACTTTTTTGTAGTTAAATGTGTAAAATGGGCCTTAAAAAAACATTCTCAAGCAAACGTCAAACCCAGAAATAGTGCTATGTAGACACTGTTCTTTCATCTCAGAAGAGGCTGTTGAGTACAATACACAGACAATGGGCCTCATTACGAGTTCGTCCGGTAACCCTGCCTGTGCTTCCGGCAGGTTGCCGCTGGACTTGTAACACTTTTCCAGCATCTGACTTTGCGGTGCCACCGGGACATTACAAGTCCCGGCGGATCGGGAAGTCAGGTGCCGGAAAATGTTAGTCCCTATTCCCATGGAGTCCCATAACGCTGCTGGTGCTTCCGTGACAACTCTGCTTTCCAGGGCCATTGCCGGCAGGTCAGACCTGTTGGACGCACAGGCTGCGGAAGGCAGAGTAGTACTGTGGTGGTCCAGAAAGGGTGCCGGTACGGTGCGACTGGCACCCTTATTTCCAGACCGCCACACTTGTAATGATGCCCAATGTCTGCCAACCCCTGGAAACAACAATTTACACCAACTCCATCCCCAAAGAATAAAGCCTGGCCCCCTGGCCTAACGTTAACCAACACTGGATCCCAGAACTGCAAACAAAAAAAAGGGGGTACATGAGAAAATCAGCCCTCTTTGAGCAAAGATGACCGGTGGAACAGAAAAAAAAGGGTGTGATGCCCCCAGCCACACCCCTCACCAGCTGGCTGCTTTGAGGCATCTAGAGGCACTGTGACTCCGGGTAAAACTCACTAGTACTAACCGGGCCACCGACTTACCATCTGCAGCCCCACCACTACCTATGGCAGGCACAGCTGTGCAGGCTGCACCCCAAACCCATAGTGCAGCGGTCGAACACTCTGTGTAATACTCACCATCTCCTGTCTGACTAAATTCCATGCCCCTGCAGGATCTGGCACCCTGCACAGCCATGGCATTACCTAATAAGCTGACGATGGTGCCCACAACATGCCCCAGCATACCCAGCCTCAGGGCACCCAAGGAAAACCATGTGCTGCTTGTCTACACTGTGCCCAGATAGGCTCACCAGAATCAGGAAACAAACACCACACCCTGCTTTCACGCACAGAGTGCATAGAATTACCAGGCCCCTGAGACAGAACCCCCAAGCCCCAGACATACCCTACAGACCCCAATGACCACCCGCCGCCCAGATTTTGTACTTGCCGATGCTACTAATCTGCTAGTCCTGGAATGCCCAGCCTTAGCAGGCCTGGCCCACATCTCCTACATGTTCCAGGCCCCTCAGCAAATGCCACCTCAGGCGTGCCACATGTAGCAGCATTGACAGGACCACTACACAGCAAGCTTCTCAGATGCAGACCATTGAAGGTACATACACCTCTGAGATCCTATATAAACCCTTCTCCCTCTGCACAATCCCCTAACTCATGGGTGGACTGAACCACTAGCCCAAATACCCCCGGGGAGAAGAGACACGTTCATCGCTGATTTGGACTCCCTTGTGGCTAAGGAAACTTCCTGCTCAGTATGCTAGACTTTGGATGCGGTTAGATTCAGACGGGGTAGATTCGCAAATGCTTTTCTGGAAGGAATGAAGGGATTCACACATTCGGGAGCCCCCTTTTCACCCCAGGTGCACAAATTTGCAAAGCAAGGGCTTGAAAGGGGTGTTTCTGCACATTTGAGAGCACACCCGAATTAAAAAATGGAATACCCTTTGAAAAGACAGAAATTAAACAAATCAAACACATTCCCCTGCAACTGTTTGCAACAGGTGCAGGAGGCTGTGCAGTGCACAACAGAGTCATTCCTAACCATGCCAAGCAACTTCTTTAAGTGGAACAGCAGTGGTAAAAACCTTTGTTTCCCCGTGTGCATTTCTATCCCCCAAACAGCGATAGAAATTCTTCTTTTCATTTTTTGACATTTCACAATGACAGGTCCTTTAATAACATGTGTATGGCAGTAATCTATGCAAAGGGATTGGCACACGCATCATTTGCGCTTCCTCCCAGTACCCTACAAATGCACAGATAAACTTTGTGAGTAAGGTGACCAGAACTTTTCTCAAAGTAATGTGAATAGAAAAGTGCATCATATGCGCATTTATATTTGTGTTGCAATTTAAGAGTATGGATCGGAGTGTATACAATGACCAGTATACTGCTGCTGATTTTCAGAAGTAAACTCCCAATTGGATGTGCTAAAAGTACTCAACCTTTGAGCTCCCCCCCCTCCCCTCCTATAAGGTCCTAAAAGGCAGATTCACAAAGATTTGACTCATTTCCAGTACAATCTTTCTTTGTAAATATGGTGCATTTTACTGAGGTGAAAAGGATAGAGCTAAATTGGGCTTCTGTGTTGATTTCCGTATGTGCATAGACCACACCATGCATTGGGAAGCTGTATTGCCTGGTGGCAGGTATTCAGCTTAAGAGGTTTGCACTGGATGCTTTCTGCATTATCACGGCAATACCTGCATTGGGGCATTGGCAGCAGGTAATGTTCCCTCAGCCGTCCCATTATAACTTCATGATTTCTTGAATTGAACTCAGGTAACAAAGACTGACACACTAAAATGAGTGATGATGGGTGTGGCAGCATGCACACACTGTTTGGTGTCACACACTCTCATGTTTTTAAAATCCAGGAGTGTAATTGGAGAAAGGTTTCACTGCTGCAGTTTAATTGTTCATGCTATTGGCACCAGTGAAATATTGCAGAAGTGACAATGCATGTTCTTTCATTGCATGTTTGCAGCCGGGCATTATTGGCCAGAGTGCTGATACCCTGCCCTATTATCGCCAGGGCAAACATTGCCCAGAGGCAAACATGCCTTGAAGGAATATGTTCTTTGCGCTAGTGTTAAGCCCATGCACAATTTCACTTGCAATGTTACAACGTTTGTGTTATACGGGGCCCTGATTTCTTGCCTTTTGTGGCCTAAAAAATTGGCAAGAATCTTCTGCAATCCGTGCGGCTGCGTCTTACCGCTGCACCTTTATCTTTCGGGAATCTGGACGTCCAGGTGCAGTAGCAGATTGCTGGCCCCATTCAGCTGTACATGATTTTACTCATAGTTATAATAACGGGCTCCGCCTGTGGATACAAAGGCTATTTTGCAAGGCCTACCACCGTGT
Source organism: Ambystoma mexicanum (assembly GCF_040938575.1). Lineage (NCBI taxonomy): Eukaryota > Metazoa > Chordata > Amphibia > Caudata > Ambystomatidae > Ambystoma > Ambystoma mexicanum. Next base: position 1,181,682,809 of record NC_090927.1, read on the forward strand.
CGCGTTACCTTGCACTTTCCGCCTCAAGCATCATTATCTCCTAAACATCATTCGGCATCGTTGGCCTTGCACGATCGCCTTGTTGCCCATGGTAACAGTAAATAGAGGCTGGCATCGTTGCTCGTTGCACTTCAATGTGCTCTTCCCTACTGCCAGGGGTGTTGCTAGGTCTGGAAAAGATCTGGGGCTACATCCAAAAGACCCGGGGCAATAGCCCACTCAGCCCCCTTCCCCCTTAGCAACACCTCTGGCTGTAGCCCCATAGATTCTATCCAGGGCTACAACCAAAAGTCCTTGGGCTTTAGCCTCGTCAGCATTCAAATGTATTGGCACAACCAGCCTGGGATGCATAACCAAACACTTTACATATCCTAGATTAAACAAGGTTTAAAGATGCTTCTAACCGTTAAAATGGGACTATGCCAGTTGTAAATAATGAATGGCCCCCGCTTCTGGCATGCTAGATAGGCAGCTGCCAATGAATGCACGCCTCCAATCATTGTGTTCGAGAGGATCCTGATCTTCCCATCCCTTAGCAATATGAAATCCTGCTATGATCACCGCAAAAGAGAACAAAGGACCATCAGCAGTCACAATCTACTGGGGATCCTGGGGAAGCTGTTTTAGGGGCGAAATCATCAATTTGTTACTCTGCTTAAATCTTCAAGTATCGCTGGGTTCCCCGATGACATGCAAAGTTGAGGAATGGGGGCACAAAGAAGTGGAAAAGTCCTCCAGTGGAAGAGTTTTGGTGAAGTTTAATAGAAGTCAACCCGTTTTTTTTTTTTATAGTGGTGTGCCTTCTATTTGGTGGAATTAGCACATAGTAATCGTTATTGAACATCTCTCAGCCAATCAGAATGCTCAGAGTTGGGTCAATAACTACTGGAATTGACTGCACTCTGAACATTCTGACTTCAAATGCAGATAGGTAAATAACAATGCAATTCCCCTTTTAACAAGACATTTCGGGCTTGATATACAAAAATGTTTGAACATGGGACAGTCTGTTTGAAAACATATTTGTAAATCAGGCCATTCCTTCTAAGAGAACCTTTTTTTGCACTGAAACATTCCGGTTAACAGAACAACGAGAAAACTAAAACATAGACAAATGTGCTCACTTTCTTATAGAGAACCTTTTACTTTTACACAACTCCCTAATTCATGCTCATGTTACCCGGCTGAAGTTTAACCAGTTGTACAATTTAAATGCTTAATGTATGAAGATAAGCTTTTTATTTTAATATTACAAAATATAACCTCATAAACAGGTTTAATTTACTTACCAATTGGTTGATTTACTATCTCATTATTAAACTACAACTTTTACTTCATCACCAAAGTTCCAAAAGTTGTATTGCTACTACCATTATGTGCTAATAGCCTTATAGACCGCGAGGGCAGGGGGTCATTATCACTTGGTCTAATGAGCTTTCAACAAATTATGGCCCTCGGAGAATGTCCCCTGCTGAGGTCTATAAGACTATATTGTAATTTTACACTTGAAGCATTGCTCGTGGAAGCTAATTTTCCTTGTTCTGAGTTTTAAGGGCTCTAGTCCAGGAGTGTGTTAGAAATTAAAGTCTGACAGAACGGTACCATGATGCACATGTTGCATTGATCTCGTCATTCATAGGAACATGATTCCTAGATTCTGTGGTATTCGGAATAGGTTTTCCGCTGACTTGCCAAGGTCCTGTGGTGCGTGGTACCTGTAACAGACACTGGGCCTCATTACGAGGTAGGTGGTAAGGGATTACTGGCGCTGGTAAGGACACCGGTGCCGGTAATCCCTTACCACCCTATTCCGAGGTCCCTTAGCGGGTCACTTCCTTAATGCCTGGTCTGACCAGGTGTTAAGGACGGGACCCGTTAAGGGACTTCAGAGCTAATAATGGTAGCGCAAATTGCGGTACCATTATTAGCTCCATCCCCATTCCCATTGAGCCCTATGGGGGCTTGAATGGGGAATGGTTCCCAGAATGGAGATTTACCGGGTCCTCCAAGGTTGGAATGACCCGGTAAGTCCCTATTTCGGGAACCCGGACCCGGTATGCGGTAAGGGGGTAGCCATGGAGCTTATAGCACCATGGCTACCTCCTACCTCTTAATGAGGCCCGCTGTTCCCAATCAAAAAGAAAAGTACTTAGCTAGTACTTAGCTATAGCACATTGAGGACGATCTTGTGTGTGGGAGTCTCGAAAGTTGCATTGCTCCAGGAGCAATACATTTGGGTATTGGTTTGGGCCCATGCTTCAGCAGGGATATCTGGCATGGGAGCTGCTGAAGCAAGTGTATTTGCTCAGTGAAACCTGCAAGTACAATGCAGTATATGACGAAAGGAATGCAATGAGAGACATACACTTCTGAAATTGCCATAGAATGTTGTTCCATGCTTGGTGAAGGCTAGATGTAGTATATGGCTTTCACTCCCCGGCAGGGGGCGGACATGGCTGGTAACGGCCTGCCAGCTCGAGTCATGGTAGGCCCGAGCACAGCGATGGCCTCGGCTCGAGCTGTTGGCTGTTACCGGCCATGTCAGCCCCCCTGCCAGGGCACAAAAGCTATTCACACCCCGAGGTTCATCCAGGGTACAAATGGCTTTCTTTTCTTCTCCCTTGGGAGATTTGTGCTGCTTGCATAGCCACTATCCCAAGAGAGGGGTAGAGAGGCACAAAAAAGAAATGGCTGCCGCTGTAGGGAAAGGGGATGAAGTCCCTTTTCATTTCTATGGCCTCTGGGACCGAAGGTGAGTGTGGCGGGAGGGAAGGGGCGGGGACAAGGTGTTGTTTGGTTTGGGGGGTTTGGGGAGGCAACAGGGAGAGGCTCTCTGTTGCCACCCCACATACAATAAAAAATGGCGTCACCCAGGGAAGGGCCTCGGGTGCCTGGAAAGGCGGGTGAAGAATGTATATTCCCGCCCGCTGTTCCAGTCAGCTGATTGGCCAATGGCCCTTCCCTGAGTGTGAATGTTTGTTAGCGCTGCAGCCCATTTATATTGAAATCAGGGGTGGCCAAACTGTCTCCCTCCAGGTTTTTTTGCCTACCACTCCCATGATCCCTCACCACTAACTATGCTGGCTGGATTTGATGGGAGTTGTAGGTGAAAACAACTGGATGGTGACAGGCTACCTCTAGTTTAAACCTACCAGTGATTTTGTCATGTTAAAGACATGCACGTTTGTCACCTCAATTCTAGTGTTACCACTCATACATGCAAAATAAGCACGTATTAAATGTTATTTAATCTGTGTTCACCCTATTGAACGCTTGTGTTTTAAAGCTGGACCCAGCAGTGCCTTTTCCAGGGAGGAACCCTGTTCTCGTGTGCTAGAGCGCTGGAGAAAGTGGTTTCCTCAGAAACGCTGCTCTAGTTTTCTGAATTAGGCTACCACACACTATGTGAATAAGAAAATCAAATAAATACTTAAAATTCGTTTCTTTTACATTTGAAGTTATTGTTTCTTAATTCATTATATCTAAATCAATTTTTTATGACTTTTCTTAAGTGCAATGCTACTGACAATCGTTTTTCATTCTTTTTTCAGATTGTTTAAAGATTGTTTAAAGATGTTTAAAAAAAAACAAGTTGTGTGTCGAACACCCTGAGATGATGAACTGCACAGCATCGGGAGCAGCAGTTTCTTCTGAAGACACTTCCGCCAGGATTCAATTTGTTTGTATTTTATTTCCCGACTTTTTGTCTAACAAATGGTTTTGTTTAACTGTATTGTTTTTTAATGTTTTGCTTTTGTGTTGCTCTCTCACAATCTGTTGTGCTTCAGAAATGTTGTAGATTAACTAAAAAAAATGTAATAATTGACATCTTATCAAACTTCATTAGCTTCAAAACCACAGGACTTCTGAAATCAAATAAGGCGTCACAAACATTAATCTTTCGAAGAGAGAGACCCCTCCTTCGAGGGGTCTTAAGCCTAAAACTGGAGAACCGCAAAAATAAACTGCTGTGTGCTAAACAAATGTTTGGTGGTATCACAATACACTATCTCAATCAACGAGTTCATCAAATTGATTTATTTTAATCAGAAAGCTTCACGATATCAAATAATAAGGTGCAGTTTAGATATCCATGAGCGACCTGAAATTAATAAGCTTTATAAGATTATGTAGTCATCTTGTGAGGAAATAAAACACTATAGTGTTTGATTTCTAGGAGAATCCCCTGCCACACTAGAAATAGGACAAGAGCAATATTGTGTTACAGGATTCCTGTCATGATCAGCTCCCATCATGCTATTAATTGACCACCTATTTATACTATTTCCAGAGCCAGCGGGATCATTCATGCCAAATCTATCCTTTCTACATGCGGTGCAGGTAGGTCGGCTCACCCAGAACATGGAAAGTCTTCTTTCTGTTGCCTGTTGAAAGTCTTTCTAGCATGCTTGGGTAGGTCTGTCCATGCCAGATGCTTTTTCTACTGCTAGCTTGAGGGGGCTCGTCCATGACATAAAGGCTCTGCTTCACACGCAGGCAGGTTGATTCGCCTGTGCTAGTTTCCGCCAAACCTGCAACGCCAGGAAATAAATACGTGAGTAGTGAGATTTGTGTTGTGAATGTGTGATATCTGGGGCATACTGAATGTGTGCACGGCTGGCCTATGAATAGAAGGGAGGTGATTCAAGTAGACCTAATTGACGACCATGAATTTTTGAAAAACGATCAATTGTATATCTACTTAAAGCTATGAAATCCCTTTTTTATGTCAACTTCTTTTCCCTAACTGCATACAAAATAAAACCCATTAACAACCAAAATCTGCTAAATGCATCACACCTCTTACCACGATGGAAATGCTGACAGATAAACATGTGTGAAAGTATTTTAATAATATCAAAAATGTATCTGCATCCTTTTATATTTAATGTGTGGTGTTAATGGCACACGGACTTGACAACCTAGCCACATAAAGGTTTGATTGGAGTGGAATACAAATATATGAAATCACTCTGGTAGTGCTATTTTATTTATTTATTTATTTATTTATTTGTTTGTTTATTTATTTATTTATTTATTTATTTGCAGTTTTTAAAGCGCACAGCAGCCCAAAGGCATTGTGGCACTGTTACAAGAAAATCTGTTACATGTAACAGAAAAAAAAATCATAACTGGTTACAGTGGAGCAAAGAGCTGTTACATGCGTGAATAATGAATTGCAGGTAAAGTAACAACCATTTATGCATATTTAGTTACAGTTCTCAGTATCAGGGGAATACAGTTGGACATCGGGTGGGTCAGTTGAACATGGTGGTTTTGAGGCCTTTGCGGAGTGTGGCAAGGGAGGTTTCAGCTTGAAGGGAGTTGGGCAAGGCATTCCAAAATTTGGGGGGCTAGACAGGGGAAGCCTATACCTCCTGCTTTGGCCCTTTTGATTGATGGGATGCGTAGTTGGATGGTGTGATGTGTCCTTCTGGGGCGTGTCGAGGTATCTCGGCTTATGGTTTAACATGCACTCCCCATAGAGCAAAACGTCCTAAACCATGGCATCTGACTCTTTCCTAAAGGATATCACACATGGCCAATTTGAAGTAAATCCATACCGTACCAAAGATACATTTGTTTTCCTATTGTTATTACATCACCAAGTGCCAGGCCTTTTTTTAATTATTTTAGAAGGTGCAGTACTTGGCCATAATGATGGGTTTCAGCAGCCGAACAAATGCTAAAAATGCATTGACCTTCCCAAATAAGCAATGTCTTGCTGCCACTGTGATTTCATGTAAATGAAGCTTCCTGAAGCACATCTTAAGCTAGGGGTCCCTGTTGGCCGGGCTGATGAACAACGATAGTCCAATCTGCGTCACGCATCCCATTGGTCCTTAATGGCCAGTTTCCAAAATGAGGCATGAAGCATCTTCTGAAAGTCCAGAGACTCCATGAAAATGCTCTTCATCACTACACTGCCTCCTCTCCGGTTCCAAACGTACCTATGGAAGCTTTGAAAGGAGCATCACAATCGCTATTGACATCTCTGCTCGAGGGGAGCACCCTGGTACGCTCACAAGCCGCAGTGTGCAAAGAAACTCAGATGAGCATTGAAGAAGGACACACATTTGAATCCACAACAAAGAAACATATTTGTAATTGAAATCTACTCATCTGAGTATCAATGGAAAAAGAGAGAAGGTAAATTGGAGGATGAGATGCCAAATATTCACATCACGTTTCTCTGAAATGGTAGCAGGGATGTGGCTTTTACCTGTATGACGCAATCAGCCAATAGTACCAAATCTACTGCTGTATGACGCAATCAGCCAATAGTACCAAATCTACTGCTGTATGACGCAATCAGCCAATAGTACCAAATCTACTGCTGTATGACGCAATCAGCCAATACTACCAAATCTACTGCGCCACCTCTACCAATCTCTTTGGCTTTTTTCTTGCTCCCAGAATGAGGCACCTGCAACTGTCTCTGATTGATCTCGCGATGGACTCAAAACTGAAAAGTGGCTTCAACAACTGATGTTTTTCGGTCGATGGCCTTTTACCGTTAGTAGCTCACATGTCCTTCACTGCTCACTAGCCGATCTCACTCATATTTTACTTTGTTACAAAATCTCATTCCTGCTTTGAAATCCCAAAACGTCATGCTTTTTCAACCAACGAGTGCAGCTCCTGTTTCGCTTCATCAATTGGAGATCACACACCTGTCCCTAAGACCTTTCCTCGAATAAAACACAATCCTAAAGCCCTCTAATAAAATGGACATGTGAGTCGAGTTTGGCCAGAGGCTGACCACATTCCTATTATTCTTGCCAGGTAACCCACAAGAAACCTTTCCATCTTGATTTTCGACTTTAGATTTTTTTTTCCTTTAAGAAGATTTCCCACACATGCATATATCTGTTCCAATACAGCATGTCCACTACCACTTCAAACTCTGTGCATGTGAAAGTAAGGAAGGTGCCCCGGTTTTATGGTTTTGAGAACTTCAAAAGGTAACTTGTCAAAGATGAGAGAACAAAGGCAACACTATGGGAATTGTGGGTGCTCATTACGTTTCATAGATGACATATGAAATCTAGGCAGTCCTCTCAAGCTCAATAAATGAAAAAAACAATTCAAAGAACACATATTCCACTTGATGTGACTGCATATCAACCAAGCAATCAGAAACTTCTAATATATGATGAGTATGAACCATGTTTATTTGTTACTCAACAGGGCCACTTACAAACCCTTAAGTGTCTCTATACGAGTACAATAATAGTTTATTTCTCGACTAATTGTTTCTGACTTAATGTCAGGATATAGAAACTCCAAATCCCCCCCTCCTTTCTTCACCCAAAGAATTGGGAAACTCGTCCTCATAGGCACCATGTCGGCTCTCTTTTCTGCATACGGAGAAACATAGCGAGAAACAGAAAATCAACTGTAAATAGTTTCCTCAGCTGAAAAAGCCGAAAACCAATGCAACAATGTGGCCATAGCAGAATAGTGCAGTGCTTCAAGTATTCACTACGATGCCTATCATCAAGGGTCATTATGCTAAAGTTATCAGACATCTTAACAAAGGACAAACTCTGTCCACTCTTGATATTTCAGCAGCATATACCCAACCATCTACCAGGTCCTAGCACAACGTGATGCCCTTGTACATACTGCTGGTCCCCACCCACGGGTCTTCTTGCACGACTCTACCCCACCCCTTCCTTTTGGGATTTCTAGTTTTTTTAGAAAACCGAAATTAGAAATGAGGGGCCAATTTGGAAGTGTGGACAAAATGGAGGTGTCCAAGCACCATCAAATTCTGATAAACCTCATAATATTTCAACTCCTCTTGGACATTTATAGGCAAATAAAAGATCTAAAGGAATTACAAGAAAAAGAACCCACAGATTTCTCTTGAGACACATGAAATACTAGATGAACTTTGCATTTCAATAAACAACATTCTATTCAACACGTCTAATGTTAAAAGGCCCAACATGCCAGGAAGAGGGTTTTGCCTTCAAAGCGTGAGCGGGGAAAAAAGTGCGATAACCACCAAACTGTGACACCTTGAAAATACTTTGCTGATGGTCTTTGTAAAATGTCAGGGCTTCATTGCATAGGCTCCTTAGAAGCCCAAAGATTCTGAAACATCAAAATACCAGCATAATATAATTCTAATATATGAAAATCAGAAGCTGGTGGCATTCATTGTAACGAATCCAGAGCTTGGAAAACCTGGGGATCCTTTCCCTCCGAAGGGGAGATTCTGCGGTGATCAGAAGAACCTTCAGATAGGACCGAATAACAATAGCAATTCAACAGAACCACTTCTTCTAGGCCTGATTTGCTACTCTGTCTTGCTATTATTCCATGCATGAAAACCAGAGAAGAGGGCCTGTCCAACACCCAAAGCCTTGCAAACAGCACCCCGGTATGTTGAAAGAACTTCTATCTGAAATAATGTTGTTTGACACACCATGGACATGAACTATTTTAAGAGGAACCACGCAAGCAGAAAGAAACCCCTCAAAGGAGAGAAATGCAACATCTTAAAGATACCTGTCCTCACAAGTCCAATGTTTGCTATCCCTTCACAATTGATGCTAAGGCAACGATATAGTCAAGCTCCTAGAACACAGTGAAGCATAGTTTACCTGGGATATGTATTGGTTATGCAACACTTTAATCTATGCTCTTTGATTCATGATCTCCTGCCATTATATATAGCATCCTTATGAGATCATTTACAATGTGCTTGATTTATTTATTGTGATATGGTTTATCAGCTAAACCATATCCAATTCAACCAAAATTACACAAAATTCATAAAACCAAATGATCAAATAAAAACACAACTCCTAATCGTGTATTCATCTGTTCAGTTGCAAACATATCACCTTTATTATAACAATTGCTATAACTAATTTACAAACAACTCTTATCACACCAATAGTTAAAGATATCGGTGCCCTGACATAATCCTTTGGCAAAAGGGCTCTCAAGAGATAAAGTGAGGGTTACTTACACATTTCCTAGAATTTTGTAATCGTTTTAGGATTGTCTTTTCACAAGCTTCAGAGTCCCTTTCTGCCCTTGAAGTCTACAAATGCGACTACAAGGTGATTCAATTGACCGGCCCTGTGCGGTGCCTAATATTTCCAGCGTATGAAAAATATAACGACACTTGATACTCTGGCATCTGTACTTCTTGCAAGAAAATGTGCATACATGCCTGGTGTGACTCCTCATTCTTTAGGGAACTTAACATATTCCCTGAAGACAACATTTTTTTAAACAATTGCAGTTAAGGTATTAATCCAATTGTATTCCCGTAATTTACAATTTATTTAATTGTATACTACAATTATGGTTGAGGATTTGGAATGTTTGCTTTTTGCTTTTATGTCTATGTGCTTCAACACTTGCAATGTTGTGCTCTATGTGTGATTAACCCTAAGCATTGTCTCTTGTCTTCCCCTTCCCCGTTTTTTTTAGTTTTCCTTGTTATTTCTTAGATATTATTATCACATTGTACAAAGACAGATGCAACCTTGTATTACAAACCATAATTCCGCAGTTCACAATCTAGCCTCAAGAAAGCACCAGTTCGTGTGAAATACACGCCACTACCTCGAAACAATATAAGATGTCGAATCAAGCAAAACACTACCCTGAAACCTACTTGTCTCAAGCCCTCACTCACAGTAATACCGCGATTGCCACTAAGAGTGTGTGAAAACTTATCTAAAGATGCCTCTACTCGCTTCTGTTCGGGAGCAAGTAAAGTCTGAATAGAACAGTATCGTAGAGTAGCAACTCAAGAGTCCTCCAAGATACGGCACCTGCCTTTCTTACCAGGACTTGTCCTACTCAGGATTACAAATTGATATTGACCAAAGATGGCTCCATTGTGGAGGGGGATAGGTTGGGTGGGCAAGGTGTGCCTGGGTGCTTATTTGCATCCATCAGCTTCCTGTATCCGGTTACGAGTTCCTATTTAGGGGGTAGTGGCTATGAGGTTTGGTAATGGTAAGTTCAGCTGGCCTCATGTAGGCATGACCAAGCATCTGCTCAGGTGTGCCATCTCATTTGCGGAGCACTGAGAAGGGAGTGCCCCAGTGTTGGACTGCTGGTATAGGACTACCAACTTTTCTGGTGACTTTTGACTTTTTGATGAGTCTCATAGCAAAGAGTTTGGCAGTTTCAGCTGCACCCAGGACCCATGCACTAGGACCTGGCAAATACTTTGCGTGCAGCATTGGACACGTCATTCTCTAGAGCTTCGGGGGGCCAATAAGAGCCTCCAATTCTATCCTCCAAAATCCATACAAGAGCACAATCCTCAGACAATTTGAGGTACATAAAATACTAAAGACCCAGCCACAGACTTAGAAGGTACAACAACTCCCTTACACATGCAGTCCCCTGAAACCACTCAATCAATATCGCTTTCATATTCATAAGGAATACGCTTTTGCGAATGGAACTGCACAGCCTCGCTTTCTATTGATCGCTCGGTCATGCTCCATGTGGGATCCTAGAGCATCATCAACAGGTTTTCTGAAACACATCCAAAGCCCACCTGACACTGGTTGGCAATTGAGGTGCTGGCAACTGGGACCTGTCCCAAAGAATGTTTCTCGGAAGTCTTCCTTTCCATGGCCCAGCCTCGTGAGCCTGCAACCCCTCCCCATCCATACAGCTGATCTCACAAAAATATGACCCCATGATAAATGATTCTTATGCAGTCACTTCAAAACATGTCAACATTTTGGGCCAAATGCAGTGATTTGCAAGTTTGAATTGAACTGAATTGTGGGCCAAAGGTGGCTAAATTCTCTTGTAGGGTATAATTTGGGGCCATCACCGCTTGGCATAATAGAACGTGTTTCAAGATCACAGCCTCGGTCTGGACAAAATGCGATTACCACTTGGAATAGTCGTATGAGAATGGTGTCAATGTGAGGGTTGGCCACCTGCCTGGCATTCACATAGGCATTGTCTCCCAGCACCAAAGGTTTTGAAGGGCCCCACCCAGCAACTGACCTAGCTGCCGGGCAGCACATTTCAGGAGTAAGGCAGGTTTTGAAACACCTGCTTCCTTAAATACTTGTTTTGCTTTTCCAACTCTAACCTAGGGCTGGTCATTTAGAGATGAACTGAAATGCTCATGCCTAGCATGAGTGTTCCTGTTTGGGGCATTGCAAGGTAGGCATGAGTTTGACTTGAGTATTCTCCATCCTAGCCTTCCAGCTCCAGGTGACACCCTTTGCAGGGTCAGGGAGTGACTGGGTAAACAAAGTGTTGAGCATAGTCAGGAGAATTATGGATCCGCTCACAAAGGTCCTTCACACCCCTGGGCAAGTGGGGACGGGGTCGGGGTGCAACCTCTATTCCCACCCTGCCCACAGATGTTATTTACAGGTGAACAGGATACATTCATCACAAATTGTGCGCCATCCTCTAACAATTCTCCCAACTTTTTTAAATCTTGGCACTTGCCTCAATGCATGGCAAACACATTTGTAAACTTTTTGTGTACCCTCTTCTCTGAACCAGAAAACACTGGGTTGTTTAGTTTGCAGAGCAACACTAAAGGCTTTAATTCATTCATTGATTCACTTATTTGTTCTAAATATAGTTGCATGATTCAACCTCCTCTTCTTAAATTTGCATCTGGTTCCGTAAACAAAGTTTGGCTTACAGAACAATATGCAAAGAAAGTGTCAAACATCACATATTAGCTGTAGCATCTCTGCTTCCGGGTGCCACACCTCTGTGATGCCCAGCCCAATGATTACTTCCGTTTCCGGAGGCTTTTAGTCACTGGGTTATTTCGGGAATGCACTCATTGATTTTCTGACACTTGGCGTTTAACCAGACAGCGAATTGGCAATTCTCTCAGAGGCCTGACCAGAAAGCCATTGTATTTAACTTGCTGTGCAGTCAGTTTAAGCACGAGAAGAGATGGCGTCCGGTAGAAGCATCTGGCAACGGCGAACTCGATTCCACTGGAACCTCCTTTCCATAGTCTTTCCCTGCCCGTCGATTCATTTAGAAACACAAGCCAATCACCTGATGGTAATCTCCGGGGGTGATGATCTCATCAGCATGTTCTGTGACTGGCTTCAAAGTGGATATATAGGAACATGCTGGTTGCTAGGCGCGAATCGTATTAGTTTCCGGTTTAATTGTTGATCTGGATTACAGTAAAAGGGATTGGGTAATCCCCGATTCATCAGCGCCTGGAAATAACCCGTCTCTGCTGCCATTGGCTGGGAGAGAATCATTCATCAAGTAAGAACTACAAATCCGTGCAAAAAATATAGCAGCTGCTCATCCTCCACACAGGACAAAAAGGGGACAGTAACAGAAGTGCACACAGTGCAATCTTCAGCCACATGCTGCAATGAGAACCAGGACACCGCCGTATCCTGTGAGGCCAGAGATACTGCTGTGGGTTGTGACCAGTATCTAGAGCTGTGCAGTATGCATTAGCGCAATTTGCACACTTCTGAAAAACTTCCTCGAGCAATACTTCATATTGCCTTTTTCTCTGATGGTAACAGCCAATGCAGTATAGACATTTGCTTCCCGATTTCATTTCTCTAAGTCTGTGAGGGACTGACCTGTGTGCTTTTGAAATCTGAGGCAGTGTCATCCTGTGCTTTTTTTATTGTTTTTTTTTTTTTAAATTGCATTCTCTGAAGTTCGACTTTTGCCCAACTTTTTCTATTAACACAGACTGCTTTTCTCTACCTCTTTCCCTCGTTCCCTTCACTGCTAACCACCCCACTGCCGCTGAGACGGGCGGCCTGGTCCTTCATGAATCTCACAGCTTACCAGGCCCTCTGCCCAGTTGACACCAGTACCCCTCACCCCAGCCCTGGCCTGTTGGTGCCCCTGCCTGGCGGCTGTGCGTCCCATCCTTAGGATCCCTCCGTCCAGCACTTAGCCAGTGGCCTCCTCCCCGGACACCCTTTGGCACTTCCCTCCCGGGCTCCCACTAGCACTTGCCCATACATTGCCCTCCCCTCCCTTCCTTATCTCCTGCACTCCTCTTCACTGCACTTGCACATTCCGAATGTCACACGGCCTAGTAGGACCACGTTTTTATATTTACTGTTCTTTTTCCAATGCATTTACTCCCCTTGTTCCATCACCACTTTGCCTTGTGGCACCGGGAAACGCCATTTTGTTGTATAAGCGCCTAACAAATGCTCAATAGATAAATAAAATAAATGAATATCACCTTTTTAATAGAACAACCTTTTGCTGGATAAAGACCTAACCCCTCCTTGTATTTGTTTCCAAAATACATTCAAGCATTTATTTTCCTATGCGCCTGAACGTCATAATGTACATGCACGGTTTCCATCCATTAAGCATGGGGGAAACAATTCGAACCTCTCGGGTTTTGACCATTTCAACCGGGTCAAAATGTTCTATTTTCCCCAACATTCGAGCTACGAGGTGCAATCAAGGTCGGCCTTGTGGTTATATGAAGGGTGGAAGCTCAGAATACTTGCCATTGGGTGTTTGAAGAGGCAATGCCGTAGAATTCTAGCTGGTTAGAGAAGGGAATTTGCGTCAGTGTAGGTCGTTTAGGACATGCAATGCAAGTTAGAGTAGTATACATTTGACATGAGGGCCTAGGTAGAGTTAGGGAAGGATCAGTGGCGGTTGGCTCAGCTTGATCTGTGGGTGGCGATGGAGCATATCAAAGCAGCAAGTGCCAAACAGTGTGACATGCATGTTTTCTGACAACCCCAAGTACGTTTTTTACGGCTGAACAAAACTATACCAGTGAAAACTTCACTGCCTTTCATGAGGAGAGGAGAAAACCAAAGCAATGAGACCACCACTTGAATTTTGTAAGTGGAGGTGAAGGTCAAAGTAGTGTTCGGCACACGTGCATTTTGTAGGTGGGGCGGTCAAGACAGAAGCACATACTAATTTTGAAGGCAGTGAAGACCAAAGCAGTGTTAAGCAGACAAGCAGTTTGTGGTCAGAGAAGATGCCAAAGCAGTGAGAACGACATGTACATTTTGTCGCCAGAGGAGAATGCTGAGGCAGTGTTAGTCGCGCGTCCATTTTGTAGCCAGAGGAACACGCATGCATTTTGTGTGCAGGGGAAAAGCCCGTAGCAATGTTACTGAAAACATGCATTTTGAGCTGGGGAGAAAGGCAAAGCAAGGGGAACCCCAGTCGCATTCCGTAGGAGGAAGTGTGCTCCATGGCACGTTAGGCGCACAATGCATTTTGTGTGCAGGAGGAGAATGCCAGGGAAGAGTTAGACAGACATTTATTCTGTGGGCAGAGAAGAAGGGCAAAGCAGTGTTGGACACAAATGCATTCTATGGGTGGGTAAAACAGCAAATCACTGAGCACCACATGTGCATTTTGCAGGTGGAAGATAATGCCAATACAATATTAGTCACATGCACATTTTGTGGGCTGAGAAGAATGTCATGGCAGTACTAGGCATATGAATATTTTGCAGGTGGAGGAGGATTTGCATTTTTTAACATGTACTTTGAATTTTGCAGACTGGGTGAATCGAAAGCATTGAGACCCCAGGTTGCTCTTTGATTGAGGAGCAGGACGCCAAGTCAGAACAACCCATGCATTTTGTAGGTGGAGGAGAACGTCAAAGCAATGAGAATCACATGTGCTTTTTGCAGGTAGATGGGAGCTCAAAGGCAGCGCCAGGCACAAGTTAATGTTTTAGGTAGAGGAGAGCCACAAGGCAGTGGTAGACACACATGCATTCTGCTGGCAAAGGAGGAAACAAAAGGCGTGAGACACCACATTTTTTTTGTATGTGCTTGAGAACTATTTTGGGTCAAATGCACTTTACAGGCAGGCAGAATGCCCAAAGCACTTTTAGGTACCCAGGCACTTATTTGGCAGAGCAGAATGGCAATCAAGTGTTAGCCACACATGTGGTTTGTAGGCTGAGGAGAAGGCCAAAGCAGTGAGAACCCCACATGCATTTTGTAGGTTGGGAGAACATCAAATCATTGCTAGAAACACTTGCATTTTGTAGACAGGAGAGACTGCCAAGCATTGAGTACCACGCATGCATTTATGAAGGTGGAGAAGACTGTCAAAACAGATTTCAGCACATGTGATTTTTCTTCGGCAGAGGAGAACACCAGAGCACTGCTAGGCAGAACTATGTTTTCTAGGAGTTGGAGAAGGTCAAAGCAGTGAGAACCCCATTTGCAATTTGTAGGCATGAAGAATGCCAATGTATTGTTATGCACAGGTGCATTGTGTAGTCACGGGAGAACGTCAAAACAATGAGAACCACACGTGCATTTTTTAGGTGAATGAAAACTCCCAAAAGGGAGAACCTAATGTGCATTTTAAAAGTGTCGGAGAACACCAAGACCATGTTAGAGACACATGCACTTTGTCGGCAGGGAAAAAACACCAAGGAAGTATCAGGTACATGTGTGCGTTGTAGGTGGCGAAGGCTAAAGTAGTGAGACTCACACATGCACTTTGTAGGCAGTGAAAAATGGCAAGGCTGTGGATTTGGTAGATGAAAAAAAACAGTAAGGCACCGTTAAGCATGCGTGCATTATATACTTAATTTTAGTATCTTAGTATCATGCCCTACTTTTAATACATTCCTAAACTCCTCTTCTCCCATAACGCTTCATCTTGCCACCTTCTTCTGCTATTGCAATTCACATCCTCTTACCTCTAGCAACTCACTGTGGCACTTTATCGCTTTCTCCAGTCACCCACACCCTCACCCGCCAACTCTTGGCTCATATAGGGATATGGATGTGCGCCCAAGGCCTGACCCTGCGTGATCATATTCTACTGCCGGTGATAATGATACCTAATCTTTGATTGGTTGTCTTGCTCAGGTTTGAAGGATCTCAGTTGTGTGCTTGCTTGCCTGTGCCCCCAGCCCTGCGCATATGTTACCTGAGTCTTTAGTAAGACCGGCCATCACCTTGGATCAGCATTTGTCTGATGTGTGTAGCCCGTGTTGTTTACACAGGGCTCCACGGGTCAGCACTGGATCTGGCAGCACGCCGTAGTGGAATGAACTGTGGATTTCCTGGTGTGCATTCAATGTGCATCAATTCTTCCACATGTTTGGGTGTTTCAATATACAACTTAAAGTGCCCTGTTTGCTATCTATCTATCTATCTATCTATCTATCTATCTATCTATCTATCTATCTATCTATCTATCTATCTATCTATCTATTCTGATTTTTATATAGCGCCCTATTGCCCATAGGCCTCAGAGCACTCACAACAAAAACAGAAACAACATTGAACACAAGACTGCAAAAAGAACGAAGTAGAGATTCTATTAAACTACCTAACTATCTACCCCAAGGGCCAGGCAGTGGACTTAGTGAAGTGGGGGAGAATGCCAAAGCAGTGACAACACCACATGCATTTTGTAGGCAAAGACGAGCACCAAGGCAGTCTTTGGCAGTGACATATTGTAGGACAAGTGTGAATACAAATATCTGGGGCTGTGCTCAGATGGTTTAGGGGATGGGGAAGGACCGGGAAAGGACTGTATCTGTTCAGCGTTTTTTCACCTGCTGCAGTGGGAGCGGGACACTTTACCTGCAGAAATGTTTCACCGTATTGGATCTTGCATCCCATTTAAAAAAAATAAAAAAATAAAACAAGGGTCACGTGGTTGTTCCCATGCAGTGGGAGGAAGGGGTGACAACAAGCAACGCTTCATGGAAAGCAAAGCGGGAGGGGAGGCCAGGAGCGGAAAAAGAGGCAGCAGAATGATGACCCACAAAAGAATGACCAAAACCCACTGCAAAAGCAACTCTATGTATCGCAGAAGCACAGACAGAACGTGGGTCTGTGGGCCAGTCATGCCGACCAACCAGGAGCTTCAGATCCTTTCCTCTGCAAGGAACAAGGGGCTCTGTTTCAAGAGAATCTGGTGCAATGAGAAGACATGCATTAGTGCATTGCACCGCTGTTGCACTCTCCTAAGGCTACAGTTGATGATATTAAAGAGGAAGAGGAGGGCAAAGAGGAAGATCAGCCACTATCACCTGAGGCAAAAGAGGGAGAAGAGAAGATATCACCTCAGTAACAAAGAGAGCAACAAAAGGTGGTTCCGGAAAATTCCCCACCTCTGATTTCCTTAGAAACAGACGACAAAGAAGTAAATGACAAAGATTAGGTCAATAATCTCCTGAATCGAGATTGAGTTTCAGAGAGGTCTTCCTTGAGGGTACAACAGTTAGATAAGGGAGACAATGAGACAGGAGAAGGGGGCGCAGGCATTGATGGACCCATTCAATTCTCAACTGGAAACACTGTGCCCCGGAAGGAAGTTCTAAGCTCACCATGCACTCAAGACAGCAGTCATCTCGGAAAAAAAAACACTTGAAAGTTAAAACGTCCAGATTTCACGCGGGAGAAGAATGCGAGCACCTCTTCCCTGTGGGCCCACATGAAGGAGGGCATCAACAACCAGCGGGAGGAGAAGAAAAGGGGAGAGGCCCACCTCCCACTGCTTGATTGCAAGCAATGGACACATTTGCGCCACCACCCCACATCGTTACCCCATCGCGTCTTGCTGATGCGCAGATTTTAACAAGCCCTGTCGGAACAACGCCTTTGCCTGCAGATCCCACGGCACACAGACAACTTCTTTAGCTGCTTAATGGGCCAGTTTATCTGAGGCTTTTGAGCATGTTACAAAATAGCACAACAGATCGGAAAATCGTTTTCTATATCAGTACAACTTGCAATGCTGGCAACAGACTCACTGCCCTCGTCCTTTGATGGAACGCGCGGCTTCAGATGCCTCCTTTGCCTCCTTGATCACAACTGGTTATTTTCGCTTCAGCACTACTTCATGAAAACCTCGGTACCGCGACACTACAGACATGTTCCGGAAGCAGTGGGAATGGCACTGGACCACAGCGAGGGTGACATAGCACCTGCCAGTGTACATGTGGACCAGCGGTCAAGGCACCGATTTTGTGGCCCACACCGGGCCATGGGGCTCTTCTTTCTGCAAGTCCCGGGACAGCAGCCACCAGGTCAAATTGTTTCAGGAATCGTTTGACAGCTGGTCCCACAGGTGAGTTCATCTCTAGGAGAAAGCCTACTTTGCAAGTAGGCTATGTAGCAGCTACAACACAAGACATGTGCTTGCTATACATATTTACGATGCCCCCTTTATTCGAAGAGCAGTAATCCCTCATAAATATGTGTGGATCTCCCTGTTGAACAGCAGAGCCACGCTTTCAGAAATGTGTGTGTGCTCCCACAAACCCAGCAAAGCTGATCCCTCAAAGTATTTTACATCTCGTGCTTTAACACCAAAGAGATGCTCCCTCAAACGATTTACATCTCAGCCCGTCAATACAAGAAGCTATTTTGTCTTTTGCCAGTATTCCATTCAGCACACAGCAGCACCCCCAAACATGTTTTTGGCTCCATAGCCCCCACTGAAGTGCCACTCTTTTAAACATCTGCATGTTCTCCCAACTCATAGGAAAGCCACTGCCTGAAAAATATTACAGCTCTCCCTCCTACAAAAGGGAACGGTTCACTCAAATGATTGTTGGCTCTGTCCGCCTCTCACACACTATCCCACTGCACAGGATGTTAAACTGACAGGTAACCCTTCACAGAATACTGTGTTGACCTGTCCTGAAGCTGACACTGAGCAGTAACGTCTGTGTGCTATAACAGGATAAAAAAGGGAATCACACTGGAGGGGGCTTGGTCTTTGTGGACAAAAGCCTGCTCTGTGCCAGTGACACTCCCTTTGGATGTGTGTAGGCGGAATCCAACAATTCAATGCACTCCCCATGCCATTGCCTGAGGACACGGTGAGCATTAAGACAGTCCAGCATCCTCAGAGGTTCTGTATGATGCAACATCTGCTACACTGTGCAACACATTGAATTTATATGTGCCATATAAACACTTCTGCCAAATGTGGTTATGCATTGCTATTTTGCCTAATACTTAACACTCGCATTTCTCCCCCACCTCACGTAGTGCGTGCAGAGGTTGTCCAAATCTGGATACGTCTCTGCATGTAGTGCTTGCCCAGAGATAAGGAAATATGTTATGTTATATTATTTGGCATTTATAAAGTGCTCTATATATCATTGGTATGATCTCAAAGCGCTGGTAGGTTGAACGCCCTCGGGGACCGCAGTCCAGGTCAGTAGAGAGAGTTATTGTCGTAGGGTGCATGGGTGCAACAGTTATGTGTGCAGCTGGTGTAATTGCCTGATGGTAGCTGCATTCTAGCATTAGGTGTGGTGGTGGAGATATCAGTTGAATGTGTGCAGTCTGGGGGCGTGCATAATGTTACTTCTTGATGCTGATTGCCATGACGACGTGTACAAACGGCATGTTTGCGCAACCATCTTGTTTGAACAGGTCGTCATGGCAATCTGAATCAAGAAGTAACAGTACGCACGCGCCCCAAGCAGTACAGCTTGACTGCAGGACAAGCACGTTCCAAAACCTCTTATCCTCAAGTTAAGGTAAGCACACTAACAATCTGTGCATACACACAGACCTTATAACAATAACGACCACAGCATAACTGACACATTATCCATGCTTATTTTAGCACCTACGCCAGCCCCAGATCGCTCTCCGAGCGCATCACACTAACACAGTTCTTCAGTGCCGAAGTGACCGCCAGCCAGGTCAGAACTTTTTGTATTATCGAGCAAGCTCAACGCTCGTATTAGGACACAACCAGCTCTCACTAACCACGATAGGGAGCATAATTATGACAATAGTTGAACACACAATAATCTTTGACTGCATGACATTAATAACGCCACCATGGATGAAGGTGGAGGGAATTATGATACGAAGTCCGCACGAACGGCAGAACGTATATCATAATGGTACAGTAATTCATTGAATGTATGACGAATTCTGGTGCACAGCAACACAGATATGAACAAGTCTTTGAGTATAAAAGATTTAAAAGACCAATGTATCAAATAATGTTTTCTTTTTTTAAATGTCTCTTTACATGTTGTGTGTCCTCTTATGTGGGTACCCTGTCATGTTGTTAATATGATGTCCTTTTTTGCCCCGTAATGCATGCTTTTGTTAAAATATGGGATGCAGTAGAACACAGGGATTAGACTGGGCCCCGATGAAGGATTTAATATCGGAAATGCATTGGCCAATCAGTGACATGTTTGCTTGAATTCAATACTGGCAATACCTGGCAAAATAGCATCATCATTGAAGATTAAATGTCACTATTTGAAAAATCAAGAAAGGTATCAAGTGTTTATTTACCAAGGCAATATCAAGTAAGAAAAATACATCCAAACCCCCAGTGGGTATTAAGGGTGTGAGGCCCACACCGATGGCTAACTAGCCTAGGTCTTCTTCTCTTCAAGCAAGTGGCAGAGCCACACCACAGAACCTTGAACTTGACCAGCGATGCTGGAGAGAACCAGTGAGTCAGCCCGACCAGCAGGGAACCCAGGGCATTCCATGAACACATCAACAACACTTTGAATGTTATGAGATTGCTAATACAGAAACTACAAGAAGATTGTTTGAATGCAAAAAAAGCAAAGTCCAAAATCAAGCCACACTAAGATACTGATGCCTGAGATGGAAGTGTGGTGCAAAGTGTGAACGAATATTACTGCAGATAAATATACCAAGCCAAGAATGGTATATACAGTTTTGGTGATACAGAGGAACTGTGAAACACATAAGAGGTCATGGCAAGGGAAGGATACCAGGCAATTGAAATACAAGAGAAGTCCTGGCAGGAGAGTACACCAAGTAGTTGGAATTGCATAGAGTCCTGGAAAGGGAATATACCAGGCAAGTTGCAAAACTTCCAGACATACTAACGAAGGACAAATGCTAGACAAAGGAAGACACTTGTGTTAGAGGAAGAATGTTACAGAACTTGCTGCCTAACAGGAACATTGTGAATCAAGGAGAGACACAAAGGAACTGTTAGTAAAAGAGACATTACCATCCAATTTTAGAATCCAGGGTAAGTGAACCATCCTCTGGGTCCAAGGTCTTTCACCTTGGAAAACATGTTCATTGGAGCTATTCTCATTTTCAGTTGCGAACACTTGTTTGCCAATATCAGGTTGAAGAGATTTCCTTTCACACTTTATTGTGTTGTTTGTAGTGTGAGAGTCAGGTAGGACGTTTTGGACTCAAGGACGGCTTGTCATCCTGACACAGACAGATCTTTAGTTTTTGATTTTTAGGTAGGGAAGCTCCTCTTTACAATAGGGTCAGAGAAGCATTTTCCCAACCCATTTTCATTTTAAAAAAGTCTTTAACCAAAACATGACATCTTTGTTTCCGGCTTTCATTTCTGACCCTCACAGGTGCCACCCCTCTGCCCTGCTTTGGACTAAGTGTGCTCTCACATGCCTCCCTTCTCTATAGGACTACCCCCTCACCAACCTCCTACTTACAGCTTCTTCCAGGCACCTCTTGGGGTCTTCCTGCTACCACCTCCTGCTATTGCTCATGTCTCTTCATCTCCCTCCTTACTTCTTTTCAGGTTTCCGTCCTGCCACCTCCTGATGTCACCCTCCTACAACCCATGATGTCTTTTCTCTCCCTCATGTCTCAAACACCTTTCTCTCCTCTCTGTCAGTCTCCATATTCCTCTCACAACCTATAACCAGGCTGCCAACTCTCTCCTAAGGCATGCCACAACCTTCTGCAAACACCTAATCCTCCAATTTCTGGATCCCCCCTTGCCAAGTAAGGTGGGGGGCCACTGAATGAGGGTGACCAGGGGATTATCTATAACACACCTTGAGGTCATCATCCACTAGCTGTCAGAGGTCCCTTGATAACTCCAAAATATGCTCCCAGAATGAGGGACTTTCTGACACATGGCACAAGGGCACTAAATAAGACTACTTTACATTACATTGCCCAGTTACACTCTCCTACTCATGCAACATATATTTCCTCTCCATCTGTCAACATCCAACTTCCCCCCAATCCCAAACTCCCAGCAAGAAAATCTCCCAAAATCCCAAACACAACACTAACTCAAAGACATTCAAGAGACAAAGGGAATTCAGGACAAAGCCTTGGGGAATGAGAAAGTAAAGGCATTAGGCCAAGGGTAAGTGCAGGGACAGGGAAGGATAAGGATACAGAGGTGATAATAAGCCATTTGTATTAAAAACAATCTATAACCAATGACATGCAAAAAGAGTCACAAAACTTCACAAGAACACTAAACCCACTCACTGGCCCAGAAATCCCACTCACCCTTGTACCTCTAGTGTTAGATCCACCATTTCCCTTCCTCAACCTAAGAAAACACACACATTAAAATATGTGAAGTGGGCTGTATTGAGAACCATAGACCACACCAGGAGGTTTGTAACCAGTGATTGGAAGCCCCAAAACCCGTTGGGAGTTTCAAGGCTTCAAATGGGCATTTCAGAGTCTTGCAAGGCTAGAACGCTCAAGGAAGACTTAAGTAGGAGTTTGTTTAGTCTGAAAGTCTCACAGGAACTTGTGGCACACATCACACTTCTGTGGAGAGGTTTGCAGTAACCAGCAGGCCTGTTTCTAAAAGGTCCTCTGAGCACTATTCACTGTTAATTTGCATCTGTAATTTTATCATTGCTTAGTTGCTATAATTGATTGAATGACTCAGAAAAAATGAAAAGAAACATATAAACATATGTGCAATGTCTTGCCAAATCCTCAAACTTGAATGTGATCACTGATTGATTTATTTCACTATTGCAGTTTCCAGGAACTTGTGACATTCAAAATTCAAATCACAACATTATTGCCAATTCTACTGACAATGCCTCCTACTGCACATGTTACATCACTCAGAGCTGAACTTACCATTTGGCTCATATTTTCGTTGTGAACGGAGGATAGCACAGGGCCAACATGCTTCTCTTGGAAGCAAAACCACGAAGAACAGCAGAGGTTCAAATCCATGCTTAGAAAGCAAACTCAAGTATTTTCTAAAAAAACAATTTAAATACAAGAAATCACTGTTGCCCTCCCTCCACTGAAAAGACCACTCTCAATGTTTACTCACAGGTGCAGGCACTACAGCACTAATAGCCTACAGCCCCTTTAGAGACATCCCCTCTATCATTAATGTATTTAATTACAATTAATTTGTCCTGTTAAGTGTGAACATTAATCATGTTGGCTCAAGAAAGATCATGCTATATCAACTTTTTATTGTCTGCTGAAAATCTATTTAAAAGAAAAAAGTGGTCTGTTAACAATGAGTTTGTAAATACAAGGCAAAAAATTAGAGAAGAGTATTATGTCATAAACTCACAAGTAATGTTGTTATCAGGTACAATTGTCTGCCCCAAACTATTTTTAACTGCTGAAATATGATTTTTATATCTTTTATTTTTAGGATAGTTGGATAAACCTCTACTTTATTCATTGACATTGAAACTGTGTTTAGTTTTTTTCTTAGTAACTATATGACCTACCCTTTACACAATAATGAGCTATACTCAAAGCATACATTTTATAACTCAAATAAGCGAGAATAATAATTAGATGATGCAAATAAACCCTTGACTTTTAAAACATTTTTAAAAAGTAGAGACTTTGAAATTAATCTGTTTATCGTTGTATTTCATGAGTGAAATTGTGACACCTCAAATAGTGGTTTTAAAGGCATCCCAATCTGTACCAAAAGAGGTGTTGGAGTTTGACTTATTAAGAAAGTAATTAGATGTGTTATATAACAATTGTTCCTTGTATTATAAAGACAATAATATTTATGTGTTCATGCACCAATGTGATTTAACTCCTTGTTCATTCAGTAATGTTAAATCTAATGAATTTAACACATGGTCAGACAGACAGATATGTTCAATTTTGGTGTTTGAGATTACATTTACCAAATTATTTCATGCAAGAATATAGTTCTAGAAATATCAGTTATAGAAAAGCAATGGTGGGATGATGGGTAAAAGATATATCATTTTTCAATAGTGTGTCCTTATATCCAAGGATCATTAAAGTCTGTCATAGATAATACATCTGTAATGTCTTTTTGTGAAGTAGGATATCTAAACCATGATGTAGAATGTCTATCAATTAGGGGATCTTTAATCGTGTTAGTCACCACTAAACATAGTGTATTTGAATTCAGTGAAAACAGTTGTGTACCAATTTCTTTCCAAAATTGCAAGTTTTAAGTAGTTGGAACATATATGTTAATACTACTAATAATGGTATTGACAATTTTAAATTTTGCATAAGCATAGCTACCATCCCGTTCATGATGTTATATCAATAAATAATATGTTAAGCTATTAAGCAAATACAATAGCTGCACCATTTTTCAACCGCTGAAGAGGCCACCCCACAACCAACCAATTTTTTGGATAACTTTGCAATATCAATAGTACCAACAGGGGTTTCTTGAAATATGCAAATGTCGTCTTTAGACCTTTACAAATAGTCTAATATTGTTCTTCTCTTAATTAATGTGATGTCTGAGGCATTTTGCATTGAAATAAACTATTTCAATTGTGTATAGGTGAGCCCTAATTAAGCAATAAACCAGACTGGTGGGCACTTTACTTGGTCAGATAATACCCAGGCCAGTAAGAAGCCAGTGTGCACACCTATATACCTGGATGCTAGTACTTGTGGGGCGAACCATCCTACCCTGCGTTCAGAAAGAATCTGAAAACTCTCCTTTTCAATTAACATCTGTACTGTAAGGAAGGCATGGTATCAAAGTAAGACAGACACAAGTGACCACAGTTCAAGGGTGTTTATTGAACTTTCAAAGAGGTGTGATAAACGCCTATCTAAACCTAAATATAAAATGGGAGCAAGCTATGACCATCAAATAATAAATAATGCAGTCCTAGTGGAGTTGTGTCAAACAAAAAAGGGCCTATACTAAAAAAAACGATTGCCAATCCTTACTACTAGCTACAAATAGCATGGGGCACATTCATGAAAAAGAAAGAAGTGTTCACAAAAATGATAATCAGGATACTTGGGCCGTTGGCCTCCCTTCCCCACATTTTTTCAGCACGTGGCTAGGCGGTTCACTCTGAGCAAAGCACACACTCTGGCGTCTGCGGTACGAGGATATAATGGCGGTTTCAATATCAGGGCCTTCTGTGCTCAAGTCTCTTTTCCATCAAAGTCTCTTGTTTCGGAGAGCCTGGTGTGCAAAACAAAAACATAGAAAGTTCATTTCTTCTTGTAACTAAACGATTTTGGAGGTTTCAGATCCCCTTTTCTTGTAGTTCCAAAATGATTCCTTCTCGGGTGACTCACGATTCGACCTGGATCTCCATCAGCCGGGTACAGATCCCGTTTCACATTCAACTAGTTTCCCTTAGCTGGGCTCGGACCAATTTTACGTTCACTTTTCGAAAACCTTTGATTGTGCATTCGAAGTTTCATTCTGACAACGTATTTTTCATTTAGTTTGGTACCCAACAGAGACCTTCGAATGAGCACCCCCTCGGACGCCAGACCACTCTGTATTTGTATCTGATTTAGCTTTCAACAGTTCATCCACTCCTTAAGCTTCCAACTGTTCGTTCTTCTGAACACATGCGCTTCAAACACAGTCCTTTGTAGAATTCTTCATACAATGTTGCTGCTTGCAACCCTGGTTCAAACATAGGGTGATTTCGTATCGGTTTCTCCGACTCACAAGCTGTGCTGCTTTTACTGGCATGGCTTTCTTGCAGGAGCCAAGGACATACCACAGCGGCAAATGATCCTCCCGGCCTGGGTTATCGACAAAGGAGCGCCCAGATACCTTTGATGCACAGCATTGGTCTGCTCAGCTTCTGTTCCTTGTCTGAGGCGTTTTACTTTCCATGACTTGTGTAGATAGCTGTTTCTAGGTGTCAATGGTACTTCCCTCGTTGCAACCCTCTCCAGTCTTGCAGCCTTTCTCCTCATATTAAATCGCCACCTTGGAACTGCTACTTCCTCTCTCAGAGTGTGCTTTCATGCTCCACTTATTTTCTGTGTGGGGAAGTATGATGGGAGTCAGGTGTGTGCAATGATTAGTAATGCCTGACCTTACCTGACTAAGGTGTTGGGACATGTCAGGTATATGGCTCTGGTTTTAGTCCGTTGTTGCTCATGATGAACTGTCTGTGGGAAAGTGTTTGTGTCTGAAAATGGGGAGGGGGTGTTGAGCTTTCCGGTATCCTACCAGGTAGGATGGCCAAAAGGTGTTACTGGAAAGGGTATACCGCGTCTCAACCTTCGGTGTCTCGCTTCCACTCACTGAAGACCCTCTATCCAGGTGATCCTCTCACACTGGTCCACCCCCAGGAACTGGATCCAATACCGATGGCCGTATCCTGGCCACCTGGGTGACAGATCCAGGGGACTAGCGGTTGAGACACCTGGAGGCGTCTCACAGTACTACCATCCTCTTTCCTCTGTCCAGCTCTGTAACTAGCACCTCGATGCATTTGGCCTAGTTGTGCTGCTATAAATGCATAAATAACTAAATAAAATAATACTTTTCTTGTCAAGTTGAAAAACGGCATGTTTGCCATTTCTCAACTTGAAAAGAAAAACAAGGAAGAAGAGAATTACATGTACCCCCTTCGCTCTCCGTGGTGGCCACTGCCGTGACAGAGATACGCCGGGAACAGCTACGAGGGACAATGGAGTGCAAGGGAAGTGGGGTGGGGCAAGAGGTGGGTGGGAGACTTGAAATTTGGGGTTGGGGTGGGCGAGACAGAGGGGAAAGGGAGCACAGGGCACACTTACCTGATTCCTGGAGAGAGGATAACTGCCTTCTTCTTACAAAGAGGCTCGGAGTGGGTGCTTTACCATGAGGAATGCTTAAATACTAGCTCGATGATCCACCAAGGCAACTAAAAGCTACCCTGCCCATCAATATCAAAATCCAACCCACAGAACACATCCAAACAGATCAATGCATCACCCAGGAAAGTCTATCCCTGCCACTTCAGTTCTGTCCAGAAAAGCAGGTAATTCTTTAGGATTTTAAAAGGAAGTTGAATTAATACTTTTGGTAATTTTCATTATAATGAATATTTTCATCAACAGCTTCTTTAGCAAGATCTTGATGGGAGAAATGTTTGATGCCGCCCACCACAGCAGTAGTTATTTCTCTGACAGCGTTTCCTACTAGAACCAAATGATGGTGTCTATGGGCCTCATTACACGGATGGCGGAGAACCATGGCGCTATTAGCGCCATGGTTCATGCCGGTAAAATACCGGCACCGCCTTGGCGGAAAGGGGAATTACCGCCCCATTCCAAGGTTGGTGGGGCGGTAATTCCCCCTTCTGCTATTGCCCTTCCCCATTCCCATTTTTGCCCCATAGGGCTCAATGGGAATGGGGAAGGCGCTAATTACGGTACCGCAAATATCAAGCAATAAAGAAGAAGAATGTCTTCTTTGTTTCATACAAAAATTGTTTTGTGTGTACTTTGCTTAATTTATTTTTACATGTTTTTATTGGCATTTATATAGTTGCCGTCGTGCATTTCAGTTTCCATTTCACATGCCGACATTTAGGTTAACAACAACAAATAACTGCTAACAAAGAACTTCCTACATGTGCCATGTGTTACTTATAACCTCGAGTGTGGCAAGCGCTTCAATGCCTGGGGCTTAGCCTTTTGGCTCCTCATATCTCCAGTTGGACAATGTCACTTGGGTGCCATGGGGTGATTCGCTGGGCGCACCGGAGGTGATTCCTGCTTTAGTTGGTGCACTCATGGGTTCTGTCATCAGACGGGTGAAACATGTCCCAGAACAACGCTTTCCATGCTACACACTTATATGTACCATCAGGTTCCGATCTGTTTGCTCCCTCCACCCACACCTTGGTCTCTGCCTCTGCCCACCTTTCGAATTCCTTGCGCCATTTTCCATATTGTGGCCCTGCAGCAGTTTTCCAGTACATGGCGAAGGTTCTCTTGGCTAATATATCCCAGGTCCTTAAACCTAACCACATGTTTGTGTTTACTGATTCTGGGCTAGCCACCAAGCAGGCATTCTTTCAGTGACCACTCATACCTCTTTACGCCAGCCTACCTACAGGCTCGCTCAATGTGTGCCCAGAACCTTTGCACATGCACACCCCCCCAGAACATGTGTAACAGGTCTGCATCCTCGCCTTTGCACCATGGGCATTGTGAACTTGATTCCTTGTTAAACATAGCCATTCTGTGCAGGGTCATGTAAGTGTGATACAGCACATTCAGTTGTATTAGTTTGAAGCGCTGGTTCCTCGATACAGCCTTAGGAAAGCTCAGTATTCTCTCCAATTCTTTGTCCGTTATGTTTGCACCTAGGTCTTTCTCCCTTTGTTCTCTCAGTGTTGTGCCCTTGGGGTTGGGTGTGTCTATCAGCATATTGTACAGCCGAGAAGTCGGCCTCCAGCCATCGTTTAAATTGTACATCAGGGTCTGTAGTGGGCTCGCTTTTCGTTCCTCTGACCAGCCCTCCCATCTTTCTTTGGCCATTTCCTGGTCCCTGCGAAACCAGAGAAATTGCCTGCTCGGCAGCTCCTCTTTTTCTTGCATTGAGTTGAATTCCCTGAAGACCCAATCTTCATATACATCTCCCCATGTGTAAATCCCTTTCCCTTCCCATCTTCTTGCCACTGCCATATCTGTGCTGTCTTTACATGTGTCTGCCGCTATCGGCACCTCCGGTGATTAGGGGTTTACATGTTTCACTAAAGTTTGCGCTCTACTCCATACCTTCCTACCCAGTGTTACCATCAGTGGAGTGTGTTCCGGGCCCTCATGTGTTACCCACAGTATTTCATTTAGTTTGATGGGAGCCACCAGGTGTTGCAGTAAGTTTGTTTCCGAGGTAGTCTCATCTGCCAGCCATTTAATTACGTGACTAAGCTGAGCTGCCAGGTAGTACCTCTCGAGGTTTGGCAATTTCACCCCGCCCTTACTGTATGGTAGATATCAAATTGCTAGTGCGAGTCTGTGGCGGTTAGCACCCCACAAGAATTCTCGGACCAGCACCTCCAAGGAGCGGAAAAATGACGCCCTAACATAGTAGTGCACATTGTTGAAGAAGTACAGGAACCTCGGGAGTATAATCATTTTGGTGATGGCTACACTACCTAACAGTGATAGTGGCAGCTTCGACCAGAATTTCATGGACTTCCTCTAGCCCTGCACCACCTTTGCTGTGTTGTGTTTGTGGATTTGTTCCGGTGTATCTCTAATATTCACCCCCAAGTACTTGAACAAGTCCACCTCTCATTTAATTCCCACCGCTCATAGTTCGCTGGCACTCCTCCCTCTCAACCCCGCTAATGGGAATATGCAGATTTGGTTTTGCTAAAATGGATCTCAGACACTTTGGCGTAGTTATCGAGTATATCTAGGATCACCGGTACATTCAGGTGCGGATCTCTCACGTACAGCAGCACGTCCTCCGTGTAAAGTGATAGCAGGTGTCCTGTTCCCCCAACCCAGATGCCAGCATCTAGGTGTTGCTTCCTGAGGTATATTGCTATTGGTTCAAGGCCCAGCACATACAGCATCGGGGATAATTGGCATCCCTGTCTCGTCCCTCTCTTTATGTCCCAGATAGCTGACACTATCCTCCCTGTTTTAACCCTGGCCTTAGGGTTTGTGTATAATATTCGCACCCATTGGATGAATCCCTCCCCAAATCCAAATTCCCTTAGTGTTGCCACCAGCCATTCCCAGTATATTGAGTCGAATGCCTTTGTGGTGTCCAGGGAGAGTATGGCATACTGTACTTGGGATGTAGCTGTTTGCTCGAGTATGTGTTGTAGTCCCTGTAAGTTCAGCGCTGTGCTGCGCCCTGGTATGAAGCCATTTTGGTCACTATGTATCAGGCCCCCAATTATCTTGTTCAGGCGCCTGGCCAGTATGGTGGTTAGAATCTTGACGCCACAGTTAAGCATCGCTAGGGGGCGCTACGAGTCACATTCATCCATTTGTTTCCTGGGTTTGGGTATCGGTATAACTAAGGTTTCCCTCATGAATTCTATCAGTTCCCCTCTGGTGTATGCCTCCCGGAAAACCTCAAGCAACACCGGTGTCAGGGTTGCTTCATATGTTTTATAGAACTCTGGGGAGAGTCCGTCGCTTCCCGGTGTTTTACTAGAGACAATTGACTGTATCGCCTCCGTGATATCATCCCCTGTTATTTCGGCCTCTAAGGATTTCTGCTTTGATGAATCTATTTTGTGAAGGACTATTTCGCCCAGTGTTTTTAATATGTCAATTTGTGGCACCTGAGGGTCATGACTGTAGAGATGGGAGTAGAAATCTCGGAAAATGTCATTGATTTCTTGTTGTGTTTTTCGTGTTGTACCTGTTGTATCTTTGATCTCCGTGGTTTGAGATTGTGGGTGCTCTCGCCTACATAGCCATGCTAACAGTCTGCCTGGCTCATTGCCCTCGGCGTGTGCTTTTGCGGTTTTCACTCAGTAATCGATCTTGGAGAGCCTTCCCCATGCTTCTTGGCAGTCTCCTCGCAACCGTGCTAGTTCCACCTCCTCCTCCGTTGTCCCCCTCGTGTCTGACTCTTTGTGTTTTATCTCCTCCTCCAGTTTCTCCAGTTCAGCTCTCAGCGTTTTCTGTATGCCCCCCGCTCCCGCAATGGCCTCGCCCCTCACCACTACTTTCATTGCCTCCCAGACTGTGCCCCACCTTTCAACGCTACCTACGTTCTTTTCCACATATTCCTCTATTTTATCTTGCAGCTCTTCCATGAAGGCCGGATCTGTTAGGGCATCTGGTGCCATACGCCACAGCGGTATGGGCGATCTAAGGCCCCGTGTTTTCCAATTCATAGCAGTGGTCAGTGGTCGGATATTGACCTACCTTGGTACTGTGCCGATTCCATTTGTGTTTGATAGC
Organism: Ambystoma mexicanum; assembly: GCF_040938575.1. NCBI lineage: Eukaryota > Metazoa > Chordata > Amphibia > Caudata > Ambystomatidae > Ambystoma > Ambystoma mexicanum. Next base: position 1,181,713,678 of record NC_090927.1, read on the forward strand.
CTTTGGCCACAAATAGGTAGTCAATTCTCGTGTGCAGGGAGTGTGGCGATGAGAAGTATGAGTAACCTTTGTCTGTGGGATGTAGCTCCCTCCACACATCTACCAGGTCCAGAGCTTCTACTAGTGTGTTTAGCGCCCCTGTTGCAGCATAATTTCTGGTTGCTGTCAGTTTAGACCTGTTCAGCTCCCAATCCCTAACACAATTGAGGTCCCCTCCCCATATGAAAAAACTGTCTCGGCATTGGGCTAGTTTGGCCCCCAGTGTGTCTAGGTGTTTCGGAATTCCATGGTTGGGGAAATATTAATTTATTATGCAGACTTCCACCAGCTCAATGCATCCTTTTATTATTAGGTACTGGCCTTCGAGATCTGCCTCCCAGCTCAGTAGTTTGAATGGAATTGCCGGACCTATGCAGATTAGCACCCCTCTGGCATATTTTGAGTAGGAGGCACCATAGCATTGCCCATCCCAGTGTTCCATTACTGTGGCCATAGTCTTCTTGTTCATGTGGGTCTCCTGCAACAGCGCAGTGGCCACCCTCTTCCTATTAATAATGGATTTCACCCGATTCCTGCGCATGCATGTTTCCAGGCCTCGGACCTTCCATGTCAATACTCTAATTTCATTGGCCATTTCAATATGTGGATCCCCCACCAGCCCTTTCCCCCCCCTGGTCTCCAGTTACTTTTTCAGGCTTTTCTAATTGCATCACTCCCTGGGCAGCCCCTGCCCTCATCACATTGTGTGAGACCACATTCACACATTTCCTGGCACACACCTCTCTCCGTGTAGGGTTCAAACCATTACACACTCCAAACCAAACCAGAACTAGAAAACTGCACTCAGCTGCCACTTTCCAACCGTGGCGCTCGAGCGCCCCCCGCATCTGCTTGGCATATCCGGGCTCCAGTGTGCGGTCTGTGGTGCACCAGCAACTGGCCAAAGCCTACCAGTTTGTGGGGTGTGTCTGTTCGTCTGCTCGAGGTTCCCACCTCACTCCTGCCATTTGACAATACAAAGTACGCCATTGCTCCGTGTCGCCCACCCGCAGATTTGCTGTTGATAAGTCCCACCCGCACCCCATTCTTTTTCTGGGCCAGATGTTCTTCATGTCTTCGCCTCCTAACCGTCGTCCAAGTTATTATGTTCCAACCACATTGCGGCCGCCACCGACGTTTCCAAGAAAACAGCTCGCCCTTTGTAGAGTACCTTGCGCTTAGATGGGTACATCAGCATGTACTTGAGGTTCAGTTTCCCGAGTTTAAGCTTAATTGGCACAAATGAGTTCCTTGCCCTTTGCACTGCAGGTGTGTAGTCCGGATATGTAGCTAAGTTGGCATTGTCTCGACGGATCTCCTCTCCCTCTCTGGAGAATTTCAAGATGGTCTCCCTGTCGCAGAAGTTCAGTACTTTACTATCATGGGGTTAGGGTGTGAGCCCCGCGGTAGTCTCTTTTGCAGGGATCTGTGTGTGTGTGTACTTTGCTTAAATGGGTGGAAACTGTTAGAGAAATACCTCCCTAACAGTGACTTTGTGCACTTCCTACTGCGATCGCTTGTATGACGTGTGCACATCTTATTTGATTTCTTCTACACATTGCTTCAGCAATGGAGCACAGGGAATGAGCAAGAACAAGTTCAATAAGGTTTCAATACCACAACAGGTAGGTGGACCGACAGTTCAGGGATGATGCACTCATTCATTCATTCATAAATTAATTCTGAAGAATGCCATAAAGTTACAAAATCCAAAATGTTACTTTCCATCAATTAAAACACAGATAAGAACAGTCACGCACAGTATCAAAAATAATATATTAATAAATACGTTGTCCTCTTAAATGTCCTTGTTAGAATGCTGCGTAATGCCAGAACAACAGATCTAGAGTTAGCCATTGCTAAATAGGTATATGCCAATTTACATGATGCAATACCACAATTCTTAAGTATAGGAGCAATAGATTGGTGACCAATGTCTTTATATACAGCGGGAAAAAGATCAAATGGAGACTAGTTTCCTGGAGAGTTGGACAACAATGATTCAACGTAAGGTGGTTATGCTGCTTTTGAATCACAGTATTTAAGGGTAAAAGATCGAATTTGATCTTAGTAATCAAATAACAATTGTTTAAATAGGGCATACAAATATTATAAATAGGGTTGCACTACCACTTTAAATATAAATTCCTCTAGCCCACCGTTAGCGGTAAGTTCCAGCTCCCTGGATGTCTACGTGATACGTAAAATAGCTTTAGAGAATTCAAACGGAGCTAAGGCAATCTTTGTTTAAAATGGAAAGGGGCTCCCACAGAACAAATGCACATTGACAAGGTCTAAGTATACATTTCTTACCCATGGAAGAGACAATTGACTGAGATGCTCCCCTTTGGCTTTTAGGATAGCCATTGAGAGCATAATTTGTTTTTACAATCATTTTTGGAAAAAGTGTAGTCGGTTGTGTTTTGATCAAATCCTCTAAAAATAATATAGTCTGTTCTCAATGTGTGCAGTGATTAGGAGTCAATAAAGAAAGTTCTTATTTTATTTAACAAAAACTTGTTCTCCATGATCTCTACGGGTTCCACATTACCGTAACCAAAGATCTCTGCTCCGTAAATAATCCAGCACTTCATTTCGTCACTATAAACATTTAAAACCATGTCAATGAGTTGGGAATTAGAATGGGTACAAGAACAGGATATACGATGTAGGGATTGAGACATTTTTATAGAATACTTTTTAATATGCCCCTTCCCATCCCAACATGGTAATATTATAAACCTCAAATACCTAAATTTGTTAACAATTGGATCTGAATCTAAACCCAATTTATATTAACCTTCAAATCTAGTTTAGACATAGAAAAACTGTAAAACAAGAAATTAATTTCTTGCACAGAGTCTGTGCAGTCAGAACGGAATCATTCATGTAGCATTACGGCAGGATAGGAGTTCCATTAATAATTAGAATATCCAGATTTAAATTCACTAAACATTTATATACATATTTGTATTCAAATTAAACAAAAGGGGAGTTTAGGCTATACCCTGTCTTACCCCTGAAGTTACAGGGAATTCTCTTGAAACAGTGTCAGCTATAGAAATCCTTACAATCGCCCTATTTCATGTGTGTAGTGCCATCAAAATAAGCAATAGATGTGGTTGGATATACAATTGATTCAGAATTACCCAAAGTTTAGCTCCATTTGTCATGTCCCGGCCCTGGAAGGTATGGCAGAGATGGGCTTCTGCTTATCGTAGGTTCTGATGCCATTCAGAAGAGTCAGGCGTGGTCTAGCCTTCTCCCAAGATGGCCGCCGCCTCACAGCGTTTCTATAACAATGCACAAAAGCTTGCGTTCTGTGCGTTGCATCGCTCCTCAGAACCTGTTGGCGTTCTATTTCTCCTTACCGTTCGCTGCCTTCTAGTAGCAAGTGTTTTCGCCTTCCTTCCTTGCGGCTACCATCGGTCGCAGCTCCTCTCTTTACTCCTCGTCCAACGCTCTGAGAGCTGTCGTCTCTTGTTTTTCCTGGGACCTCTCTCAGCTGCTCTCTTTCACTCTCTGGTTTACCGGCTCTCGGATCAATTCCTCCTGCTGGTTCTCTCTCCTTTCTCACAGCACACTTCCGGGTTTACCATGAGCCTCCTCCTGTACCTGTGCTCCTGCACGCTCTGCAGCCTTCCTGACATTCCTACTTTAGCATACTCTTACTCACTCACTCATTCTTTCTTCTCCTTCTTTCCCACTTACCTTTTTCATACTTACGGTTGTATTCATCTGGGCCATCTAACAACCTCAAGGTTTGCCGTGGCACACCTCTGCCTGCCTCTTGAAACACCTACCTCTGCAAAGTGGAGTCGATCTCCGGAGCTGTCGGAGTGTATCAGGGTTTTTTGGTGCTGAAGAAGCTTTTCTCCCGAATCTGAGGCGGGCTTTCTGGGGGTCCCTTTTGGTTAGGAACTCGTTTCCTTCAAAGGTGGCCTCCAGCAGAGCCCGTCCTTACCTGCACGATAAGAGGGTAAAGGTAAAAAGAAGACCAAGAAGGCATCTTCCCGAAGGAGAGAGACTTCACAGACAAGGAACACTTCATCGGAGGAGTCAGGTGAGGAGGGGTCACTGGAGAGTTCAATAGACTTTTCCAGCCACAACACCATTACCTGAGTCTAAAGCCGTGCATAGGATCCTTATTCATAAAAATTGCTTTTGCTATAATTAAAGATTAACAATTTGTTAATTAGTATTTAGGCTAGATCTAAACCAATAATGAATCGTGGCTAACACTCAGGATTCTAAAACCCAATCTTCTATTTTCTTTAGTATAACATTTCCAAATAATAATAACAATTTAGCATTTATATAGCACTATGAACCCTCAGGTATCTGAGTGCTGCTTATTACCCACGGTGTGTGGTGCTCATTTATCGATCTCGGAAGGATGAAAGGCTGAGTCTGGCCCTGCCGGGATTCGTACCTGCGTCAGCAGGCTCCACACAGATGTCAAATCAAGTGCTCTACTCACTCTGCTATCGGACCAGCGCAAATTAAACGTTAAATAATGCAATGCAATTGGGCTTTAATTTATAGGTGAAGTCCTTTCACCTTTTTTGCATGCCCCCGATTTTCACACAATTCCGGATATAAAAATAGAATAAAACAGGCTATCAAATGCCTTTAGAAGTAAAAAAAAGGACCAAATATCAAAGTTATAATTTAGATATCTCACTCACATTTTATGAAAAACACAGTACCATCGCTCTCAACTGCATCTCTTTAAGTCCACGTACCAATTGAAATTAGCTCATGAAACCGCACTAAGAAACTTCTTCCTGAACAGAACGAATATGCAACAATTTGACCCAAAAAGAACGTAAGAAACTGATCGACAGGGGTCATCGTCAAATAAAGTAATGTGAGGTGACACATGACCTGACAACAGAGGGGCCACCTTAAGTCACACACTACTGAGGATCTCCTGATCACAGTCTTAAAGCCTTAGGTTTAAAATATTGCAGTATTCTTATATGTTCTTATTTTACAGATTAGGGAATGACAGTTATAATTAACAAGACAAAAAGGAGCAAAAGTGGATTGAAGTGCAGGGTGGATGGGGAACAGAGAGGTTGAGTAGAGGCTTGGATTGCAGAGTGCAAGGCGAGTATTGGATGATGGGCGAAGAAAGGGAGACACATGTGAGTGGCACTAGGGCCTTGATCTTAGGGAGCACAAGCAGGTTAAAAGAAGCACAGGATGACTTGGCAGATTGGAGACTGGCTGCCATTTTGGAAGGGGTGAAGGGTGGGAATGTGTATAGAGAGAATAGTGCATAGGTGGTGGGTAGTAGAGAGGAGGGGGGAGTGAGAGGAAGAGATAGGAGAACAGCAAGGTTGCTCATGATTTTGCAGATCTTGGAGGTGACAATGATATGATATGGCATTTATAACGCGCCTATACACAAGTGTTTCAATGGAGCACGGTCAAGAGAGACCAGCACGGCCTGTATGGAGGAGGATTACTTGGGGGTTAGGTGCTGTCAAATAGATGACAGGGAACAACAGAGGTTGACATCAAACATTTTTAGAACTACACATAGGTTTATTAGGGAACCGGTATAGATTGGGACATTATAATAAACAATAAACAGTTTGAATTAAACTAAAATTGTGAGGATCGTTGGTCTTCAAGATGTGTGCCCTCCTTTGGAAAAATGTAAAAGAAAGCGTTCTTGGGGGAGTTAAACTAAACGTTCTCCCAGTTCTTAGTAAGTCTGGGGACAGATATGTAACTGCAGATTACACAATAAGCCATACATGCATAGTTATGCATTTAAGGGCTTGCCACACCCTTATTCACTCTACCTCTCATAGTCTCCCCCTTCATTCTTAAACTCGGGCTTAAGGAGCTCTCACACCTGTCCTCTCTTCCCCTCAGAGTATTGCCCTACATTCAAAATCTTGAGTTTAAGATGTTCCCACAGACCTTTCCTCTCTTCCTCTCAGTGTCTCTTCCTGTGTTCTTAAACTAGAGGTTAAGCGGTTTCCTTCTGAATTTCACAAGGACAAACTTCAGGCTGAGTCTATTGATGGGCTCTTGGGGTGTAGTTGCAGTTAAGCATGTCTTTAAACAAGGCCCGGCAAGCAAGGAGTATGGAGGCCACCCTATGATCTTGCCAGTGTACTCACTGGACCTCTTACCTTTCTCTTTCCCTCTCAGGATCCTGGTTCTCCTGCCACCTACTTCAGTTACACTCTCTTCCTCAGCGGTTCAACCAAAGTCTTCTCATAAAGTTTCTGCTCTAGACCTTCCTCTTTCTCTCTTTGCTCTCAACTTTATCTGCCCTCTTCAGTGCCCACCACAACCTTGTTCTTCCACCCCTCACAGGTGATTCCTGTGGTGACATGGGGACCACCACCCTATTTTCCCTCATGACTATTTTTCAACCTCTGTGCTATGGTAAATTGTTCATCCTCCTCCTGAACAATATTTAACTTCTCCACACTTATCTCCACCACGTACTCCTTCATTTCATTGATGTTCCTCCAGTTTTACTCTTCACTTCCTTCTACCATCTCCTCTTTCACTGCCTTGATGTTCCACCACTTCTTCCCTTCAGAGTTCCTTCTACCACTTTGTCCTTCTCCTTCTGAGTGTTTCTCTACTCCTCTTTGGGGTGGTCGCCAAAGGATCCTCCCCATGTTGCACCCTTCCCCAGTACTGCATAGGTAGCGGCAGCACCATTTTCAACCCAACAATTCATTAATCAATCTTTTATAACACGCTGAATGCCATTGACCAGTCTCTAAGCGTGGGGTCGAGATTCAAATCTGTGCTGCTCTGTGGTTTCTCTCTTTCAGCACAAACACATTGCCCCTGAGTTATCCTCACAATCCACCAACAAGGTCAGGCAGAGGACTTCTGCACAAAGCTAAGAGATGACATGCAGTTTATGTAGTCGATGGAGATTTCTAAATCTAGTGGAGAGAGGAAGAAATGAATCCATGTAGTAAGCAAAGAGAACTGAACATCAGGACCTCTGCCAGCCAAACTCATGATTGGGTGTGTACATCCGCAGTTGTCAGATTGGTAGGCTGATCCAGGAGCTTGGCTGGAAGGAGTGTAGCAGTGAGCAGGGTAGTGTCCTTGAAAAAAAGACTCAAGTTCTGAACTGAAGTCTAATAATGCCTTCTCAAAAGTGTTTGTGCGGGGTGGGCCAAGAGTTTGGAGGGAGTGGAAAAGAGACTGAGAAGTGTATGAGGGAGTGGTCAGAAAGAATGGGATTATGGAGGTGCACCAATGTTGAGGGTGTATCCGAGGAAAAGTAGGTCCATGGCAGCGCTTGGACTTTAAACTGATGGGTTGGAGGTGAACTAGGAAGTGGTCAGAAAGTGTACATGTAATTGCAGATGGTGGGTGATGGATAGGAGCTGGAACTCACCCATGATTAAAATGGAGGCCTCAATATGCATGGATTTCAATATAAAAATGAGCAAAGGAAATAATGAATTCATAGTGTCAGGGGTTGATGAGGATAATCCTGAAAGGAGTCAGTGGGGGGGGGGGCCTTAATTGCTATATGTTCAAAGGAAGAAGGGAAAAAAGCGAGACAGATTGTATGGGGTATGTGGTGTGGCCTTACAAAATATAAGACAAGACCCACCACCTCTCCTAGCCAGATAAGAGAGTGGGTGAATGCAGTGTATTATTGGGTATTTGGAGAAGCAAGTATGGCCTTTTCATGAGTAACAATACAAGATTCAGTGATGGGCTTTACAGGTATATGGGGGCTGGGAGGAGGGCAGTGCAAATGGTCAGTGAGGAAGAGGTTTCGCTGTAGACTTTATGAGAGGTCAGAAGGATAGGGATGTGTTAAATGAGGTCGGTAGGAGGTGTGGTAGGGGAATTGTGAAGGAGAGTACATGAAGAGACAGGAAAGGGTAATTAGAAGAGGGGCGATGATGAGAAGCATGTTGATGACAGTTGCCTAGTTGGATTGCTATTTGCTGTGGATGCATTTAGGCAGTGATCAAACACTGCAGTTATTAGGCCATCAGCAACCAAAAATTCCACAGTGAGGCCTGGACTAACCGAATAATACAATAATTAGCCTATTTTACAAGTTATTGCAAATAGAGATATGGTATGGATTACGGAAGTTGAGGCAGAGGACACTGATACAGGCAACCAAATAAAAATCATCCTTTGCCAAACTACCCTTGGTCCGCCATCCGATGGGCTGGATGGCCTGGTGTGAGACACTAAGAAAGTAGGGCTATGCCACCTAAGTAGCAAAGAACCAATGGAGTGGTTGATCCTGTGGCCCGAGGCTTCAGGGGGTGTGGGCCGCCCTGCCCTGATGCTGGAAAGCAGCAGCTTCTCTCTCCTTACCAGGCCTCGGCATGGATGGAGGCCGGCAATCAATGGTGGCGTGAATGGTCTGAGATGCTTCTGCCATTTTGTCTAGAAATGAGGTGGAGCAGTGAGCACATTTGCTCCGAAGATGGTGGCAGGCCGGCAGCCGATTGGCATGACGAGTTTTGAGGCCTATGTGTGCAAGGTTTGTGCTTAACTTAACCCTCTGATAAATGCTTGAAGGACATCTGAGACATTTTGGGAAAAAGCTTGTTGCCTTCTTTTTACTTGAACGGTCCATGAAAAAGAAGAATTAGCGTGACTGGGGAAAATGTATCAAAGTAAAGAGCAGGAGGCCACTTTCACAGTGCGTTGGCAGTCCATAACTGATTAACACGAAATTCACAAACAAGTGGAAAAAAAACTGCTTGCTAACTGCAAATTCCAAGACCGTACAGTAAAATGTCCAAGAACAAAGTTTGCTTGCGTGTTAATTCTTTTAAAAAATGGCTGCACGTCTGCACGCACTTTAGTTTATTTTTTAAACTTAAAACACCTTTCGTTAATGCAAAATCTGTGCGCACTGTTCTGCATTGCAAAGAACGTGGAAAATAAACAGTGTGGTTTAACATTTGGGAAAGCACTGCTTCACCAAGTTCCTGGCATATTTTCTCTGAGATCAGGGCCTTGTGACAGAGGTGATGTAAAGGTATTGCAAAGTGCTCTTACATAGCGCACCTTCTACCATTTATTTGCGACATAGCCGAGGAATAATGAATAATCTATTGTGGTCCGCATTCAACCTCGATATAGAGGATATGGTGTGGCTTGATTCTAAACTTTAAAAAAAAAATGTTTATTATACGAATGGTTTATTACAAACCTTGGACAACTACACAGAATAATATAAACATAAAAAGTAAGTTTTTGTTACTGTACCCATTATCCAATTTTCAGTTTCTTTACAAATGGAATCATACCCACTAAAACTGGTGCGGGCCTATCCAGTAATACAAAACGCCACAGTAATTCATCACTTAAAATCGACTGATGTGCTCTTTCCTCGGTTCCTGCAAATAGCTACACTCTGTAACCAGATGTCTTAATGTTTCCTTATGATCACCACAAAACCGGCATCTACCGTTATCCCTCATTCCTCGTATGGATAACACTTCAGCCGTATGAATAAGATTAATACGCAATCTCAGACAGGTGTCTTTAAAAGCTCTCTCTGGACATTGAGTTATGTAATTCATAAGGCAACCCCTTTTTTTGAATTCTCTGGAAATTTCACCGTAATACTTCTATTCTGTTCTCTTTTCACAAGTAAAAATCCAATTGCTGTTCAAACATTATTTTTCACCTATTCAGGATTTTGCCACCCAGGCTTCACAAGTCACGTCATGTTTCTCCAAAATGCGGGTGCATTTTTCCTTGAAGGCGAATATCAGCCCTCCATGAAAGTCAAGTAAACAGCCTAACATCAATGCACAGAGGGAGTTCCCTTTATCAGTCTGTAGTTTGCGATAAAGCATCAATGTCTCAATTCGACCCAGGAAGTCATTGGCCCTCATTAGGACCCTGGCGCTAAGGGGTTTGCGCCAGCGTTAGCTGCGCCGACCCCTTACCGCCAACTACGAGTTCCCATAGCGCCATGGTCATTTTTCCGCCCGCTTTTTGCGGGCGTAAAAATCCATGGCGCTATGGGACCTCGGTGTTAATTACGCCACCGTAGTGTACGGTGGCGTAATTAACACCTTCCCCACTCCCATTGAGCCCTATGGGGCCGAAATGGGAATGGGGAAGGGTAAATGGGTCAATGGGGACTTACCGCCCCGCCGACCTCGGAATGGGGCGGTAAGTCCGCCATCCGCCATGGCGTAAAGGGACTTTGCGCCATGGCGGAAAAGTCCGCCGATGGCGGAAAAAATCCGCCAGGGTCGTAATGAGGGCCATTGAGTTCAATCCCAGTTCATAATACATCATAGCAGTAGGTACACATGATGGTAATGACAACGCCTTACTCCAGATCACACCCTCCAATCTATTCAGGTCCAGTTTCTTGTGTGTTGATGTAATCTCAAGACCATACAATAGGGCTGGAATGGCCTTGCCCTTGAAAAAGTGTATTGGCAGGATCATAGTAAATCAATTTTGTTATTGTCGAGTATTGTCCTTTTGCGCCAACTTGGTTAGAGTTAAGTTAACTCTTGAAAGCCATAATATGTTTGTTTTCAACTTCATTCATGTATCAAATTACTAAGGTTCCTCCAGGTAAGGTTTCAAATAATTGTCTATTCACGTTATTACGTTTCAAATATTTTTTTATTATTCTTATGCAATTTTCATTTTTACTGGATGTATCATTTTTCCATTCTCATTTTCTCTCATCCTCATTTATTGTGAATCTACAATGTTTCCTACCGTTAATGAACATTTGTGATGCAAATTGATTACTCTGGCCCATAGCCTTTATTTCACCTTAGCAGACTCCGATGGCCTAAACAAATTGAATCCCAAGCATCTAACTGTGTGGAACACTACCAATATGGAGGAATGCATAGTCCATCTATATGGTGTACACTCCCTACCTTTGTAGCATAGTGTACAAGACATACATGGATTTACACATACATGGTTTTCTGCCATGCATTCTCCTAGGTGATTCAGGAGTCTCTGCAGTCCTATATGGGTTCTGTCTAGGAGCACTAGGTCATCAGCATACAACACCCAAAAACAACACTCCCCTTTTATCTTTGGTGGCAAGAATGCAGCACTCTCTAAGTATTTTCCCAGATCAGCAAGGTATAAATTAAACATACAGGGAGCGAAAACATACCCCTGTCGAAGACCTCTTTGTTGTTATTGGGTCCATGACTTCCCCATCCGTATTCAGTCGTACTCTCACTGAGGTGTTAGTATGTACCTGCTTCAGGATGTTCAACATAAACCTGGGCATACCCAACTCGAGAGTTTGGACCAGAGTCTTGCTCTGTCAACTTTGTCGAAGTCAAGACTCAGGTCCACACTTGCTAAGAACAATGGATGCTTTCCCTCCCTGCACGCCTGGTCTATCAAGGATTGGATAAACAAACCACTTGCATCCATTTGCACAGACTTCTGAAAGCCCGTCTGGAACTTATATACACGTCCTGTTGCCTTCGTCCAGTCCCCAATACCGGTTAGTACACACTTGGCAAAGATTGTACTCTCTACGTCAAGCAAGGCTATTGGCCTATAATTTGCGGGTTCGCTTCTATACCCGTTTTATGCACTGCCACAATGATTGAAGTGCGAAATGATTGGGGAATGGTTTGATTATGGAGTACATCTTGGAACAAAATGGCCAAGATGTTTGCCCACAAATCCGGGGCCCGTTTTAATATTAAATAACATAATCCATTTTGGCCTGGGCCCAGGAACTAGATACTGCTTTAATTATCACACAGAGATTTTTCTTAGAAATATCTATGCCCCATCTAGCGTCATTAACCAGCACACTGTTGTCAATCGTAACTGGCTTGTATAACTTGGTGTAATACCTCTTCCAGGTTTCTTCCGAGACAGGGTTTATCCATTCCGGAGCATCCTTATTCTTAAGTTCGTTAATGATGTACCAGAATTTTTGGGATGATTTTAGTAGGCTAGCTTTCAACATCCTTTTGAACCATTATGTGCCTGTGGTTTTCAAACCAGTTTTTGTAAGCTTGCTTAGCCTTTCTGGTCAGTTCTGCCTTGTCTATCTCCCCAGCCTACTAGATCTAAGCTCCCAAATTTCCCTCTGCATTCCTCTTTTCCTGCACTGGATTTCTTTTATGTACGGACAAAGGCCTGTCTTGTTGTTCAACATCAATCTAGTCACCCTCTCCTTTATGAATATTGGGAATGTCACCACCCCCAACATCTCCCTTTTTTGGGGAAGTTCACACCATCCCAAGGTTCCCTAACTTAATTTATTATACTTTTGTCATCTTTCAGTCTTCTTTAAAAAAAATATATTTTTGTACCATTATCTTTTGTTGAGTGGTTAGACTATCAGAAATGCCATGCATAGGTCCCTTTCCTCGTTGCAAATGTATCATGCATTTTTCCCCATAGCCAGTTTGGTCGATTTTTATTATTTTTAAAATAGGCCCCCCAAACACCCTTCTAACTCCCCATCTAAGCCAACTCACACCACCTCACTCTCACCACACTATAGTCAAGTTGAGTATCAAGTTCCATAGGAAACACACAAATTGAATTGTCAATATCTTTTGACTCCCATGACAGATTCTGGATAAAAAATGGTACTTACGCTCCCCGCCCAACCCAGATTGCTAAATTTGGGAGAGATCCGTTAATAAACAAAGAAGTTATTAAGAAAACAAAAAAACACAGTTCGGCTTAGTACACATTCTAGAGAAAAAGTCAGAATTTTGCACAAGCGCACATTTCCAGGAGGCGCCTGTGGTTATTGCAAAAATAGTTTTTGTGTCCAGTAGTTTTTTTCAAATATTTGATGGAGAAGGGGGTTCCCGCTTCTCCCAAAAATTATTAGGATATGTCCCATGGTACATTTCAGCAGAGATGCTGACAGGTTTTTCAGAATGTTAAAGCAGCAATGTATTCCCATAATTTCTATTGCTAATAACTTTTGACTTACTGGATGGATTTGGATGACATTTTCTAAACAGAAAATGGTCAAGAGCCACCCAAACTATTTTTGGGAACAATACGTATTAAAATGAAAACATTATTAAGAAAACAAAACACCACAGGTTCACAGTTTTCAGCCCATTCATTTTCCCATAGAGAAACGGATTTTGGGAATTAATCGTTAGAAAATAAAAAAGTTAATAACAAAACATAAAAACGCTGTTTCTAGCCTACTCGCATTCATCTTCCCATAGAGAAAAAGTGCAGTTTTTAAACAGCTGTAGCGTGAAAACCGCTTGTCAGATTTGGACAAAATAAGAAACAGTTTGAGCACAAAGCGCTGACTTAATTTCCTTGAGTGGTTTGGGGGTAAATCCATTCAGTAGTTTTTAAAATATTCTACAGAGACAGAGAACAGGCTGCCCCCTGCTCCTTAAAAACTATTTATCGGTCTTGGTGCTTTGAAGAGAGTCTTATACAATATCCGGGAGCATCTGGGGTAATTCCATCCAGTAGTTGTTAAAATATTTGATGGAGAAGGGGGTGCCACCTTCTCCCAATGTGTCCCACAATGCATCAGAGATGCTTTGAAGAAATTAAAAACCCACCATTTTTTGTTGTTTCTCGGTTCATGAGATAACCGCAGTTATAAAGGGTATAGCCAGGATTAGCAGAAAACAAAACATTGAAAATAGCCATTTGGAGGTGAACAAAAGGTTAAATGGCATCAGGCTAGAGGTGGGGAGTGGGAATGAGGACACTGTGTGAAATTTGCGAGTTGGGTGGGTGTTGGGGACCAAGTTCAGAGCCTGAACCTTTTTGCCTTATGGAGGTTATCTGGCGGGATAACTGCCATTTTGATAGAAAACAAGATTGGGAAGGAAAGTGCGTCAGTCAAAAAGGATGAGTGTTGTGGGAAGTATATTGATAATCACAGTTATGGGGTAAAACGTTTTTTTTTTTAAAAGTGTTAAACAAATGAGATTAAGACAAAACAAGGGGAATTTTACAGCTACAGTGAGGTGGGTGGTAATGCGTGTGGCCGGAGGTGATGGGTACTGGGTTATTTGAAGGAACCAAATGGTGCAGTATGGAAGGTGACCACGGCAGAAGGCTATGTCAAATGGACCCCAGCGAAACCTACTGGGCAACATATTAAGGAACCATGGTGAAAGACCATGGCTAGTGTGCCCAAAATAAACCTAGTGTGGTGGCCCTGGCGGAAGGCAGGGACCACTAGTCATGGTCAAAGGCCATGGCTAGTGGGCCATTTAGGAAACCTATTGGAGCAATATGCAGAGTGGCCACGGCCGAAGGCCATGACTAATGGGATTGGGAGAAAGCTACTGGGCAACATGTATAGTGACCATGGCCAAAACCCATGGACAACTAGTGGGTCCAAAAGAAAGCTATTGGGGGAACATGGACAGTGGGCCGAAAAAAACTATGGTATAACAAAACCCTTGACATTCAATGCAAAAAACTTTAGTTAAAATGTAGTTAAGTTGAGCAAATTTAATGCAACAAAACCTTTGAATTCAGTAGACGTTGGAAGTCATGACCAGCTGAATTTGGCACATTCCCGTTGATGTCCATAATGCCATTTGGTATGTCATTGTGACTCCCTTCTCTTATAATATGTATGTGCTCTTGAGCTTTGCAACGGTAACGTGCAGAGTTAAGCTGGTCATAACTGCCCACATTTTTGTCTTAGGTAGCATTGAGAAGTTGTGGTGCTTTGTCCAGACAGGTCATCCGGTGGCTAGGACTTGTTACTTCCCACCATGGCTGTTTCTTACCAAGTACTTCCTCTTCTCGTGAGATGGACATTGGCCCTCATTACGACCCAGGTGGTAAGTTACCGCCTGGGTCGTACCCTTACCACCATGGCGTAAACTATGTTTACACCATGGTTGTTGGCGGTTTTACCGCCCCATTCCAAGGTGAGTGGGGCGGTAAATCCCCATTTCCCATTTTACCCTTCCCCATTCCCATTTTCGCCCCATAGGGCATAATGGGAATGGGGAAAGGCGATAATTACGGCACCGTAAATTACGGTGCCGTAATTATCGCCAAGGTCCCTTTGCGGCATGGATTTTAACGGCTGCAAAAAAGCAGCCGTTAAAAGCCATCCAAGGGTCGGCGCCGTTTACGGCGCCGTAAACCCCTTAACGCCTGAGTCAGAATGAGGGCCATTATCTTTTGTGAAGTGCATGCTTTCGCTCTCCTACATGAGCATCTATTACATGCTCCAGACATCGCTATATAGCTGTTTGCCAGTGTATGTCACTCCCAGCCTTTGGGATGTGCGTTGCTGCGAGGTAACACATGGGTCGGCAACCTTTGCCTCTGCCGGCATCGGGTAAATCTCGTCTCACTTGATTTTCTCTACGCCCTGCTGGTAATTAATTTTACACGCACTGACAAGGCTTTTCGGCTTGGTTCATTGACAACATTGTTTAAATGTGAGTGCATGTCTGAGCCAACGTCTCCCTAGGTTACATTTGGCTGCTGTGAGAAATCTGACGGCGTTCTCATATTTGACCTGTGTAAGACCCCCCTCAGGTAACCAAAAGAAGGGTACGATTACCAGATTCTGACCCCGGGAGTAAGGCTGTGAAGGGGCACTACTGGGATGGAGGGTCTTTGAAGAATGGAAGTGGGATGCACGAAGATGAGATCTGGCATTCCCCTTTTCATAATTCCGTTCTATCCTACCTCCTCTCTAGTGTCATAGGATCTCATCATGCATGTCCTATCCTACCCCAAGATCCTCCATTGAACACTGACACGCAGAGGAAAGCAAGAGAATGTAAAACCATTTTTTCTAACTATAACCCGGATTATCCTCCCGTCCCTCTAATATCATAAACTACTGTGAGAATCAATCTGTTCTTTCCCTGTTAACCTCCTTTACTGAGGGTACCAGAGTGAAAGAACCAATACAAATTGCCTATCCTAGGAACACCCCTAGACCAGAGCCATGGTATCCCCCCTTCCTTGACTGACAGTGGCCTACCCAACGCACCCCCCCCTCAGCCTTCATAGAATGCATTAAGACACACAATCTTCTTTCCCCCCCCACCCCAAGTATCACTCAAGTACTGGGACAAAGAGGAAATCAAGAGGAGTACATATTTCCTATAAGTAACACCACTATGGTCCTGGGACGAAGAAGATGAAGACAGACACACATACCCATCTTCATAGGCCATGTCCCACTAACAAGGCCAGGCAGGGCCAGGCAATTGAAATCAACCATGCCCACTTGCAGCCTATCAAGTCTTCAGGAGAGTATAAAAGGAAAACTAGCAATCAGCAAAGAGAGCGAGTTGGGAGGAGAGCTGAGGAGCCGCTGCTGCCAAGGACCAGCTGGAAGAAACAGGGACGCCGAGACACAGAGGCTGTGTGTTAGGAAGCATCTGGGAGAAGCGTGGCTAATGACGCATGTTTCCCTCAAAGAAGAGTAGTCCAAAGAAGGGAGCCGGGAGGTGTGCTGATCCCTTGTCACATTGGTAAAATGAAATGCTCATTCCACTGGGCCAGGACAGGAGCCCAGGCATGTCTGAGAGGCAGATGGGGAGACCCTGACCTCAGATAACAAACAGGTTAACCCAAGAACAAAGAAAACTCCACCTGGTGAGTGAAGCGCAGTGAGAGCCTGGTGTGTATTGAAGTAAAGTTGCAACCCAAACATGTAAGACTGGAGACGCGTCGGGTTAAATTGACAAATGGAATTACAAGTATAGATAGTGGCAGAGTGGTTAGTGTACGTTTACACCTTCTTGAGTGACTCTGTGTAACAGAAGTGTCTGCAAAGAGGGGAGCTGTGCGCGAACACAACAAGTGAGTGAAATTTGGATCCTAAAAGGGAGGGAGCCGTGCGAGAAATTAAGTGGGAGCCACATTCCCAAAACTGATAGAAAAAGTGTTGCCAACAAACAAAGTCTGTTGGAAAAGCATTGGGGTGGCCACCAGGCGGTAGATTGATCCAGGCTTTCTGCAGAGCCCCTTAGAATAAGTAGAACTTTGTCCTGTGGAGCCTCATGTTTTTAAAACTGAACGCTGAGTGAACTGAAAGCTGAAAGCCTCAGCCTACGGCACTGCGAGCGCTGCTCTTGCCGTGCATGCACTTCCCTACCTCCTGGAGGAGGCGGGGTCAGTCCGTGACACGTGATCAATCACGTGACTTTCTGCTGGCCTTTTAGCAAGCCCTGAGCCACCCGAGCGGTGTAGAACTTTGTCCTGTGGAGCCTTGTGTTTTTAAAACTGAACGCTGAGTGAACTGAAAGCTGAAAGCGTCGCCTACGGCACTGCGAGCGCTGCTCTTGCCATGCGTGCACTTCCCTACCTCCTGGAGGAGGTGGGGTCAGTCCGTGACATGTGATCAATCACGTGACTTTCTGCCGGCCTTTTAGGAAGCCCTGAGCCGCCCGAGCGGTGTAGAACTTTGTCCTGTGGAGCCTTGTGTTTTTAAAACTGAACGCTGAGTGAACTGAAAGCTGAAAGCCTCAGCCTACGGCACTGCAAGCGCTGCTCCTGCCGTGGTGCACTTCCCTACCTCCTGGAGGAGGCGGGGTCAGTCCGTGACACGTGATCAATCACGTGACTTTCAGCCGGCCTTTTAGCAAGCCCTGAGCCGCCCGAGCGGTGTAGAACTTTGTCCTGTGGAGCCTTGTGTTTTTAAAACTGAACGCTGAGTGAACTGAAAGCTGAAAGCCTCAGCCTACGGCACTGCGAGCGCTGCTCTTGCCTTGCGTGCACTTCCCTACCTCCTGGAGGAGGCGGGGTCAGTCCGTGACACGTGATCAATCACGTGACTTTCTGCCAGCCTTTTAGCGAGCCGTGAGCTGCCCGAGCGGTGTAGAACTTTGTCCTGTGGAGCCTCGTGTTTTTAAAATTGAACGCTGAGTGAACTGGATGCTGAAAGGCTCAGTCTATGGCACTGCGAGCGCTGCTCTTGCCGTGTGTGCACTTCCCTACCTCCTGGAGGAGGCGGGGTCAGTCCGTGACACGTGATCAATCACGTGACTTTCTTACGGCCTTTTAGCAAGCCCTGAGCCGCCCGAGCGGTGTAGAACTTTGTCCTGTGGAGCCTCGTGTTTTTAAAACTGAACGCTGAGTGAACTGAAAGCTGAAAGCCTCAGCCTACGGCACTCTGAGTGCTGCTCTTGCCGTGCGTGCACTTCCCTACCTCCTGGAGGAGGCGGGGTCAGTCCGTGACATGTGATCAATCACGTGACTTTCTGCCGGCCTTTTAACAAGCCCTGAGCCGCCAGAGCGGTGCAGAACTTTGTCCTGTGGAGCCTCGTGTTTTTAAAACTGAACGTTGAGTGAACTGAAAGCGGAAAGCCTTAGCCTACGGCACTGCGAGCGCTGCTCATGCCGTGCGTGCACTTCCCTACCTCCTGGAGGAGGCGGGGTCAGTCCGTGACACGTGATCAATCACGTGACTTCCTGCCGGCCTTTTAGCAAGCCCTGAGCCACCCGAGCGGTGTAGAACTTTGTCCTGTGGAGCCTCGTGTTTTTAAAACTGAACGCTGAGTGAACTGAAAGCTGAAAGCCTCAGCCTACGGCACTGCGAGCGCTGCTCTTGCTGTGCGTGCACTTCCCTACTTCCTGGAGGAGGCGGGGTCAGTCCATGACACGTGATCAATCACGTGACTTTCTGCCGGCCTTTTAGCAAGCCCTGAGCCGCCCGAGCGGTGTAGAACTTTGTCCTGTGGAGCCTCGTGTTTTTAAAACTGAACGCTGAGTGAACTGAAAGCTGAAAGCCTCAGCCTACGGCACTGCAAGCGCTGCTCTTGCCTTGCGTGCACTTCCCTACCTCCTGGAGGAGGCGGGGTCAGTCCGTGACACGTGATCAATCACGTGACTTTCTGCCGGCCTTTTAGCAAGCCCTGAGCCACCCTTGTGGCGCTAAGCCCGGTGGGGAAAAGTCAGCTGGCTGTTGTGCGGCTGTTAGGTGCTGGTGGCTCATTCGGACGGGATACTGCAGAGGTATTTCCTCTTTGATCCCTTCCAGACATCTATCATTTATTTAGAGCCTTGAGTGATTGTTTTGTGCAGGACATTTAAACAGCACTTTGCTTCCTGTAAATAACTATGGTAGCTCGTAAATATACATTGAAAACCGGCATGCCTGAAAACATGGTGGACCAGGAGAGCATGGTAGCCGGTTCATCTTTAAAACAGTCAACTTTACATTTCGCAAGCTCCACTTGTCTTAAGCATCAATGTTCAAAATCTCTCTCATCTGGGGTCGGTTGTCATCGCATGCATGAAACCCTTCCAAGAGAGACAATGATTGTTGCGCCCCAAGTGGTACCAATGGTTCCCCCGATCACGACCACCTGCGGGGCACAAGAATCACCACTTGTAGTGGCCAATACTATTTCAAAAGTGCCTGATTCTAATATTCTAGTTCAATCAGAACCTCCTCGCCCCCCCCCCAGGTGTGGAGATAAGCCATATTAACCCCGAAAGTTGCGCAAGTAAACATTCCACTGCAGAAGTCACTGACACAACTTTGGAATCCGCCTGTCTTGCAGGCGAATTACATGCTGATGCTCACCTGAAATCATCTAGCCTTAATTCGGTCAACCCAGCTATTGACATAAATACTAGTAGCAATTCACAGGGCACGCCAATTACAGCACTCCCTATGAAACCTGAGCTGTGCTCAGTGGCCGCCCAAGTACAGCTACGCCAAGCTTATGGGCAACTCTGCCTCACGAGTGAGGTCGATGATGATGCCATAGAATTCATGAATTCGTCTAATAACTCCTCTTACCCTGCATCTGACGTACTATATATATGTTCAAATACAGGGGACCTAATACAGCTACAAGAAGATCTTTCACATAATACTACCATTATACCTGCTAGAAATTCCCTTTCTTCCCAATCCACTTCCATTAATTCTCCAACCTCCGTTATCTTGAACAAATCTCACATTGATATTGTAAACGAATCACTATCCTTTATAGCGCCTACTCCTCGTCGGACAAGATTTCGCGAAGTCGATAAGACCTCAGAATTCTTTATAGAACGAGCACAGGACAAGCGCTTTTCATTCCCGGAGGTCCCAGCACTGAATAACACCTTGAGTGCAATGAACACTGCCTTATTAACTATTGCAAAATTCTATGAGGCCCTAGATAATAAGGTCACTCGCCAATCAATGTTCATAGAGCAATATTTCAACAAGGCTCTTCTAGATGAAAACAAAAAATCCATATCTAATGCCTCAATAAATCCCATTACTCTAATGACTACAGATTTTGCAACTCAAACCCAAGCGACTAGGTGCCCCCAACCTGCACAAATACTAGTGGTTGAATAAGATAAGCCCATTGTCTTGGCAGGTGTTACTAAGGCCTGTCTTTCCCCACCTCTCCAGATTAATATTGATGATACCATACAATCACCAAGTAAAATTGTCTCAACTTCGAATGCCAAATTGCCTCTTAAAGAGAATATTTTTGAACTATTCGCCGCAGCTGTCACCAATTCCTCATCCAAATCTTCTACCTCTCGCCGTTCGAGAAAAGATTGGAAAAGAATGAAAAAAGCTGTGCAAAAAACAAAATCTTGTACTAAAGTAAGTGAGAATTCCCGAAAATGTATTAAAATTCCATCTCGACTAGAAAAATCTGTAGTATCATCTACTCCTGAAGTTTTAACTAAGGTGGTCCCAGTAATAATACCACATCAACCACTTGATAATCTTATAGCCCTAGCAAAGCAGGCTATCACTACTTTTGTCACGCCTCCATCCATGTTTCAAAATAAACCTGGACCTGGCTCGCTTATGCCACCTGACTCAAGAGTTCCAACAGGCACCATTCCATCTATGCCAGTAGTCACTACACTCAATCCCAGTGTACATGTTGAATCAGTCAAAGCCCAGTTAAGAGAAGAAATTAGAGCTTCGATCAATGCCTATACTGCGCATTCTAACTTGACTTCACAATTGGCTCTTCCATCATGTGCAGATCAAACACAAGGCATGAAGAATCCAACTATATGGTCACCCATGAGTCACAGTGAACAACTCCCGATCTTAAAGCTTGCTCCTGCACATTTATCCAATGGCTCACAGGCAGAATATGTGCAGCCTAATGCATCTGAGTCTGTAAAATCTGTACAGATGCAAGTAACCTCTGTATCAAATCCTATACCAATTAAGGATTCGCATATAGAATCAGTTTCTCAATTGCCAACTTTAAAACAAGATCTAGGAGAATATATTAAATCCTCCATTGAGTCTTGTTTTGCAGAATTGAAGTCCACTAGTCCGGACTATAAACTAACTTCTGCAGCTCTCACCTCGAAAACAAATACGCTGAAACAAACTATTAAAACACCAAACGAACAGCTGACTCACGCTCTGACCAAACCCATGCCTTGTGATACAAGTATGCAAAAGTCAATTGTGAGTCCTCAAAATTTGTATTCCAATGCCATACTGCAATTATACTCACTGAATATGAAATGTCGTGCAGCACCCTTTGCTATGTATATACTTAATAGATCAAGTAT
The DNA here is from genome assembly GCF_040938575.1 of Ambystoma mexicanum. Classification (NCBI taxonomy): domain Eukaryota; kingdom Metazoa; phylum Chordata; class Amphibia; order Caudata; family Ambystomatidae; genus Ambystoma; species Ambystoma mexicanum. The sequence goes on from NC_090927.1 coordinate 1,181,735,206, forward strand.
ATTGAACATCTGTGCTGATATTGCTATTCTTAAAGACTTATCCACCACCGATATTGAATACATAGAGTTTGTTAATCAAGAAGACTTGTCAGAAGTCAAGATATATGTACGCTCAGGTCTAGTGTTTAACATGTTGTGGCAGGCGCGAATGTCATTATTTGACCTAGGATTTATTCTGTCTCAAGATATTAAACCAGTCAGTGACAAAATGGAGAAACTCCAAGTCCCGACATACCAATCAAAACAACATGCCACATCGCAAAGTCTAAACTCTCATCAAGCTTCCGTAGTCATGGGAACCCAAGAGTATGTGAAACAATCATAACTAACTCTCAATCAAGACGTTGTTTCCTTGCTGTGCTGGAATACCAGAGGTCACACTCACTTTATAAATTCAACCGTAAGTGACTTGCCTCGATTTGATATTATAGCCTTGCAAGAAACATGGCTTATGACTGCCCCGATTTGTGCCTCGCATACAATTGTTTCCTCATTTGCAGTCAAAAAATCTATGGGACGCCCCTCCTGTGGCTTGTTGCTAGTAGTCAAGCATACTAGTGGTTTTAAAGTGATCCAGTATCCCTCCTCATCCCCATATTCCCAAGTAGTTAAATTAACTCGGGGCATGGGGGGCTTAGCCATTATTAATATATATTGGAGAAGGCAGAACATAACGGATGAGATGTTCTTCATGCACTTGACCCTACACTTGGACAAAATAATCGCTGACACTAGTATTGTGTGCTCTATTGTTCTTGGTGACTTAAACTTACATATTTTACCAACGATCAATAGCAGGTCTGGGCTCGATGAGCAAACCTGGTGCACTATTATGAAAGAAAGGGGGTATGTAATGGTAAACAACACTGTGGACGGTGATGTCCCTGCCTGTGTAACTTGGTCTTCCGGCTCTCGGCAGGCAATTTTAGACTATATCTATATAAACAAGAAATGCCTACCCCAGGTACAGTCTATGAATGTGATTCCTTCATTAGTGAGCGATCACAATAAACTCGTCATGCACTTTAATTTTCCAGTGGGGCATCATCTATTAGATCGAAACAGCTATCCATACTCTCTTAAACTGAATAACAGTGGCACCCGTTTATGTTGGAATCCAACGACATTGAATCAGCTTAATCGGGCTTTGATCGACTCCCATAGACCTCTATCTTCCAAAGATTCGCAGTGCTATGTCACTACGATGCAAAGTTTCAGGCAAGTAAAAATGCCTGACTCTAGCATCAGACATAAGCTCACATACAGTTATGATGCTGAAATACAGCAAAGAAAGGCACAGCTAAGGCAAGCCATACATAACCTAAGGGATGACCCAGCCATTAGCAGACAGCCTCGAAGAGATTTCTGAAAGCCAGATATAGACAATGGCTGATGGTCATAAGAGTCTGCGATATCAAGAAGATGGAGAGAATATGTTGAGGCAAATGTTCACTATATCCACCAGTGGCATTTGGAATTGCCTAAATACAGCCACCCATAGACTACAGACTGCCGTGCTTACTTCTGCACTCCCAAGCGAAAAATGGTCTGAACACTTCGACACCATATATCGTTCTCCATTCCCAGATCTCCTATTGGAATTTCAGAATATAAACTCACCTCATGCCTTCAGAATGGTACAGGTAGATATTTTAAGTTGTATCAAAAATCTCAGCCGATCCAGAGCGGTTGGCCCCGATGGCCTCCATAATGGCATGCTTAAAGATCACCCTCTCCAATGGGCTTCTATTCTCCATGAAATCTTTCAACACATTTTTCATGTCGGGGAAATCCCCAAATCATGGAAGTGCTCCATCATTCTGCCAATTTTCAAAAAGGGCGATAGGGCCGATCCTACATCTTGTCGTCCTATCGCCCTTCTCGATTGCCCAGGCAAAATTTTTGCCCGCCTAATTTTGAGGCAGTTCAATCTCTGGCTTGACTCAAGTGATTCTCGTGATCCATTTCAATCAGGATTTCTACCTGGCTTAGGCACTGCCATTAATGTCATCACAATAAATTCCGTCATCCATCAGGCGCGTCAATGATGTCAAGTGTTATACATGGCTATCATTGACTTCCGCATGGCGTTTGACGCAATTCCACGGGAGCTAATATATAAAAAACTTATGGATAGAGGCTGTCCTTGGTTTATTCTGAAGTGGGTTATCCAGTTGCACTCGGGCACCTCTATCCAGGTTAGATTAAATAGTGAATGCTTATTGTCGGAACCAATAGAGACTGCACGAGGCCTCAAACAGGGCTGCATTTTGGCATCAGCGATATTCATTTTTTTTTTATTTCTGATGTAAGACAAGTTTTTGCTTCACTTGTCACAGACTCCCCGAAACTTAACGACATCCAAATCAGGCATTTGTTGTATGCCGATGATATGGTTTTACTATCGAAGACTGCGAATGGCCTCCGTATCCTATTGAAAGCTTTGGATCGCTATACTGTGGAAAATCGTATAACTGTTAAGATAGCGAAAACCAAGGTTATCCAATTCGGCACAAGAAAACAAAGATGTGTCAATCATCAATGGCCCTTACCATGCACAACATTGGACGCCGTCCCATCCTATATATATCTAGGCACCTTTGTTACAAACAACATGAATCTTAACGCTCATGATCATCATGTAAAACAAAAGATTACGACAGCTGTCTCACAGGCACACCTGATTAAAGCCAAATATTGCAAGTTCTCCTCGGTTCCAACAATTGTTTATTACAAGCAAAAGTTTGTTCCAGTAATAACTTATGGAGTGGAGGCTTCTTTGAAAAAAACCTATATTTACTGGACTGCCATAGAGGGATGTTATTGGAAATGAGTCTTGCCTATACCACTTTCCTATCCTATGTGTATCGTGAGACACGAGTTGGGCCTAGTGTCTTTATATGCCATTTGCAAATGGAAAATGTGTTCACTTTATAGGAAATGTGTTATGGCAGATAATAAATCGGGTCTAATTAAAGTGATTGCAAAGTATCTCTTACAGTCAATGGATGCATTTCCCTATGGTTGGAGGCAAAAAGCGCAGGAGATCATTAGCAAGACCGGGCTTACAATAACACTGTTGATAGAGAACCCGAACCGAGCAAAAATACGATTATGGGAGTACGATTGGATACAGACGCGACGCGCGTGCACCCACTATCAGGTTTTTGCAGATACTCCATTCAATCTGAAACGCTATGGTTCAGTCGAAAGTTACTTAGCCTTGTTTCCTGACCCTCGACTGCGTGATGATTTCCTTCGCTATCGATTGAATCTATGGCCCACAAATGAGTTACTTTACAAACGCAAATTAATACCTGAGAATGAGCGCCTCTGTCGTTTTTGTAAGGTCTCCCCAGAAACTTTGAAACATCTGTGCTCAGTCTGCCCTGCGTTACTTATACAAAGAATCAAGTATATGAAACCCTTGTTGATAGATCACATAATACCTACCAGTGACAGATTGTGGGAACTGCTATTTCATACTAATAATCAGCCATTGAGATATGCAATATTGAATTTCTTGCACAGTTTAAAATTGACAGACAAAAGATTGACTCAGAGCAAATTATGATCGTATGCATTTCTTTCCTGTGATATCTTATTGCTTGTCATTTTTACTGTTTAAAGAAGAGTTGTTGTTGCTTTACACTGCTAGTTTGATTGGTTAAGTGGAATTTTTATGTGTACCTTATAGTTTTTTCTATTTTTTTCTTTTTCTTTTCTTTTGCTTGCTATCTTTTTTGCGATTCTTTGTATTTCTTAATGAATTTTAATAATGTTATGTAATTGAATTTGTTGAAATAAAAAAAATAATAATAAGCAAAGAGTTTTGGAAAAGCATTGAGCTGGTCACCAGGCAGGAGATTGATCCAGGTTGGCTGCAGAGACCCCAGTATAAGGACAAGAGAACTCTATTAAGGATAAGGCACCTGGTTGCATGACCAGTAATGGGTGGACCGTGCGACCAGGGGAGCCCAATTGAAATAAAGAAGCTGCATGATCTAAAGGGCTTCTGGGTTCGAGGAATGAAGAAACGGATAAGGTACAGTGAACTTCTTTTGCTAAGTGACCATTGTGCCAAGTGAACTTTTCAACTTTATAATCCTTAGTGCGTTAAACTTGGGGAATGGAGCTGCAGAAAGGCTCCATTGTCACATGAACTTTATTTTGAACACTACTGAGTTGGCCAAATCCCATTCCCCCTATTATTCTAAAGAAGTGAGGACAATCATAGGTTTTGACACAGAGAGTGTTTTGTTTTGCACTGACAGACTTAGACTTCCCTTAGTTTTATTTCCATTAGGGAACATTCCCTTCATAGAGTTAGGACAAGTTAGGCATTACACCTGCCCGGCCATTGAGAATAAAGGTTTTCAAACCGTGTTTCACTTGTCTGTATTGTCTCTTCATACCATGCCTGTCTCATACTGCCTTCGATGCATATGTAGTCCACCGGTAACTTTGCCCACATCAATGTTATACTCACGTAGTATATTAGGGGCTTTGTTGCATTTTGGCAGAATGATGGAGCGCTTCCATGATTTGGGGATTTCCCCGACATGAAAAATGTGTTGAAAGATTTCATGGAGAATAGAAGCCCATTGGAGAGGGTGATCTTTAAGCATGCCATTATGGAGGCCATCGGGGCCAACCGCTCTTGATTGGCTGAGATTTTTGATACAACTTAAAATATCTACCTGGTCCATTCTGAAAGCATGAGGTGAGTTTATATTCTGAAATTCCAATAGGAGATCTGGGAATGGAGAACGATATATGGTGTCGAAGTGTTCAGACCATTTTTCGCTTGCCTCTGTTGCTCACACCTGCTATAGAAATGCCATACAGCACTGTCGGGACTTTACAAGTCTTGCTGTCCCCCCTTGGGCAGTTGTAGATTTCTCTCCCTTTTTCATATGCAGCACTGTGGTGCTTCATGTCCATCACATACAGGCTTTTTCCATACAAGGCAAACCCTCCCTGGGTAGTTCTTTCAGTATTCCCCCTTTTATATTGTGTGGCTGATTGCAATCCTGTCTGAGATGAGTGTGATCCCAAAACCGAACTATTTTGTGAGCATATTGCACAGACCGCGATTGTACCGGCTTTGATGAAGATTTCGTTTTCAAGACTTTAATTCTTGTACTCTTTGGAGTTTAGTTTTTTTCTCGACGATATGAAACTGCTCATCTACATGGAGCCCTCCCATTTTAATTAAGATCGATCTAAGGATGCTAAGGTATGACTGGAGCTGGTTTGGTCAACATTATTGGTGAGATGAGCATACTCATAGATAGTTGTACTTTAAGGCATTCTCAGAAGGATAGCTCAGGGGCAACGTGGTCCAATTGGAAGCAATATGAAGCAGAGCAACACAGGTTCGATCCCCCGGACCTCTCTTAAAAACCTATGGGTATTAAGCGCGTTATAAATAATGTATTACAATTACAATTGCACATGTAATATGTTTCCCAGGCTTTTTTCCGTTCCTGGTTGTGTTGTCATTTTTCTTGAAACAATCTAATTTAGAACATGTCCTGCATGATTCATTCGCAGAGGCTGTAATTGTCCTCGATCCTACATTTGAGTTCTTACCCTAAAATGTGGACTCTGAGCGAACACACATTTTGTTGTGATACATATGTTTTGCTTTTTTGTTTTTGTTTACTATATAGGTGAATGTTATCACATTTCTTGGTCCTGATGAAGGCTACGGGATATTATGATTCAGTCATCTGAAAGTTGAAACTAGGAAGGGAAGGCATTTGTGAAACTATGACATTTTGACTTTGAGAGTTGTTTCTCCTTATTGTGTCAGAATTGAAGACTTCCGCGAGTCGAGCATATTCCAGGCTCTTTGCATGAGGAACTAAGTCATGGACCACATGTTTGTTTGATCTCCATATGTGGATGTTATTTGTCATCTACATATCGCTGCACTTTATGTTTGATATATTTGCACATTGTTGTAGTAGGTCCTTGCTGCTTTCACTTTTGTGATGGAGTGATGATGAGCATGCCTGATTATGTGTGAATGTGAGTGTTTTGATAAATGGAAGGTTTTTATGAATGTGATTGCGAAGATTATTGGCACTTTAGCACTTGTGCACTTTTTCTTGTCTTATTAAATTGTGTTTATGTGAATTTATTATTAGTGAAAACAAAATAAATATATAATTTTGGAATTTTGACTGTGGACTCTAGTGGGTGTCAGGACTTTCCTTGCTGCTCCACTCATAATTAATGTGTTTAGCAGGGTAATGCCCACCTACCCTCAGGTGATACCAGTTCCTTGCTTATGTTTCGTGTTCTTGGTCCTAGGTGTCAGTGAGTCATGGGGTCTCACTGCCTCTTATTTCCAAATAATCAGTGGACACAGCCAAAATCATCTTTATTCACTCAAAGTGATATGATATGATATGATGAGGCAATGTAAGCCGCCTGTACACAAGTGGTGTTTCTAGGCGCAAAGTGCAGCAAGACTATAAGCTTCAGATTACGGCCGCAGAAATGGAAGTCCAGGACTCGAGCATGGAGTCTTAGGTGACATGGCATCCTCTGCTGACCTCAGCCTAGGGACTGGCAATGGCTCCAGTGCACTCTTTTTGTTAAGTCACTACGTGCTTCATTGACTGTGACAATGCAAAGCTATTGCAAAACTGAAGACTGATGGGGAAAGATTTTGAGGTAATCAAAGTCCTGCCATTGGTTTGGAGTTCCCTTCGGACACCATTTAAAGGCAAAAAACTATGTGCGAATCAGGGTTGGGGACGGAGGGGTTGGGGGGCATCAAAGCTAGCTGGTTAACCAAAAGTGATGACTGGGTACACGATTTATGGACGTTAACATGTACCAGGGGTCTACAACCTTCAGCTCCTAAGATGTTTTGGACTTCAACTCCATGACCCCTCTGCAACATTGTTAATGGCCAGGCATCATGGGAGTGTTAGCCCACAACATCTGGAGAGACAGGTGTTGCAGACCCCTAATCTAAAAGGGTGATTATGATGCAATTAAGCAAAATAGAAGTTTAGTCCTAGTATTGTCAAATGGGCCCAAACCTATACACAGAGTCTACATAATGATGGGACATTGTATGTTGCAGCCCACCTTTCCCTTCAGGTAGCTTGGCGTGTAATGCTGAATTGCACTGCTGCATTGTTTATTTGGGTTTACACCATCCCTGCATTGTGTTCACAAGTGTCCAGTGTTGCAATTTCAAAGCATGCAAAGAGTCCCTGACTTACATTGCAAAGACCAACCGTTTGCACACTTATGAAATACATATCATATCGAATACTTGTCAATATTTTAACATATCCGATGAAGAGCTCTCTTCCGAATGGCCTATAAACGGGTTTTCAACGTTCCCAATCTAACACATTCAATGAAGTGTTCAAGTTCCAGGGCAGTGTTCGCTTTGTTTTAATGTCCCTTTAATATCATGCACCTGAAAAGAAAGCACCACAATGATACGTGGTAACTCAGAGAAAGGACTTCTATTTCTGACTGAGCCACACCTCTGTTGTCAGCTAAGAAGAGTTTGTGGGACTGAAAGGTCCGCCATGTTTGACTGCCTAGCCACCGGCACTCCCTGACTATCCCTGGCCAGCTTGGCTCTCAGGCCTGGAACACACAGTCCATAGGCGGACACAAGCACGTGCACATGTTTTCACTATTATCTAAATAGAGAGCAACAAAAAGAAAGAGCTAGAAAGAGGAAGAACTAGAGAGACATAAAGAGACTCAGACATCGAGACAGAGCGGACAGAAAATAGAGAGAGGGTGAATAGAGCAAGAGAGAGGGAGTGGGAGAGAGAGAGAGTGAGAGAGACAGAAAGGGAAGGGAGAGAGAGATAAAGACACCAAAAACAGAAAGAGAAGGAAATAAAGAGAGCATGAGAGGGATCAGAATCTGGAAAGAGAGATGGGACATCACAGTCCTACCCTCGTCACCTCCTACTAAGAGGGACTACTTTCTCTGTTCACTATACTTCATTCTGACAAATCCACCTACTAAGTCACCTTTATCAATTCTCTCGATTAACATGCTGGATCCTTACTTTCACGCTGGCTCCCTGCACCCCCTCTCTTTCAGATCCTCACTTTCAACTGATAACTTTGCTTCCTACTGCTCCAACATTTACAAAACAATGTATAACTGCCCTCATTTGATCTCTTTCTTCTTTTCCCCTTTCCCTACATACAGGTTATTCCTCCTTTCTGAATTTTCCCTCCTGCTATACTTGCTAAAAGGGCACCCTTGTTTCACTCTGCCACCCTGTCTTCTGCTTCAGCCTACTCTTTGACACCTCAGAATGTCAGCGAACTGCACCCTCATATCTATCTTTCCTTTGCCTATCATTAACTTCATTCCTGCTTGCTTCAAGTTGGCAACATTCTTGCAGAACCAGAAAACCCCCACAGCTTACGGCAACAACCCTGAAAGCTATCCACCTGACTCAGTCTTCCCCCACTATGCCAAGGTTCTCTAGAGTGCAGCCTTCGCATGTATTGACATCTACTTGGTGGAGGACATAATCTATGAATCACTCCAGTATGGAGTCTGCATGAAGACACTCCATGGAAAACACACGTTTTGAACTTCCTTACTATTTTACCCACTCCCACCTCCCATCCATCCCCAACCTGCTTGTCTCTGGTGCCATTGACATCATTGGCCATCCATCACTCCTGATCATCTCAATCCCTTGCTTCCAGAACACTGCCCTTGACTGGGTCCCATCTCACCTGGCTGATTGCTCCCTCTCTATTTCCTTGAACCACAACACCACCTGTGCCACCTGCCTCCCTGTAAGTGTCCCACAATGGTTAGACATCAGCCCTCTTCTTTTCTCCCTTTAGACCTCCTCTGCCTGTAAGCTAGCTTGTTCATTTGTTTTCTAACACCATTGCTTTCCTGGCAGTACTGAAATCTCTTCACCTTCCCCTCATTCATTCCTAAACTATCCTCTTGCATCACTGTTTCATCGCCATGCTTCCTTGGATGGCCCTGTTGCACCAGAGTCTCAATTCCTCAAAGATATTGGTGATCTTCCTAATGGCTTCCAACCCCACAACCAACCTATCCTGGCATATTTACCCATATTTTCCTTTTCGCCTCATCGCCTCACCATATAGCCTAAGGATTGCAATGGGGGAGGGGTTGGGCTCTTTAACACAGATCTACATCTCCAACAGTTCATCACTTTTACAGTGATGGCTGCCTGAAAATCCAGAAAGTCCACCCATTCTCACTAATCAGTCTAGCATGACTCTAATCTTAACTGTATACCTCCTTTAAAGGGCTGCAGCCATGGCTGTGCCATAAGTGCTGATCCAGGAGCACATGATTGCTACCCTAAAGAGATGGATACAAGTCAAAGGGGTCAAAGAGAAAGGAGGTTGCACTGCAGGTAGAATGACTATTTCAGAATTCCAAAGTCAGATCCATGGGGGGGGAAGGAAGTAGAAGGTGGGAGGTGGTTATTCGTGTGTTAGAAGGAGAGGCTCGGATAGGAATTGAGTAATTGTGCTTGGAGCAGCCAGTGTGTCATTTGGGGTGTTGTTGGGAGAAATAAGTGGGTGGAGATGGACTACCCTGTGTGGGACGCATAAAGGGGAGTGTGCCGAGCCCTCAGATGAAGAGAGGTGAAACAGTGGTCATTAGGGGAAGGAGGAGCGTGTAGAACAAGGGGAGATGTTTTTTTTTGCAAAAGATCGGTATTGGTCAGAGTACAGATAAGTGGTGATAAATTAAGTGCAGCCTGGTGAGGTGTTGGTTCCTGGACATATCCTCTCCTCTGAATCAAAGGTTCATGCCTCCCAAGAACCTTGACACCTCTCCTATGGCCATGACTGGAGTAGCCAAAGAGCCCACTCCCATCATCTGCCAAATGACATATCTTTGTTGCACAGACGGTACAATGTTGCTGTTTGGGAGAATTACTGAGAAATAGTGTGATATTATCAAAGAGTGACAGTGAATGGGAGATATCTGCAGAATCCACTGATACGAGCGGCTCATATACTCGGCATTCCCAGCCTACACAGGTACCGAAATAAGATCATTATGATTCTTGTGTTTTTCAAAATTGTTACTTACATGCAAAATAAATGCACAGTACCATATAAGGTCCTTATACTGCAGGGCAATGTCCCACTTAGCATATTTGTTCAGACCATTGCAACACAAGGTTTAAACATGTAAAGTCCACCAGATATGCTTGTTATGTTATGTTATGTTATGTTATGTTATGTTATGTTACTTGGCATTTATATAGCGCCTTATGTATCATTGGTATGATCTCAAAGCGCTGGTAGGTTGAACGCCCTTGGGAACAGCAGTTCAGTCAGTAGAGAGAGAGAGTGTGGTATGGTGCATTGGTACACCGCATATGTGTGCAGCTGGTGTGGTTGTTGCATGATAGCTGCTTCTAAGCGGTAGGTGTGGTGCTGAGGAAATAAGTTGGATGTGTTCAGTCTGGAGGGTGGACACCCAGACTGAGTTCTGGCTGCGTTAGGCCTGAGGAGATGCTTAAGCTAGCCGGAATGTGCTCAGCTAGTTGTGTTTTATTAGGATGATGTGGAGTTCGAGGGGTCATGTTATTATGAGAACAGCTAGACCGAATGTGTCGTAGTACAGCTGTATTCTAGTTGAATGATGGTGTATAGAGGAGAGTAAACATAGTAGTGTAATATAGTGGTTATCAGCGAGCACCTGCGATCAAGCACAAGAGCAGAACAGGGGGCGTACATTATGCACAATTTCTAATTTCAACAATAAGTGTGAGACACCCAGACATTATATCATTCACAAGTATATATAAGTGAGGGATATGCTATCATTCACAATTCCAACTCAGTGAGGCATATGCTACAATCATAATTCTATCTAGATGAGGCACATGCTATCATTTACAATCCCAACTAAGTGAGGAATATGCTACCAATCATATGCTATCATTCACAATTCCATCTAAGTGTGGCACATGCTATCATTTACAATTCCATCCAAGTGTGGCACATGCTATCATTTACAATTCCAACTAAGTGAGGTATATGCTACAATCATAATTCTATCTAGATGAGGCACATGCTATCATTTACAATTCCATCCAAGTGTGACACATGCTATCATTTACAATTCCAACTAAGTGAGGGATATGCTATCATTCACAATTCCATCTAAGTGTGGCACATGCTATAATTTACAATTCCATCTAAGTGTGGCACATGCTATCATTTACAGTTCCAACGAAGTGGGGGATATGCTATAATTCACAATTCCATCCAAGTGTGGACCATGCTATCATTCACAATTCCACCTAAGTGTGGCACATGCTATAATTTACAATTCCAACTAAGTGTGGCACTTGGTAACATTATTGCACCTGTCTTAGTGTGAGGCTGGCTAATCATCATTGTCTCTGGAAGTGGCACTAGTTAACATTGGCACGTATGTTAGTATGTTATGCAGGACAACATTTACAGTCCAGCCTTGAATGGATTTAGCTTGGTGGTCAAATCTCTCTAAGTGTGCATGGTGTGAGTCTATGGCAGTTTAGGTTATGGAAAGGTAAGGTAGAGTGGTGGGGGCTTTCTGGAGTAGGATAATTGCTCTACACCCCACCCATGCCACACTTACACTTTTGTTTGTGTCTGTTCACTGATGGCTTCCCCTGCGGACTCCTGCAGACACTTTCTGGAGCCGCCATTGCAGGAGCTGCCCTTTGCCACAGGCCCTTAGCCGCAGGGGCTGCCCGGTCAGAGGGCTGCCCTAGGAGGGTCTGTTAAGGCCAGTGGACTGACCAATCAGGGGCGGGTGGGCGAGCGGAGCAGTGCTGGCCATAGGCCTCCGCACCAACGATACTTCAGCCAATCAGGTCGCGGGTGCTGGCCGGGAGGAGGGTGGAAGGGGGAAGTGGTGGGAGCGAACAGTCGCAGAGGCGGGTCGGGAGGTGGGAGGGCCGAGGAATCAGGGAGAGGGTGCGTGGAGGGAAAGGAGCCTGCTACTAGGACACGGGCCACCACAAATGCAGAAAATAAAGCGAATACCAAGCGCTTATTAGGCGCAAACATTCACCGAGCTCCTGGAATGGCAAATGGAGCCGATGGGGACACGTGATTCAGTAGACTCAGAGAGGACTATGGATGGACCAATGGGAGGAGGGAGGGTGGGTGGGAGGCAAGAGGGCCGAGGAATCAGGGAGAGGGTGCGCGGAGGGAAAGGAGGCTGCTACTAGGACATGGCCCAACACAAATGCAGAAAATAAAGCGGAAACCAAGCGCTTATTAGGCACAAAGACTCACCGAGCTCCTGGAATGGCAAATGGAGCCGATGGGGACATGTGAGTCAGTAGACTCAGAGAGGACTATGGATGGATCAATGGGAGGGAGGGCGGGAGGGCCAAGGAATAAGGAAGATGGTGCAGGGAGGGAAAGGAGTCTGCCACTAGGATACAGCCCAACACAAATGCAGAAAATAAAGCGGAAACCAAACGCTTATTTGGCACAAACACTCACTGAGCTCCTGGAATGGCAAATGGAGCCGATGAGGTCACGCAAGTCAGTAGACTCGGAGAGGACTATGGATGGACCAATTTGGGTCGGGAGGTGGGAGGGCCAAGGAATCAGGGAGAGGGTACGGGGAGGGAAAGGAGCCTGCTACTAGGACACGGGCCAACACAAATGCAGAAAATAAAGCGGAAACCAAGCGCTTATTAGGCACAAACACTCACCAAGCTCCTGGAATGGCAAATGGAGCCGATGGGTACATGCGAGTCAGTAGACTCGGAGAGTACTATGGGTGGACCAATGGGATGGGGCAGGGTGGGTTGGGAGGCGGGAGGGCCAAGGAATCAGGGAGAGGGTATGGGGAGGGAAAGGAGCCTGCTACTAGGACACGGGCCAACCAAATGCAGAAAATAAAGTGGAAACCAAGCACTTATTAGGCGCAAACACTCACCTGCTCCTGGAATGGCAAAATGGCTTGTAATATTCATGTAATGTTTATCAGATGTGCATGCAGTGTGCGTGTAATGTGCACTTTTATTATTGCAGAGCCATCAACAACAATCAGCTGCACTAGAGTTAGATTTGTCATGTGTAAACACATTACTCACAGCATCTATGATTAGCATCCGGGGTGTAGGTACCAGCCTTTTTGACAAGCTTGCATTGGGTCTGTTTTTTAAAGAAATTGTTTAAAAACACCTTTAGCACCTTGGGGTTTAGTCCTTGGGTACTAATAGAAATAACACCCATGGTGGAGTGCTGCATTAGTTAGTAATGGTGCCAGGGCCTGACATTAATAACCTGAGGCCTGGGCTAATACCGATCAACCCAGCCCACCACTGTGGTTGTTATTGCTTAAGTGTAATTCCCAATATTGCCTGTATGAGTCTCATAGCGGTGTCAGCCCCCACTGGCTCCCCCGCCCTGTCGTGTGAGGATGACCTACCATGGTAACCAAAACCAAGGCAGTCAGTGAATAATAGTCAGAAAACAGTTTACATTCTTTGGAAATACAGATCACAGTTTATTGGTGCATACAATACAAAGGGGGAAGTCCCAGCCCTAAAGCACCATGGTTCATGACCATCTATACCACAAAAAATTCCCAGCCCCCAAAAATTGGGGCAACTACTGACTGTTCCGGTGTCCTCTTGCCTCCTCCATGCATGTCACAAGGCACCGGACATCCGTGCCAGATTGGTGCATTGAGTGCTTATCCCTCGGGCCACTGCACATGAAGGTGAGGAGTCTCCAGTGTCCTGTCAAGATGCCTACCCCCGGGGACCCAGACCAAGTCCAGCATCCCCGGAAGCAGGCATCAAGTTATTCCAAGCATGCCCAACAACCCCTACTAGGGGCTATTTGGATGCAGTCCTGGCGTCTATGGTGCCAGGCTCATATGGAGAGTCAGTACTGGCACCATAGGCACCAGGCTCATAGATTAAAACTTACCTGATGCAGACCATGCTGCAAACTTACCTGATGCAGACCATGCTGCAAGAGCTCCAAGCCAAAAGAGGCTTGGAAGGGACTATTTTACCTAGGGACTATTTTTTTTACTCGGGTGGGGCTGGGGAGGAATACTTACCAGGGACTACTTTGCAGGCTATTTAAACCACGCCCGAAGAGCAGCACACGCTTCGCGTTATTCGGCATCCAGGAGCGTAACGCTCACCGTGCCTGCAAGTCTGCATCCAGTCTTCTGCCACGCCCACCTCGAGTCTGGAGCTCCTAGGAAAAGGGAGAAAGAAGGAGAAAAGGTTAGAACAAGAGCAATACCTTTGATCCTTACCTGAATTCCCGATCCATCGTGCCTTCAAGCTGGAAGAAATAAGTTATTTTATGCGCGTCGCCTCGCCTGCTGCAGTGCCGCGCTGAACTCACCGGCCTTCGCAGCATCTTCACATTCCACCGCATCCTTCTGCATGTTCCCGCCGCACTCCGGCACCTAAGGGGAAGACAAGAACAGCAAGGTTAGCCAAGGGAATACACAGAGGCAATATTAGTTACCCCCCATAGACTTACCTGATTTTACCACCGGGGGTACTATTCCTCTTCACGGGTCGGCGCAGCTTCCACTGCATCTTCGCCGAACCCCGGCCTCTAAGGGGAAACAAAAGGACAGCAAGGTGACACAAAGGGACAAACAAGGGGAAACCTCCTCACCACAATAGACTTACCTGATTTTACCCCCAGAGGCATTATTCCCCGAGACTTCATACTTTCTCTCAGCGCCTGAATAAGGGAGAAAGCAACAGGTTACACATTGACATTATTTTATCGAACTGTGTTGGATAATACAAATCCTTACCTGAATATTACCAGTTGCCACGAGGAACTCTTCGCTAGGGTCAAGCTGCAACCTGCAAGGAATCGGACAAGAGTGAAAGTCAGACATTTGAACTCTTACGAACTACATACTTACGCTGTCTTGTCGGGAATCTCAGAGTCAATATTGTTCTGGAACTCACCAATTCCTTCGAGCCAGTGAAGCAACTGGTTATCTACGCACCCCTGCGCTCAATGCAGATGGAGAGCTCATCTTTCCAAACCATCAGGTGAGACTATAAGAGGGGACATCAAAGGTGATCGGTGGGGAGAACAGATGGAGTGGGGGGGGGGTTAATGCTCAACTCCACGGGTGGTTAATTCCCTTTCTCCATTTGCAGAAGAATATTCCTATGGGCCAAGCAAACAAAGCTACGTGGGCCAGTCCAGTCCGTCATCTCGGCACTACGCGTCACATTGGTGGAGACCGCAGCTGTCCAGTTCAGATCGACGCCCCTGTGGGAGCCAGGTGAGCGTAACATGTCCATAGGGATCCAGTGCCCGTCATCCGACCCTGGCTCGGGTACGGCCATCGGGAAACCACCCACGGTTCAAGCCGTGTCAAACCCCTCCCCGGCTAGGACTGCCCCTAACTCCGCCTGTGACAGAAATGGAGCAATCAGTACAAAATTAAAGCCAGGAATTTCACACAATTCCCTTCACACCCACTAATACCTCGATCTCTGCTGAAAACGTAAAAATTAATACAAATTGAAACATGCAAGCATTTTTAAACCTTTTTCCCGCACACCCCTCTCTATGCTACAAATTGAAACAACTATAACCCCTGAAACCCGGACTTTAAAACACTGTCCTTTGCACATACTTACACCTCGATGTCCGCTGAAAACGAAAAAGTAATGCAAATTGAAATACTTTTAAACCTTTTCCTTATTCACACCCTACCCTCCGCTGAAGAAATGAAATTTGTACGCCACGAAGCAGGCAATTTAACCCACTTTCCTTCGGTCTTACTTGCCCTCGATCTCTTCTGAAAATGTAAAATTAATACAATATTAAAGTAAGCAATCATTAGAAACCCTTATCCTTCACCCCCATTGGCACGTCGCTCTCTTGTTAAGACCAACAATACAGTATGACCAATACTGCCCGACAAAGCAAGCCAACCCTTGAAACTATGTTCCACACTGCCACTTACCCCCGGTCATCAGTTCAACCTATATTCCACCTTCACTGTCTTTTCCTACCTAGCTACTCACACCCTAGTTCAGCCAAACTGTACTCCCCAACCTACCATTAGGTGCGGGTGGGTGGAAAATTCGATGGAGGAGGACTGAAACAGGCCGTGCTTCAGTCCTCCCCCGTATTTGTAGGCAGTTCCCAGGGCTGGTCGGAAATGCCCGCCCTAGGGAAGCCTGCCCCCCCCCCCCTTGTGACATTGCTGACGAGGAAGTGACCTGCCTGGCCACGAGGGGAGGGGGCTGCCAGAGGGGAGCCCACACTATGTGGGATGTCCCTTGAGCGCCCCCTGCAGGGGCTGGAACATCCCCTTAGCGGTGTCAGCGCCCATTGGCTCCCCCCCCTGTCGTGTGAGGATGACCTATCTTGGTAACCAAAACCTAGGCAGTCAGTGAATAATAGTCAGAAAACAGTTTACATTTTTTGGAAACACAGATCACAGTTTATTAGAGCGTACAATACAAAGGGGGCAGTCCCAGCCCTAAAGCATCATGGTTCATGACCATCTATACCACAAAAAACGCCTAGCCCCCAAAAATTGGGGCAACTACTGACTGTTCCGGTGTCCCCTTGCCACCTCCATGCATGTCGCAAGGAACCGGACATCCATGCCAGATTGGTGCACAGAGTGCTTATCCCTCGGGCCACTGCACATGAAGGTGAGGAATCTCCAGTTCCATAGGGATCCAGTGGCTGCCATTCCGACCCTGGCTCGGGTACGGCCATCGGAAAACCGCCCACGGTTCAAGACGTGGCGAACTCCTCCCCGGCTAGGACTGCCCCTAACTCCGCCATGCTTTGAGGGTGGCCCCCCCGCTACCCTCAATGCCCCCATGCTCCAAGAATTTACCATCACACTTATTTGGTGTTGTAGTGCCAATGGGCGATTTCTCGCCATCCCTCCAACAAGGGACCTTCACAAGTAATCCCGAATCCCTGAGAGAGCCCCCACATAATTGCCTGTCCCCCGCACTCAGTCCTTCCTCCAGAAATTCAGGGGGAACCCCTCTGTCCATCGGGTGTGGCCACATAAATGAAGCCACCTCATTGCCCCCCTTTTTGTCCTCCTTCAGCCCTGAGTCCCCCCTCAGCTTTGGAGCAGGAAATGGCTGAGTGGCTGCCTCTACATGTAAAACATTGATGAGGGAAACGGCACTTGCTTCCCCAGGTGCAGGACCCTTTATTGAATAACCTACATTTTTTCACCTCCCTCACTTCCCTGTTTGCTTGGTCCCTCCCGTCTGGTCTCCGATTTCCATGCATGGATATCATGTTGACCTGGTCCTCCCCTCCCTGTCTTGGATGGGGTGGCTGCCACTCCTTCTTTTGGTCCTCCTTATTGACCCATGGCTCGCTTGCTCCCTTGCTCCCTACATCATTAGCCAGGCTGGTCCTATCCTTACCTCGCATAAACTTAGTCCATGCCTCCTCATCCTTGTCTTCCAACCTCATGTCCGGTTCCCGGGCCATCCTCCTTCTAAAGGCTCTATCGTAATCTATCCAACTCGTAGTCCCATATTTTTCATACTCTGTCGTGATTCCCTTCTTATATGTCATTAAAGCCTGACCATCTTTTGGGAATTTCTCCAACCAGACCGCTGCAAAAAGATCAAACGGCAATTCCCAATTCTGTATGTTCTCCTCTAGTCTTACCCTCTCCCCCCTCTTTCTGTCCTCGACCCCGCTAATGTTAAGATCTGGTCCTGCGTTTTTTGGTCTCAAGACTGCACCTTGTGCGACCTTGCTCCCTTTCCCAGATTCTTCCTTTAAAATCCTTATGCATGTGCCGAGCCATCCCACACGTGGAAGTTAATAAGGGTGCGTTTAGAACCCGCCGGACTGGGGACACCCCTTCGCTAATGGCCAAAGTGACATTCTTGGGTGCACTTGCTGTCCCAACTGGTTGCTGGGCGGCCACCGGTGTGGTTGTTGAGGGCGCTGGGACGACTGCACCTACTGCTAGTGTCCGGCTACTCGCCGTGCTACCCCTCATGATCCCCTCTAACTGCCCAAAAACAGCAGACCCAGAGGCAACTTTACCCTTACCCCTTGCCCTTACATTACCCGTTGGGGGAGGTAAGGTACCCATTGGTGTGAGTCCTCCATTGCAGGACACTGGTCCTGATGGAGGTTGTAGAGGGCTGACCCTGGGCTGTGCCCCCCTGCACTTCCCAACCACCGTTTCTTTTGGGTTGGTGCACTTTGAAATTCGACTCCCCTGTATTTGTAGGCAGTACCCAGGGCTGGCCGGAAATGCCTGCCCTGGGGACGCCCGCCCCTCCCTCATGACGTTTCTGACGGGGAAGTGGCCTGCCTGGCCACAAGGGGAGGGGGGCTGCCAGAGGGGCGCCCACGCTATGTGGGATGTCCCTCGAATGCCCCCTGCAGGGGCTGGAACATGCCCTCACTCACTCAATTCAGTTCATGCCAGCAATCACATATTCATTGCCATAGCAAAGCACACAGTTCACTACACCCAGCACATACGATTGCTGTACAAGTCATCCCTGCCAGAAAATGTGCATTTGCATGCAATAGAACATGTTACTGGAACTCCCCGCGCCCCACCCTGCGGAACGCAATGAACTGCTGCCCTTGGATTTTCAAACGATGATCTGCAGCATGTTCAGGGAACCTGAAGAGCTGTGAGGGCATTGCAATGGCAGTAAGGCACTTATACATATCACACACAACAATACAACACAAAATGGTGATTGGCACGATTCAGAAGCTGAGTGAAATACAGAGCCTTAAACTGTAGTCCCTCCATGTCATCAACATATGCTGATGCGGAAAGATACCTTGGAAGTTTGAATCTGGGAAGTTTGAAAAGTTCATAAATGCCATGCAGCATAACATAACATTAATAGAATTAAGATAGAACTCGATACAATGACATTTATGCGGCACAAATGTAATCCCTCACTATCAGCGAAGTATACTAATGAGGAAAGACACGTAAACAAATTGATTTGGGAAAATTCGAAATTTGCATAAATACAGAGTAGCATAATCTTACTTATTTAGTACCTAAAATTCTTCAAAATTATATTTTAGACGTCAAAAATGAAGCCCCTCACTTTCAGCCAAATTAACTGATTAAAAACAATACCTTAAAGTGTGAAACAAGGAGGCGGAGTTATATCAGCTTCCTCTGAACAGGTTAGACCAACTATATTCCTATAGAGAATTTGACACCAGGCTTGATGCTGAGTTTTTCACGTTGCCATTTTGGGAAGTGAGATGTCTGCTTCAACCTTCACGTGATTTTACGATCACAGTTTCTGATGCCTCCTGGGGAGTGGAGATTTTCTGGAGAACCTTCTCATGTTGAATTGTTGCAGGCGGTCAGGTTTTTGCAAGTTTATTACCTACACTTGCTTACTGTACTGTTCATACTTACTGCTCTGCTATTTCGGCCGGCATTCGCTGGTGGACAGTTTTACTTTTGGGGGTGCACCCATTGGTCTGTTGATTGTTGAAGGGCATCAGATTTTCTCGTCCTCCTTCTTGCAAGTGCTCCTATCTATGGGTTGTGAGCCAGGTCTGTCCATGTTCAGGGGGTGGACAATCATTTCAGGCCTGTCCTTTCAGGCCCTGGCAAATAAATTGGTGATGTTGATGCGGCACGTTTCCTTTAAAACATTGTTGGATGTTAGGTTATAGGGGGGGGTCCTTTTCCACGTAAGGGGTTAGGTTTCATGTCCATCACGTGACCAAGACAGGGTTCTCTGTCATTTCTTTCACTTCCTTTTTGGATTTCCCCCTGCTCTGGGTGGTCCAATCTGTGCACACTTGTGAAGTCAGGGTCTCCAGCCTACTGGGGTCCTCAGATAAAGGTTCATTTAGGTTTGCAAAACATTTCTTTCCATCTTTTCTCCCACGTTAGCTCGGTGGGTACACGGGGTTATGGATTACGGTGGTATAGGTATGTCCATCTTTGGAAAGCATTTGGCCAGGGGTGACATGGCGTCCAAAGCCTTTTGGGCCAGGGCCAGGCTGGATAATATTCTTAGGTCAGCCGACTGGTGTAATGCTGGTACTTTCCATTACTTCTTTTGTAAACCTAATGTGATTTTTACGTTCAATAACTGAACTGTCGCATTATAATTTGCAATTACAGTTAAGAAACACATATCATGGGCCAAGCCACATAGAAAGAGAACCCTCACATCTTGTAAAGTAAAAAAAGGACTTAAATTCCCCATACATTTTGAATTTCTGACTACATTTAGCATGTCTGCTGGAAAAAGTTTGGAACCTGTTACCAAAGACTGACGGATCTTACAAAATGAACTTACTCTCTACCCTGAATCTTCTCCAATACGAAATGATGTAGCCTCTGAGCCTTGTTAGTGCAACATGATCTAGTGGACAAATACAAATAGGACATTTTCTGTCCTCCAAAATGGTGGGCTCATGTAAATGCTTACCTTACATCCTGTCTAATTGAGAGGTGGTAGGTTGTTGTCGTCGCGTCGAAAAGGGAGGGGATAAAAAATGTGTGAGATGATTTAGAATGCAATGTAAATAAAATCTCTTAGGTTCCATAGGTGGAAAAAAGGGATCCTTGTGATATTAACGAAAACCATAACACCGAATCACATCGAAAGTGAATCGATATTTCTTTTAAAGGTACCCTCCCCAACATATTTTAGTACTGGAGCAATTATATAAACAAACTACAGTCCTAGAATATGCATCATTAACTACCACATGCAGTTTGATGTGCATTTTTATGTTGTCTTTCTCTTGTCTCACATTCATTTACTTGCAATCTTTTGAATTGTTCCACTGATTAACCAACCAGATAATTATTTCCTGGACTTTTAGGTGAATTTCAACGTGAAATCTCATTGACGGAGTGATGCGTCATTGCCATCTACACAGGACATCCCTTGCTTTATATAAAGGTCATAAGGCACAACGTTTTTAGATGGGCACCTTGACCTGTACTAACCCTGTACTAACCCGCGTGATGTGAACTCGCGTGGTATTTCCTTCCAAACAGGAGGAACTAAAACCCTGCAAGAGGACAGCAATGGCTTGCAGCAAGTGGGCTATGTGATACCTTCAGTGATTTGTTGCCCTATTCGATGCCAGGTGGACCCACCACTGCTCGGATTTATGTGGATTTTTCCCTTCTGATCACCGCTGCCCGGTTTTTATCATGTACCATACCAGCGCTGAGGACAGGTTCTCAGGATCTAATTTCTCTTTTTCCTTTCGTTTATATCAACATTTTACCCAGCCTTTTCACCAATTTCCTTTTCATGTATGCCACTATTTTCACTGCATGCAGCTTTCATATGTTCGTCTGTAAGCAGGGATACTAACAATTGCCAGAGTAAGCAGTGCGGTAGGTTTCGCTTACCTTCTCTGCTATTCAATAGTTTTGATTTGATCTGAACGATAGCCACAGAGCATTTATTTACCTGAGAAAGACCACATTATGTAAACATTTTAAAACCTCCACCGCTATTTTGGGGTTTTAAGAAGGCCATGACCCCTTGTTCTTTGTTTTATTCTTCTTTGATTACAGTTTGCTTCCCATACTGGGCGAGAATGCATGTTTATTCGCCAACATTGTTTTTTTAGTCCATTTGGTTATATGACACTAGAGTCTGTGCACTCGTTAATGTACTAATTCGTGTATCTTTTTTACAAGGACCGTTTTTTGAGGTAATATAAGTTCAAATTCCAGGCCTGAACATTACTAAGAGCATTACGAAATGATAGCTGTGTTTCTGTTTACCCTCTTTTGAATATTAATTAAGCAATAAACCCAGACTGGGGATTAACGGGTCAGGTAATGATGCAGGCTGATTTGCAGGCCTGAGCAAACGTACCAGGATGCTAATCATTCTTTTTCCTCCAAGTTGAGAAAAAGCGCATTTATGTTTCTCAACTTTAAGAAAAAATGTTTAAAAAACAAGATGGCCACCATGGAGTAGGGAGAGGGGAACTACACGTTGTCCCTTCTCCCTTTTCATGGTGGCCATTGCTGCAACAGAGATGTGCCAGAAACATACAGTGTGCCCTGTGCTGTCGAGGGACAAAGAAGTGCAAGGTCAGTGGGGCGGGATATAGGTTGGGTGGTGGACATGGAAATTGGGGCGGGGGTGGGGCAAGAAAGGGAAGGGGGTGCACGGTGCACTTCCCTGAATCCTCGCTGGGGAAGATGGTGACTTCCTGCTTCAGAGGAGACTTGGAGTAGAGGTAAAACCCCTGTTCTGAGCATCGTGATTGGCTGGGAGGCCACCGTCCTCACCTCTCACTGGATACTAACGTTATAAACAGCTTGGTCAATGCAGGCAGCTTTGTATACCCCATAGACACTGGGACTACCAGAGGTTGCAAAAAAGAGATTAAAATGTCATGGGGGTCGAATGCAACTCTGGGGAACTTCACATTTGACAGAGAATCAGTGGTCATCAGACCACATTTGGGCACACATTTGCCCAATGTTGAAGAAATAAGTGACCTGGCTGAGTATCATATCAGTAATCGGCAGGTGGATCAATGCATTGTGATCAACCATGTTGAATGCTACTAAGAGATCTTAGAGGACTGGGAGGAAGTGGCCATACTTGTAAATGATCATCAAAGCATCTTCAACAACCTGGATGGTCATGAATTCAGCACTGCCTTGTGCTCGAAAGCTGAACTATTGGCTAAGAGGAGGTTTAAACAGCCAGTGTGGTTTCGCATTTGTCTCTCTGCTGATTTGTATAGTACTTTACTGTGAATGGGAGCAGGAATAGAATGGTAGTTTGTCAGGTCATTGGGGTATATGTGGGACTCACGAGGAGAGAAATGTTTTTTTTCCAATTTCGGTGAAGAGTAAAACTTGCTTGAGTGAATAGAGGAGTTGTAAATATTTTCGGATGGAGTTACTTTGAGGAATGTCAAGGGTGATGCAGCCGAGGGAGTCAATGTTCAGTGCTTGGCACTGAGCCAGGCAGGGAGGTTCAGGGGTATGAGGAGTGTGCTCTCAGAGTCTGATTTGCTGAAGTGAGTGTTGGTGTCTGATAGTGCTGACCTTGTCAAGGCCAATCTGGTACATAGCTAGCAAAGGTTGGCTTCTTGATACAACATTTGAGTGGAAGAACCTTAGACTGTCATTTCTGGGAGTCATTTTGTGGATGGTTACAATGGATTACAATAGCCCTTATTCAAGCATGTGAAGCACCATGGTCCAACGCCTGGGTCGTAATGAGGGCAAATTACCTGAACCTTGAATTTCTCGACTAGCCATGTTACACGAACTCATTGAACTGGAACTGAACATATACAGTCATCTCCAAGAGCGAGAGTGTGCACAAAGAAAGGAGGCAATCCTTGTGCATGGTATTTTTCAGCAAAACATCACCCTCAAGACAATTGACAACGACTTATGCTGAGGAAACTGCACATACTTTTGCTATGACAAAGAAGCTGTCGCAGGAGGAGTAAAGGAAAAGAAGAAACATGTGGTTGTGAATATATTGGAACCAAGATCCTCTGGATAGTCCACATGAACATGGATGGTGAAGTCCCCGCCCAGGCAGTTGGAAAGTGATGGGGCACATTTCTTATGGACAGGTAGGAATCAAGCCACAATATGAACCTTCTCAAAGCAGAAGAGAGAGTCGTTTTTGCAGACGATTACATACAATTAAGTTGTTTACCTAGTATTCCATCAGATATCATAAGAATCAAAGTAGCAGCACTTGCAGTGGAGGTGTCAGACTGGTTGTGTCTAGCCTGAATGATAGGTCCCACCTCCCAAAAACGATAGGCTGACATCATAACACCATATGGGTTTCAGGACTAGCTTTATGATAAACAAAGCCCTTATGTCTCTCCAAAGATAATCACTGTGAAATGTTGACCGCTGATATAATAACTGCATCAAGCCTTCCTCTGATCCTTAGACTTCAATGGGTAAAATAGCCCACTCCGCAATCCATTCATAATGAATATGTGCTGTACATTGGCTTTGAGAGTCAAACCAATCTGGATGTCTTATCTGAGCAGATTGGAAGGAAATTAACTGTTGCAGCAAGGCTATCCCACCCCTCCAGAACTATCTGAAATGTCGTCATGCCTAGTATGATAGTCGCTTGTTTTGTTCCTCCCCTCCTGCACCCCTCTCCCTCACCTTTTGTTTTTCTCCGGCTCTACCAGAAATGTCGTCAGGCCTAGTACGGTAGCCGCCTGTCTGTTTCCATTTCCTCCCCACTCTCCCTCTCCCTTCCTTATCTATGTCTTAGCTCTTGCACTATCTGAAATGTCATCAAAGGCCGTCCTTGTGTCCAAACAATCTATTGTGACCCTCACATTAAAACAAAATAATAAAGTGATAAGGGAAATGTTTATAACCTGGTATATACAAAAAGTGTTCTCAAACAAAAGTAGTACTCCAACATAAATGTTCTCCAGAAATGGAAAAGACTTTGGCCCTCATTCCGAGTTTGGTGGTAGTCATGGTGCTATTTGCGCCATGACTGCCACCAATAACGGTACCGTGTCCGGATTGGTGCAATGGGGACTTACCAGTTTAGTCAGACCTTGGCGGGACCGGTAAATCCCCATTCACCAAACCATTCCCCATTCAATGGGGAGGGTGCAAATAACAGGCTGGCGTATGTCAAGCCCGTTATTTGCGCCCATGTCCCTTAACGGGTCCCGCCCATGACGCCAGGTCAGACCAGGCGTTAAGAAAGGGACCCGCTAAGGGACCTTATAGTAGGGTGGTAAGGGATTACTGGCACCGGTCTCCTTACCGGTGGCCGGTATCCCTTACCGCCCTACTCGGAATGAGGGCCTTTGTCTCCAAAGGGGAATTCCCTTACACTAGATTCTTCACTGGTATCAAAAAATATCTCTGGATCTAACAGTTCCTTTGTGTTTTTCTTGCCTCACAACAATCCTGTTAGATAAACATAGTTCAGTATTATGAGTTCCTTTTTAGCACAAAGTTCCTTGCTTCTTTAAAAAACATATTTGTATACCTGATTTCAGGTCACAATCAACTTGTTACCTCTCTTGGGCGAGTCCACATAACATGATTGCACTGTTATCAGCACGTCTAGCACTTTTATTGCGACCGTAACAATAATTGATACTTGTTTTTTCTGGGGAGTTGTGCTTTTAGACTGTGCGCTAACCATTACTCTTAATTTGGGAAAAGCTCACATATACTTTTGCTCATAATTGGTTCAGTTTTGATTTATTCTGTGTATAGCAGTTGTTTACTTTGTCCATATTGTATTAATCCATCATACAATTGGAAATTTCTAATGTCCTTTTTATTTGTCATACAGTTCCTTATTTTGTATTTATCGTCATACAACTTATACAGATTTGATATTGTACTGATTTGATACACTAGTAGTGTCTTGGGACATCCTTGTTTCACAAAGCTTCAATTTGCATTTCTCTATGCACAAAAAATTCAATATTCATCTCTGAACAAGTGTTTCCCTACAGGTGTTTCCATGGTTCATCAGGAGAGAGTCCCTAATTTAGATTTCTTTGGAAAATGAAAGAATGGGTGGTGTTTCTAAATTTTTCTTAAGCGGTACAGATGGTCTTCTGGAGTTAATCACCTTTGCTTTATGCAGGAATGGGAAGGAATGATTGTCTTCTCTTCCACAACACCTGATCCACATTAACAAAGAATGTGTCTGCTTGACACTCCTTGTAGGACTGAACTTTCCTGGTGTACTTCCCTGCTAGGATTCTCTTCCTTGTTTATCAAACACTGTGGGCCTCATTACAAGAGTGGCGGAATGGGTTAACGGGTGCCGCAAAACTCGGAATGGCCCGGTAATTCCCCATTCTGGGAACCCGGACCCGATTTTGGCAGCAGCCATGCCGCCAATAGCGGCATGGCTACCGCCAAAATCGTAATGATTTGATGCACTGTCAAATGCCTGATGTACTCTCCTGCCAGGACTTCTCCCTTTCATTCACAATTGCCTGATGTACTCCCCTGCCAGGACTTCTCTTGTTTTTCACACTTGCCTGGTATATTCTGGCCAGGACTTCTTATGGTTTCTCTTTTGCCCTCAAGTAGTATATACCTTTTTGGTTGGCGGAAGGTACGTAAATGTTTTCCCCGAATTTGGCCATAGTGAACGAATGCGGCAAAGAAGCCCTGACCACCACAGGGAGTTCCAGGGGTTTCTCCACTCAGACAGAATTTTAAATAATGTGGTGAAATAGTGTATTTCTTGGAAAAATGTCAGAATTCATGGGTAAAAAGCCAGAGAATTCACAATCAGTTTTGAAGTGGAACACATAAAATACCTGAACATGGTAGATGCCCTAGTAAATTTACATGAACGGCTACTGTACACAGCACTGGAATGCACCCGACATAACCTTTGCCCACTCCAGAGTCCCCTTTTTATAGCCTCCCTGGCAAACAACCATTGATCACTGTCTACTTGGTACACACTCCTGCAGGCTTATATTCCCTTTTCTTGCACCCCTTTCTGTGTTCTCACTCCCACTCAGAATCTTCGCCTGTCCACCGACACATCTAGATTTAGGCTTAGCAACCACTGGAGAATGGCACATGAGATCTCCCCACTAGTTCCACACGAGAAGGGCACCTCCACCAAGACTGTGTCATGGAGACATCAAGCTTCAGATGAAGACTCTAAAGACATACCAGAACCCCTGCTAACCTCCCGCACCATCGACAAGAGCTCCTACTCTCAAAAACAATACACACAAAACAACTCTGTCTCCCACAAACGAAGATCTATGAATCCATGATGTTAGATTTCATACATCAAAACACAATCACAATAGACGAGAAGGGAACTCCGCATAACATCTGAGTTTATAGAAGATACTTACGAAGGTTAGCTAAACATTTTTTTGAAAAGACACAGATTTAAAAACCATAAGCACTGTTTCTAATTAGAACGACAAGGATTTTTTTCAAAAACACTGTTTTCTTTCACAAAAAGACATAGGCCCTCATTCCAAGTATGGTGGTAGTCATGGCGCTAATTGCGCCATGACTGCCTCCCATACCGGTACCAACTCCGGTTTAATTCAATGGGGATTTACCGGTCCATTCCGACCTTGGAGGGACCGGTAAGTCCCCATTTACCAAACCATTCCCCATTCCCATTGAGCCCCTATAGGGCTCAATGGGAATGGGGAGGGTGCAAATAACGGGCCGGCGTATGCCAAGCCCGTTATTTGCGCCCAGGTCCCTTTTAACGGGTCCCGTCCTTAACACCTGGTCAGAGCAGGTGTTAAGGAAGGGACCCGCTTAGGGACCTCGTAGTAGGGCGGTAAGGGTCTCCGTACCAGTGCCTGGTATCCCTTACCGCCCTGCTCGGAATGAGGGCCATTGGGCCTCATTATAAGTATGGCGGTAAGGCAGCAACATTGCCAGTAGTGCTATTGGCACCATTGCTACCGTACCGTCATACTACGTGTTCAGCTTGTGGGTGCCTTTGCAACCACCAGGTCGGACCTGTTGGCCGTACCGGCACCCGCGAGCAGAACAGGACTGTAGCACCAGTACCATTATTAACCGTACCGGAGCTACCACCTTCCCCATTCCCATTCAGCCCTATGGGGCTGAATGGGGATGGGGAGTCCTTTATTGCCGGCACCCTCAAATGGGCAATTACCGGGTCTGATAAAATCACGGGTCCGGCGCCATCCGTGCCTTCGTTACAGGCACGGCTACCGCCAGACATGTAATGAGGCCCATAGTATGTACGCTTTTTAAAAAAATCACAAGATAATCAGCTTGTCTCCTATTAAAAGTGCCTAGGGGTTAGTGCATGCCTGTTTTTAAATTAAACAGCATACTAAGTACATTGCGTTTACTCACTCTACACAAAATATGTTTTTTTCATATTTGGCGGCAAACAAAATATAATTTTAAAAAGTGGAGTTTCCTGTTTAATGCCTGAACTTTCAACATTTGCTCTTGAACAATACTGGCATGTCTACATGACAAACCACAGCTACTCTTTTTTAAATTGCCATGGCGTGGGTTTTACTCTCGATGATAAATATATAATATCAATCAGTGATCTATAAAACATGTCGACACTGTGTTTCGGCCTTTTCGCTTCAGGGACCACTTTCAAATCCCTGTTGGACCTTATTGCAGATTATAGTAACAGCCTTCATCAGGACTGGGAACATTATTTGCATTAGGGACTCAGTCTTCAAAACCCTCTGGTGTTTATCGTATCTTTGATTTTCACAACATGAGGTGTGGTCTAAACGATATTCTGAGCTTAAGTCTCAAAAGTGCTTCAAAACGTTGTTTATTCCATAAATCCATTGATGATGTTTAATGTTTTCAATACCCATCAGGCTAGCGTATGCAGCTTGAGCGGCATGCCCAGTTTTTCACGCAGCAGCATGAAGGTACATATGCAGCACCTGGATTAGATCACCATGCTGTGCACGGAGTGAATAATATGGGAAGCGAGAATGTGTTTGTCATCACCTGTTCCAAAGTCATTGAAAACATTAAACATCTTTCAGTGAGTATTTTATTCATTTAAGGTGGAACGTCAGCATTCCCCTTCAACATCGCCCTCTCAAGGACGGAAGTTACATTTTTAATTTGCTTTATTTAAAAAAAATGACGTAGAGATGAGAGTGAAGCGAAGGAGGAAGCAACACTGAAATAGTGCCTGACACATCTGACGTGGAGTCTGGACTTTTTGCCTTGCTGTCAGTGAGGGTGAAATGGAAGTAACACAGCCAAAGGTTCTGCAGTGCTGACTGCGCGGCCCGTGTTATTTGCATAGCAATATTAATCATGCTCTAGTTTCCCAATCAGAGGCGGCTGAGTTCCGCAACCAGGAAAATCCCATTATCAGCTCTGGGGCAGAAGCCAACACGGTCATGTGTCAACAGACACCTAAAACTGTTTGCCTAAGAGGGGTTGAATCATTGCAAGCCCTGATGTGCAGGAGAGCCGGCCCACTCAAGTCAACGTGATGCTCAATGCTGTCTTTCCGGCTTCTCTGGACCTCCAGTGCAGATAATGCCCGGCAACCAAAGCATCGGAAGCCACACTGGCTCTTTCCCGCTACTGATCCCACACTCCGCGCCTCCTATTTATCATTTACCCGCCCTCTCCCCTCAGCATCACGATTCCAGGAACACTTCCATTAAATGAGGCAACAGGCCTAGTTGGCAGAGTGAGTACAATTTCTGGAGCATGCTTTTTTTAGAAGAAAATGTACAGGGGCTCAGTGTCTCAGGATTCTGGGCTGGGCCTGTCATCCTAATGCGCCCCCAAGCCCCTGCTAGGTCAGGATTGTTGCTGGTGGCGGTCTCCCCACCCTCCTTACTCTCTGCCCCTCTCTACCCATTGACATCTATCAGATTTATCAATTCTTTACACCACGTTTATTTTTTTCACATCATAATTCTAACATTTCGGTCTTTGCACTTGATCCATTTACAGGTCCTCCTGCTCCTTATCGCTCTTCTTTTGCCATGCCCTTCAACCTTTCTTTCGCATACCAGTGGTCTAGCATTTTCTATCATCTTCCCTCCCATTTCTACTCTATTCAATTCCCATGAATTATTCTACACTTTCTACCCGTTACTTTCGCTACCATTCTACCCATTTCTTACTCTATATTCACATACGTTATTCTTCTCATTTCAATTTCTGCTTACTCTTCCCATTTGACCATTTCTTACTTTTCCCCTCTACCATTTGTAGCCCAGGGGCCCCACGGGGCCCGGCTAGTGGAGCTACATGATTGCCCTCTGAAGGACACACACAGAAAAAGAAAGACGCAGACACCAGGGGTAATAAAGGTTTATTTGGAAGTGTATTGTGTTTATTTCTATGGGTCTTGTGAGCGTGTGTTTTGCTCTGGACTAAACTATCCAGCCCGCCATGGGGCTGGATGGAATGTTAAGAGAGGAAAAAAAGAAAGGAACAATAGAAAAGAACTCCCCTGCTCAGGAATGGGCCGGCAGGGGGGAAGAGAATCAAAAGAAGATTCAAAACAACAGAACTGTTGAACAAAGAACAGTTCAAAAGGATAGTTCAACAAGATAAAGAGAGACTCTTGCCTGGGATGTCTGCCCTGAGCGCCCCCCTGGAGCCTTAATCCTTTAACTAGTGCTAGGTGGTGCAGATACTCTTTGGAGGGGGGCTGAGCTGCTATGCTAGGCGCAGCTCGTGTGCCCTACTGGGCTGTAGCACCTATCGATCTTGCGTGTGCCAGACCGGACAGGCCCAGAAACATCCATGGCCCATGCAGTGTGGCAGTGGCTACATGGGCTCACAAAGAACAGCCCGGCCAGGCTGCCCAGGGGTGTCCCCAACGGCCCAGCTTGCGGCCAGTGAGGGGAGCTGTCATTATTAAAGTCCTCCCAGGCTGGGTATGACAGGAGCAGCCCGGGAGGTGTAGTAGAGTGGTGCAGTGGAAGAAATAAGTCCCAGGTTGGCCTTGGTGGCCAACCTGGGTGAAAAGAGAAAGTGTGAAGTCCAGGCTGTTCAGTTCAGTGGCCCTCTCATTCTAAATAAAACATGCTGTGGGGTGCAGCAGTGATGTTGGGTGGTCCACCCAGCCAACGTGGCCCACCCAGAAATAATATTGATACCACAGGTGCGGCGGTGAGTGTGGGCGGGCCCCAGCTCTTGCAGGGGGCTGCCCAAGATACCAGAAGAGTGCCCCGTAAGCACAGTGAATGCTAGTGGCCCGTCGTGGTGGACGGGACCGCCCTGCAGCATGAAGAGGGCCCAAGGCCACATCCGGAATCCTCAGTGGGCCACTATGAATAATGAAGAGGCTACAGGATTCCACCACGTGTCACCAGGGGGGCAGATCACAGCCTGTAGCTAGCCATCACCCAGGTTGTTTTCAGCAGCAGCCATGTATCCACTCTCCCAAAGCCAGGGCCACAAGGACAGACCTCAAGATACTGTGAAGGGGTGACTGACTGCAGCAGTCACCCCATTGTAATATAGCGCTGTATGCTGTATATATGTTGTGATTCTGAGTTATATGTGTATATTTAAGCATTGTTATATAGGTTAAATGTTAAGTAGGGGCAGTTAGGGAATTGGGGTCATTATTATGGGGTGTATGGGGTATGTTTAGAAGGGTAAAAGTTAAGTAGGGTAGAACGTTTAGATGGCCATTACATTACAATGGGGGTAAAGGAGAGGTACTCTGGCGTGAGGTAGCAGGATAGGTTGGCAGCCTGTAGGGAGCTGCCTAGCAAAACAGGACCACCCATGGAGGCCCTTCTCTGGCCTTGCACTTCATGTGGGTGGCACCTGAAGTAACGAAGGGGATCAGTTGCAGCAGGCTCATCCTAAGGGTCCATGTGACCTCTCCATGGAAGGGTGAACTGACATAGCTGGTCCCCGCTTAGATGGAGCTCACGCAAGGGGAATCCTGGGGTAAGGGTTTAAAGATCTGGGTATTTTACTCTGGTGACTGTGTCCATTAGTCATCTAAGAACTCAAGGTGTAGCCCATCTCCTGTTAACAGGAATTTTATTTTAGCAGCTGCAGTGCCCCTCCCTAATCACCGAGTTGGGGGGCGGGGCGGTGGTATCCATGGGAACTATCCCTGCTCCAGGGAAGGGAAGAGTGCACCCTTCAATGGACCAGGGCTGGGAAACAGGGACTACAATTTCTTACTCTTTCCATTTCTACCACTTCTTGCTCTTCCCATGTATACCCTTTCTCTCTCTTCACGTTTCTGCACCTCCTCCCTCTTCACGTTTTTACTCCTTCTCCTTCTTCCACATTACAACACCTTCACCCTATTCACATTTCCACCACTTCACAATCTTTGCATGTCTACCACTTCTCCCCCTTACATTTCTCTCACTTATACCCCTTCACATTTTTACATGTCTTACTCTTTATTTTACTATCTTCTTCAGGCTTTCTTCCCTATTCTTCTTGAAACTTTTTCCATTCTTGATGTTCTCCTCTCCACCCACAATATTGGAGATCAAAAGGACTTCTTTTCCCCTAGCACTCTCCCCTGTATTTCCAGAGATTCCCAGAAATCTTGTACTTCTGGGTGCCGATGTTCTAAGCTGTTAGCTAAGTAGTAGCCTTGTTGTTCTTGTCAGTACTTTTCTAAAGGGATGCACTGTGTAACTCTGCCATGACTCACTTCTACTAACCGACGGCAGTGAGTTCCTTCACTTTACCCAAGGGTCCTAACCTCCCAACCTTTTGTAGGCATAATTCTAACATAAATTAATAATTACACACGTGAGCGTGATGTCACCTTTTATTATCATTCAGTATGACAACCATTAGCACACTGGGAGGGGGCATTGGCCAATCAAGAGGCTCGCAACACGGGCTGTACTGTACTTTAATTAAAAAAACACCATTAGCACCCATGTCAGGAACTACACGGGTGCTAAAGGCGATATTAACCTCTGCGGCGGGCCGACCCTGCTGGTAATGGCACTGCTGCCTGTGTTAAGGGACCCTTGCATCGCTCGGACAGGTTCGACCCGCCTCCTCATTAAATATCGCCTCAATATAACATGGCTTAACATACATCTACTACTCAGCCAGGCAAACTATTTGACGCAGTGGAGTGTTGAGCATACTGATGGCTACATGGCCTGCCTCATTGAGAGAGGGGTCTTTGTGATTTGACTCAGCCGATACTGGCATAATCTGACATGGTACTGGGAAAATAGTCCTTACAAAACTGTTATCCTGAATATGCTCACTCTTGAGCATCTCCATGGCCATGAGCATTATTGCCACCAGCAAGTCCTATAAAAACACATTGGGCCTCATTAGGAGTTTGGAGGTAGCCATGCCGTTCTTACCGGCATGGCTACTCCCAAATCAGGTACTGGGTCCGGGTCCCAAAAATAGGGAATTACCGGGCCATGCCGACTTTAGCGGGCCCGGTGATTCCCATTCTAGGGACCCGGACCCGGTACATCCCCATTCCCATTCGAGCCCCTATAGTGCTCAATGGGAATGGGGAGGATGCTAACAACGGGCCCGTTAATGACAGACCCATTGTTAGCATACTGGTCTGCTAGCGGGACCCGCTCTGCACGTCTGGTCTGGCCAGTCGTCCAGAGCGGGACCCGCTGCAGACCTCATAATGTGGCAGCCCGGAATGAACGGTGTGGCCGCCTATGTTGTAATGAGGCCCATTGTCCTTGGAAAAATAGTCTGAGGTACTGAAAGTGATGAGGGGATGCCTGGCCCACTGCAGGCCCAATCCTTTTAAGAACCTTCTCACCCCCTCTATTGTAGTGGCCCCCACCAGCTTTGCCTGGTAATGATTTCTCAGACCGGAGTTTCTCTGTGAATCAGAACGTGTTGCCTAATTGCTCTGGGGAGTCCTGCATGTGCTGAAGGGTCTTTCTCCTTGGCAACCGGGCCAAATGATCACCTCCAGGTGTATCACCAGCATATCCGGGAGCGCGTGTCTCTGCATTTTCCTTTTAGCAGGCCCTGGAGATGTGCTAACAGCATTCCCCCTCTTCCAAGCCAAAGTATCTTTGTCTTGCTGAAGCCCATATTGCCGTCGTATCTTTCATTCCTGGCACTCCATACAGCTCTTTAAATGTCCAGTCACTTATTCTGATTTAAGATCTTCCACACATTAAATTATTCATTCCACTTCCGCAAAGAATTAAAGACATGGCTCTTCCTTCTACGTTATTGACTATCTACATTGACTACTGCCCTCTTCTCTCGTGGTTTGGTCCCAAGATGCACAAGGTCTCAACAAATTATAACATACCGTAGATTGCCCTAATGACCCAATGGGGCTTCATCGTGATGGTTTTACAAGGTTGTGGCAGTGCTCAGGCCCTTTAAAGGCAGCATGCCATGAAGCCTGCAACCACAGTCCACCGGCAGCCGCTCTCGCTATGCAGATCCGTGTCCCTTTCAAAGGGTGGTTAACGGGGTGTTTCAGGGACTTTTATATGTGCTGTGCATCTGTTGATTTCTTAGTGCCTCACAGCGGGGACTTGAGTCAAATGGCGGTCCGCCTACTCCCCTTACATACATTATGGCGGTGGGGAAAGAGTCCTAAACCTCATGATGACATATAGAGTGTGCAATTCCCAAGGCATTTTTTATCTCAGTAGTGATGAAGATTGAAGCCCGCGCCAGTTCTCTATCAGAGGCAGCGATTGATGCTGTGGTGGGACTAGTATGGACCGTGAAGAAGACAACACGTTTTCGCAGCGGTGGTTGAGCCATTGGCGAGAAACAAACATGGAAATAGGTTTTGGCCAGAATGCTGGTTTGTCTCCGGGAGGACTAGAGGTGCCATCATGCAGGGTAGGATAAGAGGGAGAGCTGAGAGGTGGAAAATGGCAGCTACAAGGCTACTACATGTGCAAAACAAGTGGGCAGGGCATGACAAACAACGGTGAAGATCCACAAGGACACACTGAAAGAGCAACAGCCTACTGAAAGGCGAGGGCAGGAAGAAATAAGGGACACAGTAAGAGCTTGCGGTGCCACAGAGAGACAGATGGGCAGGATCTGAAAAAGGAGGATAAGAAATGCTTCAGGGAGGATAGAATGGAGCAGCAGAAAATAGTGGAAAGTGAAGGGGGAAAACAGTTAAGTCAAGCAGAAGCGGTGAGAAGGCCTGGCACCACCCCCAAAGATGGATGAACTGTTGGGGGCTGGGGCATCGGAGCCATGTGCAGGGATGGAATAGGCACCACTACCACTACTGTGTGATGCCCGAGACTTTCAATGGGATTGACATGGCCCTGAGAGCCCAGGGCCTTCCAATTCCAATGGATGCACAGGGCTGATTGGGGCTCATGGAGTGGAGTGCTATAAGTGACAGAATAAGTGGCGGCATCTGCTAAATGGGAAGGGCAGTGCTCCAGTGCCCATCATACACCGGCCACCACTTCCCATTTGGCTGTCTCCTACTTTTGAAAGGACCACTCTTCCATCTTCAAAGGCTGTGGCCATCAGCAGTCCAAATCTGTCATAATCAGGACCTCGCTCACAATGGAGCCTCAAACGCCTCTCTGCCACATCTCTGGGATATGAGACAGCATCAAATAAGGAGACACAGAGCTCTTTGTAATTCCTCTCTGCTTTTTGCTAATAATGACATCCACATTGTGAACCTGATGAGGGACTCTGGAAGCACCTCCCTCAAGGTTTCCGGTCCAAGGAATCAATGTGAGGCACAGGGAAATCATAACCACAAACACTCCTCCCGTCTATGCTCCATGGACCACAGGGAAATGCAAACGTTTGAATTTGAGTTCCAGAAACAGCCCAAAATGGAGTTCAGGTGGTGCTGGGGTCCCCTCTTGAAATCTTACCCTAAATGCAAGCATTTTGCTTAAAGAAAAATATAGGAGGGCAAGAAATACAAAACTCATGGGCCCAGTCATAGGAAGCTGAAAACCAAACACCATGAGTGTAGCAGTCCGGGAAACTCCACTGCAAGGAAACCCCGGGTCGGATTGGCCCATCGGCCGCTCGGGATGAAATCATGTGTAGTTCCTGCCCAAGCCTGGGCCGTTTTACACATCCGACCCAGCATATGTCTTGATTGTTGAAGCACAGCTTCCACAGGTAGAGCAAGGAATCGATGGCGACATTGCGCCCAGTGCCTAGATCAGAGAGACCTCTAGCAGCAATTCCTTAAAAACTGCAGTGTTTGCGGTCTTGGTACCAAGATCTGGAGAAAAGCTTGACATGGTGAGAAAAGGGGCAGGAACGAGAGGAGGGATGTGTTTCACAGACACCCGCTTAGACAAAGCAGAAGGAGGCATCATAGAGAGTGGTGTGGATGCGGGGAAGAGGGAAAAAGGAAGAAGAAGTTGAAGGGGCAAGATGGCGGAAAGCCAATTTATGGACAGAAGGGTCTGATGCAAAAGGCAAAATATATGTGGTGGGATTTCTAAATATGTTCAAACTATTTATTGCGCACGGGTGAGAAGAGGCACGTGAGATGGGTGCTTGATTGCATTCATACGGCACTCATAATTGACCAGATTAACCCCAGGCGGGCCCCACCTATACTGAGGAACTAACTATTTACTTTAAATCCAGTTTACAGAAGGAGAAGGTAGGAAGGCTTTGCATACTCCATATCTGACAACTTGTAACACATAGTATATATCTGACCTATCAGACAGGTGTGATGGCCAGAAGACATTGGTCAGATGACTTTATCAAACCACATGGATAGTATCCCTATTTTTTCCTGGGGAAAGGTGGATCATTTTGTGAAGATGTTTAAGCATCACATCGACAGTTTTAATGTGGACCCAACTCTTTTCAGGAGGCAAATGAGCATAAGCGACAGTTGCTTGGTTGGTAAAATGGTAGCATGATCAGAAAACAGTTACAAAAGGTAACATTTAAGAGTCCAGGAATCAAGAGCACATTTGATATGGTCATGGCTGTAAATCAAATATACACAACAATATAGGTATTTAGGCATTGAAGTAGATGTAAAGAGTGAGTATAACTCATGCATTCAATCACACAAAATTAGGGCCGCTCAAATAACATCTTTGATAAGTCAATTTGCAACCAAAAATTGCGTCTTTAGTCTATGCGGAGTCCGTCAACTATATACACAGGTTCTGGCTCCTATGGTAGTATATGAGCTAGAGGCACTGTTCGCTATTGATTTGAACTGGTTACAAGTGGTTGAGGGTAAATTCTAGTGGAGAATACTAGGCCTACCAAAATCTACACCAATGGCGATAATTAGACTCGAGGTGGGACTATCTTCTGTAAAATCTATGGTACTAAAAAAGAGAGCAGAAATGTATTTAGGGATGAGCACCTAGCCGGAGAATCTTCTTATGAGAGCTATTTACTGTGATATCTCCAAAGAAACAACTAACTACCACCTCAAAAATAAAATTGAACATTTCTTGAAGGAGATATGCTGGATTACCAGCGATGATAGTTTCAGTCATTCTGCAAAAATTGCCCTATCAAAAAATGTTGATCTCTGGGATTGGCTCGAAAACTATGAACACGTTGGTAAACTTCAGAAATACCAATACATACATCATATGCTATATACATTCAAACAAATGCAGAGCTACTTGAATCTCTGGCCTTCAAGTAAGCTAAGACGATTCATTCTATTATTGAGGATGGATAATCTACCGGTCTTCACAAATAGGAGTGTACATAGATATCAGTCCTCCTCGGAAAGATTCTGTCGTATATGTAAACATAGAGTGATCAAAGAAACTGTAAAACACCTACTGACAGAATGTGTAAACATGGTAGATATGTACCAATTATGCTATTGCAATTATGTACATGACTTGGAATCCATCAGAGAACCCATGTTTTGGCACGATGTATTAATTCCCAAAGCTTCAAGGTATTAATTGCTTTGTTTAATGTCTGGCTAAAAATTGAAAATCTTCTGGGTATCTCCATCTAAGATCACTCGACAATATTGAGATCCTGTAAATCAATGTAGAAAGTGCCATTAACTACTGGGCAAAAGACCAGCTAAAGACTGATGTATTAAAGCAATTGTGGTTGAAGCGATAATGGATGTGCTATGCGCCAAACTTGTAGGCATACTGTATAGTGACAAATGCTAAAAATAATACTTAGATAAGAGGAAATATGTTATCATCCCTGTCTTTGCATTGTAGGTATCTATTTCCGTTTCTATTATATGACTATATTTGGTCACTGTTTGAACAGGAAGCATTTAGGAATGAGATCTTTTTTTTAACTGCACACTTAGTGGTTCTTATATTATGTTTTACATTTTTCTACTCGTTTTCTTACTTTTTACTTGTCTTTGTTGCTTGTTTAAATTAATTTGTAATCATGTGTAAAGTTTATTTATAAACTGTATCACATTATTAATAAATAATTAAGTATTCCGGTCCATAGCTTGAGCCACGCAAGCCATGAATAAACTCTTCATAGATATGTCTGCACTTTGCTCCATTGTTCTAAAACCATCGACTCAACCCCCCCACACCTCCCTGCAACCAACACTCTAATCAATTCAACCTCATCCACTAAGGGTCCCGGAATAACATTGTGTTGATAAACAACTTTACATATTATATAGTAGAGAGGTGGACAAATTGCCTAGCAGTGTCTGAACGACTAGCATAATGTGATAATGCATGGACATGTGTATGTGTGCATGAAGGCTGCGGCACTCAGGCTTGCAGCAATTTAGGTCTGGGGTGGGTGTGATGGGTCAGTAACAAAATCCCCAGCATTTAAATGGTTCCTGATGCACACACCAAAATGGTATCATGTCTCACATGCGTGTGGGAAAAACATGTCTATTCAATAGACATTACCCAACATGGTGGCGAATGATTGAGCAGTCAGAAATAATCCTGTATTGATATCTATAAATCAAATACATAGTCAATTATTTTGATATTACACACAACTGTATTAATTAAGCAATATTTATGGGCTCAATAGCTCTCTTCCTTCTCAAACTCCACTGTGGGTATTAAACCCACTCTCTCCAGTGATACTTGGAGACAGCCCTTGTCAGCAAAGCCTCACTAGACTAGCACAAAGGAAGATCCCTACAAGCATACATTTTTATTAATACATCACATCATCTGTTTTGTTTAAAGTTTCCTTTTAAACATGTGTAGGTCATTCCCTTTGAGGAAATACACTTTCATCAAGAAATTTACCCAGAGAATAATATACTCTTTGGATGTGTTATGGATATGCTATACAACCATTTTTTTTTCTAAATTTAAAATGTTTGGTATAAACAAGATAACATCGTATGTATAGAGAACATCCATCGTACAACAATGCAATTAAAGTGAGTAGAAAGAAAAACGTAAACAAACCCGAATAAAAAACATAACTCGCATCTCAACAGCAACGCAGAAGACACACAAGCATGGGCAACTCCAGATCCATCTCTAGAAAACTGGCCCAAATTTCTTCAACCGATTTCTTCTTCTTCAGACCTCCAAATGTAGCTCTCTTAATGTGAGACCGGGAGTGCAATTCCTGAAGCAACGCAGATTTGGTGGGAAAGGTGGGAAAGGTGACAGACTTCCATCCTTTAGTTCACACTGTCAAGTTGGAGCATGCCACGCTTGTTGTCACATTTGTCCAGAGGTGCTAGCCCTATAGAGAGTGCACCCAATCATTCTTCCCTTCAACCTCTCCCACACACGCTATAAACAGATGCTAACAGTTGTTGACAGATGTTTCGCCAAAGAACAACCATGCCTTCTTCAGAGGCACTATTTTTCATGCATGCTCTAAGGTCAGCTCCAATCTAGCATTCTTCATTTTTGCATGTTCTAGTAAATATCTAAAAACAATTATTAAAAGCAGTGAACATATCAAAAATAATTCAAAGTTTTTGCTGCACATCATTTTCCCTTAACAAACCATTTTCATCATAAACTGCACCCAATCAAATACTGTCACTTCTCACCTGAGCCAAACCCTTTGATGATACACAAACACAATCAATTTAGGAATTAGTTTCATAGTCCCCCCTACCATTATGTCACCTGCGATTGATATACCTTACAAAATGCTCTGTACATGAATACGTAGTTTTGACATTGTTTACATCTCTGACTGAATGATTTAGTAGGAGGTATGTGTATCAGTATCCATAGTCCAATGGTCACTATCATATGTATCACAATTGACATAAAGCACGTCCTGTGTACAAACATACATTTCACACCGAACAACTGATAAGTCATCTATAAAACTCAAATCAATATAAACGGCAGATGTGACCCACACCGCAAGACTTTACTTATTTGTGGCTCACCAAAGAGTGGTCTTAATGGCTGTCCAATCCAGCAGTTTACCAATTCAACTCATAAACCGTGGTCTCTACACACTTGCAGGCCGATTCATGGAATAATTAGCGCGGCGCAAGTGGGCAAAAACGTGCGAATCGCAGTGGAATAGCGAAAATCGCAGTGCAATTGCGAAAATCGCACGAAAAGCAGCGCACGTCGATTCATGGAAGGCCGTGCGCGAGAAAACCAGCGGATGTGCGATAAAAAAGTGCGCGGCGCACGTTGGCGCACAGGCCATCTAACAGCGTGCGCCAGGTCACAGCGAAAATCGCACAGGCCACAGCGAAATTCGCACATAGCGCGGCGCACGCAACAAAAGTAGGCGGAACACGGGCGTAACACTCGGAATGGGGAACAACTTGCCAAAACGTGGGCGTCACGGGGGAAGTACAGGGCACAAGTGCGCGGAACGCCCACACGCTCGCCTACAACACGTATTCATGGAATAGAATAGGGCAAAAAAGCGCACGCTCAAACCAGCGCACAGGCACAAACACGACCGCCACAAGAAAGCAGGCGGTAGCGTCTCTGCGGCTGTAAGAAATGTGCGCCAAAAGGTGCGCCAACAAATAGCACCTATATACTGCCATGATGAATGTCCCATACTGTGGCCCTCCAGGAAAAATGACGTGCAAAGGGGTACCCACAAACACGGACACCCGCTGACAAAAAATATGTGTGCGTGTATACCAGGGTGCGCGGGAAGTCTAACACGCGATTTCAGCAGGGTACGTGCATCACAGGGGTTCGCGTGAAGTTATTCACGCGATCGGGCCTGGGGGAGCGGGCTACGTGTATTTCAGGGGTTCGCGTGAAGTTTCACACGCGATCGGGTCTGGTGGAGCGGGCTACGTGTATTACAGGGGTTCGCGTGAAGTTCCTCACGCGATCGGGCCTGGGGGAGCGTGCTACGTGTATATCAGGGGTTCGCGTGAAGTTTCACACGCGATCGGGCCTGGGGGAGCGGGCTACGTGTATTACAGGGGTTCGCGTGAAGTTCCTCACGCGATCGGCCCTGGGGTAGCGGGCTACGTGTATATCAGGGGTTCGCGTGAAGTTCCTCACGCGATCGGGCCTGGGGGAGCGTGCTACGTGTATATCAGGGGTTCGCGTGAAGTTTCACACGCGATCGGGCCTGGGGGAGCGGGCTACGTGTATTACAGGGGTTCGCGTGAAGTTCCTCACGCGATCGGGCCTGGGGTAGCGGGCTACGTGTATTACAGGGGTTCGCGTGAAGTTCCTCACGCGATCGGGCCTGGGGGAGCGGGCTACGTGTATTCCAGGGGTGCGCGGGAAGTTCCACACGCGAATAGCCTGGGGGCGCGTGTATTCCAGGGGTGCGCGGGAAGTTCCACACGCGAATAGCCTGGGCGCGTGTATTTCAGGGGTGCGCGGGAAGTTCCACACGCGAATAGGCTGGGCGCGTGTATTTCAGGGGTGCGCGGGAAGTTCCACACGTGAATAGCCTGGGTGCGCGTGTATTCCAGGGGTGCGCGAGAAGTTCCACACGCGAATAGCCTGGGTGCGTGTATTTCAGGGGTGCACGGGAAGTTCCACACGCGAATAGCCTGGGCGCGTGTATTTCAGGGGTGCGCGGGAAGTTCCACACGCGAATAGCCTGGGCGCGTGTATTTCAGGGGTGCGCGGGAAGTTCCACACGCGAATAGGCTGGGCGCGTGTATTTCAGGGGTGCGCGGGAAGTTCCACACGCGAATAGCCTGCGGGCGCGTGTATTTCAGGGGTGCGCGGGAAGTTCCACACGCGAATAGCCTGGGCGCGTGTATTTCAGGGGTGCGCGGGAAGTTCCACACGCGAATAGC
This sequence comes from Ambystoma mexicanum, assembly GCF_040938575.1. Lineage (NCBI taxonomy): Eukaryota > Metazoa > Chordata > Amphibia > Caudata > Ambystomatidae > Ambystoma > Ambystoma mexicanum. The sequence goes on from NC_090927.1 coordinate 1,181,776,890, forward strand.
CTGGGCGCGTGTATTTCAGGGGTGCGCGGGAAGTTCCACACGCGAATAGCCTGGGCGCGTGTATTTCAGGGGTGCGCGGGAAGTTCCACACGCGAATAGGCTGGGCGCGTGTATTTCAGGGGTGCGCGGGAAGTTCCACACGCGAATAGCCTGGGGGCGCGTGTATTCCAGGGGTGCGCGGGAAGTTCCACACGCGAATAGCCTGGGCGCGTGTATTTCAGGGGTGCGCGGGAAGTTCCACATGCGAATAGCCTGGGCGCGTGTATTTCAGGGGTGCGCGGGAAGTTCCACACGCGAATAGCCTGGGGGCGCGTGTATTTCAGGGGTGCGCGGGAAGTTCCACACGCGAATAGCCTGGGCGCGTGTATTTCAGGGGTGCGCGGGAAGTTCCACACGCGAATAGCCTGGGGGCGCGTGTATTTCAGGGGTGCGCGGGAAGTTCCACACGCGAATAGCCTGGGCGCGTGTATATCAGGGGTGCGCGGGAAGTTCCACATGTGATTTGACAGTGTGGGTCCTCCCAGGTGTACCCTGTACACCCTCCACGGACCCTGCAGGCAGCCCACACCACAGGGGACTACCCTGCATCCCTGGTCATGTCCCGCAGGCAGCCCACCCACCATGGCCATGCCCCCCAGCAAAGGCACATGTCTCCTTGAACTAATGACCACCAACTCATGTCCCCTTGCACCCCCACCCCCCAGCACTGTGGGGCACCTGCCAGCAGGCCCCCACCCATGTCCAACTCATGTCCCTCACCACCCCCACCCCCCAGCACTGTGGGGCACCTGCCAGCAGGCCCCCACCCATGTCCAACTCATGTCTCCCACCACCCCCACCCCCCAGCCACCAGGGTCACCCTCCACCAGGCCCCCACTCATGTCTCCCACCACCCCCACCCCCCAGCCACCAGGGGCACCCTCCACCAGGCCCCCACTCATGTCTCCCATCACCCCCACACCCCAGCAGTGCAGGGGCACCCTCCACCAGGCCCCCACTCATGTCTCCCACCACCCCCACCCCCCAGCCACCAGGGGCACCCTCCACCAGGCCCCCACTCATGTCTCCCACCACCCCCACACCTCAGCAGTGCAGGGTCACCCTCCACCAGGCCCCCACTCATGTCTCCCACCACCCCCACACCCCAGCAGTGCAGGGTCACCCTCCACCAGGCCCCCACTCATGTCACCCACCACCCCCACACCCCAGCAGTGCAGGGGCACCTTCCACCAGGCCCCCACTCATGTCTCCCACCACCCCCTCACCCCAGCCACCAGGGGCACCCTCCACCAGGCCCCCACTCATGTCTCCCACCACCCCCACACCCCAGCAGTGCAGGGTCACCCTCCACCAGGCCCCCACTCATGTCACCCACCACCCCCACCCCCCAGCCACCAGGGGCACCCTCCACCAGGCCCCCACTCATGTCTCCCACCACCCCCACACCCCAGCAGTGCAGGGTCACCCTCCACCAGGCCCCCACTCATGTCTCCCACCACCCCCACCCCCCCAGCACTGTGGGGCACCTGCCAGCAGGCCCCCACCCATGTCCAATCCATGCCCCCCTGCACCTGGGTCCCAACATTCCCCAATCATGTCCGTAATGCCCATCCTCCCCTGCCAAAAGGCCCAACCAACTATCACACCCACCCACATATCAAAGGCAATTACATGTTACAACCCCAATTTAAATAATGCAATTGAACACATGTCTGTCACACACAATGGCTGCAAGTGAATGACAAAACACCCAACATGACATGCCTGAAAGCAATGAGATGATACGACACATTGAAGATTAAAAAAATAATATGTATTGAACAGCAAGTAGAATGGAAATGAAATAAGAAAAAACACAAAGCAAATCAAACAAAACAAGATGAATGTCCAAGAAAATAATCTGAAAAATTAAAATAAGCCAATGAAGAACCATGAAGAAGATCATCCTGGGTCCATGAGCCCAACCAAATTAAACCTAACTATGACTACTAACTAAAAACTGAACTATATACAAAAAAGTGGTGCATTGTCCAATCGCAACCAAAAGAAAAATCAAAAAAACAAAGGAAACCTAACCCTAACTATACAACTATATACAAAGGCAGCGGGCTATTCGGACGGCTCACTGGTTGTTGTCATGGGCCAGGGCATCATCGAACTCCTGGTCAATGGCTTGGAGGCGGGCATGTTCCCTGGCCCCGAGGTCCCGCAGGGATAACGCAGTGTCAAGCTCAAACTCCCTGCGAAGACCCTCGAGGCACTCAGCCCGCCTCAGCGCCCTCCGCATGGAGTCCTCCGCCCTGACCATCGTGAGCCGTTCCTCCTCTGCCCGCTGCCGCTCCGCACCTATCCGCTGGCACAACCGCTCCCACACGGAAGCCACTCCCATTCCAGGGTTCTCCTGCCCTCCGGCCGATGCCTGCACCCCTGATGTTGATGGCCCGAGCCATGATGCCTCCCACGTTGAGCCTGCTGCTGCCTCCGACGCAACTGCCTGTGCCAGCACGACGGCATCCAGGCTGATGGAAACCACCGACGCCGTCGTGCACGTGCCCTGCCCGATGATGCCGTCACATCCTCCATCTGCTGGGGTCCAGTTGCTCTGGTGTCCACCCCTGCTGGATCTCTGACTCCCGACTGTGGCAGGGATGGGATCCCCACCGAGCTGGCTGCATTGGTCGGGGCAGGTCCACAGGGGGCCCTGGTGGCATCTGGGCTGGAAGACGGCAAGGAGAACGACTGGTGGATAGCCTGCACAGAGGAGGAGAGGGCCGCCACATTGGCCAACACATGCAGGAAACCCCCGAACATGGCCGATCCCAATTGGGCCACGTCGGCACGGTGCACTTCGTGATGACGTGCGTGCTCCTCCCGGGAAGCACGCACGGCATCACGAATCACAGCCGTGCGCATCGCGACCCCAATCAGGACCTTCTCCGCACGGCCAGGGGTTCCCACGTCCGCAGGTGGAGGGGAGTCAGGTGACATGGACATCCCCTCTACCTGCGGACAGGCCTGGGACGGGGCATCCCTGCTGGTGCATGGTGGTGCACTCACAGGGTCAGGGACAGCGACATGCACAGGCCCCTCCACGGTGACCTGTGCTGCCTCCTGCCCCTGGCCCTGGACTGCACCACTTGCACCAGCAGGGATGCCCCCACCAGGCCCCATGTGTGCCCCAGTGGCGGCCTCCTCCTCCTCTGTGCAAACCACCAACCTGGATGGCTCCTCACCGTCTCCCACCGTAGCAGGCCCCTGTGGGGGCTCACCCACCCCTTCCGCTGCAGCCGTGGGGGCATCCCCGCCGCCTTGCTCCACAGCGCCGTCTCCGCCCTCTTCTTCACTAGCCGCTGCGTAGAGGGAGACAAAGAACACAAGCATCAGGGCACTGTACAATGGTCCCCTAGACAGGAAGCAATAGCAGATGAGCACCACTGTCAAAGTACACTTCCATCATGTCCCTCCACAACACATGGGTCAGTCCAGGCAAAACACACACAGTAACAGGCATGGTGCATGCCATGGACATTTCCATGCATGTCCAATGGACTCTTGAAACATTCAATGATATGTAACTCACATGCATCATGGCTCATGCCCATCACATGCACACACTTCACCTCAGTCACATCCATCTGGCCCCAAACACACCAAACACAGCGGATACAAGGGTAATTTGGCTGCTTCACTGAATCTGTGCATTGTCACACACATGTGTCATGCATCCATGGCATGCACAAGTCACAGACACGCAGGTCAGGCACACAGACATGGCTACCATATATGTACCTGGCATCAGCACCCATCCCTCACCCCCACCCATGTCCAGGTACAGAGACTGGCATGCTCTCATGTTCAAAATCTGCATAGGGCTCCCCATGCGGCATTTCAACACATGCAACAACCATGTGCATCACACATCACTGGTCGCACATGCATTACCATGATGTCCCTGCACACATACATGCATACATGGCCTATGGCACACATACAGGCAAGTATCATAGAACCAGCACACCGCAACATGCCCTGTCTCACACAGTAATGCATGGACACTTACCGCTCAACTCCAGACGGGCCTCCCTCTCAAGGATCTGGGCGTGGAGCGCTGGGCGTACGCGTTCCAGGACCCTCATCTGGATGGAACTCATGCGGCCCCGGCCCCCCTCCACGAGGCGCCGGGCCTTCACAAGGGTCCTGGACCTCAAGTCCTCCCAGCGCTTCTTGATCTTCAGGACGTCGCGGGTTGCCACCCCCTCCGCGTTGATGGCAACCACACAGTCGGCCCAGATCCTCTGCCGTCCTTCCTTGCTGGCGCGGGACGATCCAAAGAGGGCATCATACTGCCCCAGGACATGCTCCACCAGGACACCAACTTCGGTGACAGTGAAGCTGGTGCCCCTCTGCCCCTCTGGCCTGGGGTTGCCACTGGTGCCAGATGTGGAAGTGCCCGACATGGCAACCCCAAAGGCAGGTGTGGGTGGGCAACTGGGTCCTGGGGCTGGGCTGTGGAGCGATGTAATCCCAGTCGGGAGTCTTCAGTTCCAGCAGGGGTGGACACAGCAACTGGACCCCTGCAGATGGCTGATGTGCAGGCACCAAATGGCAGGGCACGGTGGCAGCAGGCAGGCAGGCAGGCAGGCAGCAGCAGATGGCACGTGGGAGGCTGCTCGGGGCACTGGGGGGCAGTAACTCGGCCTTCTGGGCAGGAGCGTGGGCTTCCGTGTGTTTTCGCGTGGCCAGCTTGATACGGAGTGATTTGGCACGTGAAAATCCTGCACGTCAGCGTGAAATCCGAGGAAAGGCCCTTAGCGCGTAAGCGCGTCAGCACGCATACGCGATTCTATTGGACCAGAGTCCCTCAGCGCGTAAGCGCGTCTGTGACGTGACCCGCACGGGTGTTCCCCACTCAGCACGTGATGACGGGGCACACGTGGAGATACTGCACGTCAGAGTGTCATCGCGTGTAATTGGACAAAAGTGCGCGTACACGCGATTGGCCTATGTACGTGTATTTAATGGGTGCGCGGGCACTTACACACGCAAGTACGTCAGCGAACCTGTATCCCGTGGTGCGTGTGAATTTCCACACGCTATTGGACTGGGAACTGGATTCCAGGGGTGCGCGGGTCACACGCTGTATCCCGTGGTGCGTGTGAATTTCCACACGCTATTGGACTGGGAACTGGATTCCAGGGGTGCGCGGGTCACACGCTCGCCTAGAACACGCGCAAAGCATAAATTTGCGGACTTTAACAATAACAAGCTCAGACGGCAGGATGAACATACCGTTCCTAGCAGCAGTGGCAGTGGGCTACCAAAGGAGGAGGAGGAGGATAGTCAGGGCCAGAATATTCACACCCAGAACCAGCCTTTTCGGGATGCCTGATGACCAGGTGTATGGGAGGTACAGGTTTCCACCACACATCATACTGGACCTGGTGAGTGAGTGGGAGGATGACCTCACATCACCCACCCTGTGCTCCCAAGCACTCAGCCCCCTGGAGAAGGTCCTCAATGTACTGCACTTCTTAGCCACTGGATCATTTCAGCGGACAAGTGCCATAGTGGGTGGGGTGTCACAGGCCACCCAGTCACGCTGCCTACACCAGGTCTTGAACATCATCACTGCACGCCCATCAGTCCGCAGGCACATATACCTGCCCAGAACACCTGCAGAAAGGCATGCTGCCGCCCTGGATTTTTACGCTGTGGCACGATTCCCCAAAGTGCTAGGTGCCATCGACTGCACCCATGTGGCTCTACGTCCCCCCAGGGCATCTGAGCACATCTATAGGAACCGCAAGCACTGGCATTCCATCAACGTGCAGGTAGCATGTAATGCCAAGGGAATCATCACCTCAGTATATGCCAACTATCCCGGCTCCACCCACGACAGCTTCATTTACCGAATGTCCACCCTAAGCCGGGACCTAGAAGCTGGGCGGCATGGCGATACATGGCTGCTTGGTGAGTATGTATGCCACTGCACATGCATGCATGTTGGATACTGAGCAAGGTCACAACCCCACCAATGATACCAATCACCACCTCCACAGGGGACAGTGCCTACCCTCTCAGCCCCCACATGATGACGCCAATTCGGAACCCCACCACGCCACCCCAGGTAAGATATAACACAGCCCACATTACAACCAGGGGCATAGTGGAGCGCACATTCGGAGTGCTAAAGTCACGCTTTCGCTCCCTTGACCGTTCTGGCGGGCAGCTGTTATACGCTCCCCCAGTAGTGTGCAGGATCATAGTGGCAGCATGTGTCCTGCACAACGTTGCAACACGCCGGGGCCTGGCCGTGGACATGGTGGTGGCCCCACATCCCCAACCACATGCACAGCCGCTGCGCATGGGAGGGGAAAGGGCACGGGGGGAGGCAGCCCGTACACAGCTAGTGGCTAATTACTTCACATAGAAATCACACCCCTGTGGAGTGCACACTGCCCTGGCACATTCCATCTGACAATCAATGATGACTCAACCTGACACTGATCCTGAATGTCTGGAGAATGAACCGGGAATACCATGTCAGCCTGAGATTGTTCACCTGGAAGTGTCACAATGTGTGCATCCCTACCCACACAGACACCACCAATGCAGTTTTGTGAAGTTACACATTGAAGCAGCTAAAATGAATACCCACTTGCAAAATGCAACAAGAGGACAGTGCCATGTCAGCCAACCCAACCCCAGCACCGCCACACGACACACCGTGCCATGTCATGCTAATTGCAGGTAAACAAAGTAATCCCCACAACATGACATCAGTCTCACTATGTACAGTGGCACTATTAGAAACCTGCAACACCTGAAATGCTCACAGCAATGCCGGACCAACAACATACTTGAGCACGTAGTACCATTAACATGACATCACAAATGTTACATATTAGTAGTCTCACCACCTGGAAATGCCTGCACTCCCACCACTACCAACTGTGCAGTGTTGTCGCCATGTAGAGTTGTAGGTGCACTGCTGCCAACATGGTCCCCATCTCCAGACTAGAGGTCCTTGTGTGGACATGAGGAAGGGACCTGCAAATTGGGAGGTAGACACAGAAGAAGAGTTACACATCAATGCAACATGCAGTGTACAACACAACAGCAATATGCACTATGAATGTATACACAGTATTGACTACAGACTGGCCACACAGCTCATGGGAGTCCAACGTCACTGTGTAATTCACTGTCACTTGGGCACACCCTTTGCAAGCCCATGGAAACGGGAAGCAGGAGGGGTGTGTGTGACTCAAACCCAAGCATCTGAACCAAATACATTACAAGCCTGCATGTGCCCAGCCACAATGCAGCGTATGCCCACAGGAACCACGGAAGCCAACAGATCGTCCCAAAAAAATTGGGAATAAAAGAAATCAAAATAAAAATAAAAATAAGAAACAATCAAAAATGGCCATTGATGGGCCCGGGGGGGTTGGGGAGGCCACCCAGGAGGTCCGAGGACAGGATGCACACCAGAACCCACCTGCGTGGATCCTGGGAAGATAAAACACCTCCATGGGCTCATGGCCCACACGGCTACCCTATTGTGGGAGTATCACTGCTGTCGCTATTATCACCCTGTGCAGCTGCATCCGGAGGTGGTTGCACTATGGGAGGCAGCCCACGCAAGGCCCTAGTCTGCTCCTCCATGGCTGCAAGCATGCGGGTGTGGTAGGTCTGGTTCTGGAGGATGAGTGTGCGGAGGTCCCCATGCAACAACTCACGGGATGCCCGGACCTCCACCCTCGTTGCCTGCATCTCAGCTGAGAGCGTACGGGTGAGACGCTCCAGCTGCTGTTCTGTCCTTTGGTGTGTTGAAGCCTCAAGCTCAACAAGAGTCGTCCTGAGGTGAAGGAGCTCCTGCCTCAGGGCTTCCCTGTGGCCCTGGGACTCAATGGAGATGGCCTCCTGCAGAGTCGCCAGTGCCGCCCGCCTGTCCCTGTTGGACCCCAACATGTCCTCCCTGTGTGACTGGCAGATGGAGTCGGTTGCCTGCTCTAGTCGCTCCATCAGCCTTTCTGGGGGGACAATGGAAGTGGCCACCCTATCCATGGCCTGAGCCATCATCTCAGATGATGCAGCCTGTTGGGTTGCCATACCGTAAATGGATTGCTCCCATGCGGTATTGCCGGGTGGCGTACGGCCACCACGTCGGCGGGCACCACACCTGTCTGGGGCAAGGCGAACTGCGCCTTGCTGTGCCGGCACTGCCTGAGGCTGCAGGACTGCATTCCCCCTCTGATCTGCTGGCCCAGGAACAGGATCAGATGTCGCGGAGTGTGACCCTGCATCCGTAACCACCGAAGGCGTAGCTGCCAACACTGACATCCCCATGGAGGGTCCTGACCCTGGTGCAGGTGGGTGAGACAGAACAGAATCCCTCCCTGGAACACTCACCTGCGACGGCACGTAGGTCTCATCCGAATCAACACCTGAGTACAGCTCGGGGGAGGTGCAGCCAGAGACACCCCTTGAGAGCACGACCTGCAGCACTTGTGGGTTCTCCCCCACCACCACACCACGTCCCTCACTGGTGGTTGGTCGGCCCTCGGACCCCTCCTGGGTCTGCACCATCTCCACAACCCCAGCAGTATCAGGTGCGTCTTCCCCTGCAAAGACATGAAAACAAAGAAATGGAAACAGGCATTAGCACCATGGCACACAATGAGGGCTGAGAAGCAAGAGAACCAGTACTTGATTGACACATGTCCCACATGACTAAAACCCTCCCATGCATGCACCCTCACTGCGTATGAAGTGCAGGCAAAAGGCACACACTGATGACACCAAGATGGAAGATGAACACATTTTCTGCATGCTGCCTGGCAGTGGCATCACACATTGGCCTGTGATTGCCAGGTGAAACACACATGCCATCACACAGATGGCATGTACCATTGCAATTGAGTGAAGATGGAGAGGAGGGCAGCACCTATTCATTCAGTCCAGTTCCCGCATGTAATTGCTTTTCTAATTCTAACAGGTCAGATTTTTCACCTGGAGCTGCCAGTCTGAAATGGTCCAATTGCACAGGGACATGTGTGTACAAATGATATCCAGGTAACAAAGTCACTCCACTTTACCATACCCATGTCAGACATGTGACTAGTGGACAGCGACATGCCTAGTGAAAGTGGTGGAATGCAAACAAACTGACTGAATGAACAGTGAAAAATAAGCAAATATGTTGTGGCAAGGTGACACTTCAAGGGCAACTGGCGTGCAGTTGGGCTAGATGTCTACTGTTGGCAGAAGGGATACTGCTATGGCCAAATGCAGCTGCGCAGGAAGGATTGCATGAAGCACATGGCTGACCCATACGACTCAGGCGCACACACTCTCACCTGGCACACAAACAGAAGCCCTCACACACACACCATGCACATGGATGACACACACATGCATGTGCACTCACCGGACAATGCCTCGTAATCAGCCAGATCTCCCACGCCTTGGATCTGTTCCTCCGTGACGTAGGTCCCAGCGACTGACTCATGTGGAGTGAGTTCCATGTCTACTACTGGAGACCCACCTCCAGTCACTAGAGTTGCGGCATGACTTGAGGCCAGCTTACTCTTTGCCCTGCGCTTTAGGTCATTCCAGCGCTTATAGCAATCATTGGCTGTGCGCCTCACAATTCCAAGGGCACTTACGATGTCCGCAACGGTCTGCCAGTGTGCCTGGCGTTGTGCAGGTGTGGTCTTGGATCCTGCAACAATGACCATCTCGTTGTCATGTCCGGACACATACTCGACAAGTGCATTCAGTTCGTCATCCGTGAAGCTGGGCTTCCTGGACGGGCCGGACTGTGTAGCCGTGTCTGGGGCATCAGCCTGTGCCGGACGAGCACTCTTCCTCTTCCGCTTGGAAGGTGGTGGTGATCCTGAGTGTCCTGCGCCGCTCTGGACACTAGGGGCAGGAGCCCTGGTGGACTCTGTATCAGGAGTGTGGGATTGCACACTCAGCATGGGAGTTGGTGCAGGCATTGGCTCTAGTGTGATGGTGTCAGGGGGAATGTCAGCAGCATGGACTAGGACCGACACTGTCCTGGCTGGGTGTGTGAGGGCTGGGGTGGATGGAGCCGCAGCTGCCCCTGCAGCCTCTCGGCCCTGCCTCCTTGGTGCAGCAGATGACCTTGCTGCCCCAGATCCACGTGGCATGATGGCATCAACGTGCACCAGCGCACGTGTCGTAGCCCTGCTGACCTGGAAGTCAGCCATGGAGTCAGCCAGGTCTGGTGCCACAATGGGCTGGTCCAACAAGGGCTGAGCATGGATGGTGTCAGCCACATCAGCCTCAATGGGAGGGGGGGAGGGGGGGATTATGGGTGCCCGTGACTGGTCCTCCACACATGGGGGGACAGGCTCACCCTGCAAGTTACGACCACGTCCCCTACCGGATCCACCACGGCCACCACTTGTGGCTCTTCCACCTTTGCCACCCTTACGGAATCCTCGCCTCCCAGCCATGGCACTGATGTTAATGTGCATATGGGAGTGGATGTAGACTATTGTCCTGGGCAATTGGGGGTCAAAGGGGTTGGGTACCAGATGGTAATTGTACCCTAGTGCTCTAGCAAGGCTGAATGTAACCCCTGGGGAAAGATGACGGGTCACGCAACGCACAGGAGGCCCAAAAAAGGGAGATGACGTGCACGCAACCCCTCCTAGACCACGTGTGCAGAAAGAAAAACCTGCACTACGCTGTGGCACCCAGAAACACAAGAATGAACGTATGCGTGTCACACGCAGCCTAGAATGACCTCTGAAGGGGTAGGCTACACACGGGGCAAGCACAGATGTTAGATACGTGCGTGACTCACCGTCTGCCTGGTAAACGAGCGTGTAAAAGGAGCACGTTTGGTTGGCAACACCCCCGCCAAAAGAAGATTTGTACGCTGTCTGAGGAGACAGGACAACAGTAGAAGGGAACACTGTTTGAGGGAACAGGCCCAGGTAAACCAGTAAAAGCGAAAGAAGAGAAAAATCTGTCAGAGGTAACAGGGAATACGAACTTGAAACGCCGTGAAGTAAATCGCGTGTGAAACGACAAGAAGTACAGAATTCACCCACTCGCTCTCCACGAAAAGCACGTACAAGGAAGTGGTGTTCTACGCGTACCTTTTATACAGGCCCACACGTCCAGCGTCACTTACGCGGCGTGTATGCGCTAGGGCCATTTCCACCAATTACACGCTTTGTCACTTCTGCGTGTACAGACATTTCCTCCAATTACACGCTTTGTCACTTCTGCGTGTAGGGACATTTCCTCCAATTACACGCTTTGTCACTTCTGCGTGTAGGGACATTTCCTCCTATTACACGCTTTGTCACTTCTGCGTGTAGGGCCATTTCCACCAATCACACGCGATGAGACTCTGACGTGCAGTCTTTCCACGTGTGCTCTGTCATCACGTGCTGTGTGGGAAACACCCGTGCGGGTCACGTCACAGACGCGCTTACGCGCTGAGGGCCTTTGGTCCAATAGAATCGCGTATGCGTGCTGACGCGCTTACGCGCTAAGGGCCTTTCCTCGATTTTCACGCTGACGTGCAGGATTTTCACGTGCCAAATCACTCCGTACCAAGCTGGCCACGCGTAAGCACACGGAAGACCACGCTCCTGCCCAGAAGGCCGAACTACTGCCCCCCAGAGCCCCGAGCACGCTCCCACCTACCATCTGCTGCTGCCTGACTGCCTGCTGCCCACGTGCACTGCCATTTGCTGCCTGCACATCAGCCAGGGGTGCTGTTGCTGTGACCACCCCTGCTGGTACCGAAGCCTCCCGACTGGAATTCCATCGCTCCACAGCCCAGCCCCAGGACCCAGTTGCCCACCCACTCCTGCCTCTGGGGTTGTCATGTCGGGGCAAACACCATCTGTGACCACTGACAACCCCCGGCCAGAGAGGCAGAGGGGCACCAGCTTCAGTGCCACCGAAGTTGGTGTCCTGGTGGAGCAAGTCCTGGGGCAGTATGATGCCCTCTTCGGAAGTTCCCGCGCCGACAAGGAAGGACGGACTCGGATCTGGACTGACATCGTGACTGCCATCAACGCGGAGGGGGTGGCAGTCCGGGACTTACAACATGTCAGGAAGCGCTGGGAGGACTTCAGGTCCAGGACCCTGAACAAGGCCCGGCGCCTCTTGAAGGCAGCGGATGCCAAGGGGCGCCGGGGCCACTTGTCGGAAGAACAGATGGGGGTCCTGGAACGCATATCCCCAGCGCTCCACGTCCAGGTCCTGGAGAAGCAGACCCGTCTGGAGTCGAGCGGTGAGTGTACATGCATCCTGATTGTGAGCAGTGCGTGTGGTGATTATTCGGTATTGTGCAGGTTGCACATCTGTTTGTATGGGGTCGAGTATGGGTGGGGGTGTACATGGCCGTGGGGCTGACACATGCGAGGGCTGTAATGTGTGAGACATGGATGGTGCTTGTGTGTGTAGGCTTGCATGGCAAATGCAGTTGTGCGTGCACACATGTTTGTATGTATGTGTATGTAAGTAGACATGTCCGTGATGTCACGCATGTATGTTGTATTGGGCTGCATGTATGAGCACTGTGTACATGTGCATGTGTGTGTATTTGACAAGGGTGCAACAGTGATGCAACATGGATGCATGTGACTGCGGTATGTGTAAGCCTGATTGGCAGATGTGACATGGATGCCCGTCTGAACAGTGCGACACTTGGCCGAGGTGTACACATGCATGCAAGTGTGGTGGTGTGTGTACATGTGTGGTGCACTTCCTGTGTTGCATGTGATGTCTGGGTCACCTTTGGCTGCTCATGCTGTTGTATGTGTATGGATGGTGGTGGCAGTTGCGATATGCCTGTGGTATGGCTCATGTGTGCGAGTTGCAATGACATGTGTGTTGGGGATTGTGATGACATGTCTGAGGTTTGCCAATGCCACTCATGTGCAACTGTCATGTGTGTATGTGTCCATTGTACAGTGCCCTGATGCCTGTGTTTTGTTTCTCCCTGTGTGCAGCGTCAACTGATGAAGAGGGCGGAGAAGGTGCTGTGGAGCACAGCGGCGGGGATCCGACCGCCAGCCGGAGACGCAAGGCCCGGCTCCCCTCCCGTGTTGTCATCTCGTCGGGGAGTGAGGAGTCCGGTGCCGCGTCCCAGGCCGCAGCTGCCGGGGGGAGGTCCAAGAGGCGGAGGTTGGAGTTGGACTCCTCGGCAGCAGAAGGGGCAGCTGGGACCCCACAGGGCCCAACAGGGGAAGATGGCACGGAGTCATCCAGGTTGGTGGGGGGTCTGGTGGAGGAGGAGGCCGTGCAAGCACCAGAGACGGGGTCTGGAGGTGGGGATCCCACTGGTGCTAGTGGTGCAGTCCAGGACCAGGGACAGGAGGCAGCACAGGCCGCCGCGGAGGTGCCTGTGTGCAATCCTGTCCCCGATCCTGTCCCTGCATCATCTTGCACCAGCAGGGATGCCTACGTCCAGACCCGTTTCCAGGCAGGGGATGAGCTGACGTCAACTGGCCTTCCTCTGCCTGCGGACGTGGCTATCCAGGTCCGGGTTGAGCCTGTCCTGGCTGGTGTGGCGTTGCGTCAACGGGCCATGCGAGGTGACCTGCAGTCTTTTCATGGAGAGACTGCACGTCATCTCGAATGGCTCGTTGACCACGTCAGCCTGCTGGGACAGGTCACCCAGGCCGGATTCCTCCGTCTGATGGGGCTTGCTCCGACCCCCTCCTCAACTGGACCCCCTACGCGCCAGTCGTCCTCTGTGCCATCTTCCCACCCATCAGTCACCTGGGTGCCCTGTGGAGCTGCCTCTGACGGTGCGGCCAGGCTGGTGGAGGAGGCATCCCTGCCACAGTCGGGAGTCGGTGGTCCAGCAGGGGTGGCCACATCAACAAGTGCACCCCAGCCGGCGGAGGATGTGCAGGCAGCAGGAGGCAGTGCACGGGCAGAGGCAGAGCAGCAGCAGCAGCAACATGGTGGGAGCCATGAAGGCTCGGGGCTTTCGACATCGGAGGGGCAGGCATCGGCCGGAGGGCAGGGGGACCCAGGACAGAGAGTGTCTTCCGTGTGGCAGCGGTTGGGCCACGCCATAGGTGCGGAGCGGCGGCGGGCGGAAGAGGCGCGGCTCACAATGGTCAGGGCGGAGAACTCCATGCGGAGGGCCCTGAGGCGGGCCGAGTGCCTCGAGGCAATCCGCAGGGGGTTGGAGGAGGACACAGCGTCGTCCCTGCGGACCCTCGGGGCCATGGAACTGGACCGCCTCCGGGACATCGAACAGGAGTTCGATGATGCCCTGGCCCGGGACACCACAGAGTGAGCCGCTGGACTTGCCCGCCGCCTTTGTATATAGTTCTTTAGTTTTAGGTTTCCTTTCTTTCGTATTATGATTTGGAGTCGAAGGACACTGCTCCACTTTTTGTATATAGTTGATTTTTAGGTAGATTTTTTAGTAGGTTTCCTTTGTTCAGTTGGGCTCATGGACCCTTGTTATTTTTGTACATAGTTCTTTATTGCATGGAGATTTTTTTACATTTGACTTTGGACAAAAAAAATTTCTATTTGGATTTCAAGTTTCATTTTTTCATACGGACATGCAGCTTACTTTTTTCTGATTCACATTGTAGTTAGTTTTCTTTCTTTAGCATTCTTATTTTTTTTCAATACAATTTTGTTTGCATACTTCACTGTGTGGTATCATCTCATTGGTTTCATGCATGTCATGTTGTGTGTTTTCCCATTCAATTGCAACCATTGTGTGTGTCGGACATGGCTTCATTAGCTTCATGAACATTGGGGGTGTAACATGTGATTTCCATTTCCATGTGGGTGAATGGGTTACTTGGTAGGGCTTTTTGGCTGTGGAGGCTGACCATTACGCACATGATTGGGGATTGTGAGGACCTGGTGGGGGCTGCCCATGGTGGCAGGGCGGTGGGGGGTGGTGGGAGACATGATTGGGGGCCTGGTGGAGGATGCCCCTGGTGGCTGGGGGGTGGGGGTGGTGGGAGACATGAGTGGGGGCCTGGTGGAGGGTGCCCCTGGTGGCTGGGGGGTGGGGGTGGTGGGAGACATGATTGGGGGCCTGGTGGAGGGTGCCCCTGCACTGCTTGGGGGTGGGGTGGTGGGAGACATGTGTGGGGGCCTGGTGGAGGGTGCCCCTGCACTGCTTGGGGGTGGGGTGGTGGGAGACATGAGTGGGGGCCTGGTGGAGGGTGCCCCTGCACTGCTGGGGGGTGGGGGTGCAGGGGGACATGAGTGGGGGCCTGGTGGAGGGTGACCCTGGATGCTGGGGGGTGGGGGTGGTGGGAGACATGATTGGGGGCCTGGTGGAGGATGCCCCTGGTGGCTGGGGGGTGGGGGTGGTGGGAGACATGAGTGGGGGCCTGGTGGAGGGTGCCCCTGGTGGCTGGGGGGTGGGGGTGGTGGGAGACATGAGTGGGGGCCTGGTGGAGGGTGCCCATGCACTGCTGGGGGGTGGGGGTGCAGGGGGACATGAGTGGGGGCCTGGTGGAGGGTGCCCCTGGTGGCTGGGGGGTGGGGGTGGTGGGAGACATGAATGGGGGCCTGGTGGAGGGTGCCCATGCACTGCTGGGGGGTGGGGGTGCAGGGGGACATGGGTGGGGGCCTGGTGGAGGGTGCCCCTGGTGGCTGGGGGGTGGGGGTGGTGGGAGACATGAGTGGGGGCCTGGTGGAGGGTGCCCCTGGTGGCTGGGGGGTGGGGGTGGTGGGAGACATGAGTGGGGGCCTGGTGGAGGGTGCCCCTGCACTGCTGGGGGGTGGGGGTGCAGGGGGACATGAGTGGGGGCCTGGTGGAGGGTGACCCTGGATGCTGGGGGGTGGGGGTGGTGGGAGACATGATTGGGGGCCTGGTGGAGGGTGCCCCTGCACTGCTTGGGGGTGGGGTGGTGGGAGACATGTGTGGGGGCCTGGTGGAGGGTGCCCCTGCACTGCTTGGGGGTGGGGTGGTGGGAGACATGAGTGGGGGCCTGGTGGAGGGTGCCCCTGCACTGCTGGGGGGTGGGGGTGCAGGGGGACATGAGTGGGGGCCTGGTGGAGGGTGACCCTGGATGCTGGGGGGTGGGGGTGGTGGGAGACATGATTGGGGGCCTGGTGGAGGATGCCCCTGGTGGCTGGGGGGTGGGGGTGGTGGGATACATGAGTGGGGGCCTGGTGGAGGGTGCCCCTGGTGGCTGGGGGGTGGGGGTGGTGGGAGACATGAGTGGGGGCCTGGTGGAGGGTGCCCATGCACTGCTGGGGGGTGGGGTGCAGGGGGACATGAGTGGGGGCCTGGTGGAGGGTGCCCCTGGTGGCTGGGGGGTGGGGGTGGTGGGAGACATGAGTGGGGGCCTGGTGGAGGGTGCCCATGCACTGCTGGGGGGTGGGGGTGCAGGGGGACATGGGTGGGGGCCTGGTGGAGGGTGCCCCTGGTGGCTGGGGGGTGGGGGTGGTGGGAGACATGAGTGGGGGCCTGGTGGAGGGTGCCCCTGGTGGCTGGGGGGTGGGGGTGGTGGGAGACATGAGTGGGGGCCTGGTGGAGGGTGCCCCTGCACTGCTGGGGGGTGGGGGTGCAGGGGACATGAGTGGGGGCCTGGTGGAGGGTGCCCCTGGTGGCTGGGGGGTGGGGGTGGTGGGAGACATGAGTGGGGGCCTGGTGGAGGGTGCCCCTGCACTGCTGGGGGGTGGGGGTGCAGGGGGACATGAGTGGGGGCCTGGTGGAGGGTGACCCTGGATGCTGGGGGGTGGGGGTGGTGGGAGACATGAGTGGGGGCCTGGTGGAGGGTGCCCCTGGTGGCTGGGGGGTGGGGGTGGTGGGAGACATGAGTGGGGGCCTGGTGGAGGGTGCACCTGCACTGCTGGGGGGTGGGGGTGCAGGGGGACATGAGTGGGGGCCTGGTGGAGGGTGACCCTGGATGCTGGGGGGTGGGGGTGGTGGGAGACATGATTGGGGGCCTGGTGGAGGGTGCCCCTGCACTGCTTGGGGGTGGGGTGGTGGGAGACATGTGTGGGGGGCTGGTGGAGGGTGCCCCTGCACTGCTTGGGGGTGGGGTGGTCGGAGACATGAGTGGGGGCCTGGTGGAGGGTGCCCCTGCACTGCTGGGGGGTGGGGGTGGTGGGAGACATGAGTGGGGGCCTGGTGGAGGGTGCCCCTGGTGGCTGGGGGGTGGGGGTGGTGCGAGACATGAGTGGGGGCCTGGTGGAGGCTGCCCCTGCACTGCTGGGGGGTGGGGGTGGTGGGAGACATGCATTGTTGATCAGTAGTGCAAGGTGACATGTGGGTTGGCTGGGGGGCATGCCCATGGTGGATGGGCTGCCTGCGGGACATGAGCAGGGGTGCAGGGTAGTCCCCCGTGGTGTGGGCTGCCTGCAGGGGCCGTGGAGGTTGTGGAGCATACACCTGGGAGGACCCACACGGCCAATTCACGTGTAGTACTCCCCAGAACCCCTGAAATACACATACCCTGCAGTAATCGCGTGTGGAACTTCCCGCGCACCCCTGGAATACACATGCCCTGCTGAAATCGCGTGTGGAACTTCCCGCGCACCCCTGGAATACACGTACCCTGCTTGCACGGGCCCGATCGCGTGTGGAACTTCCCGCGCACCCCTGAAATACACATACCTTGCTCGCACTGGGCCAATCGCGTGTGGAACTTCCCGCGCACCCCTGAAATACACGTTCCCCGCTTGGCGTTTGCTGTTTGCCAGCCCGGTGAACTGGTCCAGGGTTAGCGCAGCCCTTTGCGATGATTTAGCGATTTTGATGGCTTTTCCTTGCGCAAGGGCGTTCTTGGGGGCGTAACTGGCGCTGCTGCAGGGTCGCTGCGATTCTCTGCGCCACGGCTGGTTTGGGAGCCTAAAATCCATGAATACGCTGTGCGCGGAAATCGGTTTTAGCGCACGTGCCTGGCGCAGTCAATCGCACGCGGACACTCTGCGCCAGCCGCTTGCGACACTTTTCTGCGAAATTCTATGAATTACCCTGTTAGTCGTTGTCTTCAGCTATTTCCAGTGTCCCTGAAGGGTGTCTATGGGTGGGGCTGTGAATGTTTACCCATATTCTTTGTTGGCTTAACATTAGTGCCAAGCACACCCGCTGTGAAATGAAATAAGTACAATATGATGAGCAGAGTCATACAAAAGCGCTGTGGCCCGACTTATATATGCGTGTGAAACGTTTACCACCCTCTGTTGTCTTTATTCTAAGCAAATAACATTTCTGTGAACACCTCTAAGTCAGTCAATTAATCTCCTGCATAGTTTTGGCATTGACCTGCAAATCCCCCTCTGTATGTGTGGCAGGCGGCTCATGGCAGGTGGCTCATAATTTGACAGGATTTACCGTCTGCATCTACTAAATGTTGCATAGGTAACTGCAATTACGTGTGCACAATCCTGCCACGTTATAACCTTTATAAGGTATATAAAGCATTCCCATTGGTCAATGAGCAGGCTATGCAAACCAGTATTGTTTGGATGACCAGATTTTCACAATAAAAAATAAAAAAATGGATGACCACAGACATAAAAGAAGGACTATTCCCCTAGACGTCCACCATGCCTGTTTCCACCCCAATCCCAAATCCTCAGCCCCCCCCCACTTTAGTGATCACTCAGTAAATAATTATTTCCATTTATAGCACTGCTTTATAAGCATGTGAAAAACAAAGGATCCTCTGTTTGTATAGCTATTAGAGGCCTCGGATAACTATCTGTCCTCAGTTATTCTTGTGGCACAATCAGTTAGTGCATCTGGCTGTTACTGCAAAGGTTGGGGGTTCGAACCCATAGCAGGATAACGTGTAAAGTTACTAAACTAAAATGTTAGTTTGCTTCATACATAGTGGGTTAAATTGCTGGAGCTGACTCTTGCTTTACCCAAAACCTAAAAAACCTCTCGATAGGACGATCCAGGCAAAACCTAGACGTCTGGTCATCCTCAGTTTGTCAGTGCAACCCGTATTCCAAGTCTACAGACAACCCTCAGGATCGCTATAGCCTTTTATAAAGTCAACAGGATTATGTATTCGTAGTCGTAGCCATTTCCTCCTGATGGCTCAGGTGGACTGGTATACTCTCAAAAAGCCCATACATACTCATGTTATTGTAAATACCAAAACAAATTGGGTATTACACAACCCGCCAGTTATATCAGCATATAAAGGCATTGGGCCTCATTACGAGTCTGGCGGTAAAACCGCCTGGTTACCACCGGACTCGTATTACCATTCCGCTTCCGTGACTCCTGGAAATACCAGGGCATTACGACCCTGGTGTCCCGGGAATCCTGGAGGCGGAATGGTGTAAATCCCCATTCCCATTGAGTCCCACAGGACGGAATGGGAATGGGGAAGTGGAAACACCGGCACCATCTCGTGATGGTGCCGGTGTTTCCACGTCCGCCTGCAGGCGGGCGGTGTTCGGGGAAGATCAACTCCAGCCTGCAGGACTTGGGATCGGGCAGTCCGAATTAACAGTGGCGGCGGGTTTACCTCTGTTAATTCCAGACCGCCCGACCTGTAATGAGGCCCAATGTTTGCATCCGCCATTTTGAGGCTTTTCTCTTTCACGTGAAATATGATATGATATGCCATTTATAACACGCCTGTACACAAGTGATTCTAGGCCAGTACAAGCTATTACAGCACGAGTGGTGCCATAATAGTTTTACAGAGCCAGGTTTCGAGTCATAGCAGGTACAACAGTCCATCATGCGTAGTGCTAAGGCAGCGAAATTAGCATGCGTGCAGAGGAAGTCGGAAGTGCTGGCATGGAGGTTGAGTGTGGGGCGGAGGCCAAAATGGGCAGAGGGAGCAAAGAGACACGACAAAGGAGGGCAGGCGGCACAGGACAGTCGGGTGGGGAAGGGGTGAGGAGCGAGCAAGGGCATCAAACAGGGTGGTTGATGTTGACGGCAAGGCAAGATGACTCGAGTAAGACAAGTTTCTTTTGGTGTGTAAGCCCCAGCTTCTTTATGTTCTGACAAGCCGCAGCAGCTTCAAAATTCAACTCAGGGGGCTACTATCTAACAATGTATTTTAATCTGTTGCTTTTCAATAGAGATTCATGTTAATTGATCCACTTCAGGAAGGCCTCCACAGACGATGCATCTCTATTCAGATACAAAATATTTGGTCAGAAAATCTCAACCAATAGAGCATTGGATTCTCAAAGTGAGTCACAGGTTTGCAATGTATGGTGCAAAAAAAATGCCCATACGCAGGTCCCTTTTAAATTGCAAGCAAATATCTTCCTTGCATAGGATAAATTAGTCAGTACCAGATGGGAAACCGTCATCAATTAAAAAACGTTCTAAGGGAATTGATAGAGCTCTGCTGTGGAGTGCTTGCATGCATGGTCTTGGGACGAAGTCCCCAGCCTCACCCTTAAGGGGTGGCAGGGTAGACAAGGTGCCACCGCCCACAGTGCAATGCTGGCCCAGAGGAGGCTCTGTTGGCCTCATTTGCCAGAACACGAACAGATGGCGAAATTTGCCACATGTACAACTCACAGGGCTCTGGCCCTTTAAGAAAGTGATTCAATGAATACTAACATAGTCACATTGTCATGAGCCTTTTAACATGGGACTCATGGTCACTGACATGTTTCTATGTCATGGAAATGCTCACCTCTATAATGAGCATAGCAGTGCAGCTACCGCAGCAAGCATGCAGACACCATGCCAGCTCCACTTGCAGATCCTGGAACTTGGAAGCATGTGCACTTGTGCAGGATCTGTAAAAGCATAATGAGGGACCCGCCTTTTGAATGCTCGGTCTCCAGGACGCCGAGGGCCCACACAACTGAATTAGTCCCAGCAGAAATTGAAAAACAATTCAGTAGCCTCCAACGTAAAGTAGTCATAGGGCCTCATTATGAGTGAGCCGGTCCGTAAATAAAGGTGCCTGTAACAGGTTACCAGCCCCTTTTCCAATCCAGATCACTCTGTGTTTGCCGGGAGATCCGGCCCCTGCCTGACCTGCCGGGAGATCCGGCCCCTGCCAGCATGTTTGTCACTGACGCACTGGCACCATTAACAACAGTGCAGGTGCTTCCGTGTCCCCATTCTCATGGAGTCCTAAGGGATTACATGAAAATGGCGACTCGCCGTACCACTGCCGCCTGTGATATCCTGCTAGCACTGGAATGTCAGACGATGGTAACGGTAATGCAGGGTTGGTAGCAACCCACCGGTAGCACCGACGGGTTACCGCCAACCTCGTAATGAGAGTCTGTACTCACTCACACATGCATGTCTTTGAATGAAACCCAACTCAAGTGCCAGGAGCCTGGTAATTTAAAAGATAGTCCCAGGAGGAGAGGTATGTGGGTGTTTGTAGTTGGAACAGGAATGAGTGGGAGAGTTGGAGAGCAGATAGTGGAGTGAATAAGACAGGCTGGGGAGTGGAGAGAAGTGGAGGACCATCGTTAGAGAGGAGGAAATTGGGAACAGGAGTGCAGAGGAGGAGTAGAGGAACATCATACAGAAAAAAGTACAAGGTTGAGAAGTGGAGTTTAGAGGAGGGCTGGAAGAACATCAAAGTCGCCAAGAAGGAAGTGGGGAGGTGGAGTGTAGAGGAGGAGAGGCAAACCATGAAGAAAGCAGTGGGAGACATTGGAGACGCAAGTAGAAAGAGTAAGGTCCAGGTGGGAGCGTGGGTCAAGCCAGAACCCACAGAGACAGTAGGAACAAGAGAGGTGTATCCTGTGCCCGAAGGGGGTGAACTTTGGTTGGGTGGTGATATCGGCACATTGTGAGGCATTGGGGAGGTACAGGAGAAAATTAGGGAGGAAGGAAGCAGAATAGCGACCACAGCAGGTTCCCTTAGGAGCAAGTACATGGCAGAGCATCAAGTAGGAGCGTGTTGGTGGTCCCCTGTCACTTCACCAACAATAATTGTGGGAATTTTCCACAAACTAATTACTTTGACATTTGTCACCGATTTTCTTTTTGTTTTTTTATTTGTGGGTTTCCCTCCCGCAATTCTCCCCATCCCCTTCATTACTGCTCCTTCCCCAAACCCTCTCCACCCCTTTTTACCCCTTACCCACAAATACCTATTTTTTGTTCAACATTAATTTCGAAGTAATTACTTTATGATCAATTAACACAAAGTAGTTACTGTCGGTGAAACAACAGGACACTGGCTGGTGGGAAGGAGTGCCAGAACCATAAGGTGGGTAGGTGGTCAGTGTCTTAGTCAGCGAGTCAACCCTAGCTACTATACCAATTTCTGAGTATATTGGCAGTGAGTACATTTTGCAAGTGCCCGATCAGGTAGAAGACTTGCAGCAAGGATTCTGTAAGGTCATGTTATCGCTCCACATTATCTGTGGTCAATTGTTTCTAGAACGTTCACTTTGGTAGAGTCTTTTCTTTTCTCTGAAAATGTCTAGTGGGTGGTTGCATGAAGAATAAACTGACCACTAACGATTGTCTTCACAGGAATATTCACATAGACACCTACTCACCCAAAAGCAATCCAATACCATGGCCCTTTAGTCTAGACTTCATTTGGAAACACATTTCAATATTGCATTTTCCCCATGCCATCACACACCCTCTGCCTCGCTTACCACACATTGATAGGACTAATGTATTCTCACATAGTGCTTGCTACCACATTATTTTCTGTTTCGTTGTACTGAAAGTAAGATTTTTTTTAGCGTACAACTGAAATTATCATCCTCCAAATGATGAAAGTCTGAGGCATTCCAACTTGGATTCCATCAATGGTTATTCCCACTCACTATCATGAGAGGGGGTTTAGATTCTATTAAAGACAAGAAGGCAAGTATTATGCAAAACAATCTTTACTACTTGACACCACAGAAGCAAGGAGAAACAACTTTACACAAAATAAGTTTGCTTCAACTTCAAAACTGAAAAACAGTATTCAAAGCAAAGTGCATGGAAAACATCCCAAACCAAGATGGACGATTGGTCATGCCCTTCCACCAACCAATGAGCAAGGACCCTCCCCCATATAATTCCTTTCCTTGAACACAACATCCTCTTTGTCTAGCTGCACTATGACAGGCGCCATTCCGGAGGACAAAACACGAGCATGAAGGACGATCCTCAAACAGATTCGGTACTTACTCACACCATTGGCCCCTTGAGCTATCCTGGAACTTCTTTGGACCAGGCACACCTCACCCCAAAGCTGCATAAAAAACGGAACATAAAAAGGGTGGGTGGGTGGCATAATTCTCACCTCTTTGTCTTTAATATAATCTAAACCACCTGTCACGATAGTGAGGGCGATTAACCATTCTATGTCAAGACAGGAGGCTTCATATTAGGCAAGTTTAAAGCCCTTCCATTACATTAATGGCTACATGCCCAATACATCTATGATAAAAAGGGCTTGAACGTGGACTCTTTAGAACAATCAGCTGCTTTAATAATGTGATCCAAACCTCCCCCCAGGGAAGCGGCCTTAGAAGCCATTGCACCCCTTACTGAAAGGGCTCCAAAAGAGGAATGTCAATACCTGCTTCTGTCATGATCCACCTTACCCACTTGGCTAGAGTGGCCAGGGACAAATGTGTATGGGGTCTACGGTAAGAAATTAGCAACTGAGAGGTCCCTGGGCCCCTAAGCCCTGTAGTCTTTGTTCAAAACATTTTAAAAATTGCACTACACACAGCTTGCGAACCTCTGGAAAAGCAGGGTATGATACAGAAGAAATCATATACTTTGTTATTTTAGAGATAAAGAAGGTCTCCCCGTGAGGGGAAAACATTTTATTATCCACATCCAATGCCCTGTTATCAGACACCTGTTTGATGGAGACAATACATAATAACATGCTAGCTTGGCGAAAAGTTGCTGTAATGTTAACTCATCAAATGAGGCTAAGAACAAAATAAATCCAATACTAAGTTCACATCCCACAAGATTGAATATATAGCCCAAACAGGGACTTTGATGCAAATAGACTTAAGAGCTTTATGCACCAAGAAGTGCCTACCCACTGGTTCCCCCTTTACCAACACAGCCCAGCAGAAATGGCTGACCTAAAGCAGTTAATAGTTGTATAGACCTTACCCTCTTTAAACAACTCAACCAAGAAATGTACAATTTGTACTGTAGGGGCAGAAATGGGATCGAGGTGCCGAGCCATGCACCAGCCCACCCACCGGCTCCATGCTGAGGAGTAACCGGACTAGGTGGAGGCTGCCCAAGAGTCCTTGTCAATACAGAGAGAGTCTCGCGAAAGCCCTTGGAAGCACCAGGAAGTCTTGAAATCTCACAGTCCCCCGAAGGGCCAGCTCACGAAGGAGACATGCTGGGTCCGTTATCAACAGCGGGTAAACGGGGGAAGAAGCCAAGGAACCTCAACCGCCAGCTCCAAGAGGGCTGGAAACCACACCTGAGAGGGCTAAATGGGGGGGGTCACTATTACCACCATTGCAGCTTGCCTGCGTACTTACCGGGACCCTCGCTATCATGGCAAATGGGGGGAAGGCATAAGACAGGGGACCCGACCAATTCTGTAGGAAAGTGTTGGTTGCTAACGCACTGGGCCTCTAACTGTAAAAAAAAGGCACCTGAGAGTTGAGCATCGAGGCAAAGAGGTCTACATAAATCGGACCCCAGAGAGAGGATCTTGTCAAACAAAGCTTTGTCCAACATCCAGTCGTTCCTGACCTGAAGATGTCTGGAATTCCAGTTTGCAACTACATTGCTGGCCCTCAGAGGA
Source organism: Ambystoma mexicanum (assembly GCF_040938575.1). NCBI lineage: Eukaryota > Metazoa > Chordata > Amphibia > Caudata > Ambystomatidae > Ambystoma > Ambystoma mexicanum. Next base: position 1,181,801,591 of record NC_090927.1, read on the forward strand.
TGCTCTGCCTACAATTGAAAACTCCAGCCCAGGTAAAAAATGCCAGAATTCCCTCGCTAGATCCGCCAGGGTTTTGGAGCAGGCTCCCCCTGGATGGTTTATGTAACAAACTGCTGATACATTGCCCTTCCGAAGAAGGACACAGCAATTCCCCTGATCTTTGAGAAGACTCTTGACTGAAAAGGAGCCCGCAAACAGCTCCAGACAGTTGTTATGCAGAGCTGTCTCCTGACCTGACCACTCTCCTACAGTGACACCTGCCCTATCCTAGCACCCCAGCCTGCCCTGCTGGCATCAGACTCCAGAATGACATCTGGAGAGGGTCCGAATTCGCCATGCCATTCCAGGCGTGCATGTGTTTGAGCCACCTAAGGAGTTCTAACTTGGCCTCGGGAGACATAATCACTAGTTGAGATGCCTGCCCTTGAGGCCTTGCAAGGCTCTGTAATGAAGAGGCACTGAAAAGATGGCTTGAATGAAGGCTGGCAGCATCCCCACTTGTTACGCTCACCTGGTTCCCACGGGGGCGTCGACCGGAACTGGGCCGCTGTTATGTCCACCAGCGTGACATGTAGCGTCGAGATGACTAACTGGACTGGCCCGCTCAGCCTAGTTTGTCTGGCTCGCAAGAATATTCTTCTGCAAAGGAGAAGAGGAATTAACCACCCGTAGAATTGAGTGTCAACCCACCTTCCCCACTCCCGTTGTCTTCCCACTGAGCATTCTTGATGTCCCCTCCTTAGTCTCACCTGATGGTTTGGAAGGATGAGCTCTCCATCCTGCGTTGACCGCAGGGGCGCGTTGATGACCAGTTACTTCACTGGCGTAGAGGAATTGGTGAGTTCCAGTATTGACTCTAAAGTCCAATTGTT